>NC_090442.1:577579475-578179475 GCF_031143425.1 Pleurodeles waltl | reverse complement strand
GGTGGGGGGCAATGTTGGGATTCCTGTTTAAAAAAAAGAAAAAAAAAATATATATATATATATATATATATATATGTTTGTTTAGGATAGTATGTGTGTAGGTTAGTAAGTGTTGTCCTGCATGTGTCTTGTCTCATAATGGTGGGTGGGGGGTTGATGTTTAGATCGTTTCGTTACATGTGTAGAGTAAGTTTAGCTTAGGTTAGTTAGGGACAGTTGTGGGTTAGTAGTAGTCAGGTTAGATTAGTGTAGGTTTACCTTTCCCTTAGTTGCCTCTTTTATTACTTCATTGAAATAAAAATTTAGTTAACCCTTTACATGATGCGTTAGGTGCTACATTATCATGGCCTTGACATCAGTGTAGCAGAATGTTTTAGTATGACATTTGTGCCCTATGCTCGCTATCCCCAGGATATTGAGGTTTAACATGCCAGCTACCCGTGTGCTAACTTGGTAAGTATCAACCATGTGGGAGACCCACCATTGGTAGTGTGCATTGATCACAAAGGGTTTGTTTCGGTATGTATCCTACTTCACAAAGAGTGCTTCCAGACTTGTTATTGTGGGTAAATAGATAGGTCCGACAGCAGTGTGAAGTTCAGGGAGATCTTTGTAGATGAGGAATTGTTCACACTCTTGTCTTGTTGCTGTCATTGCTGACCTACATCATGTGTGTACTGATTCAGCATGACTTTCCTTCATGGAAGTATACTCCGTAAGGGTGATTGATGCAGTGTAATTTGTTAATGATTCCTTATATTTTACGGCATTATTTCTTATTTAAGTATTGCATGGTGCCTACATTTCTCAGCCACCATTAGTTGTCTAGAATAGCTATAGATGGTGCATCATTCTGTCCAACACAGCATGATTGTGTGTGCTTAGTCCCTTCATCAGTTATTTTCCTCAGTATGGTAAGGCTATGATGCAATCCTGGCCACTGCACAGATGTTTCAGTATACATGAAATCAGGACAGTAGTATAGAGAATCTACATGGTTGCCACACAGCCACTTTGGAGTTATGTACTGCACAGTTGAAGTGTGAAATAACACAGAGACACAATAGGTGTGCAAGTGATATTTATTTATAGGTGGTGTAGTGCAAAATGTCCATTCACCATGTTTGCTGAGTCCGTTCTGGTGCATAATTACATGGTGATCCTACAGAAGTGGTGTGGATGATGCTCCTGACATGCTGGGGTGATGTTACAGACAGTGCAGAGGGACAGGAATTGCCAAATAGTAGGAGAGAGACATTCACTGGCAATGGGGACAAGTCATACAGTGGATTGCCAAACAGTCATTGAGTGTAGTTGTAGTGAGACTGGCATTTGACAAAACGTAGGACCTTGGTCAGAGTAGGCCATGGTGCAGGGACTAGGGCTTCCGGGTACTCTTGCGTCTGAATGTTATCTGTTCCATGTCTTCTTCTACTGATGTGTGTGTTGCCTGGTGTGTCCTTGTTGTTGTTGGTTGTGAAGGGGCAACACACACCTCAGTGTTAGAAGACATGGAGGCAGACATCCCGGGGGGTGATCCCTGTCGAGTTATGAAGGGCAGTACTGCAGCAAGGAGGGCCTGCTGGTTTTTCAGAATGGCAGCCACATCACGATGGTAGGCAGCCAGGTCGGCCCTGAGGGGTTCTATGTTGCATTTGTGCACACGTTGACTGGCTTGCAGTTGGAGTTCTTGTGTCAACTGGATGACAGCTGTGCAGATTTCCTTCTGTGTTTTCAAAAGTTCCTACAAGAGCGATGTTCGGGCTTGCATTGCAGCTGCCTGATCAGCAGTTGACATCATGCACGAACGCACCCCCTCAAGGCTGGCTGCCATAGTTTGCATCCCCACCCGCACTTCCTTGGCCAGCTCCCACTGGACCCCAACGATGGTTCTTTCGAAGCTGGTGCCAGTGTCGTCAGAGTCCTCAGCTGTGTTGGAGCTGGCAGGTCTTACAATTGGGGTGGCGGGTGGTTCTCCTGTGGTAGCTGCTTCTTCTGTGCTCCTCCTTGTGACTGAAGGTGGGGTTTGGAGGCTTTCAAGGACCATTTGAATGGTCTCTTGTGGGATGTTTATGGGCTCGTCATCCATGTCATCAGGGAACTCAGGGACAGGCATATCGGTAGGAGATCCGTGTTCCTCTGCAATGAAACAGGGTACAATTAGTTTGTCTGTGTTGTGACAATTTTGCACTAAGATACAAGCCTTTGGATGCCTTAACTTTGTGCTCTGTGTTTGTCTTGGTATCTGCTGTCCGTCATAGGGCATTGTTGTAGGCCTATGGCCCACCTGTGTGTCACATGTATGATATGGAGCTATCAGACATGTCTGCCTGATCGCCTCTAGGTGTTGCTTTGTAATTATTTAGGAATAGGTGTGTTTTTGTCCTACTCCTCCCTTGGTGTTTAACTATTGTTATGGAGGGACATTTTGTTGGGTGGGCTCTCATTATCCTACATGTGATTACTGGCTTTCTAGGCAGCAGGATAGCTAATGGTGTGGGGGACTAAGTCTGACCCACTTGTAAATAACTCTGTCACCCTGATATTTCTTTTTGCTCAGACTAACTAGCAGTGCCTCTGGTCTCCCACATCAAAGGAATGTTTAGACATCCGAGCGCATGACATCTTTGGAACTTCTCAGGGAAGTCGTGGTCACTCAGATCCTACACAATTATGTCTTTTCCGGTATGTTCCCAAACACAAATGAGAAAGACAGTATTTGTTTAATATGAGGTTTCATTGTACAACTGACTTGTTGAAATTTAGGTGTGAGCCACAATAACCCAAACAATACACACTGTTAGAATTGAAATAGTCCGCAGGAGAGTAATACATTAGTACACAGCTATCATGGTGCCTAACAGTTTCTACTCTCCCTCTGGTTGTTCTATGTATAGCACAGCATGTTTAGTTTGGAGCTTGCCTGTCGGAATCACTGGGGAGACATCATCCCTCATATCAGAGGAATGGCCTGTGATCTGGTTGTGCATCAGCAGCAAGGCAGGCAGCATCTAGTTGTGTTTCTCTGTTTGGAAACTCCCTCTTGCATATCTTGGGACAAGGAAGTGATTTTATAAGTCATATGTCATCGTGATGACAAAGTTTCCCTACGCAGGAATGCCAAACCTTAACCCCTACCACATCTATCAGCAACGTACCAGACTGTATCCTTGACTGGGGCACAGAGTGAATATGTTCTGGCAAACTCCAGTGCAGAAGTAGGCAAAACAGTGTGATTTGACTAATTGACAACACCTTAGGACTGGCTATTTGCTAAATTAACTGATAGGAAGGGCAATGAGAATCATTTAGTGCAAAGTGCTCTGAGGCTCTTAGATGTGAGCAAATGAGTAAAAGTACATTCAGGGTAAGATGCACAAAGGCCTCCAGCCTGAGGCTAATGCGCAAAGTATACATTACACTTGCCACAATACACTTTGACTGACTGTGGGTGTTGTGACTGCCTTGCAAGCACACTTGCCTCTCAGGACCTGCCCCATACACTTTTTATTCACATTGCATGAACTGTACATGTTACCTGGCATTGCCTATGCATGTCAATGTTAGGATGTGGTATGGATGTAAACATTGTTGATGTTTGAAGATGATGTTGGGTCATGTGTGTCTAATTGGATTGGTCTGTTTATCGTATGAATGTCCTATTTGGTTGTCAGACTTTGCAGGTGTGTTTCAGTGACCAGTTGCCTGTGTCCCCTCCTCAGGTGTTGTCTGAGCAGTATGACATTAGTGATGTAGCCTTGTTAGCCAGGCACGTAAGGGACGCTGACTTATGCAGCATGTGTGTGTCCTTAGTGCTGTGTGGCTCCTATTGCTGTTTAGTTTGGCTTATGTATGTGTCAGGTATGGACATTCGGCATTTGAGTGTACTGGTGCCTTTGTCTTATTTCTATGAATAGTTGCGGATGTCATCCTCGCCCCCTAATTTAGGTATGTATGTTCCATGGGGAGGTTCCTGCCATTTGGTACTATAGCTGCACAGAGATGAGAGGTATTATTGTCAACTGTTGTGGCAGTTACATTGCAGTTGTTGTTTTGGCTACTGCATTACTGATAGGGACCTAGTTGATGTAGGATAGATTTTGCTATACAAGTGCCTGGATGTGAGTTTGACGTAGTGGCCTTCCCACCTGTCGCTGCTTTCCCTTGACTCTATTGTTGTAATTACAGGATGGCCCCATGGGACTGTTGTTGGTGCTGTATTTTGTCGTGCCCCAGCTTCAGTCTGTGCTGGGCATGCCCCCCTGCCGTGCCCCTTTACCCATGCCACTTCATATATGTGCTGACTTACATGCATTGTGTAGTAGGTATCCCCCCCCCTGCTTACAGTCCCCATTATTTCAATTTAATTCCCCATGCGACTTACCCTGCATGTGCGTTGTGTCGTGGTAGTCTGCGCTGTCCAGTCCTTGAATCCCTGTGACGATCTCCTCCGGGATGACGGCTGCGACCATCTCCTCCATGTGGTCCATGGCCTCCTGTTGTGCTGGACTCCCCCCTCCAGTCTGCATTGCTGCCTTCCTGTTCCTGGCCATTTTCTCTTTTGTCCTACGTTTGCAGTCATGCCAGCGTTTCTTACACTCAGTGACTGTGCGGCGTTCTTCAGCCACACTGTTGATCTTGTCCACTATTTGTTTCCATATGGCCTCTCTCCTACTCAGTGGCAATTTAGAGGAGATGAAAAGTTGGTGCTGGTGTTCCGTCACCTCTTTAACCAGGATTTCCTGCTCCTCTTCACTGAAGCGACACTTTCTTTTTTTTTTTTAAATGTCCTGGTTCCTGTATGGATCCTCCTGGCTGGTTCCTGGTCTGCTCTCATCCTCCTGGGGTCTGTTGTGGCATCTGGGATCCATTTTGGCTCTCCTCTGCTGAAAGGGCAGTTTTTGCGCAAAAATGTAACGCAATAGCGTGAAAAAAACCAGCGCTTTCCGGATTGCGCTGTCGTAAATCGACCCACAGTGATGTGCGTCGCCTTTACGTTGGTTTCCTTTACGACGGAACGACGCTGTGTGCGTCACGAAATAATGACTCCCACCTGTTGGTTGCGCCGCCGTACGTCAAAGTATAAATTTGACGCCCGCACGGCGCTTCAAAATGGCGTTAGACGGTGCTAATTTTTTTGACGCAAAACTGCGTTAGCGCAGTTTTGCGTCAAAAAGTATAAATATGGCCCGAAGTATCTACAAATGTCAAGGTTATAAACAAAGGCCAAGTTTAAAGGAGAAACGAACTGTTAACAAATAAGCATTTACAAATTCAATGGTAATAAACCAAAATAGAGTTTAAAAGAGAAACTAACTTAAATAAATAAGCATTTACAACTACAAGTTATCGACAGATGTCGAAGTAAGGAAGGAGAAACAAACTTTAATAAACAAGCATTTACAAATACAAGTATTGGCAGAAGTCACAATAAGACAGGAGAAATTAAATAACATCAGCTGATTTGAAGAATGCATTATCACCAACTATATATATACTGTATATATATATAGCAACATAAAACCAATCTCTAACAAAGGTTGAGAAGTTCTTCCAGAATCAGTAATAAGCATTTTTTCAAGAAGAGCTATCATTTATAGAGAGAAGCAAGGCTACAGAGAACTCAGGGTGAGAGAAGAAATAATAGAATTAAAGAGAATTAAGTGTTGAGAGTAGAAAGTGAAAAACTGATGTTGTATGTCCCTAGTAATTGCGACTGTGACTCTTGCAGGTGCTGTATCCAATCTTAGATGTGAAGAGGCAGACT
Organism: Pleurodeles waltl; assembly: GCF_031143425.1. Classification (NCBI taxonomy): domain Eukaryota; kingdom Metazoa; phylum Chordata; class Amphibia; order Caudata; family Salamandridae; genus Pleurodeles; species Pleurodeles waltl. The sequence continues at coordinate 578,173,708 of NC_090442.1, read as the reverse complement.
GAGTACTGGCGTTCATCATCTCTTTGGCAGTCTCTCTACCATCCCATTCCCCTTTCCCCCTCCGGGGTACTCAGCACGAAGGATTAATATTCGTTGTGAGTAGCTCGGGTCGGGACTGAGGACTTATCTTCTGCTTCTGAGGAAATCGAATTGAAGTATCCTGACAATAATCATGCTTTTACACCCCTGCAGGACCTCTACCCAATGTCAACAGACAGGAGGGTCCAGACATCTCCACCCCACCCACAGAAGAGGACCACAGTGATGACAGCAGCTCTGTCCAACTGGATCCAGATGACCAGCCCGGACCATCGTGGGCCTCTGGACAGTCGGTTCCCCTCACACAGGCACAGGCCACCACAGACCTTCCACCCTCTGGTAACACCAGCACAGCACCCACCCAGCGGGCCCATACCTCCGTGCCCAGGACACGTCAATCAGCTGTGTGTCCACCACTACAGGGAACCCAGGATAACCCACCACCCCAACAACAACAGGGACCTGGGGGCAATGGCAGTGGGCACACGGTCCAGGGGACGGAGGTACAGGAACACAGGGGAACTGGGAGGGCTGCTGTGCGACAGGGGGTGGACAGGCCAAGGGAACCCACTCTCCACGAGGCCCTCTCCTCCATCATGGGAACATACCACCACTCCCAGGAGACAATGGCAACGGTCCTGGCCAAGTTTCAGGAGGCCCAGCGCATGCAGGACGAACAATATTTGAGGTTCAGGGAGGAACTCAGAACCATCAGCTCCGTCCTGGGCACCATCGTAGGGGTGCTGAAGGAAATACTTAACACCAGGAGGGACACTGTGGCACTCCAAGGGGCCCCTGACACTAGCATGGACGATGAACTGCCCACCACCTCCGCCGGCACTAGTGGACAGGAGGCACCGCCACAGGACCACCACACCAGCACCCCACCCCGTGCAGACGGAGAACCAACCCGCAAGCGGTCCCTGAGATCCAGGAACAAGACAGAGCACGATGCCAAGACCCCGCCAAGAAATGAGACTACCCTGATTGTCATCCTACTGTCCCACTTTGTAACCCTGTCCATATTGGAATTGCTCCAGCTCCGCTTCCTATGCCCATAAGGGGAATGCACCTGTGAGACTAATAGACTGGACTCTGCCATGGACATTCCTCCACCATCACCCCTCACCATTTTACAACCCCCCTCCAATATTTAGCACTTCAATAAACACCCTTGAAGCACAAAACAATCTGGAGTCAGTCTGTGATTTTGAAAATGTGTATTAGCATTGACAGTGACAAAATGTGTTTTCAAATGTAATGTCAACATACCTATGTCACACATCTCAAGTCCATGAGGAATCTAAGCAGATGAAATAAGTTGGAAACCACACCTGTGAAACCGTAAGGGAAATGTACAACTCAGTAACCATATACTGGTTGAAATCGACAGACAGGATAGAGGTAGAAGTGTTAAAGTACTTGTAGTAGGCAGGAATGTTTTCTCACCTGTGTGTCACTGGAAATATTGCTGGATAACTGAGTCCCTGTTGTCAATGTCTTCTTCCTCCTCATCACTGTCCACAGGCTCCACAGCTGCCACAACACCGTCATCTGGACCATCCTCCTGCAGAAAAGCACCTGTCGTCGCAAAGCCAAGTTGTGAAGCATACAGCAGGCCACGATGATCTGGCACACCTTATTTGGTGAGTAGAATAGGAAACCACCTGTCATATGGAGGCACCTGAACCTGGCCTTCAGGAGGCCGAAGGTGCGTTCGATCACCCTCCTAGTCCGCCCATTGACCTTATTGTAGCGTTCCTCTGCCCAGGTCCTGGGATTCCTCACTGGGGTCAGTAGCCATGACAGGTTGGGGTAACCAGAGTCCCCTAATAGCCACACACGGTGCCTCTGGAGTTGACCCATCACATAAGGGATGCTGCTATTCCACAGGATGTAGGCGTCATGCACAGAGCCAGGGAACATAGCATTTACCTGGGAGATGTACTGGTCTGCCAAACATACCATCTGTACATTCATCGAATGATAACTCTTCTGGTTCCTGTACACCTGTTCACTCCTGTGGGGGGGGACCAGAGCTACATGGGTCCCATCAATGGCACCTATGATGTTAGGGATATGTCCAAGGGCATAGAAGTCACCTTTAAATGTAGGCAAATCCTCCACCTGAGGGAAAACGATGTAGCTCCGCATGTGTTTCAGCAGGGCAGACAACACTCTGGACAACACGTTTGAAAACATAGGCTGGGACATCCCTGATGCCATGGCCACTGTTGTTTGAAATGACCCACTTGCAAGGAAATGGAGCACTGATAGCACCTGCACTTGAGGGGGGATTCCTGTGGGATGGCGGATTGCTGACATCAGGTCAGGCTCCAACTGGGCACACAGTTCCTGGATTGTGGCACTGTCAAACTTGTAGGTGATGATCAAAATTCTTTCCTCCATTGTCGACAGGTCCACCAGCGGTCGCTACACCGGAGGATTTCGCCATCTCCTCACATGTTCCAGTGGACGGTGCCTAGGAAGGACAACAGCGACAACAGAGTCAAACAACTCAGAGGTATGTACCCACAGTCTACTCAGAACACCATTCATACACAAAATGTGGCCTGTATTTGTGTTGTGAGACAAGGCCTAGGTCTTTGTGACGCAGTTGGTAATTAGGCCATGTGGGCCCCTGAAATGGCGGCTGCCTGACCTCTAAAGTGGGACAATGGGTTGTGAGGTAACTGTGCTGGCGTTGTACACCGTCGCGGTCAAAGACCGCGGCGCAATACTGCATTGGTTAACATTGGGCCCTATGGGTCCCTGGAGCCAATAACGATGTACGCCGGCGGTGATGGTACGCACCGCCACAGACGTGACCGCCATTTTCTATCTGTTCAATCACTCGATACCTGATCTTCGACAGGAGAGGACCTACACTGCAAGTGCTGATGGAACCTCAGTCTGGAAGAGACAATGGCTCGTGCGTCTGGGGAAAGGGCCCCTGCCTTCACTGCAGAGGAGTTGGAGAATCTCGTGGACGGGGTCCTCCCCCAGTGCACGCTACTCTACGGTCCTCCAGACCAACAGGTAAGTTCACAGGGAGCACGTTGTATGGGCTCTGCCTGTGTGGAGAGGGCTGGTTGTAAGAATTAAGGGGCACAGTTCTGCGTGCATGAAGGACTGTGAATGCATGTGCCACATGGCAAGGGTAGGGATGCGGGCCACTCACTTAGACGGTGCAGTTGGTAATGACTTCTCTTCTTCCCCTGTACATGTCATGTAGGTCAGCGCCCACCAGAAGAAGGATATTTGGCGTGCCATCGCCAAGGACGTCCGGACCATGGGGGTCCACCACAGACGGAGCACCCACTGCCGGAAAAGATGGGAGGACATTCGCCGCTGGAGCAAGAAGATGGCGGGGCTGAGCTGGGGATGGCCTCCCAACGTGGGAGGGGTGCCTGTCGAACCATGACCCCCCTGATGTTCCGGATGCTGGTGGTGGCCTACCCTGAGTTGGATGGGCGCTTGAAGGCATCACAGCAGACACAAGGGGATGAGTACAACATCATTCAGCGGACTTTGCGCGCAGTGAAGGTGTCTGGGTGGGGGAGGAGAGCTGTGGGTTTCCCTAGGGCGAGTTCCGTAGGCTAGGCCCTTCCGTAATGCAGGCCATGTGGCAACCCACCCCACGTCTGTAGAGTGCCAAGTACAGCTATTTCATCTATGTGTGCAGATGTCGTCCATAGCCATGTAGGCCATATACCAGGAACTGCATCTGTAGAGCCCAACAGCGCGACATAGTGCAGAGGGCTGATGTGTCTGTATTGTCCACCAATGGTAGCGGTAAGCCATGCACTCAACCTGTCTTTCTTCTGTCGTCACCCCCCTTTTTATGGTCTCCCAGTTCTTGTGTGCATCAGCATCATCAGGCGGAGGTACAGTGGCACCGGAGCACGAGGGAGCTGCATCCCACATGGCCATGGAGGGCCACACCACGGACTCAGAACACACCAGTGGGACAGATGGTGAGGGGAGTCACAGGATCTGCAACCAGCGACACGGACTTGTCCTCCCCTGGGAGCTCCCTTGTGGTGGCGGCAAAATCTGTGCCCCCCACTTCTACAGGTACAGCCGCCACCCCCCCCTACCAGCACCGCCCTCCCAGCAGCCCCTCAGCGTGTGCCCCGTGCCAGCTCACCCAGGAGGGTGGGCATCACCTTCCCCCCAGGCACTTCAGCCCCTGTCACCTCTGCTGCCCTCAGTGAGGAGGCCATTGACCTCCTCAGGTCCCTCACTGTTGGGCAGTCTATCATTTTGAATGCCATCCAGGGTGTAGAAAGGGAATTGCAACACACAAATGCATTCCTGGAGGGCATTCATTCTGGTCAGGCTGCCCTTCATCGAACCCTGCAAGCTCTGGCCTCAGCACTGATGGCAGCCATTGTCCCTGTGTCTAGCCTCCAACTTCCTCCACCCAGACCCAATCCCCTGTACCCCAGCCTATCCCAAGCACACCATCAGACCAGCCTGCACACACCTCACCACACAAGGGAAGCTCAGGCAAACATAAGCACCACACATCCCACAGGCACTCACACAATCATCACACACATACAGACACACCAACATCCACTGCCTCCACTGTGTCCCCCTCCTCCTCGTCTCCCTCCTCCCTCTCAGTCTCGTCTACACTCACACCTGCATGCACTACCACTACAGCCACTACGTCCCGCACTGCACACCCACCACCACACCCCGCTCACGTGCACTCACCACCCCACAACCATTTACACGTCCCCTGTGTTCTCTCCCAGTGTGTCTGTGACACCCCCTCCGAAGATACACAAACGCAGGCACCCACCCACCCAACAACCATCCACCTCACGACAGCCTCCATCCCATGCACCTGCACCCAAATCGACAAAAGTTACACCTCCTACAACCACCACCTCTTCCTCCACTCTCAAACCCCCTCCATCTACCCGTCCCAGTGTCTCCAAAAATCTTTTCCTGGCCCCCCTTAACCTATTTTCCACCAACCCCCCTTCCAACTCATAGGTCCTGTGCTAGCACCTCAGCCAAAAAATCCCCGGGACCAGTGGTGCCTGTTGTTACAGGTATGTGGAGTGCACCGGCCACCAGGACAGCCAGTGTGGCATGGAGCCACAGCACAGCCAGTCCCCCCGTGAAGCACCAGAAGTTGGACAGTGCCCGGCGGGAGAGGGGGAAGACTCCAGCCAGCAAAGCAGCTCACAAGGGTCCCGGGGGGAGTGTCGACTCAGCTGTGACTCCTACCAAGGTGTGGAAGGGGCAGCAGAAATCTCCAAAGTCTGGGAGGAGCAGCACAGCGGAAAAGACCGCCATCATCCCCGCTGCCCAGGAGGCCACTGCCAGCCCCATCGTCACTGGGCAGGAGGCCACCGCCAGAGTCACTGGCCAGGAGGCCAGCCCCATCGTCACTGGCCAGGAGGCCATCGCCAGAGTCACTGCCCAGGAGGCCAGCCCCATCGGCACCGGCCAGGAGGCCACCGCCAGAATCACTGCCGAGGAGGCCAGCCCCATCGTCCCTGGCCAAGAGGCCACCGCCAGCCACAGCCCAGCTGGCCAGGAGGGCCCCGCAAGCCACAGCCCAGCTGACCCATGAAGGACTGCCAGCCACAGCCCTGCTGGGCAATGAAGGACCTCCTTGGCAAGCACCGCTGAACAGGCCAGGGACCGTTGAACAGGGCAAAGACCGCCATTGAATGCACCGCTGAATAGGTCTGACACTGGCAACTCAAGCACCGTTGAACAGGCCAGGGACCGCTGAACAGGGCAAAGACTGCCATGGAATGCACCGCTGAACAGGTCTGACACTGGCAACGCAAGCACCGCTGAACAGGCCAGGGACCGCTGAACAGGGCAAAGACCGCCATGGAATGCACCGCTGAACAGGTCTGACACTGGCAACGCAAGCACCGCTGAACAGGCCAGGGACCGCTGAACAGGGCAAAGACCGCCATGGAATGCACCGCTAGCCCATTTGCGGCTGGGGCAGTGACGCAACTGGGACTGTCACGGGGTGTGTGCTGCACTCTGGGCACCAGTCCCCCTCCAGAACCAGTGGAGAGATACATCCACTCTGTCTGTCCTTGGCAGGATGAAGCACTCTGGGCACAAAGCCACCTCCTGAACCAGTGGAGAGATACATCCAGTACCTCAGTCCTTGGCAGGATGAAGCACTCTGGGCACAAAGCCCCCTCTAGAACCAGTGGAGACTTGCATCCACTTCCTCAGTCCTTGGCAGAATGAAGCACTCTGGGCACAAAGCCCCCTCCAGAACCAGTGGAGATATACATCCACTCCGTCTGTCCTTGGCAGGATGAAGCACTCTGGGCACAAAGCCCCCTCCAGAACCAGTGGAGACTGTTATCCACTTGAGAGACTGTGGCTTTGCACTCCCCAGGATGGTACAGTGGGCAACCCACACACTGCAGAGACTTGAGAGACTGTGGCTTTGCACTCCCCAGGATGGTACAGTGGGCAACCCACCCACTGCAGAGACTTGAGAGACTGTGGCTTTGCACTCCCCAGGATGGTACAGTGGGCATGGAGCCCCCTCGTGGATCTGGCGTGGTGCACTCATCCGGCTGAGGTGCCCCCCCTTCCATTCCCCCTGAGGTGCCTGTTGTATTTCTATCTGATGCCCCTGCAGTGTTCTCTCCGTTTTGATCGGGTATCTTGTGTGGGCCTCGCCATTGCATTTTGGGCCCAGTGGTCCACGGACAATGAATGGTGCAATACCTGCACTACTAATCGTGGTGTATATTTTGTTTAATCTGTATATATATATATGTATATATTTGCTTACTGTATTTTGATATATTACAATGGTTCAACTCATTTCCTTTTGTCTTTGCATTCTTCCGGGGGTGTTGGGGGTTGTTACTGTAATGTATAGATATGCATTGGTTTGTGTGTTGTAGTGGGTGAGGGTAGGGGTGGGGGTTGGGATGTTGGTTGTGTGTGTCCCTGTGTTTTTGCCTCCCACCTCCCCTATGTCGTAGGTGCAGTACTCACCGTGGTCTTCGCCGCCGGTGTTGATGATCCTCGTATAGGAGCAGAAAGACTATTGCAGGGAGAATATGGAGTTCCGGCTCCATGGTGGCATTGTTCCTCGTGGAGTGTGTAGAGGTGAGCGTTTTCCCTTTGAAATGGCTGTTTCCGCCGTGTTTTTATCCGCGGTGAATCCGCCCCGGAAAAGGTGGAGGATTGGTAGGTTGTGATACTGTGGGCAGTACATTGTCCTCCGCCTGTCTGTTGGCGGTGACCGCCGCGCTGTTTGTCTGTACCGCCGTGGCGGTCTGAGTGTTAAAGTCCCTGTCTTTGTTGGCGGTTTCCGCCACGGTCATAATTCCAATTTTTTTAAGGCCGGCCTGTTGGCGGTTTTACCGCCGCTTTAACACCGTCCGCCAGGGTTTTAATGACCACCTTAGTCTTTTACCATTCAATCGATGATGATTGACAGAGGAGTTATGTACAGGTACATATGAGAAGGGCTGAATTAAGAGGTTTGTTATACTCTGCAAAGAACCATCTTGGGTAATGATGAAATGGGATGCGATTCAGTGGTTGCATATTTCCAAGCGTGAAAGTGCTTATCCCCTTGAGAGATGGTTCACAGTGCCTAGTGTTCTGGACTCAGGCAATGAATGTGTGGGCTAGGAAATCACAGGATTATACTCAAATAAGTAAATCATAGTAAGTACATGCTTTCTGTTTAGAGCTATGTGTGTTAAATGAACACACGTGAATGTACACATTGCATGCAATACAGCACTGCAAGGCAGATTGGCATGGTGTATTGTGTGAAAGGCAGAGTGATGGACCAAAACTACTACATGACCAAGCTAGCATCACTTTGTCAGCAGCTGTGGAATGAGTAATGGCTAAAGGAAAAGCAGACACCCTGGTGACATGGTGCAATGTTCTCAGTAGCAGTGTCAATAAGTGAACCTCAATATAGCCAAGATTTTAAAATAAGACAAGCAACAAGGTAAATCAGGTGCTTACCAGCACTCACTCTTTCACTCAGGGTAGGCCACCAAGGTGCGTAACTGCCTTGCAATGTGTGACAAGACACAAAAGTGGCCCCCTTGTCACACAGTGGTTGTGTGAGCAATGTACAGATATTGCCATGTGCAAGGCAGAACAGTGCAACTTGCCCTCACACATGTTTACATGTTAACACATGTTCAACACATCTACAAGTAACATAAAGTGAATGATAATAAAGTCCGTAATTACTAATGTAAACATCTATCATTATCAACAGATTACAATTTCATTGCAGAAGGACAAATAACACCTCCTGTCTAGCAGGATGACCTGTATGACCAACCTGTTGATGATGACATCCTGCTCCCATGGCCAACGACACCTTTCAGCAACTCCTGGACTGTATAGTCCAGAAATGGCAAAGGGTGACAGCTTGGTAGGGTATCCAGACGAACCACCAGTCACAGCTCATGCCTCATCTGCTATTTCAAGCCCAGCTGCAGGCTCCGAGGACCCCCAAGTTGTCTTCCAATGGTGAGGGGTAGGAGTCCAGAAGTGAATGGTCAGGCGGAGATGGAGACCACAGCTGGCACCCTAAAAGGAGTCCATAGGTACCTCGCTTAAAAGCACCTACACTTGCCTCTATAGTATGGTTGAGTCCCTAGCTGACATTGTTGATGTTGTAAACAGAGGCAAGAACAATAAGCCTCAACACCTGACACCTGTGGGATTGCCACCAAGCTGGGGAGCATCATTAAGATCATGCTATCTATGGAGATCAAGTTGGGCTCCAACATAGCAACAACGGGTGCCCTCCACAGAGATGTTGTCGCTTTGTTGAGAGGCCATCAGGCCCTTGACAGTGTTGTGCTGCCTTCCTTGCTGCCACAGACAAATGCTGGTGGGGTCAGGGTAGCCACATCTTCAGACCCTAATACGTTGTGTGCCTCAGATGCCTACCAGACAAACACACCAACTGCAGGGGACGCACAACACCCATCAGAGAAGGAAGATGAGGAGTTCCCCAATTTCCATAGGCTAACTTCCAGGTAACATTTGTCTGTGCCCTCAGGCCAGTTTCCCAGTGGTCCTGTGTCTACATCATGTCACCTCCTTTGTCACCCAGTACTGAACCTTTTATGTGCATTTGTAAATGTTATCCACTGGTGGACTGTTGAAGACGCCTACCTTGTGTATTTGCACACATAGCTAGGCAAGGTCTGCCTTGTAATGTGGTGGTAAAGGCATATCTGCACTCAGGGCTATATGTATCAACCAATATGTGTGGTGCCTGCACAATGCACCATTGGTAAAAAGAGCTATGCAAATCGATTTGTATATTGTTTGAGACAAACAAGGCCAGCTTGTATAGCCCTGAGAAGTATCATTAACTGCAAGTAACACAATGTATTACAAATCACTGCATTGCCTCACCCTGCACCAGAAAGAGGCTCCTTAACCGTTGCATGGGGGTATCTATTCACATTCTGTGGTTTTAGATACAGTCCCAAACTTACGAAACTAGTTAAAGCTGGAAATGTGCCGGTAAGTACTACCATCCCAGGAGTGGCATTGCAAGGAGTTAGACCTTTAAATCTCTTCAATACTCATTTTTCAATGTGTGCTACATTATGTAGCACACACAAATGGTGGAATATTGCTCAGAGGATATTTTGGTTTGCAGGAAGATGCATCTTTATGTACAAATACATTCCTGCATGAGAAAGAAGCATCCTTGGTCAATGGTGCAAGTGTGCCTGCGTTGGACCTAGGCAGCCAAAAATGCACCAGCACCGGGGAGCAGACATGAATTATTTGTATTCTATTAATACAACACATTACTTGCCTTTTGCTTTCACACATAGTTGTGCAGTAGGGAGACTACCTGTGCACGATGTGCCCATGCTCATTATATGCCTCTCTGTTTACAGTCACAGGAAATTAGGGAAACAATACCGTGATCCATGTTTGTTGAACAAACACATACATCATGAAGTACAGCACACACTCTCAGCCATCACACAGTGTTTGGCTCTACACTCCCTTTTGACTGTGCTATGGTGTATGAAGGTGAATAGACCGTAGCAGCATACACACACTGTCCACATGTGCACACTGCTGCACACTGCGTCCTTTGTGTTGCATATGTCTTGCACAGGCACATGTGTTTGGCTCATGGCGTTATCATGCTGTTGGAAAATGTGTTATTGGTAAGGGAGGGTAAGTACCTAGACTTAGCAGTAGGCCACTAACCTCCACTTAGGTCCAGTTAGGTCTCAATAAATTAAACCTAGTTCAACCCTTGGTAGCTTGGCAACGAGCGACAAGGCTTAACTTAGGAGACAAATGTGTAAAGCATTTGCAAATCACGAATCAGTAAATAAGTAAAACACAAAACACAATAAAAATCCAACACTAATTTACAGAAATAGATTATATTTGTGTCTTTAAAATGACACCAAAACCATTCAAATCGGATACAGGGAACCGGAGATGTGAATTTTTTAAAGAATTAATGCTTTTTAGCACATAGAAGCAACTAGCACTCAAAGGGTTAAACAAAAGGTCACCCTGGAAAGGAACAATGTCCAGAGTTCAAGCCACCCACAAGGTAACACTGTCACACTTACTTTCAGAAGTGTTTTTTTATTCAGGAAAGAGGTCCACAACACCAGCCAAGAGTTCAGAGGCTCTGCTTTGCCTCTTGGGGTCTCGGACTACAATTCCCACAATGCACCTCTTCAACTTATGGAGTTGCTCCAAACGTCCCAAGCTTCTGGCTCTTTTTCCAGAGGTCCTTTTTGGATCCCTGAAGCGTCCATAACTTGTTCCAAGGTTCCAGAAGCTCTGAGTTGCTCCTTGGGATTTGGGACTACAATTCCCAGAATGCACCTGGTCAGAATCCTCAAATGGCCACTGGATGCTGGTCAGCTGGGCTATGCTTGAAGGACTTGATGCAGGAGACTCTGGGCAGCTCCTTTGTACCTGTAGCAAACAGGGAGTCCCTCCTTGAACCAGTTAAAGCCAGGCAAAGTCCTTTTAGTGGTGAAGCCTAAGTGTGCAGCTGGTGCAGTCCTTCAGAGTGCAGTGTCCAGGTGCAATTCAGGGGTCCAGCAGGGCAGTTCTGTAGTTCTTCCATGTTGGAATCTGGTAGGGGTCTGAGGTGTGGGTGCAGGTCTGCTAGTTTTACTCTGCTCCTTGTTGAAAAACAGGGGGGTCCTGCTTCTCCAATCAGGTGAAGGGTCCTTCCCCCTGTGATGACCACTTCCTGGGAAGTGTGGCAAAACTCAGCCCCAGGGAACAACATTCCTCTAAAATCCATCATGGCATAAAGTGATTTTTGTAAGTTGCATCTGGCTGTGCCCACCCAATGGTGTGACAAAAATTCTTAAACACACCCTTCTCCTGCCCTCTTCTATTCTAATAAAGGAGGCACGTAATTGTCTGGGTTGGCAGAATGTGAGGGAGGTGCTGGGTTGCTCCAAATGTCCTTCCCTGACTTTGAAGACCAGTTTGGCAGCCCTCCCCCTTCCTGCTTCCCCATCTGCTGAGGGAAGATCTCCTCCCCCAGGCTCATCTCTCTTTGTTGAGCCCAGGCCATGTCACACCACATCAAAGCAGCCTTGCCAGGCTGCCAGAGGAGGGCCAATCAGAGCAAAGCAGCAAAACACTACAGGGCTGACATTGGCAACTTTTTAGGTAAAGTTTAAAACTCTTTACCTGAACAAGTTATATTAAATCCAGCAATGGGAAGTTGTGGGATTTATTATAACAATTAATTTGATGCTAAACTTCTGGTATCTGTTACTTAAGGGGACTTTATAAATTAAAATAAAGTCTCCCCATTTTGGCCTATGGAGGCTATTCACTACAATGAGGGAAAAATGAATTTGCCTGTTTTACCTCACCAGGGCTTATCAACCTATTTTTATAAGGTCCCTGCTTATAATTACATGGCACCCAGCCCTAGGGGCACATAGGGCACACCTTAGGGTGACTTATATGTAACAATAATGCAGTTTAATGCTTTGGAAGTACTTTTAATTCCAAATTAAAATTTGCATATAACTTTAATTTAAAAGCAGCCAGCTAGGCAGGCCTGCCTTTAAAATGACACTGGGCACCCCAGCATAGCACCTATGGGAGCACCACCTATGCTGGGTTCCCTTAACCTATATGCCCTACCATATACTATGGACTTGTAGGTAGGTTGACTTAGCCAATTATATGTAGCCTAATTTGAGTACTTATTTTATACAGAGCACAGGTCCTGGGACTTGTTAGCAGTACCCAGGGCACCATCAGAGTCAGGAAAACACCAGCAAAAAGTGAAAAATGTGGGCAAAAAGTCACTGGGCATCTGCAATCAGCCCTGTTTTCTTACACATGAATACTTATTTTGTTCAACATAATGTTGGGCAGGGGTGAGAGCAACACACAGCAACCGACCTTTAAAATAGGTGAGCAAGCCAGTAGGCATCTCTGCAGGAAATCAGGATCACACAGTCATGTTCAGTACTACTGTTTAATAATCATCATGCTGGCAAACCCACATGATCTCTGTCTTACTCCTGTCAAAGGTAGTAGCAGAAGATCTACTGTGAGGGCAAATCTTTGGGTAGCCCTCGTGGTCCAAGAAGAATGCAGTCCATAACACAGGCTTATGCATTTGTACACTGTCATGCACTCACCTGATTCCAAACTGTGTGGACAACACTGGAGCTGATGCAGGACCCCTTCTCCCAATCAGAAAGTAGCTGGACCTAGGGACAGTACTTCTAGATCCAGGTGACTTTCGGTGGGAGGGTCAAAATAATAAAAGAACATTTGTAGCACTGATTCTTCTCAGAGATAGTGCTACTCTGCTGAACAGGATCATCACTTGTGGGACATCCTGGTTTAGAATACGCATGGAAACAACAAAAAGTGGCACTTACCATCAGTTGGAAAGTGGATTATTGGTAAGGGCAAGTTAGTACCTATACTTACCAATAGGCCACTAACCGCCACTAGGTCTAGTGAGGTCTCAATAAATCAATCCCTGCTCAACCCTTGGTAGCTTGGAAACGAGCGACAAAGCTTAACTACGGAGACAGGTGTATAAAGCATTTAAAAATCACATAACAGTAAATAAGTAGAACACAAACCACAACAAAAATATAAAACCAATTTCTAACACTAGATTATATTTTTATCTTTAAAATGACACCAAAATGTGCAAATGCGGATAAGGGGAACTGGAAATATGATTTTTTAAAGAATCAGTGTTTTTAGTGCATAGAAAGTAAAAGTGCCAATCTGGTCATCTGGTTGCACTAGACCAGGGCAAAGTCAAAGTTTTAGGCCAACCGCGATGGAGCCCTGCTCGGCTACATCAAGCGGGAGGCCTTGGTGAAAAGTTTACTTTCGGACTTAGGCCCTCATTATGACTCTGGTGGTCTTCTGACCGCCATGGCCATGATGGCGGTTTTACCACCGATGGGCTGGCGATGCAGAACGCCACATAATGAGTCTGGCGGGTTGGCCAACATGCCACATCCCAGGGTGGTTGGACCTGCCGGACTGGAGATCAGCATCTCCGACCTGACAGTCCAATGAAGACCGCTGGTGGTATTTGGAGGTGGTTCTCCACCAGAATTTTTGCAGCCGTAGCACCGCCATGAAAACCCCTTGCGGAAAGGCTACCGGTGACAGGAAATGTATTTCCTACCACTGGCAGATGACTCCCCACCCCCCCTATGCAAGCCAAATATCCCCCCACACCCCTCCATATCAGAACCCCTACCCCCCTATCAGAAGAGTGCCACCTACCCCCTACCAGAACAGTGCCCCTACCCCCTTCTAGTGCAGTGCCCCCACCCCTGCATGTACGCTCACAGACATGCACTAAACATACACTCATTCACATATGTTGCATACACTCATACACCAACACTGACATACACGCATTCACTCACAAGTATGCATACAAGCATACACTCACAAGCATCCATAAATACATACACTCACAAGCATCCATACACGCACTGTCCTCAACATTCATACATGTACTCACTTCAACATTCATACGCGCACTCACTTTAACATTCATACACACACTCATTTCAACATTTATACACACACTCACTTTGACATTCATACATGCACTCACCTCAACATTCACGCACTTTAGAACTCCACAACTCACCCCAAGGTTCCAGAAGCTCTGAGTTGCTCGTTGAGTGTTAGGACTCCAACTCCCAGAATACACCTGGTTCAAATCCAAACATGACCACTAGCCACTGGCTAGCTGGTCAGTTCATTCAGGTTTTGATGCAGGGGACTCTGGTTAGCTATTTTTCACCTGTATCAAGCATGGAGTCCCTTCTTGAACTGGGTTGAAGACGGGCAAAGTCCATTTAGCGGTGAAGCCCAAGTTTGCAGCTGGTGCAGTCCTTCAGAGTGCAGTGTCCAGGCGCAGGTCAGGGGTCCAGAAGGGCAGTCCCTTTTCCTCTGAGGTTGTGCCTGGTAGGGATCCGAGGTGTGTGTGCAGCTCTGCCATATTTATCCTTGCTCCTGGGGTGGCAAGCGGGGGGGTGCTCTTGACAATCACGTGCAGGCCCCCACCCTCTTGGATGACCACTTCCTAGAAAGAGTGGCAAAAATTTATCGCAGGGAGCAACATTCCTTAAAAATCCAAAATGGCAGAATCTGAATTTTGGAGTGTAGGTGTGTCCGATCTACCCACTGGTGTGACTAAGTTCCCTTAACACACCCCTCTCCAGCCCTCTCCTAATCTAATCAGGGGGGCACCTGGCTGTTTGAGTCGGCAGGAAATGGTGAGGTCCTGAGCTGTTCCAATGTCCTTCCCTCCTTTGAAGACCAGTTTGGCTGTTCTCTTCCCATCCTGTTTCATCATCTGCCGAGGCATATCTTCTCCCTCATGCATTTCTTTTGTGTTCAGCCCAGGCCTCTTCATCAAGGCAGCCTGGCAGAGGCTGGCCAATCAAAGAAGGCCACTACAGAGCTGAAACTGGTACATTTTAGGAAGAGTTCTACAACTCTTTCTAGGTAAAAGGTATGTTAAATTTAACAGTGGCAAGTTGTTGTATTTATGATAACATTAAGTTTGACACCAAACATGACAGGTCTAGCTCCCTTTGAGACAATTTTAATTAAAATATAGTCTCCCCATTTAGGCCTATGGAGCCCATTCACCATAATGAGGGAAAATTAATTTGGCTATTTTTCCTCACTGGGACCTATACAACATATTTTATAAGGTCCCTGCTTATACGTACACTGGACAGAACCCTGGGTCACCTAGGGCACACCTTATGGGTGACTTATATGTACAAACATGGTAGTTTAAGACTTTGCAATTACTGTTGATTCCAAAGTTAAATTTTCATGTAACTTTTGTTTAACAGTAGCCAGTAAGACAGGCCTGCTTTTGAAATGACCCTATAGGTGAACTACCTATGCTGGGGTCCCTAACCCCATATGCCCTACTATAAATTAGGGACTAATAGGTATGTTGCACAGCCAATTATAATTAGCCTCATTTGCATACTCAGTTTACACAAAGCCCAGGACCTGGGACTGGTCAGCAGTTCCCAGGGCACTATCACAGTCAGGGAAATACCAGCAAAAAATTAAAAATAGCGGCAAAAGATTAGGGGGCTTCTGCAATAAGCCCAGTTTCCTCGCACAATCAATGCATCAAATCCTCTACAAAAGTTCCCATACAATGTTTCAAAATTTCACACTTATCGATTTCTTAATAATCGTAACGTGAGAGCAGATTAACCAGATACTCAAATGGAATCTTCTGGAACAGAATCACATGAAGTATTGGGTAGATTTTAAGACACTCCATCGGTTAACTCAGAACACAGGTTAGAGTTAAGGACACTCTCACGATTGCACTCACTACAAAGGTTGAAATCAAAAGATTCACAAGGAAATAGGAAACCAGCTTGCTTTAGGTACACAGGTTGGAAGTTTTACAAACTTTCAAGGTATGTTAGTGACCAGGTTACTCTCGGAAATGAATTACAGTCAGAATTAGGTAAACGCAGAACAAAACTATATGGGTCATGCCAAAGTCCCGACGAGTATGTTGCCGCCAGTAGGGCCTCCTCCCCGTCGGACCCATTACAACTTTCCTGCTGGGTCAGCAGGTGGAAACAGAGTTCCGTTTTTCCTATGGGAATTAACATTGAGAAAGCTCGAATTTCCCCCCCACTTTATCTAGGCCACACTTGATGGAACACCCTGAAATTTCCCAGAGACCAGCTCATGTGACGGTTGAAGTTTTTTGGGAAAGTTCGTAAAGATCCATCAAGCGGCACCGAAGATATAGGCAAGCAAAAAAAGCTTTTTCTATACAAAGTAGCTCCTAACTATAACTACCTACAGGCAACTGCCAGTAGGTATTATATATATTTTTTTTCAGTAAAAGACCAAAGGTTACAGGGATGTTATAGTTAGGTTCATAATTTGCCCACACAAAAACATAGAAATTCAGCAGTTGTAATTATCCTTATAGTTGTACTTAACTATAACATAATTCATAACCTAAGGTTTCTTTCTGGAACCAGTTATAGTTTCTTCAGTTAAATATAACTTTAATTATAACTATAACTGCTGAATTTTGAAGTTTTTGTGTGAAAAGCAGTCCTGTAACCTTTATTTTATTTAGTGACTTTCCATAGATTTTTTAATTAAAATAATATATAAATACAGTAAGGTAATACAACCAACAGTGCACATGGCCTTTGGGCATGCATGGCAGTACCTGGATGCAGGGCCTGGCCTGTGGGAGGCCCTGCAGCCAACCCACCCACATGCACCCAACCACACACTGCACATAGCCAAAGGCTGTGCAAGGCAGGGCTAGGGTGTTTGAGTTTTTTTTGTTCCCCATTGGGCTACGGACTACTGAACATATTTATTACAAATCACAAAAAGCATGATCAGCGCACCAAGACCTAGCCTCCTGTCAAATTCCTTTCAGGTGTTCAGGCTGTAGCTGTGCTTAAAGACTGCAAAATTCTCATAGACATAGAATAAGAAAAAAACATTTAGGGGCACCCGTTTTTCTCAGCGCCGCTTGACGAATGACCACAAATATTTCCACACAAATGGTACCAAAGTTATTTATATATTTACATATATAAATATATATATATATATATATATATATATATATGTATCTATCTATATATATATATATATATATATATATACACAACTATATATATCCAAATATATATGTAGCACATATATATATATGTGTATATATATATATGTAGATATTTATATATGTAAATCATACCCAAAAAAGTGTAAAAAACTTAGAAAACGAAGAAAAGGTATATTAATTAATATAATAATTATATTAATTAATGTAGAGAAAAAATTAAATATAAAAACTTTGAAAATCCCCCAAAAAATACATTTACAAAAAATACTAATACTATAAGCATTCATATAAATTTAAAGATAAAACACATACATGTAAAGTATAAGAAAATATCAATTAGGGCTGTAAACTCTTTTTAACACCATTATGAAATCTATAGAAATCTTAGAATATTAAATATACTAGTTCCTCTCTAGTTTACGCAACGGTAGTGAAAGTATTCGAATTCATAGGGATCAAATTTACTATTCATAGACCAGACTGTGCAAAGGTAGGCAAAGCATTGGATTTTGGAGGGATAAAGGTTACTATGCCAACGTCAAAGAGCGCAACTATAAGGGAAGTATTGGACATAGGAGGGGTAAAATGTACTATTATCATTCTAAACATGGCTACAGTGGGGAAAGCATTGGATTGCAGAAGGGTGAAATTTACTATTTTAACTTCACTCTGTGCAACAGTAGGGAATGTGTTTTAGAAGGGTGAAATTTACTAATACCGCTTCAGTCAGTGCAACAGTTGGGAAAGTGTTTGACTTTGGGGAAGTAAAATTTACTAGTCCATCTCCAGTCTAACTATAGCTACCTACTGGCAACCAGATAGATAGAAAGATAGATAGATAGATAGATAGATAGATAGATAGATAGATAGATAGATAGATAGATAGATAGATATTGATCTCAATCAATAATACATAAAAATTAGGTGTCTGGGAAAGAAAAATCAGGAAAAGCAATATACCAAATCTAAAATGTTTTTATTATCCATAATATCTAGTTTATAGATCAATATAATAGCCCTATGCCAACCACAACCCCCTTATCATCAGGCCAGATGTAGAAAAATATAAGAACACATAGAAATTGAAAGTAACAATGTAAGACAGAACCAAAGGGATATTTTGTCAATGAAACACAAGAGAAGTACCATGAGAGCCCATGAAAAGGTACCTGAGGAAGATGTTCATCTGACTGTCACAACCCTTTTGACAATATAGTCTGTCAATATTTGGTCCCGTTCAGGAATCAGGTCAATTTTCAGGACTGGGTGGAGGTTCCATATGATTTAAATGAAATGTAGTGAAAGAGCAATCAATAATCTCTGAAGTTCCTTCCAAAACTAAGAAGTTGCTTGCAATCCTTTTCTGAGATAACCTTTGGTTGACTCTTCAAAGCCAATAAAAATGACTTATTTTTATCTACCTTTATAACACCTACATTTATAGTAAACTGTGAACTAAAATATGCAAGTGCATGTATTGCCATTTGAGCATACAAATGGTACACTTCATCAAGGAGTCCTCACTAGAACTGTCACATGTGGAATCAGGCTCCAGAAGTGGTGGGATAAAAGAGGGAGGAGCTCTCAAAGCAGCAGCTGTTGAGTTCTCCACTTTTTATTCACAGGAAGCTGCCTTGAGATTTACTGTTAACTGCGCCTTAGTTCACATGCTTGACAGAAACCTTCAGGTATATACATTTCTGCAAGTGAAAAGCAGAGGATTCAATTGCTGCTAGTGTAACAGCTCCCCATTTCCTTTCCATACACTAAACAACAAATCCTCCCATCAGGCAAACCACATCAGTGCAGGATATTACTCCATCAAAAGCTCCCTTTGTGTTCGGGGAATAGTTTTCCTGCTATTGAACAAATACTTATTATTTTTTAACTAGTGTCACCTGCACTTTTACATCTTACCCAGGGGGACGGCCCACAGCTCCTTCGTTCATGCCTCTAGTAGTACATATAGCCACCAATGTACAACTTTCCTACATTGAAGGACACAATTAAGAAGCTATTAGCTAAGTACATGTGTGTCTACCAGTGACTTGGCAGCTTATCTGACTTCTTTTAGGTGACTGATGGCAGATATAGGGTGCAAGCGGAAAAACAAGCTCCCCTTTTTTACCTGAGAGTGCAGTTGTATAACTTTAGAGAGGAGTTAAAAACTTGCACATGAGATACATCTACCCAAGACTTGTTCTGATGTTAATTAATTGATGACTACGTTTGATTATCATTTATTTCTGCACTAGGTGATTTGTTGTACATGAATATGACAACTATCCCCAAATTAAAGCCAATGCAGATAAAGGTGTTTGTGCTTGTGAAGCCTCTCATTAGAGTTAAACTACAGTTTGTTAAAAAATAATCAGTCAAGCTCAAAAACCAAACCAAAAAAGCATCCACTGCAGAAGCAGGGCCAGGAAAAGATCGAGCTCATAAACTTCCTCTCTGCTGTAATATTTATCTTCATTGTGGTACCAACTCACATTTTGCACATTACGTTAGTGTTTAAGTTTTAAAGTAATTGCTATAAAAAGTGTATACCACTTCTAGTTATCCTCGAGTGTGTTATTCATGGAAAATCATGTGGTGTTCCATTAACTGTCTTAGTAATGTCTCATGGGGGCAAACGTTACCTGAAACTCATATTACGCAAATATTGCTCAGTGGTTAGATCATAGCTTCCAGCCTAACTTGTCGACTGATACCTAATGATTCCTTAGTGCCTGTGCTCTGTGATTCTAGAAAGTTTTACAGAGTGGAAAATTCCATAATTTCCTCCTTGGTAGTCATCCTTGCACTGCTGGGCCTTGCCCAAAGAGACCGGAGCAAAACCAGATTTGGAAAGTTCCAAGGTTTCAGCAGAAATACACCACCCAGCTCCACTTGCGGTATAGTGGAGATTATACATAGAATGCCCAGCTCACCCACCTTCACCTGAATCACTCATAGATGAGCTTCTTTAAGTAGCTATCCTTCTTTCAAATGCATTATGGACACCCTTCCTTGCATTTTTTGTACTTACTTATTGTCCATTTAATTGTTTTAGGAGGAGGCCATTTTCAACCCTTGTGAAGGCTGTTGACAATGCAGTAGGCAGGACAGATGAGATTTACAGACAGCTTGAATAGGTGACAGTGATTGCCTATAGAAATAGTGATTAAACCCTTTTTTGGGGGTCAATCAGTCAGGTCTAAGGATAGTAACTGCATGATATCTTTGCTGACAGCTCCCTGCACCCCTCTGAATCCTGGACCCAAATCGTCCATGCCAAAGGCTGGTCCTGCTACTCTTACGTCAATGTCTCACTTGGGAAACCAGTCCATGTTGATACATAGGTACCACTGATTCCAACACACATTATGGTTGATGGACAACCAAAGACTGAGGTCCAGGGCTCAAGAGAACTTTGGAAAACTCTGATACCTCTTGGATTCGAAGGGGTACAAACCAGTGGTCAGATTTTGATATCATTTAGGCAATCTACAGGTGTTTGGCCTGGTCCATCACTTGCAGCACAGCTATTTCTCTAAGTTGAAATCCATATAATTGTTCTTGGTC
This sequence comes from Pleurodeles waltl, assembly GCF_031143425.1. Taxonomy (NCBI): domain Eukaryota; kingdom Metazoa; phylum Chordata; class Amphibia; order Caudata; family Salamandridae; genus Pleurodeles; species Pleurodeles waltl. The sequence goes on along the minus strand of NC_090442.1, from coordinate 578,152,926 downwards.
AGAGTATATTGAGATATCTCTGCTGCACAGATCTCCACCACAGCCATTGTTGACACATTGTCCCAGAATCTGCTGCTGCTCTTCCTGGTGATGGCCCTGTTCCTATTGCCTCATTCCCCAGCATCTGCACCCTCTCCCTTGATCCTCCCCCTTCTCTGTTTTCAGTCCCTGAAAGAGATATTAGTTCTTGTGATTGTGATGAGGCCTGTGGGGACCCACAATACTTGTGGGTACCTGAAGCTGTGCACCCAAAAGTCCTGTAGGAACTCATATTCTTGAATCAGGATTGCCAAGAACCAACACACGCCAGCATTGAAGCTGACTTTGCCACTGCTTGAAAGAAGCCTCAACACCTACAACTGTTTTATACAGTACTAGGGTAATGGAAAACAAGGGAATAGGAGAACAACACAATGAAGGGAGGCAGAGAGAGGAAAATGGTTGCTGAACTCCGTAGTAGGAACACTATTGAAGTGCACTGGAGTAGAGGTTACAGCCAACATACAGTGCACACGCTTAATTAGTACAGACACATATATAATTATTGCTCTCATATCTCTACATCTGATGGATAACTGTAGGTTATGGAAGATGACTCTAAAGGCAGCATAGTAAAAGTACAACAGTCTGCTAAGCATAATACAAATGCAAAAGGCAAAAAAAACAACTGCTAAAGAAATCTGAGAGAGGAAGAGAAGCAAAATAACAAATCTGATCAGTGAGGACAATGGCTGGTTAGGAAATGCACAGCTGTAAGAAGAGCCCACTCTTGCCAGGTACTTGAACTGGCCTTTCATGCTATATTTTCCTCATTGAACCTGATGGCCGAATCTCTGACCTCTCTGTTGTGTCAGCATGTGCATTCGGAGTCTATCCTAAAATGCACTGTGAAACGTATACTTTCATTGCAAGGGAAAACACCCTAGTCCAAGATGGCCACCATACATAAGGATGGTGGTGGTGGTCCCTGCGCGGTGTCCCCTGGTCTTCACACAATTTCTCCTGTGCACAACATGCCATGCAAGAAATTTAAAATGCCCACCCCTTTGAACAAAAGCTCCTATAGAACCATGAAGCAAAGCAGGTCATTGTGGCCCTCCCCAGAAGAGGTTGCCTATCTCTTCTAGCCAAGCACCTGCCTACTTATCCTTTCTTTCTTCCATCTACCTACTGATATCCACCATTTCAATTTTAGATTCTGTCATTCATTCATTTTTTCATCCATCATTTAGGGGGTCATTCTAACCCTGGCGGTCGGCGACCGCCAGGTCTAAAATGACGGAAGCACCGCCAACAGGCTGGCGGCGCTTCCTGGGCCATTCTGACCGCGGCGGTAAAGCCGCGGTCAGAAAAGGGCAACCGTCAGTTTCCCGCCGGTTTACCCCTGGCCCAGGGAATCCTCCATGGTGGCGCTGCTTGCAGCGCCGCCATGGGGATTCCGACCCCCTTACCGCCATCCTGTTCCTGGCGGTCTTCACCGCCAGGAACAGGATGGCGGTAACGGGTGTCGTGGGGCCCCTGGGGGCCCCTGCACTGCCCATGCCACTGGCATGGGCCCCCTAACAGGGCCCCATAAAGATTTTCAGCATCTGCTTTGCAGACACTGAAAATCGCGACGGGTGCCACTGCACCCGTCGCACCCCTTCGACTCCGCCGGCTCCATTCGGAGCCGGCATCCTCGTAGAAGGGGGTTTCCCGCTGGGCCGGCGGGCGGCCTTCTGGCGGTCGCCCGCCGGCCCAGCGGGAAAGCCAGAATGGCCGCCGCGGTCTTTTGACCGCGGTGCGGTCATTCAGCGGTTCCTGCTTGGCGGGCGGCGACCACCGCCCGCCAATGTAGGAATGACCCCCTTAGTCTTTTACCATTCAATCGATGATGATTGACAGAGGAGTTATGTACAGGTACATATGAGAAGGGCTGAATGAAGAGGTTTGTTATACTCTGCAAAGGACCATCTTGGGTATGATGAAATGGGATGCGATTCAGTGGTTGCATATTTCCAAGCGTGACAGTGCTTATCCCCTTCAGAGATGGTTCACAGTGCCTATTGTTCTGGACTCAGGCAATGAATGTGTGAGCTAGGAAATCACAGGATTATACTCAAAAAAGTAAATCATAGTAAGTACATGCTTTCTGTTTAGAGCTATGTAGATGTGTGTTAAATGAACACATGTGAATGTACACATTGCATGCAATACAGCACTGCAAGGCAGACTGGCGTGGTGTTTTGTGTGAAAGGCAGAGTGATGGACCAAAACTACTACGTGACCAAGCTAGCATCACTTAGTCAGCAGCTGGGGACTGAGTAATGGCTAAAGGAAAAGCAGACACCCTGGTGACATGGTGCAATGTTCTCAGTAGCAGTGTCAATAAGTGAACCTCAATATAGCCAAGATTTTAAAATAAGACAAGCAACAAGGTAAATCAGGTGCTTACCAGCACTCACTCTTTCACTCAGGGTAGGCCACCGAGGTGCGTAACTGCCTTGCAATGTGTGACAAGACACAAAAGGGGCCCCCTTGTCACACAGTGGTTGTGTGAGCAATGTACAGATATTGCCATATGCAAGGCAGAACAGTGCAACTTGCCCTCACACATGTTTACATGTTAACACATGTTCAACACATCTACAAGTAACATAAAGTGAATGATGATAAAGTCCGTAATTACTATTGTAAACATATATCATCATCAACATATTACAATTTCATTGCAGAAGGACAAACAACACCTCCTGTCTAGCAGGGTGACCTGTATGACCAGCCTGTTGATGATGACATCCTGCTCCCATGGACGATGACACCTTCCAGCAACTCCTGGACTGCATAGTCCAGAAATGGCAAAGGGTGACAGCTTGGTAGGGTATCCAGATGAACCACCAATCACAGCACATGCCTCATCTGCTATTTCAAGCCCAGCTGCAGGCTCCGAGGACCCCCAAGTTGTCTTCCACTGCTGAGTGGTAGGAGTCCAGGAGTGAATGGTTGATGAAGTACAGGCGGAGATGGAGACCATAGCTGGCACTCTAAAAGAAGTCCATAGGTACCTCACTCCCAATAAGGATACATCTGAGCAATTAAAACCACCTACGCTTGCCTCTATAATATGGTTGAGTCCCTAGCTGACATTGTTGATGTTGTAAACAGAGGCAAGAACAATAAGCCTCAACACCTGACACCAGTGGGATTGCCACCAAGCTGGGGAGCATCATTAAGATCATGCCATCTATGGAGATCAAGTTGGGCTCCAACATAGCAATAACGGGTGCCCTCCACAGAGATGTTGTCGCTTTCTTGAGAGGCCATCAGGCCCTTGACAGTGTTGTGCTGCCTTCCTTGCTGCCACAAGCAAATGCTGGTGGGGTCAGGGGAGCCACATCTTCAGACCCTAATACGTTGTGTGCCTCATATGCCCACCAGACAAACACACCAACTGCAGGGAACGCACAACACCCATCAGAGAAGGAAGATGAGTAGTTCCCCAATTTCCATAGGTTAACTTCCAGGTAACATTTGTCTGTGCCCTCAGGCCAGTTTCCTAGTGGTCCTGTGTCTACATCATGTCACCTCCTTTGTCACCCAGTACTGAACCTTTTATGTGCATCTGTAAATGTCATCCACTTGTGGACTGTTGACGACACCTACCTTGTGTATTTGCACACATAGCTAGGCAAGGTCTGCTTGTAATGTGGTGGTAAAGACATATCTGCACTCAGGGCTATATGTATCAACCAATATGTGTGGTGCCCGCAGAATGCACCATTGGTAAAAAGAGCTATGTAAATCGATTTGTATATTGTTTGAGACAAACAAGGCCAGCTTGTATAGCCCTGAGAAGTATCATTAACTGCAGGTAACACAATGTATTACAAATCACTGCATTGCCTCACCCTGCACCAAAAAGAGGATCCTTAACCATTGCATGGGGGTATCCATTCACATTCTGTGGTTTTAGATACAGTCCCAAACTTACAAAACTAGTTAAAGCTGGAAATGTGCCGGTAAGTACTACCATCCCAGGAGTGGCATTGGAAGGAGTTAGACCTTTAAATCTCCTTAATACTCATTTTTCAATGTGTGCTACATTATATACCACACATAAATGGTGGAATATTGCTCAGAGGATATTTTGGTTTGCAGGAAGATGCATCATTATGTACAAATATATTCCTGCATGAGAAAGAAGCATCCTTGGTCAATGGTGCAAGTGTGCCTGCGTTGGCCCTAGGCAGCCAAAAAATTACCAGCACAGGGGAGAAGACATGAATGATTTGTATTCTATTAATACAACACATTACTTGCCTTTTGCTTTCACATATAATTGTGCAGTAGGGAGACTACCTGTGGACTGTATGCCTATGCTCATTATATGCCTCTCTGTTTACAGTCATAGGAAATTATGGAAACTATACTGTGATCCACGTTTGTTGAACAAACACACACATCATGAAGTACAGCACACACTCTCAGCCATCGCACTGTGTTTGGCTCTACACACCCTTTTGACTGTGCTGTGGTGTATGAAGGTGAATAGATCCTAGCAACATACACACACTGTCCACATGTGCACACTGTTGCACACTGCGTCCTTTGTGTTGCACATGTCTTGCACAGGCACATGTGTTTGGCTCATGGCGTTATCATGCTGACTTAGCAATAGGCCACTAACCTCCACTTAGGTCCAGTTAGGTCTCAATAAATTAAACCTAGTTCAACCCTTGGTAGCTTGGCAATGAGCGACAAGGCTTAACTTAGGAGACAAATGTTTAAAGCATTTAAAAATCACAAATCAGTAAATAAGTAAAACACAAAACACAATAAAAATCCAACACCAATTTATAAAAATATATTATATTTGTATCTTTAAAATGACACCACAACCATTAAAATCAGATAAGGGGAACAGGAGATGTGAATTTTTTAAAGAATTAATGCTTTTTAGCACATAGAAGCAACTAGCACTCAAAGGGTTAAAAAAAAGGTCACCCTGGAAAGGAACAATGTCCAGAGTTCATGCCACCCACAAGGCAACACTGTCACACTTACTTTCAGAAGTGTTTTTTGATTCAGGAAAGAGGTCCACAACACCAGCCAAGAGTTCAGAGGCTCTGCTTTGCCTCTTGGGGTCTCGGACTACAACTCCCACAATGCACCTCTTCAACTTATGGAGTTGCTCCAAACGTCTCCAAGCTTCTGGCTCTTCTTCCAGAGGTCCTTTTTGGATCAGTGAAGTGTCCATAAATTGATCCAAGGTTCCAGAAGCTCTGAGTTGCTCCTTGGGATTTGGGACTACAATTCCCAGAATGCACCTGGTCAGAATCCTCAAATGGCCACTGGATGCTGGTGAGCTGGGCTATGCTTGAAGGACTTGATGCAGGGGACTCTGGGCAGCTCCTTTGTACCTGTAGCAAACAGGGAGTCCCTCCTTGAACCAGCTGAAGCCAGGCAAAGTCCTTCTAGTGGTGAAGCCTAAGTGTGCAGCTGGTGCAGTCCTTCAGAGTGCAGTGTCCAGGTGCAATTCAGGGGTCCAGCAGGGCAGTCCTTCTTCTTCTGTGGTTCTTCCTTGTTAGAATCTGGTAGGGGTCTGAGGTGTGGGTGCAGGTCTGCTAGTTTTACCCTGCTCCTTGTTGAAAAACAGGGGGGCCATGGTTCTCCAATCAGGTGAAGCGTCCTTCCCCCTGTGATGACCACTTCCTGGGAAGTGTGGCAAAAATCAACCCAAGGGAACAACATTCCTCTAAAATCCATCACGGCTGAAAGTGATTTTTGGAGGTTGCATCTGGCTGTGCCCCCCCAATGGTGTGGCAACAATTCTTAAACACACCCTTCTCCTGCCCTCTTCTATTCTAATCAAGGAGGCACGTAATTGTCTGGGTTTGCAGAATGTGAGGGAAGTGCTGGGTTGCTCCAAATGTCCTTCCCTGACTTTGAAGACCAGTTTGGCAGCCCTCCCCCTTCCTGCTTCCTCATCTGCTGAGGGAAGATCTCCTCCCCCAGGCTCATCTCTTTGTTTTGAGCCCAGGCCATGTCACACCTCATCAAGGCAGCCTGGCCAGGCTGCCAGAAGAGGGCCAATCAGAGCAAAGCAACAAAACACTACAGGGCTGACACTGGCAACTTTTTAGGTAAAGTTTAAAACTCTTTACCTGAACAAGTTATATTAAATCCAGCAATGGGAAGTTGTGGGATTTATTATAACAATTAATTTGATACTAAACGTCTGGTATCTGTTACTTAAGGGGACTTTATACATTAAAATAAAGTCTCCCCATTTTGGCCTATGGAGGCTTTTCACTACAATGAGGGAAAATGAATTTGGCTGTTTTACCTCAACAGGGCTTATCAACCTATTTTTATAAGGTCCCTGCTTATAGTTAAATGGCACCCAGCCCTAGGGGCACATAGGGCACACCTTAGGGCGACTTATATGTAACAATAATGTAGTTTAAGACTTTGGAAGTACTTTTAAATCCAAAGTCGAATTTGCATGTAACTTTAATTTAAAAGCAGCCAGCAAGGTAGGCCTGCCTTTAAAATGACACTGGGCACCTCAGCAGAGCACCTATGGGAGCACCACCTATGCTGGGTTCCCTAAACCTATATGCCCTACCATATACTATGCACTTGTAGGTAGGTTGACTTAGCCAATTATTGGTAGCCCACATTAGGCTACATATAATTGGCTAAGTCAACCTACCTACATTAGGCTACATATAATTGGCTAAGTCAACCTACCTACTCATTTTATACAGAGCACAGGCCCAGGGACTTGTTAGCAGTACCCAGGGCACCATCAGAGTAGGGAAAACACCAGTAAAAAGTGAAAAATGGGGGCAAAAAGTCACTGGGCCTCTGCAATCAGCCTTGTTTTCTTACACATGCATACTTATTTTGTTCAACATAATGTTGGGCAGGGGAGAGAGCAACACACAGCAACAGACCTTTAAAATAGGTGAGTGAGCCAGTAGGCCTCTCTGCAGGAAATCAGGATCACACAGTCATGTTCAGTACTACTGTTTAATAATCATCATGCTACCAAGCCCACATGATCTCTGTCTTACTCCTGTCAAAGGTAGTAGCAGAAGATCTTCTGTGAGGGCAAGTCTTTGGGTAGCCCTCCTGGTCCAAGAGGAATGCAATCCATAACACAGGCTTATGTAATGACACACGTTCAAATGCTGTTTCCTCTTTAGGATGATACAAGCTTTGTGATCCCCTCACATATGCATTTGTACACTATCACACACTCACCTGATTCCAAACTGTGTGGACAACACTGGAGCTGATGCAGGACCCCTACTCCTAATCAGAAAGTAGCTGGACCTAGGGAAAGTACTTCTAGATCCAGGTGACTTTCGGTGGAAGGGTCAAAATAATAAAAGAACATTTGTAGCACTGATTCTTCTCAGATAAAGTGCTACTCTGCTGAACAGGATCATCACTTCTGGGACATCCTGGTTTAGAAGTAGGCGGAGTTTACAAGATGGCACTTCTGGTTATCATAAAAACACAAAACACATGGAAACAACAAAAAGTGGCAATTACCATCAGTTGGAAAGTGGATTATTGGTAAGGGCAAGTAAGTACCTACACTCACCAATAGGCCACTAACCCGCAATAGGCCTAGTCAGGTCTCAATAAATCAATCCGTGCTCAACCCTTGGTAGCTTGGAAACAAGCGACAAAGCTTAAGGAAGGAGACAGGTGTATAAAGCATTTAAAAATCACCTAACAGTAAAGAAGTAGAACACAAAGCACAACAAAAATATAAAACCAATTTCTAACAATAGATTATATTTTTATCTTTAAAATGACACCAAAATGTGCAAATGAGGATAAGGGGAACTGGAGATATGAATTTTTAAAGAATCAGGTGGTCATTATAACCCTGGCGGTCGGTGTTAAAGCGGCGGTAAAACCGCAAACAGGCCGGCGAAAAAAATAATGGAATCACAACCATGGCGGAAACCACCAACAAAGACAGCCACTTTAACACTCAGACCGCCACAGCGGTACAAACAAACAGCTTGGCGGTCACCGCCAACAAACAGGCGGAGGACAATGTACCGCCCACAGTATCACAACCTACCAATCCGCCACCTTTACCGGGGCGGCTTCACCGTGGATAAAAACACAGCAGAAACAGGACTTTGAAGGGAAAACGCTCACCTCTACACACCCCACGAGGAATCCGGACACCATGGAACCCGAGCTCCAGATCCTGCCAGCCCTTATCTTCTTGCTCCTCTACCAGGAGCACGAACTTTGGCGGCGAAGACAACGGTGAATACTGCACCTACGACACAGGGGAGGGGGGAGGGAAAAAACAAGGACACACACACACGCAATACGCAACACCCCCACCCCACCCTCACCCACGACAACACAAACATTAATACAGCATGATACATTACAGTTACACCTCACAACCCCCCCGGAAGAATGCAAATACCAAGGAAAATGAGTGTAACCATTGTAATATATTAAAATCCAGTACGCAAAAATATATATATACACTATAAACAAAATGTACACCAAGAATAGTAGTCCAGGTAGTGCTCCATTGAAGTCTGTTGAACAGTGGGCCCACACGGTATGGGCGAGGTCCACACTCAATCCCCGAACATGACGGAGAGAACACTGCAGGGGCATCAGATAGCAATAAAACAGGTACCTCAGTAGGAAGAGAAAGGGGGGGCACCTCAGCCAGTTGAGTGCACAACGCAAATCCACGAGGGGGCCACATGCCCACTGTTCCATCCTGGGGAGTGCAAAGCCACAGTCTCTCAAGTCTCTACAGTGGGTGGGTTGCCAACTGTTCCATCCTGGGGAATGCAAAGCCAGTCTCTCAAGTCTCTACAGTGGGTGGGTTGCCCACTGTTCAATCCTGGGGAGTGCAAAGCCACAGTCTCTCAAGTCTCTACAGTGGGTGGTTTGCCCACTGTTCAATCCTAGGGAGTGCAAAGCCACAGTCTCTTAAGTCTCTACAGTGGGTGGTTTGCCCACTGTTCCATCCTGGGGAGTGCAAAGCCACAGTCTCTCAAGTCTCTACAGTGGGTGGTTTGCCCACTGTTCAATCCTGAGGAGTGCAAAGCCACAGTCTCTCAAGTCTCTACAGTGGGTGGTTTGCCCACTGTCCATCCTGGGGAGTGCAAAGCCACAGTCTCTCAAGTGGATGCCTTTCTCCACTGGTTCTGGGGGAGGCTTTGTGCCCAGAGTGCTTCATCCTGCCAAGGACGGAGGTAGTGGGTGTGATACTCCACTGGTTCTGGAGGGGGCTTGGTGCCCAGAGTGCTTCATCCTGCCAGGGACAGAGGTGGTGGATGTGATACTCCACTGGTTCTGGAGGGGGCTTGGTGCCCAGAGTGCTTCATCCTGCCAGGGACAGGGGTAGTGGATGTGATACTCCACTGGTTCTAGAGGGGGCTTTGTGCCCAGAGTGCTTCATCCTGCCAAGGACAGAGGTAGTGGATGTGATACTCCACTGGTTCTGGAGGGAGCTTGGTGCCCAGAGTGCCTTATCCTTCCAAGGACTGACATAGTGGATGTGATACTCCACTGGTTCTGGAGGGGTCTTTGTGCCCAGAGTGCTTCATCCTGCCATGGACAGAGGAAGTGGATGTGATACTCCACTGGTTCTGGAGGGGGCTTGGTGCCCAGAGTGCTTCATCCTGCTCGTGAGGGACTCAGTAGCGTCAGTGCCCTTGGCACTCATGGGCCAGCAGTGCTTGTGGCGGCGGTGCCCTGTTCAGCGGTGCTTGTGGCGGTGGTGCCCTGTTCAGCAGTGCTTGTGGTGGCGGGGTCCTTTGCAGTGACTTCTGTCTGGCCCAGCGGGGCTGGTGCTGGCGCTCCTTCATGGCCCAGCGGGGCTGGTGCTGGCGGTCCTGCATGGCTCAGAGGGGCTGGTGCTGGCGGTTCTGTCTGGCCCAGTGGGGCTGGTGCTGGCGGTCCTGTCTGGCCCAGCGGGGCTGGTGCTGGCAGTCCTTCATGGCCCAGCGGGGCTGGTGCTGGCGGTCCTGTCTGGCCCAGCGGGGCTGGTGCTAGCGGTGGCCTCCTAGGCAGCTGGGCTGGTGGCGTTGGCCTCCTGGGCAGCAGGGCTGGTGGTGGTGGCCTCCTGGGCAGCGGGGATGATGGCGGTCGCCTCCTGGGCAGCTTGGCTGGTGCTGGTGGTGGACTCCTGGGCAGCTGGGCTGGTGGCGATGGCCTCCTGGGCAGCAGGGCTGGTAGCGTTGGCCTCCTGGGCAGCAGGGCTGGTGGCGGTAGCCTCCTGGGCAGCGGGGATGATGGCAGTCTTCTCCGCCATGCTGCTCTTCCCAGACTTGCTACCTTTCTTGTGGCCCTTCCCACCTTGGAAGGTGTTGCAGCTGACTCCACACTCCCACCTGTACCCCTGGGAGCGGCTTTGGTGGCTGCAGTCTTCCCCCTCTCCCGCCGGGCACTGGCCAACTTTTGATGCTTCACAGGTGGGGGACTGTCTGTGCTGTGGCTCCGTGCCACACTGGCTGCCCTGGTGGCCGCTGCACTCCAGATTCTGGTGACTACAGGCACCACTGGTCCAGGAGATGTTGTGGCTAAGGTGCTAGGTTAGGACCTGGAGAGTCGGGCCCTAGGATGCGGACGGGGTGGGGGAGGTGTGGGAAAGAGGTCAAGGTTGGACAGGAAAAGTTTCTTGGGAACACTGGGATGGGTAGCTGGAGGGGGTTTGGGAGTGGAGGAAGAGGTTGTGGTTGTATGAGGTGTTCGTTTGGTGACTTTGGGTGAAGGTGCATGTGCTGGAGGCTGTCGTGAGGTGGATGGCTGTTGGGTGGGTGTGTGCCTACGTTTGTGTATCTTGGGAGGGGCCGTCACAGACACACTGGGAGAGGACACAGGGGATGTGTGAATGGCAGTGGGGGTGGTAACTGCACATGATCGGGGTGTGGTGGTGGATGTGCTGGTGATGGAAGTAGTGGCTGTAGATGTAGGACATGCAGGTGTGAGTGTGTACAAGACTGGGAGGGAGGAGGGAGACGAGGAGGAGGGGGACACAGTGGAGGGAGTGGATGTTGGTGTGTCTGCATGTGTGTGATGATTGCGTGAGTGCCTGAAGGATGTGTGGTACTTATGTTTGCCAGAGCTTCCCTTGTGTGTTGACGTGTGTGCATGCTGGTCTGAAGGTGTGCTTCGGATAGGCTGAGGTACAGGGGATTGGGTCTGGGTGGAGGAAGTTGGAGGGGGGAGGCTAGAGACAGGGACAATGGCTGCCATCAGTGCTGAGGCCAGAATCTGAAAAGCTCGCTGAAGGGCCGCCTGACCAGAATGAATGCCCTCAAGGAATGCATGCATTTTGTTTTTTGCATCTGCCTTTCTACATCCTGGATGACATTCAAAATGGTAGACTGCCCAACAGTGAGGGACCTGAGGAGGTCAATGGCCTCCTCACTGAGGGCAGCAGGGCTGACTGGGGCAGGGCCTGAGGTGCCTGGGGAGAAGGTGATGACCACCCTCCTGGGTGAGAGGGCACGGGGCAAAGGCTGAGGGGCTGCTGGGAGGGCGGTGCTGGTAGGGGGGGTGGCGGCTGTACTTGTAGATGCAGGGGGCACAGATGTTGCCGCCACCACAAGGGCGCTCCATCAGAGGAGGAGTCTGTGTCACTGGTGTCAGCTCCTGTCCCCGCCATGGAGCTCCCCTCGCCCTCAGTCCCACTGGTGAACTCCGAGTCTGTAGTGTCGCCCTCCAGGGCCATGTAGATGCAGCTCCCTCCTGCTCCGGTGCCACTTCTCCTCAGCCTGATGATGCTAATGCACACAAGAACAGGGAGACCACAAAAAGGGGGGACAACAGAAGAAAGACATGTTGAGTGCATGCATTACCACGACCGTTGGCGGACACGACAGACACCGAAGCCCCCTGCACTATGCCTCGCACTTGGGGTCCACTCTTCAATCACTGGGACTTGGCCTACAAGGCTATGGCTGACATCTGCACACATGGATGACACAGGAGCCTTACTAGGTGTACTTGGCACTGTACACATGCGCGCAAAATCAGCAGAATGAGAGTGTACTCACCCCCTTGTGGCTGCTGTGATGCCCTCAAGCGCCCATCCAACTCCGGGTACGCCACCGCCAGGATCCTGAACATCAGGGGGGTCATGGTGTGACGGGCACCCCTCCCACATTGGGAGGCCATCCCTTACAGCAGTGGGTGCTCCGTCTGTGGAAGACCCCCAGGGTCCGGATGTCCTTGGCGATGGCACGCCAAATATCTTTTTTCTGGTGGGCGCTGACCTACATGAATTGTACAGGGGGAAAAGAAAAGTTATTACCAACTGGACCGTCACAGTAATTGGCCCCCATCCCTACCCTTGCCATGATGCACATGCACTCACCGTTGTTTCATGCACGCCTCAATCTCCCCCTCATCTTTCATCCACCCCACTCCACAGAGGCAGAGCCCATACAGCATGCTCCCAGTGTACTTACCTGTTTGTCTGGAAGACCGTAGATTAGCGTGTACTGGGGGAGGACCCCATCCAAGAGTTTCTCCAACTCCTCCGATGTGAAGGCAAGGGCCCTTTCCCCAGACGCACAAGCTATTGTCTCTTCCAGACCGAGGTCACAGCAGCACTTGTAGTGTAGGTCCTCTCCTGTCGAAGATCAGGTATTGAGTGATTGCACAGATAGAAAATGGCGGTCACGTCCGCGGCGGTGCGTACCGTCACCGACAGCGTACATCGTCATTGGCTCCTGGGACCCATAGGGTCCAATGTTAAACAATGCATAATTGTGCCGCGGTCTTTGACCGCCTACCGCGACGGTGTACAACGCCAGCGCAGTTACCTCACATCCCATTGTCCCACTTTACAGGTCAGGCAGCCACCATTTCAGGGGCCCACATGGCTTAATTTTTAACTGCATCACACATATCTAGGCCTTGCCTCAACACTCTTACAGGCCAAATTTTGGATTATGATTTGTGTTCTGTGTAAGCTGTGGGTACATACCTCTGAGTTGGTTGACTCTGTGCTCGCCGTTGTCCTTCATAGGCACTGTCCCCTGGGACATGTGAGGAGATGGCGGCATCCTCCGGTGTACAGACCGTGGGTGGACCTGTCGACAATGGAGGAAAGACATGTGATCATCACCCACAGGCTTGATCATGCCACAATCCTGGATCTGTGTGCCCAGCTGGAGCCAGTCCTGATGTCAGCTATCCGCCATCCCACAGGAATCCCCCCTCAAGTGCAGGTGCTGTCAGTACTCCATTTCCTAGAAAGTGGGTCTTTTCAAACTACAGTAGCCATAGCATCAGGGATGTCCCAGCCTATGTTTTCGAATGTGTTGTCCAGAGTGTTGTCTGCCCTGCTGAAACACATGCAGAGCTACATCGTTTTCCCTCAGGTGAAGGATTTGCTTACAGTGAAAGGTGACTTCTATGCCCTTGGACATATCCCCAACATCATAGGTGCCATTGATGGGACACATGTGGCTTTGGTACCCCCCCGCAGGAGTGAACAGGTGTACAGAAACCAGAAGAGTTATCATTCCATGAATCTGCAGATGGTGTGTTTGGCAGACCAGTACATCTCCCATGTTAATGCCAAATTCCCTGGCTCAGGGCATGACACTTACATCCTGCGGAATAGCAGCATCCCTTATGTGATGGGTCAACTCCAGAGGCACCGTGTGTGGCTATTAGGTGAGCACCTGGAAGCAAGTCAGTGGGAATGGTTGTCTGGGTCTGGGGATATCCCTACAGGTTAGTGTGTGTCTAACAGTTGTCCCTCGCCATTTGCAGGTGACTCTGGTTACCCCAACGTGTCATGGCTACTGACCCCAGTGAGGAATCCCAGGGCAAGGGCAGAGGAACACTACAATTAGGCCCATGGGCGAACTCAGAGGATAATAGAGCGGACCTTCGGCCTCCTGAAGGCCAGGTTTAGGTGCCTTCATATGACAGGTGGATCCCTACTCTACTCACCAAAGAAGGTGTGCCAGATCATCGGGGCCTGCTGTATGCTTCACAGCTTAGCTTTGCAACAACAGGTGCCTTTTCTGCAGGAGGATGGTCCAGATGGCGGTGTTGTTGCAGCTGTGAAGCCTGTGGACAGTGAAGACGAGGAAGCAGAAGAAGAGGACATTGACAACAGGAAGTTGGTGATCCTGCAATATTTCCAGTGAGACACAGGTAAGAACACAAACCTGCCTACTACATTTACTTTAACACTACTACCTCTCTACTATCTGTCGTTTTCACCCAGTGTATGGTCACTGAGTTGTCACGTTCCCTTACGATTTCACAGATGTGGGTCCCACAGTGTGACATCTGCTTTGTTTCCTCATGGACTAGAGCTGTGTGAAATAGGTATGTTGACATTAAATTTGAAAGAGCATTTTGACACCTTAACCCCTTCTGTGCCGCGGACGTAGTGGTTACGTCCTGCGGCACAGTGCTGCTGTGCCGAGGACGTAACCACTACGTCCTCGGCACACAGCCCAGAGGGAGCGCTCTCGCTCCCTCTGTGTGCTTCCCCCCACCCCCCCAAAGTCAGGAATGGAAGGGGAAGCCCTTCCCCTTCCACCCCCAACCCCCCCAACCCCCCCCTGTGACGTCAGCGCGCGAGCGCTCGCTGATTAGTCACAGGGTCTCCCCCATCGCGCTGGAAGCAGAGCTTCCAGCGCGATTGAAAAAGAAATGCTTTTGCATTTCTCTTTCAATCACTGGGGGAGGCCCCGAGAGGCTTCAAAAGGGAAGGAAATGTATTTCCTTCCCTCTGAAGTCTCTCACAGGTTTCAAAAGCCGGATTGCTTGCAATCCGGCTTTTGAAACCCCACTAGACACCAGGGATTTTTTTTTTCTCAATGAAATTGGCAAAAGGGAGCGACCCCTTGGGCAAGGGTCGCTCCCAGGGGGGCATTTTTTTAGGAAGGCCTTTTCTGCCCCCCCTGGGGGCAGATTGGCCTATTATTAGGCCGATCTGCCCCCAGGGGGGGCAGAAACCTCTAGGCACCAGGTACCTTTTTTTTTTTTCTTTTTTTTTTTTGTGATGTTTTCTTTTTTTGTAGGTGGGGAGCGACCCCTTAGGCAAGGGTCGCTCCCCTGGGGGGCAAATTATATTTAGGCCATTTCTGCCCCCCTTGGGGGCAGATTGGCCTATTTTGATGAGGCCAATCTGCCCCCAAGGGGGGCAGAAACCATTAGACACCAGGGAGTTTTTTTTTGCGCGCGAATTTCACGCAACGGGAGCGACCCCTTGGGCAAGGGTCGCTCCCAGGGGGGGCATTTTTTTGGGAAGGCCTTTTCTGCCCCCCCTGGGGGCAGATTGGCCTATTATTAGGCCGATCTGCCCCCAGGGGGGGCAGAAACCTCTAGGCACCAGGGTTTTTTTTTTTTTTTTTTTGTGATGTTCTTCTTTTTTTTTGTGGGGAGCGATCCCTTAGGCAAGGGTCGCTCCCCTACGGGGCAATATATATTTAGGCCATTTCTGCCCCCCTTGGGGGCAGATTGGCCTATTTTGATGAGGCCAATCTGCCCCCAAGGGGGGCAGAAACCATTAGACACCAGGGAGGTTTTTTTTTGCGTGGGAATTTCACGCAAGGGGAGCGACTCCTTAGGCAAGGGTCGTCCCCCTGGGGGGGTGGGGGGTTATTTTAGGCCATTTCTGCCCCCCTGGGGGGTAGATCAGCCTATTTTGATTCGGCTGATCTGCCCCCAAGGGGGGCAGAAACCACTAGGCACCAGGGATTTTTTTGTTTTTTCGTTTTACAGATGGGGAGCGACCCCTTGGACAAGGGTCGCTCCCCTGGAGGGGCAAAATGTATTTAGGCCAGTTCTGCCCGCTTTGGGGGCAGATCGGCCGATTTTAGGTCAATCTGCCCCCAAGGGGGGCAGAAACCACTAGGCACCAGGGATCTTTTTTTTGCGCCGTCACGCAAGGGGAGCGACCTTGTAGACAAGGGTCGCTCCCCGGGGGGATGGGGGGGACAAAATTATTTTAGGCCATCTCTGCCCCCCCTGGGGGCAGATCGGCCTATTGGTATTAGGCCGATCTACCCCCAGGGGGGGCAGAAACCTCTAGGCGCCAGGGCAAATGTTTTTTTTTTTGTTTGTTTGTTTTTTTAGAGATGGGGAGCGACCCATCAGACAAGGGTTGCTCCCCTGGGGGGCAAACTGTGTTTAGACCATTTCTGCCCCCCTTGGGGGCAGATTGGTCGATTTTATGTCAATCTGCCCCCAAGGGGTCAGAAACCACTAGGCACCGGGGATTTGTTTTTTGGCGCCAATGTCACGCAGGGGGAGCGACCCCGTAGGCAAGGGTCGCTCCTGGTGGGGGGGTGGTGGTTGGGGGGGGCAAATTTATTTTAGGCCATTTCTGCCCCCCCTGGGGGCAGATCGGCCTATTATTAGGCCGATCTGCCCCCAGGGGGGGCAGAAACCTCTTGTTGCCAGGGCAAATTTTTATTTTATTTTTTTATTTTTTGTTTGTTTGTTTTTTTAGAGATGGGGAGTGACCCATCAGACAAGGGTCGCTCCCCTGGGGGGCAAACTGTATTTAGAGCATTTCTGCCCCCCCTTGGGGGCAGATGGGTCGATTTTAGGTCAACCTGCCCGCAAGGGGGCAGAAACCACTAGGCACCGGGGATTTGTTTTTTGGCGCCAATGTCACGCAGGGGGAGCGACCCCGTAGGCAAGGGTCGCTCCTGGTGGGGGGGTGGGGGTTGGGGATGCAAATTTATTTTAGCCCATTTCATCCCCCCCTGGGGGAAGATCGGCCTATTATTAGGCCGATCTGCCCCCAGGGGGGGCAGAAACCTGTAGGCGCCAGGGCACATTTTTTTTGTGTGTTTTTATTTAGAGATGGGGAGCGACCCATCAGACAAGGGTTGCTCCCCTGGGGGGCAAACTGTATTTAGAGCATTTCTGCCACCCTTGGGGCAGATTGGTCGATTTTATGTCAATCTGCCCCCAAGGGGGCAGAAACCACTAGGCACCGGGGATTTGTTTTTTGGCGCCAATGTCACGCAGGGGGAGCGACCCCGTAGGCAAGGGTCGCTCCCGGGGGGGGTGGAGGTTCGGGGGGCAAATTTATTTTAGGCCATTTCTGACCCCCCTGGGGGAAGATCGGCCTATTATTAGGCCGATCTGCCCCCACGGGGGGCAGAAACCTGTAGGCGCCAGGACAAATTTGTTTTTTGTGTTTTTTTGTTTGTTTGTTTGTTTTTTTAGAGATGGGGAGCGACCCATCAGACAAGGGTCGCTCCCCTGGAGGGCAAAGTGTGTTTAGACCATTTCTGCCCCCCTTGGGGGCAGATTGGTCAATTTTAGGGCAATCTGCCCCCAAGGGGGCAGAAACCACTAGGCACCGGGGATTTGTTGTTTGACGCCAATGTCACGCAGGGGGAGCGACCCCGTAGGCAAGGGTCGCTCCTGGGCAGGGGGGGGTCAAATTTATTTTAGGGCATTTCCCCCCCCCCCGGGGCCGGCTGAGCTAGAGGTCAAAATCCACAGGTAGGCACTTTGCAAAAAACACCTCTGTTTTTTGTGAAAAAATATGTTGTGTCCACGTTGTGTTTTGGGCCATTTCCTTTTGTGGGCGCTAGGCCTACCCACACAAGTGAGGTACCATTTTTATGGAGAGACTTAGGGGAACGCTGGGAGGAAGGAAATTTGTGGCTCCTCTCAGATTCCAGAACTTTCTGTCACCGAAATGAGAGGAAAAAGTGTTTTTGGGCCAAATTTTGATGTTTGCAAAGGATTCTGGGTAACAGAACCTGGTCAGAGCCCCGCAAATCACCCCATCTTGGATTCCCCTAGGTCTCTAGTTTTCAAAAATGCGCTGGTTTGCTAGGTTTCTCCAGGTGCCGGCTGAGCTAGAGGCCAAAATCCACAGGTAAGCACTGTTTTCCATGAAAAAATTTGATGTGTCCACGTTGTGTTTTGGTCCGTTTCCTGTCGCGAGCGCTAGGCCTACCCACACAAGTGAGGAATCATTTTTATCGGGAGACGTGGGGGAACGCTGGGTGGAAGGAAATTTGTGGCTCCTCTCAGATTCCAGAACTTTCTGCCACAGAAATGTGAGGAACATGTGTTTTTTTAGCCAAATTTTGAGGTTTGCAAAGGATTCTGGGTAACAGAACCTGGTCCGAGCCACACAAGTCACCCCTCCTTGGATTCCCCTAGGTCTCTAGTTTTCAGAAATGCATAGGTTTGGTAGGTTTCCCTAGGTGGCGGCTGAGCTAGAGGCCAAAATCTACAGGTAGTCACTTTGCTAAAAACAGCTCTGTTTTCTGTGATATGTCCACGTTGTGTTTTGGGGCATATCCTGTCACGGGCGCTAGGCCTACCCACACAAGTGAGGTATCATTTTTATCGGGAGATGTGGGGGAACGCTGGGTGGAAGGAAATTTGTAGCTCCTCTCAGATTCCAGAACTTTCTGCCACAGAAATGTGAGGGACATGTGTTTTTTTAGCCAAATTTTGAGGTTTGCAAAGGATTCTGGGTAACAGAACCTGGTCCGAGCCCCGCAAGTCACCCCTCCTTGGATTCCCCTAGGTCTCTACTTTTCAGAAATGCACCGGTTTGGTAGGTTTCCCTAGGTGCCGGCTGAGCTAGAGGCCAAAATCTACAGGTAGGCACTTCGCAAAAAACACCTCTGTTTTTTTCCAAAATTTAGGATGTGTCCACGTTGCGCTTTGGGGTGTTTCCTGTCGCCGGCGCTAGGCCTACCCACGCAAGTGAGGTATCATTTTTATCGGGAGACGTGGGGGAACGCTGGGTGGAAGGAAATTTGTGGCTCCTCTCAGATTCCAGAACTTTCTGCCACAGAAATGTGAGGGACATGTGTTTTTTTAGCCAAATTTTGAGGTTTGCAAAGGATTCTGGGTAACAGAACCTGGTCCGAGCCCCGCAAGTCACCCCTCCTTGGATTCCCCTAGGTCTCTAGTTTTCAGAAATGCACAGGTTTGGTAGGTTTCCCTAGGTGGCGGCTGAGCTAGAGGCCAAAATCTACAGGTAGTCACTTTGCTAAAAACAGCTCTGTTTTCTGTGATATGTCCACGTTGTGTTTTGGGGCATATCCTGTCGCGGGCGCTAGGCCTACCCACACAAGTGAGGTATCATTTTTATCGGGAGACGTGGGGAAACGCTGGGTGGAAGGAAATTTGTGGCTCCTCTCAGATTCCAGAACTTTCTGCCACAGAAATGTGAGGAACATGTGTTTTTTTAGCAAAATTTTGAGGTTTGCAAAGGATTCTGGATAACAGAACCTGGTCCGAGCCCCGCAAGTCACCCCTCCTTGGATCCCCCTAGGTCTCTAGTTTTCAGAAATGCACAGGTTTGGTAGCTTTCCCTAGGTGGCGGCTGAGCTAGAGGCCAAAATCTACAGGTAGTCACTTTGCTAAAAACAGCTCTGTTTTCTGTGATATGTCCACGTTGTGTTTTGGGGCATATCCTGTCGCGGGCGCTAGGCCTACCCACACAAGTGAGGTATCATTTTTATCGGGAGACGTGGGGGAACGCTGGGTGGAAGGAAATTTGTGGCTCCTCTCAGATTCCAGAACTTTCTGCCACAGAAATGTGAGGAACATGTGTTTTTTTAGCCAAATTTTGAGGTTTGCAAAGGATTCTGGGTAACAGAACCTGGTCCGAGCCACACAAGTCACCCCTCCTTGGATTCCCCTATGTCTCTAGTTTTCAGAAATGCATAGGTTTGGTAGGTTTCCCTAGGTGGCGGCTGAGCTAGAGGCCAAAATCTACAGGTAGTCACTTTGCTAAAAACAGCTCTGTTTTCTGTGATATGTCCACGTTGTATTTTGGGGCATATCCTGTCGCGGGCGCTAGGCCTACCCACACAAGTGAGGTATCATTTTTATCGGGAGACGTGGGGGAACGCTGGGTGGAAGGAAATTTGTGGCTCCTCTCAGATTCCAGAACTTTCTGCCACAGAAATGTGAGGAACATGTGTTTTTTTAGCCAAATTTTGAGGTTTGCAAAGGATTCTGGGTAACAGAACCTGGTCCGAGCCACACAAGTCACCCCTCCTTGGATTCCCCTAGGTCTCTAGTTTTCAGAAATGCATAGGTTTGGTAGGTTTCCCTAGGTGGCGGCTGAGCTAGAGGCCAAAATCTACAGGTAGTCACTTTGCTAAAAACAGCTCTGTTTTCTGTGATATGTCCACGTTGTGTTTTGGGGCATATCCTGTCGCGGGCGCTAGGCCTACCCACACAAGTGAGGTATCATTTTTATCGGGAGACGTGGGGGAACGCTG
Source organism: Pleurodeles waltl (assembly GCF_031143425.1). Taxonomy (NCBI): domain Eukaryota; kingdom Metazoa; phylum Chordata; class Amphibia; order Caudata; family Salamandridae; genus Pleurodeles; species Pleurodeles waltl. Next base: position 578,132,680 of record NC_090442.1, on the reverse strand, counting down.
GGTGGAAGAAATTTGTGGCTCCTCTCAGATTCCAGAACTTTCTGCCACAGAAATGTGAGGAACATGTGTTTTTTTAGCCAAATTTTGAGGTTTGCAAAGGATTCTGGGTAACAGAACCTGGTCCGAGCCCCGCAAGTCACCCCTCCTTGGCTCCCCCTATGTCTCTAGTTTTCAGAAATGCACAGGTTTGGTAGGTTTCCCTAGGTGGCGGCTGAGCTAGAGGCCAAAATCTACAGGTAGTCACTTTGCTAAAAACAGCTCTGTTTTCTGTGATATGTCCACGTTGTGTTTTGGGGCATATCCTGTCGCGGGCGCTAGGCCTACCCACACAAGTGAGGTATCATTTTTATCGGGAGACATGGGGGAACGCTGGGTGGAAGGAAATTTGTGGCTCCTCTCAGATTCCAGAACTTTCTGCCACAGAAATGTGAGGAACATGTGTTTTTTTAGCCAAATTTTGAGGTTTGCAAAGGATTCTGGGTAACAGAACCTGGTCCGAGCCCTGCAAGTCACCCCTCCTTGGATCCCCCTAGGTCTCTAGTTTTTAGAAATGCACAGGTTTGGTAGGTTTCCCTAGGTGGCGGCTGAGCTAGAGGCCAAAATCTACAGGTAGTCACTTTGCTAAAAACAGCTCTGTTTTCTGTGATATGTCCACGTTGTGTTTTGGGGCATATCCTGTCGCGGGCGCTAGGCCTACCCACGCAAGTGAGGTACCATTTTTATCGGGAGACATGGGGGAACACAGAATAGCAAAACAAGTGTTATTGCCCCTTGTCTTTCTCTACATTTATTCCTTCCAAATATAGGGGTGTGTGTAAAAAAGACATCTATTTGAGAAATTCCATGTAATTCACATGCTACTATGGTCACCCCGGAATTCAGAGATGTGCAAATAACCACTGCTCCTCAACACCTTATCTTGTGCCCTTTTTGGAAATGCAAAGGTTTTCTTGATAGCTATTTTTTACTCCTTATATTTCAGCAAATGAATTACTGTATACCCAGTATAGAATGAAAACGCACTGCAGGGTGCAGCTCATGTATTGGCTCTGGGTTCCTCGGGTTCTTGATGAACCTACAAACCCTATATATCCCTGCAACCAGAGGAGTCCAGCAGACGTAACGGTATATTGCTTTTGATAATCTGACATTGCAGGGAAAAGTTACAGAGTAAAAAGTAGAGAAAAATTGATGTTTTTTTCACCTCAATTTCAATATTTTTCTTTTTCAGCTGTTATTTTCTGTAGGAAACCCTTGTAGGATCTACACAAATGAACCCTTGCTGAATTCAGAATTTTGTCTACTTTTCAGAAATGTTTAGGTTTCTGGGATCCAGCATTGGTTTCATGACCATTCCGGTCACTGACTGGAAGGAGGCTGAAAGCACAAAAAATTGCACAAATGGGGTATGCCCCAGTAAAATGCCAAAATTGTGTTGAAAAATTGGGTTTTCTGATTCAAGTCTGCCTATTCCTGAAAGCTGGGAAGCTGCTGAGTTTAGCACCGCAAACCCTTTGTTGATGCCATGTTCAGGGGAAAAACCACAAGCCTTCTTCTGCAGCCACTTTTTCCAATTTTTTTTAAAAAAAATGAAATTTTCACTGTATTTTGGCCAATTTCTTGGCCTCCTTCAGGGGAACCCACAAAGTCTGGGTACCTCTAGAATCCCTAGGATGTTGGAAAAAAAGGACGCAAATTTGGCTTGGTTAGCTTATGTGGACAAAAAGTTATGAGGGCCTAAGCGCGAACTGCCCCAAATAGGCAAAAAAAGGCCCGGCACAGGAGGGGGAAAAGGCCTGGCAGCGAAGGGGTTAATAGCTAATACACTGTTTCGAAATCACAGACTGACTCCAGATTGTTTTGTGCTTCAAGGGTGTTTATTTAAGTGCTCAATATTGGAGGGAGTTGTAAAATGGTGAGGGGTGATGGTGGAGGAATGTCCTTGGCAGAGTCCAGTCTATTAGTCTCACAGGTGCATTGCCCAAATGGGCATAGGAAGTGGAGCTGGGGCAGTTTAAGGATGGACAGGGTGACAAAGTGGTAAAGAAGGATGACATTCAGGGTGGTCTCATTTCTTGGTGGGGGTCTTGGCATTGTTCTCTGTCTTTGTCCTGGATCTCAGGGACTGTTTGCGGTGTGGTTCTCCCTTTGCAGGGGGTGGGGTGCTGGTGTGGTGGTCCTGTGACGGTACCTCCTGTCCACTAGCACCGGCTGAGGTGGTGGGCAGTTCATCGTCCAGGCTAGTGTCAGGGGCCCCTTGCTGTGCCACAGTGTCACTCCTGGTGTTGATTACTTCCTTCAGCACCCCTACGATGGTGCCCAGGGTGGAATTGATGGATCTGAGTTCCTCCCTGAAGCCCAAATACTGTTCCTCCTGCAGGCGCTGAGTCTCCTGAAACTTGGCCAGTACCATTGCCATTGTTTCCTGGGAGTGGTGGTAGGCTCCCATGATGTTGGAGAGGGCCTTGTGGAGAGTGGGTTCCCTTGGCCTGTCCTCCCCCTGTTGCACAGCAGCCCTCCCAGTTCCCCTGTGATCCTTGGCCTCCGTCCCATGGTCCCTGTTGTTGTTGGATTGGTGTGTTAGCCTGAGTTCCCTGTAGTGGTGGACACACTGCTGATTGACGTGTCCTGGGGACAGAGGTATGGGCCCGCTGGGTGGGTGCTGTGCTGGTGTTTCCAGAGGAGGGAAGCTCTGTAGTGGCCTGTGACTGTGTCAGGGGAACCAACTGTCCTGAGGTCCCCGATGGGCCAGGCTGGTCATCTAGATCCAGTTGGACAGAGCTGCTGTCATCACTGTGGGCCTCTTCTGTTGGTGGTGTGGACATGTGTGGACCCTCCTGTCCTGTGATGTTGGGTAGGGGTCCTGCAGGGGTATAAAAGGTTGTTTATTACATCTGTGTGTGCCATGGTGTGCAATAGGTGGTGCATTCCTGTGTGGACCCTGTGTGATGGTGGTTTAGGGGGGTGTATGGGTATGTGCAGTGGCCATGCTTTGGTTATGGATGTCCATGCTTTGTTGTTGCATGCAGGGCTTGGTGTTAGGATGTGTGGTTTGTGATGTTGGGACATTTGTGAGGAGTTGGAGTGATGGGGTGAGGGTGGTGGTATGTGATGGCATGCAGGTAGGGTGGGGGATGTAATAGTTAAGATTTTACTTACCAGAGTCCATTCCTCCATCTACTCCTGCGTGGCCCTCAGGATGCAGAATTGCCAAGACCTGCTCCTCCCATGTTGTTAGTTGTGGGGGAGGAGGTGGGGGCCCGCCGCCAGTCCACTAAACCGCAAGGTGGTGTCTTGAGACCACAGAATGCACCTTCCCCCGTAGGTCATTCCACCTCTTCCTGATGTCATCCCTATTTCTTGGGTGCTGTCCCACTGCGTTAACCCTGTCCACTATTCTGCGCCATAGCTCCATCTTCCTAGCTATGGAGGTGTGCTGCACCTGTGATCCGAATAGCTGTGGCTCTACCCAGACAATTTTCCTCCACCATGACCCTGGGCTCCTCCTCAGAGAACCTGGGGTGTCTTTGCCGTGCCATTGGGTGGTGTGGGTGATGTGTGGGGTGGTGTGTGTAGTGATAAGTGGGATGATATTTAGTGGTGTGTTGTGTGAGGTGCGTGGCAGTTATGTGGGTGATGGTATTGTGTGCCTGTGGATGCTTGGTAGTTGTTTGTGGTGTCTCTCTCTTGCCTTCTCTCTGTAATTGTGGTCATAGGGGTTTGTGGGTGTGTGTTTTATATTGTAATGGGTGTGTGGGAGTGGTGTGTGTATGTGTATCAGGTGTGTGTATTTTGAATTGTCCAATGTGGCTGTGTTTTGTAAAAGTGTGTGTATTTTGAGCGCGGCGGTGTGTACCGGCAATGGAATACCGCGGTTGAAAGATCGCCGTGTGGATTCGTGGGTTGTGATAGTGTGGGCGTATTTCTGTTGGCGTGACGTGGAGGTTTTGTTTTTGCCAGTTTATCACTGACCTTTGGTGTGGCGGACTTGTGTGGGTGTCTGAATTTTGGCGGATTCCGAGGTGTGGATAGCTGTGGTGAATTTCTGCGGCCGCGGCGGTCTTCTGCACGGCGGTAAGCGGCATTTACCGCCAATGTTGTAATGACCACCTCAGTGTTTATAGTGCATAGAAAGTAAAAGTGCCATACTGGTCGTCTGGTCTCACTAGACCAGGGCAAAGTCAAAGTTTCAGGCCAACCGCGATGGAGCCCTGCTCGGCTACAGCAAGCGGGAGGCCTTGGTGAATAGTTTACTTTCGGACTTAGGCCCTCATTATGACTCTGGTGGTTTTCTGACCGCCAGGGCCATGGTGGAAGTTTCACCACCGATGGGCTGGCGGTGAAGAACACCACATAATGAGTCTGGTGGGTTGGCCTCTGGCAACCCACCACATCCCCAGGGTGGTTGGACCTGCCGGACTGGAGATCAGCATCTCCGACCTGAGGGTCCAATGAAGACCGCTGGTGGTATTTGGAGCTGGTTTTCCACCAGCATTTTTTGGGCAGTAGCAGCGCCACAAAAACCCTTGCGGAAAGGCTACCGGTGACAGGAAATGTATTTCCTACCACTGGCAGATGACTCACCACCCCCCCATGCAAGCCAAATATCCTCCGCCCCTCTCCATATCAGAACCCTTACCCCCCTATCAGAAGAGTACCACCTACCCCCTACCAGAACAGTGTCCCTTCCCCCTTCTAGTGTAGTGCCCCCACCCTTGCATGTACGCTCACAGACATGCACTCCACATACACTCATTCACATATGTTGCATACACTCATACACCAGCACTGACATACACGCATTCACTCACAAGTATGCATACAAGCATACACTCACAAACATCCATAAATACATACACTCACTAGCATCCATACACGCACTCTCTTCAACATTCATACATGCACTCACTTCAACATTCATACACGCACTCACTTTATCATTTATACACACTCATTTCAACATTTATACACGCACTCACTTCAACATTCATACATGCACTCACCTCAACATTCATACATGCACTTTAGAAGTCCACAACTCACCCCAAGGTTCCAGAAGCTCTGAGTTGCTCGTTGAGTGATAGGACTCCAACTCCCAGAATACACCTGGTTCAAATCCAAACATGACCACTAGCCACTGGCTAGCTGGTCAGTTCCTTCAGGTTTTGATGCAGGGGACTCTGGTTAGCTATTTTTCACCTGTATCAAGCATGGAGTCCCTTCTTGAACCGGGTTGAAGACAGGCAAAGTCCATTTAGCGGTGAAGCCCAAGTTTACAGCTGGTGCAGTCCTTCAGAGTGCAGTGTCCAGGCACAGGTCAGGGGTCCAGCAGGGCAGTCCCTTTTCTTCTGATGTTGTGCCTGGTAGGGATCCAAGGTGTGTGTACAGCTCTGCCATATTTATCCTTGCTCCTGGGGTGGAAAGCTGGGGGGCTCTTGACAATCATGTGCAGGCCCCCACCCTCTTGGATTACCACTTCCTAGGAAGTGTGGCAAATATTTATCCCAGGGAGTAATATTCCCTAAAAATCCAAAATGGCAGAATCTGAATTTTGGAGCGTAGGTCTGGCTGATCCACCCACTGGTGTGGCTAAGTTCCCTTAACACACCCCTCTCCAGCCCTCTCTTAATCTAATCAGTGGGGCACCTGGCTATCTGAGTCGGCAGGAAATGGGGAGGTCCTGAGCTGCTCCAATGTCCTTCCCTCCTTTGAAGACCAGTTTGGCTGTTCTCTTCCCATCCTGTTTCATCGTCTGCTGAGGCAGATCTTCTCCCTCATGCATTTCTTTTGTGTTCAGCACAGGCCCCTTTACACATCATCAAGGCAGCCTGGCAGAGGCTGGCCAATCAGAGAAGGCCACTACAGAGCTGAAACTGGTACATTTTAGGAAGAGTTCTACAACTCTTTCTAGGTAAAAGGTATGTTAAATTCAACAGTGGCAAGTTGTTGTATTTATTATAACATTAAGTTTGATACCAAACATGACAGGTCTAGCTCCCTTTGAGACAATTTTAATTAAAATATAGTCTCCCCATTTAGGCCTATGGAACCTATTCACTATAATGAGGGAAAATGAATTTGGCTATTTTCCTCACTGGGACCTATACAACATATTTTATAAGGTCCCTGCTTATACGTACACTGGACATAACCCTGGGGTCACCTAGGGCACACCTTATGGGTGACTTATATGTACAAACATGGTAGTTTAAGACTTTGGAAGTACTGTTGATTCCAAAGTTAAATTTTCATGTAACTTTTGTTTAAGAGTAGACAGTAAGGCAGGCCTGCCTTTGAAATGACCCTATAGGTGAACTACCTATGATGGGGTCCCTAACCCCATATTCCCTACTATAAATTAGGGATTAATAGGTAGGTTGACACAGCCAATTATAATTAGCCTCATTTGCATACTCAGTTTACACAAAGCCCAGGACCTGGGGCTGGTCATCAGTGCCCAGGGCACTATCACAGTCAGGGAAACACCAGCAAAAAATGAAAAATAGGGGCAAAACATTAGGGGGCTTCTGCAATCAGCCCAGTTTCCTCGCACAATCAAACAGAATCACGTGAAGTATTGGGTAGATTTTAAGACACTCCATGGGATAACTCAGAACACAGGTTAGAGTTAAGGACACTCTCACGATTGCACTCAGTACAAAGGTTGAAATCAAAAGATTTACAAGGAAATAGGAAACCAGCTTGCTATAGGCACACAGGTTGGAAGTTTTCCAAACTTCCAAGGTATGTTAGTGACCAGGTTACTCTCGGTAATGAGTTACACTCAGAGTTAGGTAAACGCAGAACAAAACTATATGGGTCGTGCCAAAGTCCCGACGGGTAGGTTGCCGCCAGTGGGGCTGCCTCCCCCTCTGACCCATTACAAGTTTCCTGCTGGGTCAGCAGGTGGAAACAGAGTTTACACCTACTGGCCCAGTGGGAAATTGCCTGCAGCATTGTCTCTAGCTTGTCATAGAGCCAGCAGCAATGGTGTAGTGCGTAGGGTGCACCAGCACCGTCGCAATGTTCACTGTCTGCAAAGCAGACAGTAAACATTGTGACAGGGCTGGCTGGGGGGGGGAGGGCTACACTGCCGATGCTAAGTGCATGGGCAGTGCAGAGTCCCCCCTATGGCCACCTGCACCCTGTCTCTGTCAGCGGTTTCATGGTGGTGCTACTGCCATGAAACCGCTGGCGGACAAGTGAGTCATAATCCCCAAAGCAGCACTGCTTGCAGCACTGTCTTGGAAGTTTAGGACTGTCAGCACCACCACACTGTTGTGTCGACGAAAAATGGCAGTGCTGGCGGGCCGACCGCAGCACTACTGCTGCAACCGCGACCATGGCCCTGGAGGTCATTGGAGCTCCGGGGTCATAATAAGTACCTATATGTGGCACAAGGATTTAGGTAAACTCAGAACAAGTCGATATGTGGCTCAAGGTTGGGGTTACTGACACTCTGAAAGTTGTGCTTAATACACAAGCTAAATTCAGAAATGAGACTACACAAGAATCAAGATTATTCTGGCCACTAGGTTGGAGTTATGGACAAGCCCAAGGTTACACTCTGTACATTGGCTCAACTCAAAAACAAAGCAATAAATTAGTCAAGGTTTCTTCTCGATCAAGGTTGGAGTTACTGACACTTCCAAGGTTGTGCTTGAAAAATGGTTTTGATTGAGAGACACTGTCAAGGTATGCTAAAAACAAGGTAACACTCAATGCATAGTTTGGATTTGGGTACACTCTCAAGGTGTGCCATAAAATAGATCACTCCCAGTACATAAGTTGGAGATAGGAATTTGGTTCAGGAACAGTCTCTAGTTCAAGAGCAACATAGGTGAGAAGCCAAGACTTGGAGAGAGGGCCCAGAGCCAGGACGAGCAAGGAGATAACAAACAAGCCTGCAAATACTACTAAGGATTAGTGCCCACTAACCTGGGGGCAAATACTTAGCCTGGACTAGCACTTGAGCTGGAATTCAAAGGAGGCAGGCAGGTCATTTGAAGAAGTTTGAGAAAAAGCAAAATTGTCGCTCATGGAGGGAGACACTGGAGGCATGGCAGAAATCTGGATCTCTGAGTCATTGGTGGAGACTTGGAAGACTAAGGCACTGGAAGGTTTCCAGGTGACTCAGAAGGTGAGTGCAGGGACAAGGTTGTACTTAACTGAAGCAATGAACGCATGGGCAACTCAGAATATGAGTTCAGGGATGAAGCTGCACTGGACAGGAACACAGGAGGATCTGGGCAACTCAAGAGGTGAGAGCAGGGAATCTTCTTGCACAGGATTTGACAGCTTCTGACGTGGCTCTGGATACAGGTACAAGGGCAATCACCCATTGCAAGTCTAGAGGGCTATTTATACCGGAAGCCATCTGTGTTCCAGAAGGACACATGTCTCAGTGGAAGCTTGCGTGGAACCTGGGGAACATCAGATGTTAAATACAAATGAATACCACTTAACAGGCAGCAGGTGCAAATGGTAATTGACAACAAGTACAACGGAACCCAAGTGCATGATAGCATAATCCAATAGTTCACAGTGGAACCGTGACTATCTTAAAAGGGCCTGTGATATCTTCAGGTGCTAGCTCACCTAAACCTGAATAGCAATGAAACTTAAGGGCCAATATTTCAGGCCTTCGAAGAGGGGGAAGTCATGGAGTACTCCAGACAGTAAGGTGCCAAAGGGGAACGAATTACATGAGGCCGGCGAGTAAAACCAACCACACATAGAGCACAAGTTTGAGTCGAAATATACCTTCAGGGCAGTGGTAAACTCCCCTAGCCATACAGAGGTAAGTTCATATCCAAATTCATGCACACCATGTTAAACATGTTTGTGTATGCACACACATGCTTGTGTGACTTTTGACATGGACACTTCACACTCTTGACATCTCTGTATTCTTCGAGTGTTGTGGTGTTTGTAAAAACATCTCCATTGTCTTACTTCCCTGGGTAATTTCAAACATTGCAATGTCATCTGTTCATATTGCTGTGTTACAAGACCTTGAGTCTCAACATATTGCTGTGCAATGCCTGTGAAATGTGAATTTTGACACCTGTGGCCTGAAGTGGTATATGTAACAATCTGGCCAAGAATTAACTTACATGTGTAGTGTTTGAGGATCTCCACACATGCATGTATACATTCTGTACCAATAACATTTTAACATGTACACATTAAACTGGGCCTTTATCCATGATAACTGTCACTCATGATCTGTGATGGTATGTGCTACAACATTTTCTCCTTCAAAGTGCAGCCATTCAGCATGCTACCACATTGGTGAGACACACTATAATCTGTGATTTGTTTCGGTTATGGACATATTGGGTACCTTGTGGTGCAACACTCACTGAGTACTATATGAAACACACTTTGCTGCTACATAAAACAGCAAGACTGATAGGTATGCAGCACTATTCTGACCATGACCATGAGGACAGAAATGTGATATTTAGATGTGATATGTGGCACGCCTGGATACATGTAGTATATTGCATTACTTTGCATTGCTGCATTGATTGACTGAATATTTGGAGCCATAGCACCATGTTGCTCAACGGGTCTAACAGCACAATTGATACGTTTAGGCCCACTTCTATTTGAGATGATGCAATTGACTTGATGTTTACATTGACTGTGACATAAAGACAATACAATGAATGTGTTCAAACATTTATTCTAATGTTGAACTTTTATAAAAATATCTGGCATTTTGTCCATTATGTAAATAAATTATGAAAACAATGTAGGGCACAGTGTTGTCACGACGCCGCTGACCAGCCACTGTATGTTGTATGTCTCCACCATTGTCATCCTCTTCCTCCATTGAGTCACTCTCTTCTGGCTCCAAGTCCAATGGAACATTTGCTCTAATGCAAATGTTGTGTAGAATTGCATACACCAGAACTATCTTGAACCCCATAGGGAGGGAATATAGAAATCTTCCCCCAGACATGTTGAGGCACCTAATCCTGGGATTTTAGAACACAAAATGTGCTTTCCACCACGTTCCTAGTCCTGGTCAGTGCATGGTTGTACTGTTTTTCAGCCTCTGTCTGGGAATGAGGGGATGGGGGTTATGACCCACAGCTGCAGACCATAACCCTGGTCAGCTGAAAGTAGAACAAAACACCTGTTAATGATTAAGAACATTGCTACAGAGACATGCATGTCCATGTGTGTTATGTATACTGATTAACTCATAGATATTTCTTACAGTATTGAACTTTTTGTTTACAGTTGACCATGGATTAGTACATGTTTCTTCCAGTTATCTGTCAATACTAGTGGGGTTCATATCCTGATACTTTCGACACATCTACATGTTGACTTTCATGTTGAGGCAGTAGATTACTGTGATAGGTATTTCTGAAAGTTGCAGACAACTCCATGATCTGTGCAATCACTACATGTGAAAAGTGACAAAATAATTATCAAATTCTGTATTATGTTTTCAGTACTAAGTAGGTTTGGACAGTGCCTACCTTTTTGACATTCACACATTCATATTTCTTTTAAAACATATGAATGTTGATGGTTGGCTACACAACATGTATTGCATTTGTAACATGTGACATGGATAGTTCTACATTCAGTCGTCAGCCATCAGCTAATGCTTGTTGACAGACAAGTAATGCTGAACCCAGGTGGACACTTTGGTATGGCAATGTGGGCCATTATTAAGTAGGACACACTGATATAGATACAAGTAGCTTTCTACTACAGACCGGGACACAATACTTTATGTTTTCCCATGTATGTATATGATTCAACCTTGTATGGGATTATGTACTTTTATGCCTGAATTCTGTCATCATTGATGTGGCTTGAAAATGTTAAGATTGGGATCCTGAGTACATTGTGATACCTTGCTCTGGTTGCATTCCTTTCTATGTTAGTTACTGGTGTATGGTATGCTTGATAGCATTGTGCTTGAGAGTTTAACAATGAAGGCTTCATACGCTGAGATTTTGACCTAGTTACAAAACAATACTGGTGATACATCACATTGGTTACACATGCCAATGTGGCTTGATACATATGTATGTGTGTGTACCTACAATGTCAATATGGCTGAGAGATATTTGTGTTTTGTTATTTTGGGTGTCACACTGGTATACTAAATCGACATTTTGACATGAATGGGGCCTACAGTTATGTTACATGACACAAATCGAATTTACTTCTTCCAGAGGTGTTGCAAAACCTAAGGTCCACATACAAATATTCAGCCATATGTGACACACTTGCTTATGAGCACAGGATTAGTTCACACACCATTATTTTTTAACTTTAACTAATACCAAGACAAGGTACACCATAGGAGAGACAGTCAGCCCATGTTTAATTTGTGTGGTGTACCACGTGATTACTATCTTGACTTGTTAGCCAGTGCAAATAATGTGGTTCAGTCCATTCAGACATTGTGAGATGAGACAATGCTACACACAGATTTTCAGTTGCTACTGCCATTACAGAATGAGTGAGGGTATGACAGAATGGGACATCATTGTCCACACGTTGCAGTTAATTGTTCCGAGTATATGCACATGACACCAGGGGCCAGATATTTGACCTTGCAGTGCTGCATCTCATCACTGAGAAAGGGCAGGAATGCACAGTACTTAAGCCATATGGTACGTTCCTGTTTTTTCACACTGCAGTGGAACACTATGAGCTGCTTAGCACAAACACAGGCCCTCTTGCTCCATTGTGCAAGTGTGCTTGTGTTGCATGCATGATTGTTTTAGTGCAGGAAGGTGCACCTTCCACCATACAAACAATCCTTTGAGGCATTCCACAGATTGCAGCACACTTAGTAAGTGAAAGTGACTTGGACAACTTAGGTCATTTATCCTTGTTACGCATCACCTGGGAAGGTTTATTTATTGTACTCATTGCCAGGTTTAACTTGCTTGGTATACATAACATGCGCTGTTAACCGTGAAAGTTGCTGGGATACACCCTCACAATGCTCATGGAGCACTTCTAATGAAAAATAATGCAACACAGAATTTGGTGCAGTGTTGCGTTACTCCAGATTTTGGATGCCATTGCAAGTCACACAAAATTTGGTCCTCAAATATATGACTTAGGAGTTTGCATCACACATGTACCACAATGCATGGTGCAAGCATGAGACACACCACTCATACATATGCACCTAGCTCCATTGACAGACACAGAAGCGGCTACTATGTCATACATTTCTACGTTTGTTGTTATGTTCCATCCTTCAGATTTACTCTCCAACGAGTAGACCATTCCTATATGGGCCATTCTGGAAGCTCTTGTTGATGATACTGTGCCAGAAAGATGTAGGCATCTTGTGCACTGCCAGGCTATTTGGCTAGCACATTGGTGAACATCCCCAGAAGGTCCATGATGGCCTGGACATTGATGGTGTGCTTCCAACCCCTCCACAGGTGTAATGTTTCTGCAGGGGAGACCAATTGCATATGTGCAATCCATGGCACCTAACACGTGGGGAAATGAAGCATAGCATGGAAGCCTTCCTTTGCTTCCAGATGTTGTTGGTGGGTCTTGGGGAAGAGGAGGTACTGGGGGGGTTACTGGATGATGGCATCCAAGAAAGTTGGAAGTGAGGCAGAAAACGGTGCCTGTAATATTCTTGCCACTCTAGATGTGAAGCACAGCCATCAGTTTAGCATAGGGAGGAATGCTTGTGGGCATGGCAGGTGGTGGCAGGAAAGTTGGCCCAATATTCTGGAGCAATTCTATTATAGACTCCCTCCTGAGTCTATAGAATTCGATGGCATCATCCTCCCTGAGGTCAATGAGAGAGATGCACTGCAGCAATACATGCTGCCTCCTCCTCCTTCACTACTTATGTGGTGGTGGTCTCCTTGCAACTCCGAGCTGCAGGATCACAACCTCCATTGCATAGTTGAATTTACCAAATTGTGTTTGGATTTTCAGGTTTTTATACCACCACATAATTTCCTACGTCTGGATTACCGAAGTGCAGATATTTTGGCTCATTTCAGGCTTCCCAAACCGCATCCAAATGATGCGACACTCATTGCCAGACCCAGAAATATGACTACTTTGGTCTTGTGAGGGATGTTGCGGGGGAACACCTACCTTGCCTATTTCAATTTGTGCATGGCACAGATGGTTTAAGTGCAGCTTTTGCCCAATGCAAGCCTTAGAAAACAAAGCATTTGTGCTAATGCGCCCTCTCATAGATATGGGGTCATGCTTGAGCCACTGTCATAGGACTCTTACTGTGGGGATAAGACTGGTTTCGGGAGGCAGCAACTCCGACTGTGGATGACTGAGTCAATCTCATACAGAATTGAAGCTGTCAGTCTGATCTTCTCAGTTCACCCAAAACTAGAAAACAAACGTGTTTTCTGGAAGCCTAAGAACATGACTCACGGAAGTCATGGTGGAACAGATCTACGCCTTTCTCTCATTTGCGCTTAGTCTCACACATGCAAAGGAAGACAAAGACATGCAAGATAAGTTTCACTGCATCAATTGAAGCAACTACATTTGATGATACAAGGTATGAGATGCAATTATTAGGAAGGTGAAACATAACACAGTGATGATTGTGACCATTGGAATAAAACATATACACAGTCCCAACATCCTGAATAAATCATGAACCTAAGAATTCCTACTTACACTTCTAGCATCTAACATGAGAACACAGCACTAGTACTAGTCTATGGAAGGAGCCCTGAACCCCATACCTGGGAAAAGGAAAGAGTATGCTTGTTGTTCTGCTGGTAGTCCTCCAGGCTGACTGGACAGACAAGAGCAAGATCAGCAGAGCTGTTGAAAAAGTGGCACACAGCATAAGATAACTAGCTGGAATTTCCCCTCTACCCCTCATTGGCCTGAGTGGTGTTTATATAACAAAACATGTGGTGTTCTGAGAACAGGCCAGACTTGATATGTCTGAGGTTAGAAGATTGACTCCCTAACTCTTGGACTGGCAATACCAAGTAAATTAGCCTGTGCAATGACAGCCTTGAGCATAGAACAGAATGAAATATTGTGCTAAGGAACTGACAGCAATGCTTTTGCAGAAAGACAGCTAATTCGAATCTAAAGAGAAAAGCGGCTGAAAAGCAGGCTTTGCTAAAATGTAATAAAATGAATAAATAAATAATGTGTATATAGGTAAAAGGGCACAGGCCACAGACCTCGTAATAAACTAAAAAGTGCCCAAAATAGGAGGTAAAAGGAACCGACAACACCACTGGTGTGTCAAAGATTGTGTGGCAATGGTGGTGCAAGCCTCTTTTATATGCCTCATAGTACTTTCATTGGACAACAAAGAAAAGTCTTTTGATAATTTAACATCCCTAGCAGAATGATTCAATAAACTGTCTATAACTAAAATATTCTGTCAATAGGTCATACATGATGGAAATGTGGAACTTTTTTAAAGAGATATGGTTGTATTTTGGTATGAACCAAAAGAAATATGATCTTATGAAGTAATTCGGAGCAAAGAATAAATTGACTTGACAGTGAGGTGGATGTGAAACAGGGAAAAGAGTTTTCTTTGACGTACAAGTAAAATAGTTACTACATAGTTTCTGTTTTCTATTTACTCACCAGCAATACAGTAGAAACATGGTGTCACAGAAAAAGTTGAAATTACAAACGAGAATTTGTTAACATAAATGATAATATCTCTGTGGATTTTATAAAGTGCTCTACCACTCGAAGGCACTTTGACGTTAACAATAGAAAATGAAACTGAGAATTCAGTTGAGTCAATTAGGACTGAAACAGCCAAGTTTTAATGACTTCGTAAAACAAAGTCAGTTGTTATTTTGTTAAAGGCTTCAGGAGGTGGATTCCATTGGAGAGAGACGGCCACTGAAAAGGCCAATATTACAAATTTACAAGTTTTAGGATCCTGCAATAAACATTAGTCAACGATTTAATAGCGTAAACCATACTGTACCACCAACATCAATAAGGAAAGGCTACACACTTATAACTCAAAATTCTCTCATTTAACACCTGTTTTTTCAACAACAGAGCTTGGAAGTACAAAGAGACAGTTAGTACCCTGTGTTTCCATGTTCTGCTGTCAGAAAAGCATACACTGACTGGCAGATATTATTGTATGTGCCCAATATGCAAAAAGAAGTGCGCTGATCCTTCCTGAATGAGGGCAGAACAGCTCAGAAAACGCCACCATGATAGGGCGCTGCGAGGAGTATGGAAATGCATAGTTCTGGAATCTAGATATAGTTAATTGCAGTCCCCCATGCATGCTGAAATCGTACCATTCATATTCATAATCCTATGTGGAAAAGAGAAACAATTGAAGATCTTTTTAAAACATGGAGATGAAAAAGAACCTACTACTGCATTAATCTGATCTGAAAAATTTAGGTTGTCATGTTCTTCACACATGGGATTAAATTAGGACTCCTTTCCATCTCTATTGGCCGAAATGCATATTGTTAGAATGGAGGTGGAGCAAAGTGCTAATGCTTCCTTTTAAACTCCATTGAGTGTTAGTCGATTGTGTTTGGTACAGTTGCATAGGTTCCAATCAGAAGCTTCTAGGTAATTAGATATATTAAATACAGTCTGTGTAGGGGGTGTGGCCTAGATGGCGGCAAGAGCTGATGCCAATAAAGGAGCTCGGCTCACGGCCCGCAATTAGCCTATAAATTTCTGGTTCCAAACGCTTTAAAAACTTGAACAGACATCGCCCTAGACACACGCAAGAAACACCGATGCTCCCGTAAAGGCTGGTGAAAAATTCCCGCACCGCATGCGGACCACCGGTGAAGCCGTCTGACCGCGGAGCATGGTGAATGCAGGACTGAAACCGCGTTGCAGAGCCTCCTCACTCCCTGCATGGTCCGCTGTCTGGACAGACCTGGGGAGAATCCATGAGCCGCCACACCCGAAGTGCAGACTCATCTGCGGACGTATCGGAGAGGGGAGCGCACTCCGACATCAGGCCTCACACGCTCACGGAAACTTCACCGGGCCCTGAAAAGATGTGAAGGATCGCCACAGCAGGAATGGTGGACCGCGGGCGTCCCCTCCACAAAACAGCCACCGCGGAGAGCAGGAGATCGCGGGCACTGTAGGACCCGGTCCCGCAGAGGAGCAACAGGGCTCATGGAGACGGCTCACCGGGCCCAGAAGAGGTGAGGAGGAATGCCACGGTGGGAGTGGGTGGCTGCGAGCATCCCCCCGACAAAATAGCCTCTGAGGGGAACAGGAGATCGCGAGCGCTATCAGGCCTGATCCCGTGGAGGCGCAGCAGGGGTCACGGTGGCGGGAGTGATAGGCCGCGGGCGTCCCCTCCACAAAATAACCACCGGTAGGGGTGGGGGATCGCGGGCGCTGCCGGGCCTGGCCCCGCAGAGGTGCAGCAGGGCTCACGGAGTCGGAGCACAGTGCCCAGAAAAGGTGAGGAGGAACACTGAGGTGGGAGTGGTAGGCCGCAGGCATCCCCTCCACGAAATAACCACTGAGGGGAGTAGGAGTTCTCAGGTGTTATCGAGCCCGGTCCTGCGGAGATGAAGTGAGGCCCTCGTGACAAGAACCGCTCGGAGTGCGCGCACTGTTCTCAGTGGCATGGGCCACGTGGGGGGGGCCCGAGGTCCCGATGGGCCTCTGCCTCGCTGTGATGGGGGCTGGCATACTGCGACACACCATCGGTGAGCATGAAACACTGGGCCAGGAACACGAATGCCCAGCGCACAGCAGATGTATTTCACGCTGAAATCAGCACAACACAAAACCAGGAAACACCTCATCTTACAACATAAAGTCCTCTGTGTAAATAAAATATGGAAACCTGAAACTAATCCAACCATAAACACCAGTCTTGACGAGCTTGGTACTGATGGACATTCCAGAACGGCCCTCGCCATATGCCCCCCGTGAACAAAAAGGCGCAAGTAAAACATGGTTAAACCGAAGCCCAGAGAGGACAATTTGAAATGGGCACCAAGACCCCGCCACCAGAGTCAAGCATGGACACTGCAGCTGTTGTCCTACACAAAGTGACCGAAACCCTGGCTACCCACTGTATAAAATTCGACAAAGTCTTTCAAGCTGTACTGGAAACCAAAACTTCTCTGGGAGCAAAAATAGACTCAGTGACAACGTAAGTCAGCATTCTTAGAGCAGAACACCGCAAGCTAGCGCAAAGGGTTACTATTAATGAGGCTACTATCGAAGTGATCCACCCCGACGTCAAGGACCTGAAAATTCAACTCCAGCATCAAGAATCCGAAATACTAATGCTGCAAAAGTGAGCTGAGGACGCAAAGGGCTGCCCGCAATGAAACAACATCAGATTCTTAGGGTTCCCGGAACGGATAGAACTACCAGATGCAGAGACATTTGTAGAGCGCTGGCTAAAAGAGACCGTACTAACACAAAATACTTCACCTTTGATGGCAGTGGAACGAGCTCACCGGATTCCGGGAGGCCAGCCGCGACCAGGAGCTCCCCCTCAACCACTGATAGTGAGGTTTCTGAATTACAGGGACAGAGACCAGATTCTACAAGAATTCCGGACCTCGGGCCCTATAGACATAGAGAACGCGAAAATCACAGCCTACCTGGACTACGCGGTAGAAGTACAACGCAAATACACCACATTTACCAAAGCAAAACAAATACTACGAGATAAAAATATACCCTAATCCCTCATGTTTCCAGCCAGACTGCGAGTGGTAGACGGCAATAGGACCCACATCTTCCCGACCTCCGAGGATACATGGACATGGCTACATGCAAAAGGGTTTGTGGATCCCATCGCAGAACTGACTTCAATACCCAACGCCCGCGCAGGAAGAGGAGGACAGGCCTAGGATCCGCGCTACGCCCATCTAAACTATGAGCAGGGGCTGAGCAAATACAAGCCATAAAAGACACTAATATGTTCTAGGCTCTACGCCCAACGCTCAACAATGAAACCAGTGTAACAGGCTCAGACTCACCAAGAAGCCACGGCAGCCCCCCTCATCACCTATGATTTTGGGCCCAACGCTTACACCACACATGGCTGACGATCTCTGAAAACAACAAAGACAATCATTAAAACATTGCAAACTCTCTGGACTCTACAACACGAGACCATCACTGACTACTACTCTAAGCTCACCTGGACCAATAATATCTGTGATTACACACATCTGATGATCCGCACGCATACACCCGCTCTGCCTGGAGACATACCCGAATGGTAGTTCTACAACGAATCACACACCACAGATAGAGCGACTTTGCCCCTAGAACAGGGAAGTGTAGAAAGGAAATGTACACATCCAAATGGCCAGATCTTGCGAGCCACCACCATCTGCACCCCAGCTCTGCCCCCTAACCCAAAAGGGTTGCCCCATGGACCTCATTCAGAATACTGCTTATGTTGGCACCAGTTGTGCCTGGTTAATTTTAATATTAGTAAATTGTTTTTTCTCTCCTTTTCTTTCTCCCTTTACTTACTCACCTCTGTCACTATCATATCACAGATCCTGCTGCGCTCGCTGGGTGGTAGCAGAGGGGGACCCGGGGGTCGGATGTCGAGACATGCTGGAAGTATATCTAAAGGACGCTGGACCAATACATAATAACAAAAAACAATGATGTCTTATAATATAATAACATGGAACGTAAGAGGAATGGCGAATATAAATAAGAGTAGCAGAATATTTGCATACCTCAAGCGGCACAATATACATATAGCCATACTTCAAGAGACACATCTATCCACACATGAGCTGCACATTATCAACAAAAAATGGTCGGGTACAATACACAGCACCAAAAAGTCCACATATGCAAAAGGGGTTCTAATTTGGATCGCTACAGGGGTCCCATAACTCATTAATACTACACACATAGACGCAGACGGCAGACACGTCTACCTGAATGGCGAGCTAGATGGCAGACAATTAGCCATAGCTGGCATTTACGCACCTAACACAGGCCAGGGCAAGTTTTACAAGGTCACATCTAAATCGATATCACATGACCTGTCAACACCCATAATATGGGGTGGGGACTTTAATGGTGTTCCGGATGTATTATTAGATAGATCTCATTTCCCCCATTGCACGCAAAGCAACAGACTATCTCGGACATTAAAATCCTGGATCTCAGAGAGGAGGCTGCACGACATATGGAGGGACCTACATCCCACAGTTATAGAGTACTCCTTCTACTCCCCGGTACATCAACTACACACGCACATTGACTTAATACTATGCACGGATACAATCACACACCTAATCCACAACGCTTTCTATATGGCTAAGATCCTATCAGACCACTGCCCTCTGATAACCGCACTAAGATGGGGCAGACAACACACATGCATCCCCACATGGCGACTACAGCCCACACTGCTACAAGATCCCCCCTTCCGCAAAGAAATGGCGGATAATATTGATTCCTACTTCAAAATTAACACAGGGTCAGCATCAACACGTGCTATTGAGTGGGACGGGCACAAGGTTGTGACGAGAGGCATGTGCATGACAATAGCAAGCGGAGTCAAGCGCATATTGACCTTAGAACTGCGTGACATTGAGAGGAACAAACGCGTAGCAGAATGCAAAGCAGCGTTGCATAGTGATACTAGCAGTGACACACCCAATCTGCAAAAACAATGGAACAAATTTGAGTCTCGCTTGAGAAAATTCGATTACCGCCACTATACGACGTGCCTACACATGTAAGGAGACCGCTCTAGTAGAATGCTAGCTTGGGTGGTGAAAGGAGAACAAAAACACGCTGCTATAAACGCCATTCGCCTTGATACGGGCACAATAGTTAACACACAGACAGAGATTAATGACGCCTTCAGACACTATTACAATACTTTGTACAGAGCAGGACCTCCCCCATCAACGGAACAATTAAAAGACTTTTTTAAGTCTTCTCCACTGACTCGCTTAACAGCGCATCAAATACTAGATCTGGACAAACCCATAGAAATAGATGAAATAAAACAAGCCCTGCAACAGCTAGCCCATAATAAGGCTCCAGGGAGAGATGGACTCCCAATCGAATACTACCAAACCTTCCCGACCCAGACATTGGCTCCTTATCTATCAATGATACAGGAAGCATACACCATAGGACGACTACCTAATTCTTTACGCAAGGCATTAATCATTGTCCTCTACAAAAAAGACAGAGACCCTTTAGATGTCCGATCATATTGCCCGTCATCATTGTTGAATACAGACTGTAAGATACTGGAGAAGGTACTGGCGAATCGCCTTCTACCAATAATACCCACCTTAATACATCCAGACCAATCTGGGTTCATACCAGGATGCAACACCTTTATTATTATCAGAAACCTGTTGCGTCTATTAGGTGAGACTCCCGGAGCAGACAACACTCGAGCAGCAGTGTCTCTAGATGTCGAGAAAGCGTTCGACACACTGGGTTGGCCATTTTTGATGGCTACGCTAAAGTAAATGGGATTCGGTACAGTGTTCACGCGCTGGATATCAATCCTGTATGCTGATCCAAAGGCACGAGTCAAGACAAGCGCAGCGATATCTGAGGAGTTCACGATAGGGCGAGGCACCCACCAGGGCTGCCCCTTATCGCCACTCATTTTTGCACTGGCAATAGAACCACTCGCAGCCAGATTGTGTAGCCTAGCTACACACTCGGGCATCCCCGACGGCGAAAGCCATCGCATCGTCTCCCTATACGCGGACGACGCATTCATATTTCTTCATAATCACTCTGAATCAACACCAGACCTGCTACAACTACTGGACTCTTTTGGGGAGTTATCCGGGCTCCATGTGAACTGGGAAAAATCATGCCTGTTCCCAATGCGACCACTATCGGACCCACAAGACAACACAAACACCACACATGGCGTACAATGAAGAAACACCACTT
Organism: Pleurodeles waltl; assembly: GCF_031143425.1. Taxonomy (NCBI): domain Eukaryota; kingdom Metazoa; phylum Chordata; class Amphibia; order Caudata; family Salamandridae; genus Pleurodeles; species Pleurodeles waltl. The sequence goes on along the minus strand of NC_090442.1, from coordinate 578,111,767 downwards.
TTAAATATTTGGGTGTACATATATACCATGACGAAGCAGACTTAAAAGAAGAGAATCTAGAACGGACGATAAGATCTGTAAAAAGTTCACTGCCCTTTTGGTGCTCCCTGCCACTCTCGCCCAAGGGCAGAGTCGCAGTGGCCAGAATGATAGTCCTCCCTCAACTGTTATACTACTTTGCCGTACTACCACTTGTGCTACCTAAATCTTTCTTTACACAACTGACAAGATTACTGACCGACTTGATATGGGGAGGGAAACAACATTGTGTAGCCTTAGCCAAAACCTATCTCCTCTAGAGAGGGGAGGGATGGGCGCACCACAGTTTGAAATATATTACGCGGCAGCGCAAATACACTGGATCATGACTTGGCTAAAAGATCCCCTCGGTACAGAGAACAGCACCCCGGGCACACGCATTGGGCACTCAGATGTGCTGAAATGGCTTCTTGCTTGTGAGGGCATCCAACAACACAATAACATATTGGTAAAAACAGCTGAACGTATTTGGCGCCTGTATGTAAATACGGGAGCATGCGCCCCACTATACTCACCAGAAATACCATTACAAGCCATACCAGGAGTAGGTAGACTACGCAGAAGATTAGACCTGTTAATCTGGATCACAAAGGGAGTCCAGACAGTGGGAACCTCTTCTCGGAGGGACAGCTCCTATCATACGAGACGCTAGCAGAAACACAGTCTGGGCAGAGGCTAATTCATCGTACACGGGGCACTACAGCGGTTAATACGGGACATATGGAGAAATAGTAATAAAGATCCACAAACATCGCCAGTCTTACATGAACTACTCCTGGGCTTGGGAACACATTCAGGTATCTCTTGGCTGTATAAGACTTTACAATCCAACCCAGAAGTAGCGCAACCACAGGCTAAGACCAAATGGGAAAAGGCTCTACACACACCCTTTAGCGCGCAAGCATGGTCCATGGCACTCACAACCACACCTGAGATATCACGCAATGTCCGATTCTCATATACACAATTCAATTATCTACATCAAACATACTTAACACCATCCAGGATACAACGCATGTTCCCGCAAACTAACCCTGACTGTCCAAGATGTGGTTGCCCATCAGCCAATTTCTACCACATGACATGGGACTGCTTATCATTGCTACACACATGGCAAGACATCACCAAACAAACCGTTTCCTGGTCCGGGCTGCCTCTGTCCCCCACCCGAGTCCTGCATTCTGGGAATACGCAAAAGACGTATCAAAGACAAACAGAAACACAGATGCACAGACCTGGCATTCATTATATTTAAACGACTTATTGCAACACAGTGGAAGTCGCCGAGCGCCCCTAGCTTACGCCATTGGACATCAGACTTATTACGATGGGCCACAGCGGAGACACAAGCGCTACAAGCACTATGCGATAGTGGGATGGTGATTAAAGGAATAGAAATATGGGAATCCATCATAGAACAACTGAAAGAGAAAGACAATACCCGCCCACCCTGATCTGCATGCGTAGCACCGAACCAGATTGCACGTTTATTACCCAATAAGGTCGAAAATATCCCGATCCAAACATGATGACTCACCTAGACACTGAAAACATGCGAACACTCAGATAAACACCTCAGCTGAAACACACGGGCCACACAGATTTCTCATATTACATACTGCTCTCCCTTACCATAAAACAAGTTCCGGGGATTAGGGCCTCTTAACCCCCAGCTGATCTTCCCCCTGCTCCGCTTCTCACTCCACCAAACACTAGAACTCCATATGCTCCCCCAAGGTGACTTCTTCTTTCTTTATTATTTTATTTTTTTCTTTCCTTCTTTAATGCAATTAAGGGTGAAGTATTAACTCGTATTTATCTCAAGTTTGAATATGCAATTGATCTGTTAACACACCGAGAGGGGTGCAGAAGCGCCCAATGCAAATATTGTAACTAGATTCATCACTACAGTCATGCTTGAAATTGCTGCACCGCAATTAACAAAACTAATAAACAGATTTAAAAAAAAAATACAGTCTGTGTATAGGCATACATGCAAAAACGTCTAGCAGAATGAGATACATGAGAGAAAACACAGAAAAAAAGATCTACTTTGTGAAATAGTGCTCGAACGTCGACATTTGTCAGAAATTGGATTCTGTTTAGAGTAAATTCATTTTTGTAATGTTCAGAATTCTTTTGTTTCAAAATTGACTATTAGGTTTCATAATCTTATATCTGTAGTTAAAGATGTCTCTTAATGAGAAATTGCAATTCTCAATCATTTACTGGTATTTATAATGTTGAACATAACAGTCACAAAATCAAGTGACCTCCAGCAGTTGCATTTAATGCTTCAAAATCACTAACAAAAGGAATAATTCCAGACATCCTTCATTTCATCCATATGCTTATTACCAGGACTCTCCATCCATCTCCATCTTGGGCTTTTTTTTCAATCTGACTGCCAGTATAGACCATCTATTTGCAGTCAGCCTATAGACCTCGGCACCAGGTGTTTTTTGGCCGTCCTCTTTTCCTTCTCTTTGACAATTCAGGTAGGGCTTGCCTGGTGGTGTTTGAGCTGGACTTGTTGAAGGGGTGCCCTATCCAGCCCTGTGTCTTTTCATGATTTCTTCATGGGCAGGTAGTTGGATGTCTGCTGCTATAGGCCATTGTTGCTGATGGTGTTTAGTAGCAGATCTGTAGGATTTTCTTCAGACAGTTGATGAAGGTCTGGACTTTGTTGGTGGTGGTCACTGTTGTCCTCAAAGCTTCTGCTTCATACAGAAGAATCAATTTTACATTGGTGTTAAACAGCCTGATCTTGGTTTGCCATGATTCTTACAAGTTTATCTAGCACAACACAGTGGCGGAGGGGTTTTACAAGGGTCTGTCTGATCAAGCTCTTGAATGCTTTCTCACAGTGGATAAAGTTGACATAGAGAGGGAAGTTCCATTGGACGGACTGCTTATTGATTATGTTCAGTGTTGATATGTGGTCTGTGCTGGATCAGCTTGCTGGTCTCACAACTGTGTGTCGACTTGTTCCTTCATTCTGTTCAGGATGACTCTGTTGATCACTTTGCCTCTGTAGTTTGTGCATTTACTTAGGTCCCCTTTCTGGGGGATCTTGATTAGATAACAGCAAAAACCTGGAGCAGCCACCCCACACTTCTGCATACCATCATCTGTCATCTGGAATTCTATAGAGCCCTCAAGACCCGGCTATTTGAATGAGCCGCTGAGACTTGCAAGCATCTGGATACCCTTGAGGATCATAACTCATGCTTTACAAATCCTGTTTGATTGTTTTGATTGATTGAGATAGCCCTCCTTCCAGTCCAGGCACTTTTTCCTCTTCCCAGATCCTTCCAAACATGGGATAGAGCATTTCTCAATTAGAGATTTTCCAGACATAGGTGTCACCATTTTTACTTTTCATTAATAGTTCTAACATTTTAACTTGTTTTATGTCTATTAGTGTGAATTGGAGGGATGTAGTTATAAAACTTGTGGCAGGATTGTTTTTTTAAAACAACCTAAAGAATATGCAAGGAGCCAAATACAACTGAGAAGTGGTTCACCTTGACACCGAAAAAGGCTCTGGAAGTGCTTAGTAAGACATGTTATGTTTATAATAATAATTGTAACTTGTTTTGTACTGCTCTTCATGCCACATTCTGTCACTTCTACGTGCTTTAAACAAAGGTCTAACTATTGCACAGATTATGGTGCCCAATTAACTGACCTCTGAAGAACGGAAAGGGGAATCTCCCTTGCTAGGGTTCAAACTCATGACGATTAGAACACCTCATTTGCCAGAGCTGATCATTCAGCTCAATGAGGATGATTAGAAACAGACTAAAAAGTGAACAGGATATAGCAGGAGTTCTATGCAAATGGGGGGCAAACAAGTCATTTTTGACACACAACCAGAGCAAATTAGAGGATTCAAGAACAATAACCTCAATGAAAGGCTCTAAGGTTAAGGCTTGTCATGTAATGCAAGAACTAATAGTAAGTTTAAGCTTTTCTGTGAAAACCTCTATGCAGAGGAAACAAAACTTTGTGGAGCTCATAGATATTTTTTGTTGGCACTGGTCTTTCTTTTTTAATGATAATGACAAGATGTCTTTCTCTGGCTCATTTGTATTATCAAATTTGCAACAATTTACAAAACTAAAGCCAGGTAAAACCTTGGATGTAGAAAGGTTGCCCTGAGAGCTCTGTTCACCTTTGACAGATATTCAGCTATTGAGTTGGTGGAAGTATTTTTCAAACATGTTCAAGGAGCATAGCCAACTTCATTCTTTGTAATCTACTTAACTGGTGTTATCGCTAATCAAGAAGAGATGTTAGTGATTTTGCTATTAATCCAATTATGAAAATGAGTCTATGGACTCTTGCACCTGCCGGCAAGGGGATCTGTAATCCCATTTAAACATGCAGGCAGGTTGCTACCTGCACAGTGAAACATGGAGAGGCTTCAAAGCAGCTGCTCTGTTTCTCACTTGAATACAGCAGCACACGTTTATGGCTGTTCTAGGGGCAGCACTGTCGGACCTGGCCCTTTATGGAGGGTCCTCCCAAACATTTTCCCTCCTTGCTCTTATTTTGTCTGACCATTTTTTGTTGGCTTTAGAACTCTGGACACTTTACCACTGCTAATCAGTGGTAAAGTGCAGATGCTTTCTGTCTAAATTGTATTTGTGATAAGTTTATCCATGATTGACATATTTGATTTACTAGTAAGTCCTTAGTAAAGTGCACTAGAGGTGCCCAGGGCCTGTGCATCAAATGCTACTAACGGGCCTGCAGCACTGATTGTGCCATCCACAAGAGTAGCCCTGTAAACATGGCTCAGACCTGCTACTAGAGTGCCTGTGGGTGCAGTTTTGCACTGCTAATTTGACCTGGCAAGTGTACCCAATTTCCAGGCCCAAACCTTCCCCTATACTACATATAAGTCACCCCTAAGGTAGGCCCTTGGTAGCCCCATGGCAGGGTGCAATGTATTTTAAAGGTAGGACATGCACTGGTGTGTTTCACATGCCCTAATAGTGAACTACTGCCAAATTCGTTTTTCACCAGTGTAAGGTATGTCTCTCCCATAGGTTAACATGGGGACTGCCGTTAAATATCTTTTAAGTGCAGCTTCCCATTGGGAGCAGATAGAGATAGGTAGTTTGGAGTTTCTAAACTCACTAACTAAAAATTTTTGGGGGGGTGAAGTTGTTTTTTAGATTGTCAAATTGAAAATGCCACTTTTAGAAAGTCTGCATTTTCTTGCTTAACCATTCTGTGCCTCTGCCTGCTTGTGGAGTCCACATCTGGGTCTGACTGCCAGTTGGGCTGTTTGTGAATTCCCTCTAGACAGTGATATAAAGGGAGCTGAGGAGTGTCCTGCATATCCTTATGAGTCTCCTGGGATAGAGTGGGGAGGGAGGAGATGACACTTACACTTGAAAGGGCTATGCCTGTGCTCACACAATGCAGTCTCCAAACCCCCTGGTGTGTGTCTGGGGCCAGGCCTGGGCAAGACAGGATCTTGTGAACAACAGAGACTTTCCTTTGAAGTGTGCCTACTTCGAAGGCAGAAATGAGTATAAGTAGTGGACCCAAAACCCCAGTCTTTTAGAATGCTTCTGGACCAAGAGGAACCACTGCCAAGGAGAAGAGCTGAAGAGCTTGAAGAGGAGTATTGGCCCTTTGCTGTGTTCGTGAAGTTTCTCCAGGGGCTTGGACTGAGCTTGCCTCCTGTTTAGAAGTCTTAGGCACAGCAAAGACTTCACCTAACAGCCTCTGGGTTCACTTGCTGTGGACCCTAACTCATCATGTGGTGCATATTCAAGTTTCAGGGCCCTTGGGAGTACAAATTGTGAAAAACTAAAACAAATCAAGTGCACTATCTTTGGATGATGCCCGGACTGAAACCACTGCCTAAAATGATGACGCCGCCAGAATCTGAAGCTGTGGTCGCAGCTAAAGTGCGCCTAGCCCGATTAACATCACAGTCCTGATGCTGCAGCTGCCACTGACGTCCAGTGACTTTGTGAGTCCTGAGTACCATGTCACCGATGTCCATGACACCTGACTCCGTTGCGGCGCCTGCACCCCGTAGTATGACTGCGACCCCGTGTGGTCACCCTACTGCATCAGCCCCAACGTAGTGTAACAAGCCAAAGCTGTGCACCGATACCACCTCATCTCCACTGCTTCACAGCATCCAGCGGCACGTCGCTTCCCCGACTCCGTGCACCCGCTTGTTTCCTCACTTTTAAAAGGTACTGTATGTGGGAGTCTGTGCGACTCTGAGACCGATGCCATTGGCATCAGATTGTTGGGAGCAACTCCATCACGATGCTGTGATAACACCAAATTGAAGCATTTGTGTTTCTAGGCGCTAAATTCAAGTTTAATCTTTTAAAATTCATAAATTCATAACTTTGCTTATGTATGTTTTATTTTTGTCATTTTGTTTTTGTTTTACCCAGATAAATATTGGCCATTTTTCCAAACTGTTGTTGAGTGATTTTGTGGTGTTTTCACTGTGTTAACATGTGTGTTGGTACAAATACACATTGCCTCTGAGATAAGCCTGACTGCTTGTGCCAACCTACCAAGGTGGTGTGTAGGGGTTGTCTGAGGAGTGTAACTCCCTTACCCTGACTAGAGTGAAGGTCTAGATGCTTGGACAGCATGCAAACTGACTGGCAACCAGAGACCCCATTTCTAACAAGTGCATTCAATGTAATAGGACGCGCTTTCTCTATTTGTCCCTGGCGCACACGTTTTAAGGTGCGCTGTAGCGCAAACAGAGAAAGTGCCCCTATACAAAACAAAGCCCCAGGTAGCATGTGAAGTAATTTGATCCTTTTGGCTGGTATGTGAATGGGTGTGAAGTGATGATATTTATACTGGGTTCTTAAATTTACAGGGCAACGTGACGTTTGCCTTCTGCTTCTACAAATAATTGACCTTATCTCCCTTTGTTTGGGAACTGAAGATGTTTCCATTTCTGAATTGGACAACCATTGCAGTCTGAACTTTTATTTTAATTCGGAGCTACATCCTAAGCTCAAAGAGACTATTCCATATTGTATTCCAGCCCATTAAAAGAACTTGTGAGTATCAGATATGGATGACTGCTGGAACTGAAGCATGCACAGAGGTACATAACTGCATGTGTTTGCTCAGTATAAATTACAGTTCGTATGCACATATAGATGTCCCTCCTTATTGGCAATGTTGCACTATTAAAAATCTCTCTGGGCAGTGTGATAAGGTGGCAAAACCTTAATTCGAAAGGCCTTTATTGTTGCCTAGAAATTGATCCTCGAAAACTTTAACAGACTCGCAAATCTGAATTTGCAAATTGATCGGACGTTTTGAGTAATAAGACAATTATTCATCAAGTTCAGAGGTTCAATTCAGTGTGAATACTTTTTGAAAATTAATATGTTTAAACCACAACTTTATTACCTAGGTTTCTCCTGCATCTTAGTATGAGATAAGTTAGAGTACGCTTGTTCTGTCTAATCTACATTTTGAGGGTTTGCACGTTGAAAGTGGTTAGTGTTTTATGGAGAAAATGAATGCCACCGCTCATATAGGTTTGTTTCAGAGATATTTATATTTAAGTATCCATGTTTGGATAAATATGTTCATTCCTAAACTCCTAAACCTGTGTTATACCAGTAATGTTGAAGAACACTTTTCTCAGCTGGTTTGGAATTGTACTCCACATAATCTAGTGTCATTTTCCTGAAAGCTTCCTTAATAAGTAAAGATACTGTGAAAAAATTGAGTAAACCTTCAAGAGCCATGACACGAAAGAAACATATTATGTTGCTTTTCTGAAAATTGTATTGTTAGGTCTCTTCAATAGCTTAAGGAGGGCATTTAGAATTCGACAACAAACTCAGTTACCCACTTCATTTAAAGTTTGGAGTTCTACTTTTTTTTTAAAAGGAGGATCCTTAACCAGCTCCTGCAATAGAAAGGCTTGAATGTCAACCTGTCTGCCTCCGAGCTTGCGGCTTTAACGTTTCATAAGGAAAGGCCCTATTTAGAACCCATCTAATGGTGCTTTCTTTTCTGTTGATGACCACTTGGACATGGATGTAGCACACTGGGAAACAAAAAACCCTACATCTAACCCGAATATTCCATTATTATCAGGGTCACAGTTTTTTTATGTCACAGAAGTAGAGCCCACTTTAAGGGATTTGTTTCTGCAACACCAAAAATTCCGTCCCGTTGCAATTGCATGGTGGGCACTTGACATTTCTTTTTTAGCAGTAATATTTTTGCTGCACCAACCAAATCACTTTCATTAAAATGATCTGTGGAGACATGGTGGTCCTCTTCGGGGAGAAGGAGGGTCATAAGTAGGGCCTCTGAGGACTTGGCAGGTTTCCTAAAAGTCTAAATGTGCCCCTAAGTGTGGTTTGTATGTGTGTATAAACATTTATATTTCTCTCCTATTCGTTAACATTCCCAAATGGAAAGCCACTGCAGGAGAAGGTTTCTGGTGTACTACTGGAAATGTCATGGATATTTTCCAACGGATCCTTTTACTCCTGTGTGGATTTCTGCTTGGCGACGAAGTCTCTTGAGCAAAAATGGTGCTGGACAAAATATAAATGTAAAAATATTGTAAAGCAGAAATATTGGAAAATAAATGTTGTGATACACAAATATTGTGATGCACAAATATTGTTGACAAAAATATCGTTTCTTGAGGCACGAAATATGGCTTTTTGTTGTGAATATGGTTTTCAATGCTATAGTGGCTACAATATCTGTTTTTAATTATTTGAATTTATTTTACTTGATATAATAATTTTATGTGTAACTATTTTTTATATAAAAGCTATTTTTTCTTTGAAATATAGATTGCATTTTTAAGTAACTTAAAATTGTATATACTTTTTATAGTAAATTTGATTTGTATTTAATTATGTGATTAATATTATTTATGTAAATTATGTAATATTGATTTAGTTTCACTATATGTTATTTGCAGGCTGTTAGGTTTGTAGAGGTACAGGGTGGAAGTTAATTAATCAATAATAAATCAACAATTAATTATTAATTGTTTATTAATTATTGAATCGATTTTAACGATGTAATTTATTGAATACCTATTTATTTTGTTTATATTTTAGTTGTGGGCCACTAGGTTTGCAAGAGTATGAGATGGGAAGTAAATTGAGTAAATTATATTTATTTGATTCCATGAATTTTAAATATGTAAAATATAGAATACTGATTTATTTTACTGATAATTTAGATGCGGGGTACTAGGTTTGTAGAGGTATGGGGGAAGTTAAGAAATGAATAATGAACCATTAATTACTACGTGTAAATTAATTATATAATTGGTTATAAATATGTATTTTATGGAATCCCTATTTTGAAGTTATATTTTCGGTGAGGGCTGCTAGGTTTGTAGAAGTATAGGTGGGAAGTTAAGTAAAAAAAAAATATCAGTTGAATAATAATGATTTATTAATTGATAATTATTTTATTGAATAGTAATTATGTAAATTGATTAATATTTTTTATTTTTATAACATAAATGTTGGAAAGTAGATTAATGGTACGGGTAGGTAGATACCTACACTTAGTACAGGCCACAATACTACATTAGGTCCAGTTAAGGTCTCGATAATTTAATCCTCGCTCATCCCTTGGTAGCTTGGCCCACAAACAGTTAGGCTTAATTTAGGAGACAGGGGTGTAATTCATTTAATTTTAACAACATCATCAAACACAACACATAATAACACTGATTTATAAACATAGGCAAAATCTTTAAATAACACCAAAATGGCAAACATCCAACGTAGGGAACCAGAGATCTGAATTGTTAAAGATTAAATGTAAAAATGTGCTTTCAAGTGCCTAAAAAGAAAAAAAGCACCAACTGGGGACACCTGGTTGAGCTTGACTGAGTTTCTGCTGGCCTGACATGGCTGACCGGTGGAAACCTTGAAATAGAGCATTCCCGCTAGCCTGTCTGGCTTGAACAGTGCTATGAGATAGCATTCAGCTACTTTGAGGGAGCTGAGTGCTATCTCCTAGCACAGAGTGGGCTGTCCAGCATGGCCATGGCCATAGGCAGTGCTGAGGATCCCCTTTGGCCCCCTGCACTTGTTCTCCACCAACCTTTTCATGGTGGTCCAACCACCATAAAAAAGCTGGAGGAGAACAAGGTTTTCAATTAGCTGGCCGTTGAGTTCAGCGCTGCTCTGGCTGATTGCAACCAAGACCGCCGTCACCCATGGGATCTAGGATCCTGGTGGAGACGGCGGTCAGGGTGGCGGTCCGACCACCAAATTTGTAATGTGGTAGTCGAATCCCCACAGTTGCGGTGGTCTAACCACCACAGCAAGGCTGAAATTCATGTGACCGCCCGCCTCGCAATGAGGCCCTTAGTCTCTGTTTTGGAACTTTTTCTCTTGTCATCGGGCTAGGGTCCTCTTCAGGACAGATTGCAATGCAGTGTCCTTGGCTTGGCTCAGCGCAAGGCTCCTGTCCACTCCTGGAAGTCTCGTAGATGGGGAAATGCTTCAGAGCTTCAGCAAGACGAACTTGAAATGTAGGCTGGGTCGCGGTTCAATGTCAATGGCTTGACTCTCGTCAACAGGTTAGTCAGCTTATGGAGCTTTTACACAAAGGCCCGTATTTATACTTTTTTTAGCGCCGCTTTTTGATGCAAAACGGCGCAAACCTACAAAATACAATGGCATTTTGCAAGTTTGCGCCGTTTTTGTGTCAAAATACGACGCAAATGCGGCGCAAAAAAAGTATAAATACGGGCCAAAGTCTCTCCAAACATCTCCAAAGTTCTGGAGCTTCCTCCAGAAGTCCTTTGTGGGCTCTTGAAGTGTCCACAAACTTGATCCTAGGTTCCAGAAGGTTTGAGTTGCTCCTTGAAATTTGGAAGTACAGTTCCCAGAATGTGACTGGTCAGAATCCTCAAATGGCCACTGGTCAGCTGGACTCTTCTTGCAGGACTTGATGCAGGGGACTCTGATCAGCTTCTTTGTACCTGTAGCTTACAGGGAGTCTACTCTTGGAGTGGCAGAAGCAAGGCAAAGTACTTCTTGTGGTAAAGCCCACAGTTTGCAACTAGTTCAGTGCTTGTGGGTGCAGACCTTCAGGTGCTGACCGGAGGTTCAGCAGGGCAGTCCTTCTTCTCCATTATCTTCTTCCAACAGGAATCTGAAATGCTGGGCAGCTCTGCCATATTTATCCTTGCTCCTGGGTTGGTAAGCTGGGGACACCCCTGACCAACAGGGTGCAGGGTGCCATTCTCTGGGGTGACCACTTTCTGGGAAGTGTGGCAAAAATCAATCCCAGAAAGCAACATTCTTTAAAAATCCAACATAGAGAAAATCTTGCCTTGGAGGTTACAGCTGGCTGAGCCCACCCACTGGTGTGGCTAAGTTTCCCTAACATATCCCTTCCAGCCCCTCTCCTAATCTTATTACTGTGGCTCCCATCTGGCTGGGGAGCAGAAAATGGGAGAGGTTCAGTTTCTGTTAAAGGTGGCTTTCCCTCCTTTGAAAACAAATTTAGCGACTCTACCCCCTTCCTCTTCTGCCATCTGCTGCAGCAGTTCTACTCCCACCAGATGCTTCCTTTCTTTCAGTCCAGGTCACTTCACACTTCATTAAGGTAGCTAGACGCAGGCTGACAGAGGGTGAGCAATCAGGAAAGGTACCTGCAGGGTTGAGTTTAGTAACTTTCAGAAAGAGTTCTAAGACTCTTTCTCAGTGCTAGTTATAATAAATCAAACATGAGGAAGTTGTTGGATTTATTCTAAGTTTTAATTTGATTTCAAACATGATATGTTTAGTTCTTTTCTAGCAGAAATGAGACTTAATTATTTTTAAATGAAGCCTACCAATGTTAGCCTTTAGGGCCAATGCACTACAATGGGGATAATACATTTGGCTGTTTTTCCTTCACCAGGGCTTACAAAACATCTTTTATAAAGTCCCTATTCATATCTACACTTCACCCATTCCTTGGGGCACCTAAAGAAGACCTTGGGAGTGCCCAAAGTTTGAGACTTTGGAAGCACTTTTAATTCCAAAGTCAAATTTGGTCTTAACTTTAATTTAAAAGCAGCAAACAAGGTGGTCCTGCTTTTACAATGACACCAGAGACCACAGTTGTACACCCATGGGTACCCTAACTACACTGGGGTCCCTAAACGTACATGCCCTACCATATACTAGGGACTCATAGGGAAGTTGTAAGAGGCAATTCTAATTATGCCTGATTTGCCTACTCCATCTTACATAGAGTAATTACATTACATTACATTACCAGTGTCCAGGGCTTAGTCCAATTTAGTAACCACTAGTATCAGATGAGTCAAACATTTTGGGGGTGATCAGGGACAAAATGATTACTTTCTTACTATATATATATATTACCTAGTGGTGGTCACCACTAGGTGGTTATAGTTAGAACCTAGTTTTCATAGGAAGAGCATTTTCAGATCAGCTTCTGACTTCAAAGTTTTGGGGTGATCTGTCAAGTGGGGGCCTAGAAAAAGAGGGGTCTCAAAAAATGTATTCCCAAACATTTTTCCATAGGACCTTTAGACACACCTACAGCCTGAACTGCGGAACGGAATTACACCAAATTTAGCACAAAGCTAGATTCTGTTCCGCAGATCACACTTTTTGTGGTTTGGGCTGAATCCATTCAGTAGTTTCAGAGAATTGTAAGGACAAAAATATAGATATATAGGGACGCGGACCCTCCTTGGATCGAAGTGTCCCTGTGTTGATATCTGATTGGCTGTCAACACTTCAACAAGGAAGTGTTGGCAGTCATGTTGGGACTCGGCTCTACTGAGCCCCAGAAAAAAAGACAGAAAAAAAGAAAAGGGGCCAGGGTAGAGTCACCTTGACCCTGTAGCCATGGTGCTGGGGTCCCTTAGGGGCCCAGCCAGGGTTAAAAAGCATTTAAAAAAAAATCAGAAAAATCAACAGATTTTTCCAAGATTTTTTTTAATGCAGTCTCTAGTGCTATTTTGTGTTTTTGCTCGGGTCGGCCAGGTCCCAGGGGCATTTGGCGTTAATATGGGAGAGGGCCACATGGGGCCCCCTCCTTGGGCTTTAAAATGCCCAAGGACCACCACCTTCCCAGGGTGATTGTGCTAATGTGAGCGGGGGCTGGGTCAAAAATGGTTTATGTAAGTGGGGGGGCGATGGCCTCCCCCACAGCCCCAGGAACCACCACCTCCCTGGGGCTCCACTGATTTATGAGTGGGGCCACACGACCCCCCGGCTGCCCCTGGGACTACCACCCCCGGGGCAAATATTTAAAAAGAACGAAAGGGGTGCCTTTAGGACCCCCAAGCCCCAGAGGCCACCACCTCATGGGGCTACAGTGGTTTCTGAGAGGGGGGACTCTGCTCCCCTGCTGCCCCAGCCTCCCCCCAATTGGGTTAATATTTAAAAAAGGAAAGGAAGCCCCAGGGACCACCAATTCCCTGGGGCTATGCATACATTGGAGGGTGTCTAGCAGCCCCCCTCGAGGAGCCTCTGGTGGCCCTAGGAATCACCACCCTGCAGGGCTGGCTCTTGCTATGTCCTTGGATGCCCACCCCAGGGACATAGCTGTTTGCTGTGGCTATGCTGCAGCTCTGCAGCTACAGCCAAGCCACTGCAAACACTTCGGGCTATGACAGTGGGACCTGTCAAACAGGTCTCTCTGTCAAAACTCAAGGCTTTCATCTCTGTTCCCTGCACATGTGCAGGGGACAGGGGTGAAATGCTTCAGAAAGCAGAGAACTGCTGCAGGCCCTGTGGCCAGCTGCCTCTGCACTCAACCGAAGGCAGTGCGTAGCAGTGGTTGGATTAACATATAGTGATAAAAATTACTATACATTAAAAAAACATAGAAGTTCACTGAAAAAAATAAAGGTTACAGGGACGTTATAGTCAGGAAATAGAATTTTAAAAAAACATAGAAATTCACTGAAAAAAAAGGTTACAGGGACTTTACAGTTAGGCTTACATTTTAAATGTACAAACCCTTAGAAATTCAGCAGTTATAGTTAAAGTTATCTAAACTAACTATAACTTGTGCCCAAAGGTAACTATAACTCACACCCTCGTCATGCATTGCTAAATACACACAAATTACAGCACACGTGACATCTTTGATAACATCATTGATAATATCAATGTAATATTTGAAGTAAAAAATAATTATGAACAAACTGCATGGTAGGGCGTGAGTTATAGTTCGTTTAGATAACTCTAACTATAACTGCTGAACGTCTATGGTTTTGTAGGAGTAAATTCAGAAGCTATGACCCTGTAACCTTTTTTTTATTGAGTGAGTATATATGTGTGTGCGTGTGTGTGTGTGTGTGTGTGTGTATACAAGTCAAGTAATCAGTGTCTTGCAGGCGTCATTGGAAGAAATATGGGTTAAGCAATGAGGTCAATATTGAGATCCCAATACAATATTTACCGAGATCCTCGTGCTTTATTATTGGTGCAAAACAAATGTAACTTTATACAGGCATTATTTCTAGTTTAAGTTATTAAACCGTGCTACTGCAGAGTCCTGAAATGCAACAATTTTGCAAACTGCCTATCTGCCAGTGTAATTATGAAAGACCGCTTTTTCTGTTTTGCTTTGAATTCTAAAGATTTTGGTTAGTGAAATAGTGGCATTGCCAGATATTTAAAAAGTAAGCCAATGAATGTGACAGAAAAACTCTGTTATTGAGCAATAACAAGATTAAGCTAAGCTATAAGTGAAGGTAAACTACTGAACTCATGTATTGATGCGTCGGTTTGACAGTGGCAGGGTCTTTGTTAAGTCATCCTTACTGGTATATACTTACAGAAGCATTCAAACGTGATTAAATGATTCCCTCGAGGAAGCATACAAGCATGAAATAAATTTGTCGGCAGCTGGTGTGCGAACTGAAGACGGTTTATTTAAAATGATTTATTCACTTGATTGTTTCCTTTTAGTGTCAGTGTGTGATGTACTTGATGGGGAGGTTGAATGACGGAAGTTGTATTTTTGTTCTCACACTAACCCTAATATAGACGATAAAGAAAGACGTTAAGTTCTCCAGATAAGGTCTGTGCTAAAGTGAGCATAAATTTACGCCATGGTGGTACATCAAAACACTAGCATTTTTTATGAACACAACACCGTATGTCAGGGAACAATAAGTTATTTTTAGCATTATGTTCTACAAAAATGCGCCCTATAATGTCAATCAAATATTCAAATGATTGTAGCTTAAATTCAACATCACACGGACGACGTCTGTCAAGTACCTAGGAGAGATACCTGTGATCGAGCCTCACTACATCACTCTGAACAAACGATGCCAGTGAGGAGCAGCCGGGGGAAAAGCTTGCAAGGAAAGGTCTGTAAGCCAACCTTCCCTTCAAGGCAACCTTAGGCCCGCACTAACGATCAGTATGCGTTCCTGCCATCAGGTATGTTAAGTTTTCCAAATAGTTTTAATGGCAGCTTTTTTTAGCTGCAATTAAAGAAACACACTTTGACCTAATTTGACATTCAATTGCATTAAGGTCATATTTATCAAGGTTTTGCATTTCCCTTGTGTCATGCAAGGAGGGCAAGGACTATGCAAAACCTTGAATGATATTTACCAAGCCATGCAAGGCCACCTTGTGTGGTCCTGCATGGCCTGGTAAATTACTCTGCCCCAGGGAGGCAATACATGGGTGGAGTGTGGGTGTTCCCACACATACATCCATGTATTTTGGTGCACACAGCACACATAAAAAGAGGAAAATGCCTCTGAGGATTGTTTTGTGCAGGAAGACAAACAACCCTGCTTATAACAAATGGGTGCCTATGTTGGCAATAGGAAGCCAAAGGTGTGCCAGCGCTAGAAAAGGACAGGAATGCACTGTACAATTTTCAATATGGCACATTCCTGCCTTTTCCTTTAAACAGAGTGCTAAGGGTCTACTCATAGGGTCACTGTGTGGAAAGATCAAGGAATGGGCAATCACCGTGGTCTGCAGAAGAATGATGGTCATAGCTCCAGCCCTCGCATGGCACCATTCTTCATATTGTTCACCTTTGCTGAGCTCTCCTGAGGTTAACCTACAAAAGTGTGAATTGATGATGGGAAAAGAAATAAGGAGAAGGAAGGTCAAGTCAGGTTAAGGGTGTTCTTCCCTGTAGAAAATGGCCAGGTTTAACCCACTGCAAAGAATGAGACCAAGACTCCTGCACTAACTAGAAACATTTGTTTATAAGTAAAATAGCCTGCATGCAATTACTAAGTAAATGCTTTTGAAAGAAAGAAAGTGTATGAATTATAACCTTTGAGCACAATGTATACAAGCAAATTGGCTTCTTGGTGTTCACATTCATAGTGAGCAATAGAAAGGAATGACTTGTACCACAGTGGCTTCTTCATGCTAGCATTCATCATGAACAATAGAGAGGAATGACTTGAACCAAAGTGACTTTTTCGTGCTAGCATCCATCATGAGCAATAGAGGAATGACTTGTACATTAATAAGGAAATGCCAGGTTTTAATGTCAGCAGAGACTGATGGTAGAGAATGCTAAGGAATGTCAAATGATACCATGAAGGCATCGACTTATAAATCAGTAGACTATTTTTAACATACCACTTAGTAAGCACAACACATCCATCATTACAGTCATCATCCACAAACATGTCCTTAATTATAAAACAACTAACCAGGTTACAGCTGTGGAAGCGCTACTCATGGATCACTTTCAATCTATAACACAAGTCACTTATCTCATGTGTAAAAAGGAACCCCACCCTACACACACACAGTTTAAAGAACTGAACAAAACACATTACTGCTTAAAATGTGTGATTCAAATATGCCATTTATACTTGCAGACACCACTTACACCAAGGATTGGTTAGCTCTGCCTTGGATAGTTTCTCCCTCTTAGAAAGAGCACACTAATACAAGAAATCAAGAGGGGGTACAGCACAGACCTTGGTAACCTGAAAAAATACAAATTTTGCACGGATTGTACCCAGCAGAGCAAAGAATGTTTTGTGCTATCAAAAGTAAAGAACCAAAAAATGGTCTCTTATGCAGAATCAGAACACAACAAAACCCTACTGACGTTCTTAGAAAAATGTAGTGAGTAGATAGAACCATAAGAAGCAACTTCTACGAATCCAGAAGAAGACGGGACTATAAAGGCGATCTTATGAAGACCTGACCAATTTAGATTTTCAAAACAGTGATCTAGCTCTTATCCAAAGGACACCCTGATATGTTTGATATATAACTTTATCTGGGCATGACCAACTGCCTGGTTATGCCTCAGCTGGCTCTAGAGTAACCCCTTTGAGAGCATGAGAGGGTTGTGTGGGGCAAACCATGTTAGAAACTGACCTATTTCTGCCAGGGACTAAATCATTAAACCTATTATTTTAAAAGTGTTAATATATTTAACTATGTTGCTCTTATAATCATGCCTTCAATATTACTGACATTCTTACCTTTCTCTTATTACGTTTTCATAAACAATGAACAGATGTTCATGTAAAGGAAAACAATAAATGCTTGATTGTCTTAATATAAGCAAATTCATACAAAAGTATTACAATTTCACAATACTGAAAGTATAGGAAAGAACTTCCATATATGAGTTACTACATTCAATGATGAAAGTCCCCTAATCTCGACTTTTTCTCAAAAAGGCAATCACTTGTTTCCCAAATTCATTAATACCACTAGTAATACATGCCCTGCCATGCCTGGGTCTTAGTTCAAATGTCTCATAAATGGGACATGTTAGAAATGGGGTCTCTAGTTGGCAGAGGTATAAGCCCATGTCCAAGTAGAGACCACTATCCTAGGCAGGGTAAGTCACACACAATCCAAATGATCCTGTGCCCACCCTCTGGCAGCTTGGCACTGAGCAGTCAGGCTTTACTTAGAAGGCAATGTGTAAAGTATTTGTGCAATAAATCATACAGTAACACAGTGAAAACACCACAAAAACACACCACATAGGTTTTAGAAAAATATAACATATCTATATGAGTGAATTAAGGTCAAAACAATCAAGATTTGATAAGTACAAGTTGAAATATTACTTTTGTAATGATATGGGGAATCTAAAGTCTTTAAAAAGCAAAAAGGCTGTCTTGCAAGAACAAAGTACCTAGTATGTGTCAAAATTACACACACGGGGACCGCAGAGGAGGAGATGCGTGGAAAATGAAGGGTGTGTGTCAGATTCTCAGGCGCACACAGATGATGCGTCAATTCTTTTTTATGCAGCAAGGACTTTGGGGGTCATTCCAACCCTGGCGGTCGGTGATAAAGCGGCGGCCAACCCGCCAACAGGCAGGCGGTAAAAAAAATGGAATTCTGACCCTGGCGGGAACCGCCAACACAGCCCGCCACTTTAACACTCCGACCGCCACGGCGGGACAAACAAACAGCGCGGCGGTCACCGGCAACAGGCAGGCGGCAGACAATGTACCGCCCACCCTATCACAACTCACCAATCCGCCACCTTTTCCGGGGCGGGAGCCCCGCCGATAAAAACACGGCGGAAACAGACTACGAACAGGAAAACGCTCACCTCTACACACTCCACGAGGAATCTGGACAGCATGGAACCCGAATTAAACATCCTACCAGCTATTGTCTACCTGCTCCTCTACCAGGAGCACGAACGCCGGCGCAGACGACAACGGTGAGTACTGCACCTACGACACAGGGGAGGGGGGAGGAGAAAAGGTTACGGGCACACACATATGCGATACCCCCCCACCCCCCCCCCCCCAAATCCCTACACACCAATGCAGAGCAACAAGTCAGAGTGACACCCCCCAAACCCCCCGGAATAATGCAAAGACAAAATAAAATAATCATTAAAATAGAAGTATATTATAGCTCAAATGAAGTAATGTGAAATATGAAATATGAAATATATATATCAAATAAAGAACATAATTAAAAATATATACATAGGCCAAAAGTCCTGCACATTTTGGCAAAGTTCCATCGTTCGTGGGCCAATGTGCACAAACACATGGGCAAAGCCCACACACGAGACCAGATTCCATTGGAGAGAACACTGCTGGGGCATCAGATGATAAAACTACAGGCACCTCAGGGGGAAGGGAAGGGGGGGGCACCTCAGCCACATGAGTCCACAACGCCAGATCCACGAGGGGCCTCCATGCCCACTGTACCATCCTGGGGAGTGCAAAGCCACAGTCTCTCAAGTCTCTACAGTGGGTGGATTGCCCACTGTACCATCCTGGGGAGTGCAAAGCCACAGTCTCTCAAGTCTCTACAGTGGGTGGGTTGCCCACTGTACCATCCTGGGGAGTGCAAAGCCACAGTCTCTCAAGTCTCTACAGTGGGTGGATTGCCCACTGTACCATCCTGGGAAGTGCAAAGCCACAGTCCATCAGGTGGATTACAGACTCCACTGGTCATGGAGGAGGCATGGTGGCCAGAGTGCTTCGTGAAGCCCTGCCCGACACAGATCCGGCCCTGCCAATGGGCCAGCGGTGCATGAGATGAAGGGCCTAGCAGAGCAGTTCAGAGACGGCGGTGCCCAGCGGAGCGGTGCTTGACACGGCGGTGCCCAGCGGAGTGGTGCTTGAGATGAAGGGCCCAGCAGAGCGGTGCTTGACAGGAAGGGCCCAGCAGAGCGGTGCTTGACAGGAAGGGCCCAGCAGAGCAGTTCAGAGACGGCGTTGCCCAGCGGAGCGGTGCTTGACACGGCGGTGCCCAGCAGAGCGGTGCTTGAGATGAAGGGCCCAGCGGAGCGGTGCTTGGGAGGAAGGGCCCAGCGGAGCGGTACTTGACAGGAAGGGCCCAGCGGAGCGGTGCTTGAGATGAAGGGCCCAGCGGAGCGGTGCTTGACAGGAAGGGCCCAGTTCAGCGGTGCTTGAGACGGCGGTGCCCTGTTCAGCGGTGCTTGTTTGAAAGGGCCCAGTTCAGCGGTGCTTGAGACGGCGGTGCCCAGTTCAGTGGTGCTTGTTTGAAAGGGCCCAGTTCAGCGGTGCTTGAGACGGCGGTGCCCAGTTCAGCGGTGCTTGTTTGAAAGGGACCAGTTCAGCGGTGCTTGAGACGGCGGTGCCCAGTTCAGCGGTGCTTGTTTGAAAGGGCCCAGTTCAGCGGTGCTTGTTTGAAAGGGCCCAGTTCAGCGGTGCTTGTTTGAAAGGGCCCAGTTCAGCGGAGCTTGAGACGGCGGTGCCCTGTTCAGCGGTGCTTGAGACGGCGGTGCCCAGTTCAGCGGTGCTTGTTTGAAAGGGCCCAGTTCAGCAGTGCTTGAGACGGCGGTGCCCAGTTCAGCGGTGCTTGTTTGAAAGGGCCCAGTTCAGCGGTGCTTGAGACGGCGGTGCCCAGTTCAGCAGTGCTTGTTTAAAAGGGCCCAGTTCAGCGGTGCTTGAGACGGCGGTGCCCTGTTCAGCGGTGCTTGAGACGGCGGTGCCCTGTTCAGCGGTGCTTGAGACGGCGGTGCCCTGTTCAGCGGTGCTTGTTTAAAAGGGCCCAGTTCAGCGGTGCTTGAGACGGCGGTGCCCTGTTCAGCGGTGCTTGAGACGGCGGTGCCCTGTTCAGCGGTGCTTGAGACGGCGGTGCCCTGTTCAGCGGTGCTTGTTTGAAAGGGCCCAGTTCAGCGGTGCTTGTTTGAAAGGGCCCAGTTCAGTGGTGCTTGAGACGGCGGTGCCCAGTTCAGCGGTGCTTGAGACGGTGGTGCCCTGTTCAGCGGTGCTTGAGACGGCGGTGCCCAGTTCAGCGGTGCTTGTTTGAAAGGGCCCAGTTCAGCGGTGCTTGAGACGGCGGTGCCCAGTTCAGCGGTGCTTGTTTGAAAGGGCCCAGTTCAGTGGTGCTTGAGTGAAAGGGCCCAGTTCAGTGGTTCCGGCCCAGGCATGGGTGTCACTTGCCACCTGACATGTGGCTGGCGGGGCCTTCCTGCCCATCTGTCCGTTGGCTTGCTGGGCCCTCCTGGGCTGCCGTACCGGGCCTCTGGGTGTCCTCCTGCACACCTGGGAGGGGGCTGGTGGGGCACTCCTGGGCAGCTGGCCTGCTGCCGGACTTGTCGGGCGTGCTGCCCTTCCCACCCTGCCCTGGTCATCTGTGGCCCTTTGACACCTTTGGCGGTGTGCCAGGTGGCACCCCACTTCCAGACGGAGCCAGGGTAGGGATTTTGGTCCCTGGTGTCCGTGGCCTCTCGCACCTGGCACTGCTAATTTTTGGGTGCTTTTTCGGGGGTGGGCTGGCCGTGGCTTGGCTCCTAGCCGGAGTAGTTGCCCTTGAGGGTGGGGGACTCCAATGTCCTTGGACAACAGTCCTGATAGGTCCTGGTTTGGTGGTGGCTGAGGTGCTGATTGCAGTCTTATGAGATGGACGGGGTGGGGGAGTTGTAGGAAAGAGGTCAAGTTTTGAAAAGAAAAGCAATTTGGAAAGAGAGGGACGGTTAGGTGTAGTGGGTATGGGAGTGGAGGAAGAGGATGTGGTTGTAGGAGTGTGAAGTCTGGTGTCTTTGGGTGCAGGTGCTTGGGCTGGAGGCTGACGTGAGGTGGATGGCTGTTGGGTGGGTGGCTGCTTGCGTTTGTGTGGTTTGGAAGAGGGGGTGACAGACACTCTGGGAGAGGACACAGGGGACGTGTAAATGGTAGTGGGGGTGGTGACTGCACGTGAGCGGAGTGTTCTGGTGGGTGTGCTGGTGATGGACGTAGTGGCTGAAGATGTTGTGCATGCAAGTGTGAGTGGAGACGTCACAGGGAGGGAGGAGGGAGACGAGGAGGAGGGGGACACAGTGGAGGCAGTGGCTGTTGGCATGTCTGCATGTGGATGTTGCTTGGGTGAATGCTTGTGTGATCTGTGGTGCTTATGTCTGGATGAGCTGCCCTTGGGTGTTGAGGTGTGTGCAGGCTGGTCTGTAGGTGTGTCTGGGATAGGCAGAGGAACAGGGGAGTGGGACTGGGTGGAGGAAGTTTGAGTGGGGAGGCTAGACACAGGGACAATTGCTGCCGTCAGTGCTGAGGCCAGAGCGTTGAACGATCGCTGATGGGCAGCCTGACCCGAATGAATGCCCTCCAGGTATGCATTGCTCCGATGCACCTCCCTCTCTACACCCTGGATGGCATTCAAAAGGGTAGACTGCCCAACAATGATGGTCCTCAGGAGGTCAATGACCTCCTCACTGAGGGCAGCAGGGGTGACAGGGGCAGGGCCTGAGGTGCCTGGGGCGAAGGAGATGGCTGGCTTCCTGGCCAAGCGGGCACGGGGCGAACGCTGAGGGGCTGCTGGGAGGGCGGGGCTGGTGCGCTTGGTGGCGGCTGTACCTGTTGTTGCGGTGGGCACGGATGTTGCCGCCACCACAAGGGAGCTCCCTTCCGAGGACGAGTCGGTGTCGCTGACGTCTCCACGGGTCCACGTTGTGGAGCTCCCCTCGCCCTCCGTCTCACTGGTGTACTCGGAGTCGGTTGTATGGCCCTCCGGGCCCATGTGAGATGTAGCTCCCTCGTGCGCCGATGCCACTTCTCCTTCGCCTGATGATGCTAATGCACACATGAACAGGAAAACCAAGAAAAAGGGGGGGAGAAGAAAGAAAGACATGTTGAGTGCATGCATTGGCGGCACCGTTGGCGGAGAGGACAGACACAGAAGCCCCCAGCACTACGCCACGCACTCGGGGTACACTACTCAATTATTGTGACTTGGCCTACAGGTCTATGGATGACAAATGCACACATAGGTGAGGCCGGACCACGGATAGCTGTACTTAGCACCCTACAGAGGTGGGGGGCGGGGGCACAGGGCCATGCCTAACGGAGGGGCCTAGCCTACAGAAAGCGCCCTGGCCTAGAGAGAGCCACAGCCCTCCTCCCCCACCCAGACACCTCCACTGTGCGCTAATATAGCAGAATGTGCTGATACACACCCCCTTGTGTCTGCTGTGATGTCCTCACGCGCCCATCCAAATCGGGGTAGGCCACCGCCAAGATCCGGGACATCAGGGGGGTCAATTGCCGGCTGGCACCCCTCCTAGGTTGGGAGGCCATCCCCAGCAGAGCCTCGGCGGTCTTTCTGGTCCCGCGGCGGATGTCCTCCCACCTCTTGCGGCAGTGGGTGCCCCGTCTGTTGTGGACCCCCAGGGCCCGGACGTCCTTGGCGATGGCACGCCAAATTTCGATCTTCTGATGGGCGCTGACCTATGTGACATGTACAGGGTGGGAAAAGAAATATCATCACTTTTCTGCATGGTCGATGTGAGTGGCCCCCCCTCCCCAACCTTGCCATGTGGCACATGCTCTCATCTGTCGTGCGTTGCACTCCTCATTCGCTCACCTCCCCACCATCTTACATCCACCCCACTCAACACAGGCATAGCCCATACTACGTGCTCCCTGTGTACTACCTGTTGGTCTGGAGGACCGTAGAGTAGCGCATACTGGGGGAGGACCCCATCAACAAGTTTCTCCAATTCCTCAGATGTGAAGGCAGGGGCCCTTTCCCCAGTCGCAGCAGCCATTGTATCTCCCAGACCGAGGTCACAGCAGCACTTGCAGTATAGGTCCTCTCCTGTGGATGATCAGGTCTCGAGTGATTAAGCAGTTAGAAAATGGCGGTCACGCCCGCGGCGGTGCGTACCGCGGCGGTGCGTACCGCGACCGCCGGCGCACATCGTCATTGGCTCCTGAAACCCATAGGGTTCAATGTTAACCAATGCGGCTTAGCACCGCGGTCTTCGACCGCCTACCGCCACGGTGTGCCATGCCAGCGCATTGACCTCACATCCCATTGTCACACTTCACAGGTCAGGCAGCCGCCATTTCAAGGGCCCACATGGCTTAATTTCTACTGCGTCACATAGGCCTAGGCCTTGCATTGCCACTCATACAAGCCATTCAATGCATAGCGAATCGTGTACTGTGCAAGCTGTGTGAACGTACCTGTGGGTTGCTTGACTCTGTGCTCCATGTTGTCCTTCTTAGGCACCGTCCGCTGGGACTTGCGAGGAGATGGAGGAATCCTCCTGTGTACAGACCGCTGGTGGACCTGTCGACAATGGAAGAACGACATATCATACTGACATACAGGCTTGACAGAGCCACTATACATGAACTGTGTGTCCAGCTGGAGCCAGACCTGATGTCCCCCATCCGCCAACCCACAGGGATTCCCCCTCTGGTGCAGGTTCTGTCAGTACTCCATTTTTTGGCAAGTGGATCATTCCAAACAACAGTGGCCATATCATCAGGGATGTCTCAGCCTATGTTTTCTAAGCTTTTGTCCAGAGTGTTGTCTGCCCTGATGAAATACATGCGAGGCTACATTGTGTTCCCTGAGGTGGGAGATTTGGCTACAGTGAAGGGTGATTTCTATGTCCTTGGACATATCCCCAACATCATTGGTGCCATTGATGGGACCCATGTGGCTTTGGTCCCCCCCAGTGGAAGTGAGCAGGTGTACAGGAACAGAAAAAGTTATCATTCGATGAATGTCCAGGTGGTCTGTTTGGCAGACCAGTACATCTCCCATGTAAATGCCAAGTTCCCTGGGTCAGTGCATGACGCGTATATGATGCGAAATAGCAGCATCCCGTATGTGATGGAACAGCTACAGAGACACCGTGTGTGGCTATTGGGGGACTCTGGTTACTCCAACCTGTCCTGGCTACTGACCCCAGTGAGGAATCCCCGGACCAGGGCAGAGGAACGGTACAATGAGGCCCATGGGCGAACTAGGAGGATCATAGAAAGAACCTTCGGGCTCCTGAAGGCCAGGTTTAGGTGCCTGAATATGACAGGTGGATCCCTAATATACTCACCAAAGAAGGTGTGCCATATCATTGTGGCCTGCTGTATGCTTCACAACCTGACTTTGCGACGCCAGGTGCCTTTTCTGCAGGAGGATGGTCCAGATGGTGGTGTTGTAGCAGCTGTGGAGCCTGTGGAGAGTGAAGAGGAGGAAGACGACGGGGGCGACACAGACAACAGGGACACAGTGATACAACAGTATTTTCAGTAGCACACAGGTAAGAATCAACCACGCCATTTTACATTTACTTAAAGCCTCCTGCCTCTCTACTGTCTGTGTTTTCCCCCAGTTCCTGTTAACTGATTTGTGACTTTCCCTTCCCTTTTCAGAGCTGTAGGCCCGACTTCTGCTTTGTTTGCCCATGGACTACATCTGTGTGACAGTGGTATGTTGTCATCACAATGTAACTGAACATTTTTGCACCGTTATGTCTAATACATTTGTTAAGAATACAAGCAGACTCCAGATTTTTTAAGTGCAATAAGTGATTTAATTAAAGTGCTACATTTAGGTACATGATTGTAAAACGGTAATGGGTGATGATGGAGTAATGTCCATGGCAGAGTCCAGTTCTCAGTCTCACAGGTGCATTGTCCATATGCCTGTGGAAGGATGGAGCAGGGGCAGTTTAAGGTTGGACAGGGTGACAATGTGGGACAGTGGGATGACATCAGGGGGTATCGTTTGCTGGCGGGGGTCTTTGCATCCTACTCTGTCTTCTTGTGAGATCTCAGGTTCCGCTTGCGGGGTGGTTCTTCTTCTGCAGGAGGTGGGGTTCTGGTGGCCTGACGTTGTGTGGGGGCCTCCTGTCCACTAGCGCCGGCGGAGGTGGTAGGCTGTTCCTGGTCTAGGCTAGTGACAGGGGCCCTTTGGGGTGCCACTTGGTCCCACAATGTGGTGACTATCTGGTTAAGAGCCACGACGATGGTTCCCATTGCGAAACTAATGTTCCTTAGTTCCTCTCTGAACCCCATGTACTGTTCCTCCTGCTGTACCTGGATCTCCTGGAACCTGCCCAGTACCGTAGCCATCGTCTCCTGGGAGTGGTGGTATGCTCCCATGATGGAGGAGAGGGCCTCTTGGAGAGTGGGTTCCCTGGGCCTGTCCCCCCCGTCACACAGCAGCCCTCCCAGTTCCCCTGTGTTCCTGGGCCTCTGTCCCCTGGACGGTGTGCCCACTACCACTGCCCCCAGGTCCCTGTTGTTGTTGGGGTGGTGGGTCAACCTGGGTGCCCTGTAGTGGCGGACACACCGCTGATTGACGTGTCCTGGAGACAGAGGCATGGGCCCACTGGGTGGGAGCTGTGCTGGTGTTCCCAGAGGGGGTTAGGTCTGCTGTAGCCTGTGGCTGTCTGTGGGGAACCGACTGTCCCGAGGTCCCCGATGGGCCGGGCTGGTCATCTGGGTCCAGGGAGACAGAGCTGCTGTCATCACTGGGGGCCTCTTCTGGGGGTGGGATGGACATCTCTGGACCCTCCGTGGCGGTGTGGTGGCGTTCGGGTCCTGCAGGGGTATAAGGGTATGGTTATTGCTTCTGTGTGTGGCATTTCTTGTAATGGGTGGGTGGCTGTGTACCCAAGTGCAGGCATTCCCTTGTGGGGGCTTTTGTGACGGTGGCTTGTGGGGGTGATGTGTGTGTGCAGTGGGCATGCTTTGGTGATGGGTGTCCATGCTTTGGGGACGCATGCAGGGCTAGGTTTTGGGATGGGTGGGTTGTGATGGTGAGCCATTTGCAAGGAGTTGGTGTGATGGGGGTGGGGGTGAGGGTGGGGGTATGATTTGGCATGCAGGTGGGGTGGGGGAATGAAGTTGTGGAGATTTGACTTACCAGAGTCCATTCCTCCAGATACTCCTGCGAGGCCCTCAGGATGCAGGATGTGCAAGACTTCCTCCTCCCATGCTGTAAATTCTGGGGGAGTAGGTGGGGGTCCGCCGCCACTCTTCTGCACTGAAATGTTGTGCCTTGATACCATGGAACGCACCTTCCCCCGTAGGTCGTTCCAGCGCTTCCTGATGCCATCCCGATTGCGTGGATGCTGTCCCACAGCATTGACCCTGCCGACTATCCTTTGCCATAGCTCCATCTTCCTAGCAATTGTGGTGTGCTGCACCTGTGCCCCGAAGAGCTGGGGCTCTACACAAACTATTTCCTCCACCATGACCCTGAGTTCTGCGTCAGAGAACCTGGGGTGTCTTTGGGGTGCCATGGGGTGGTGTGGATGAGGTGAGGGGTGGTGTATGTGTTGTAGAGTGTGGTGTGTGTGGTGGTGTATGGTGTTTTGTGCGTGGTAATTGTGTGGGTGATGTTGTGATTTGCCTCTGTGTGATGGTCTACTCTAAGCAGTGCTGTCTCTCTCTGTCCTTCAGTCGCTATTGTGGTCGTAAGGGTTTGTGGGTGATGTGGGTGTGTGTTTTATATTTAATTGGGTGTGTGGGAGTGTTGTTTGTATGTATATCAGGTGTGTGTGTTTCAAATTGTCCAATTTGGTTGTGTTTTGTAAGGGTGTGTGTATTTTGACCGCGGCGGTGTGTACCGCCAATGGAATACCGCGGTTGAAAGACCGCCACGTGGATTCATGAGTCGGAATGGCATGGGCGTTTTTCTGTTGGCGTGACGGTGGAGGTTTGGTCATCGCCAGTTTTTCGCTGACCTTTGGTGTGGCGGACTTTTGTGGATGTCGGGTTTTTGGCGGTTTGCCAGTTGCGGGTCAGAATGACCGTGGTGGTTTACCGCGCCCGCGGTGGTGTTATGGCGGTCTTCTGACCGGCGGTAAGCGCCTTTTACTGCCGAGGTCAGAATGACCCCCTTTGTGTCGAATTCCAGCATGAAGGCTTGAATCCTCTATGCAATGCGGGGTCTTTTGACGCCCAGGGATGATGCGTGAAAATCCTGGGCATGCTGGATGAAGTTACAGGTGCTGCGTCGATCTGATGGGTGATGCGTCATAGTTTCTGTCGCATGGCATGCTTTGTGTGAATTCCTGCCGCAGGAAGTCTGGCTGCGTTGTTCGGGCTTGGGGATACATCAATCCAGTGGGCTGTGCATCGAAGTTCCGGTCGTAATGCTGGTGCTGCATCAATCTCCACTCAGGGAGCCAGGCTGCAGCATTCCAGTTCAACAATGCGGTGATTCTTTCACCACTAGGCAGGCTGTGTGTCGATTCTGGCAGGCAGTGCATCAATTTTCACTGCACAAGGAGTTCCTTTGCAGAGATGAAGTCTTTTTGGCCCTGAGACTTCAGGAAACAGAGAGTACTTCTCAGCAGAGCCAGAGGCCAGCAAGGCAGCAGGGCAACAGCAGTCCTTCACAGAAAAGCAGTCAAGGTGAGTCCTTTGGGCAGCCAGGCAGCTCCTCTTGGCAGGTTGCAGGATCTGGTTCAGAGTATCTGTCCCAGGAAGTGTCTAAGTTGGTAGGGTCAAGGGCCCAGTTAATGTACCCAAAGGTTCCTTTAAAATGGGGGGACTTCAAAGAGTGGTTTTGAAGTGCACACTGTCCCCTTTCAGTACAACCCTGTCTGCTAGGGTCCCAGTAGGGGGTTTGGCAGTCCATTGTGTGAGGGCAGGCCACTGTCCTTTGAAATGTAAGAATCAGGCCCTTCATCCTTCCAGCCCAGGAAGACCTATTCAGTATGCAGATCTGTGCATGTGTGACTGAGCATCCTGTGTTTGTGGTTGTTATGGTGAAATGCACAAGGGAGATGTCAACCAGCCCAGCCCAGATGTGGATTGTAGACAGGCTGTAAGGCACAGAAGGATTATAAGTGCAGAGAAATGCTCACTTTCTAAAAGTGTCATTTCTAAAATAGTAATATAAATATCAACCTCACTAGTCAGCTGGATTTTGTATTACCATTCTGGCCATAATAAAATGACCTGTCTACCCCTTTCTGATCAGAACCTACTACCCAAACAGTATATTAGGGTAGTCCTAATGTTAGCCTATGAAAGGAGCAGGCCTCACAGCAGTGGAATTTAGGAGTTTACCACTACCAAGACATATACAACACACAGGCCCTACCTTTTACCTACATAGCACCCTGCCCTGTGGGTTATCCAGGGCCTACTTTAGGGGAGACTTATGTGTAGAAAAGGGGAGTTACAGGCTTGGCAAGTACTTTTAAATGCCAAGTCTAAGTGGCAGTAAAACTGCACACAAAGGCCTTGCAATGACAGGCCTGAGACATGGTTAAGGGACTACTTATATGGGTGGCACAATCAGTGCTGCAGGCCCACTAGTAGTTTTTAATTTACAGGCCCTGGGCACATGCAGTGCTTACTAGGGACTTGCAAGTAAATTAAATATGCCAATTCAGTATGAGCCAATGTCACAAGTGCGGCGAGTCCTAAAACCAGCATAAGCAGTGTCAAAAAGTTGAGGGAGCGAGGCAAAAAGTTAGGAGTGACCACCCTACGGCTGTCAGGTCTAACAGGACGATTGTAGCATTTATCAGACCAACTAGAGACACACAATCTCAAAATATGATATGTCTAGAATCTTCCAAATATAATCTTCCTCACATACAACATTTGTTGCCCTGTTCAGAATTGTAGTTCTATGTCACATTGTACATCGGGTTAACACGCCACAACTCAGAAGCTCATAAGTACATATCAGGTTTGGATAGACTTATTCATAGAGATATGACTGTCAAATCTCGTATTTAAATCCAGGAGCATAAATGTGTAAAGAGGCTTACCAGTTAAAGTCAGGAGTTTTGCTTCTTTTCAGGGTGCAGTGATACTACTTTGAATATTCAAACAGGTTCTAGTAGCTGTTTGTGCATAAAACATCCTTTGTGCTGTGATAAAGCAAGATTTTCATCAATAGGGGATGAACCAGTTAGAATTCAAATAGAGAGTTGCATTTGTGGTCCTCTGTAATAAATGCCATTAAAGTACTTGACATTAGTCACTCCATATCACACTCTTTGACTATCTAGCTTTTTGCTTTACCTACACAGTAACCTATTCCTCACTCATCACAAGACCTTAACTGTGATTCCGCTGGTGTCAGCTACTGTAAACTGGGATCTGTTAAATGATCTTCATCTGACCTGCTCTTCCTACCTGAAATTTGACCATTTCCCTTTTCGGCTTCCTTCATCACCACAGTACTCCTCCCTAGATGCATGATCACAAGACAGGACAGGGCAAACAAGCCCAAAGTTGGATTCGCTATCAACTTCAAAGACTTCTTTCAATGCTCCACCACCACAGAAAACACCACCAGCAACAGGGACAATTTGACATTCAGACTCCTCTTCACTGCTTACTATGCCCAGAGCAGCACGCTTGTCTACTGCCTTACCGGACCATGATCCAACTTCAGGAGTACCATCTCTAACTTTGTTACCTACTGAATCCTTATCTCCAGCACCTTTGTGCTCCTCAGTAACAGCAACTATCACCTAGAGGACCTCCTGATCCCAATATGAGCAACCTCCTCAATGACCTGCCTAACCTCAGGCTCATCCACCAAGAGGAAAACCCCACACATTGATGCCAGACACCTGTTAGACTTCACCTACACCAGCTTCAACAACATCACAATAGATAAGCCCACACTGATCACCTGGCCGACCACAACCTGATCAACTTCAGCGTATCCATCCCACACCAAAGAAGAAATGCCATCACCAAATCATCATGACAGGACGGGAACAAGACAGCAGAAGAATCCTGGTCTTCCGAACTCTTATACAATCGGCCTCAACAGAACAACAGTCTCCCAGAAGCCATCTCCAACTTCAACTTCAACTTGAATTCAAATGGAGACGATGTCAGAATGACACAGACTAGAGCATCCACAAGTCCAACATCATATGTTACCATGAGAAAATCAGGGTCACCAAAAGCTTTCCACCAATCAACTACATCAAAAGAAGCACTAACAGCACCATTCACATCTTTGCCATAGTGAAAGACTTTGCCTCCTTGGCAGCAAACTCCACCAGTGTAACTCTGTCTCAGGATGTCATAATGACTCTTGTTCTCTGAAAAAACTGCTGGATTTGGGACGGCAGCACCTCTGCATTGTGTCACTCCCACACCAGTTGGCAGCTGTCGACCCAACCCTCCCAGCTCACTAGCAGCTCCTCACCAAAACCCAAATGGTAAAGGTGATTTGTGGCAGCCTTGCATGGAACTCTGAAAAACCCTCAGGGGAAATCATGGTGGAAACAATCCTTACCTTAATCTCTGCACATACGAGTCTCTTACACATATAGTCAAGAAAAGAGATGCAAGACAGTTTTCAATACATTTATTGAAAGTTCTGCAGTCTATGATAAATTGCATGAGCTGTAATGCTTAGGATAATGAGGAATATCAAAATCAGGATTGTGAAAATTAGAGCTGTAAATATAAATAACCTCAACATATCGTCACAACATGAATATACCATTCCTACCTAAAAGCCTAATCTCTAGCCCCTCAGTGAGAACATGTCAATGTAAGCCAAATCGGTCAGTGCATTGTCCAAGAGAAGCACACCCCACCCCATTACATTGGTACAAAGTGTGGCCTTTAGTCTCCAGGATCACGATCTGTGGAGATACTAAGGCTGAGGTCTACCAAAACCAGCATGCATGGAAAGTCTGGCTGGAACCCCCTCTAATGCCCTTTGTCCTTCAAGATGTTTTCATAGGGGACATCTTTATGTTCAGGCACAGAAGCATGATGTGGGTAAGTACCTAAACACTGGCCTGTTTATGCAGTCTTGGTGCCAGCAACACAAAATATTCTGTGTACCTCGCATTCTGTTCTTGTAATTCCAAGGAAAGAACATGATGCGCAGTATGTGATGCATAGCACTGATAATGACACTTTTGCTGAATAGCAGTCGATAATGGAATCAAAACAATGCCACTAAAGAAGTAATCATAAAATAAATAAAATTGAATATAGAAATATAGAGTATGAATACTGAATAAAAGGCCACAGGCTGCAACCCTACGCTAAGCTATCACTGTGTCCAAGTGACTAACTTAAATAGACCAATGACAAGGACCTCTACACCCAGCTGTCCCTATCCATCAGCAATAAGATCACCAGCATCCTTGAAACTTTAAGCGCCATCCAGACTTTTCCCCCCTTGCAGCACTCATTTCCATCTCTACTAACATCCAGCAAACTACCCTGATCACCTCCTCCACCATCACCACTCCAGAACTGCAATGACCATGCAGTCCATACGTTAATGAGCTCCTTCAGACTCTTGCTCTCACCACTCTTTCATCAAAGGTCTGGATCCCCATCGGTGCAGCTCTCACCTCAATCCTGACCAACAAATCATCACATCCACCTTCCCGGACAACTGGAAAGATGCAGTTAAAGTCCTCTTCCTTAACAAACCCTCAACAGATCTAAAGACACTAACCAGCTACTAACCTATCTTCCTGCTATCCCACACAGCAAAAGCAATGGAAAAGATGATAAAGAAACACATAGCCACCAACCTCACTAACAACCTCCCCCTCAATCTGGATGTAGGCCCAACCACATACAGAAACCACCCGCAACACCACCACAGATGACATCTAGATGATTATGGCCAGTGGTAACACTGTGTCCCTCATCCTAGTGGATCTTTATGCAGTCTTTGACATGGTCTCCCACCAAGACGGAAGTAATAATCTTCAGCAAGACACCTTGCTCTGGGACTCCACCTTGTGTCCTGCAGAACTGAGACCAAACTCCTCTCGGGCAAACGATGCAAAGAAACTCAGAAAAGTAATTGACAGCCAAATCACTATGACCAGCAAAGTGAATTCAGCTCCTCTCCTGCTTCCATATATTTAAGATGTGTTAGAAATGGGGTTTCTGGTTGGCTAGGATATGCACCTCAGCCAGCAGAACCTACCCACTATATTCAGGGCGTGGGAGTTACACGTCCAAGATAACCCCTTGGTAGCTTGGCATGAGCAGTCAGGCTTAACCTGGAGGCAATGCGTAAAGTGTTTGCACAACACACAACACACGTGAAGCAAAATATACACCACAAAGTAAACACAACACTGAGCTATGTAAAAATAATCTGTATTGCACAAAACATAATTAGACCAACATTACACGTGAATAATACCCTGCTACCTAAGCAGTTGTCAGAATGTTACACAAGTTACTAATACCCTGCAGGAATATGCAGTTGTCACATAAGAACACGTAAGTACTCAGGATTCTGCAATATAAGCAGTAGTCAGGAATTAGAGTAAAGAGGGATATGCACTTGTCATGAACAATTCCTAAATAAAGAAACCATTAGAGAATATATCACAAGTCATATAATTACATATCAGCTAGACATGCCCATAAAAAGAACATTACCACATATATGTAGAAACATTAACCAGGTAGACAATAGTAAACATCCACAAGGCTGTATTAGGCTCCTAGAGCCTAGATTTCCTAGATTTAGAGTGCTCAGGGCAAAATTAAAGCCCGGGCTGCGGCGGTGATTTCAGGAGACCAAAACAAAGCGCTTTTTACAACGCTAATGCCAACAGAGATCGGTGCAGGGGTCAGGGGCACAGCACCCTGCCCCTGGGAGCAATCAGGAGCCAAAGGAACACTGGGCTGGTAGGCCCAACTACAGACCAGCACAAGGGGTGCAGATGGTGGCAGGTCCTCCTAGTGACCAGGCAGGTCACAGGTCAGCACAACAGCAGCAGTCCAAGGTGGTTTCCTGGTGAGTCCATTCATCAGCGTTCTGTGTCCAGTTTCAAGTTCCAAGAATGTTCAAATTGTGGGGAGAATTCCCCTGTACTTATAGTCAGTTCTTACAGTGTTTCACAATGGTAGGGAGAGGAGGTTCCAGCCAGGTACAACTGGTTCTGGGAGTGCCCCCTCTCTCCTTTCAGCACAGGCTCCAAACATCAGTGGGGGATTAACAACCCTATTGTGTGAGGCCAGGGCACAGTCTTTACAAATGCAGGAGTGCCCCGCCTCTCCCTTCTCTTAGCCCAGGAAGGCTTTACAATATGTAGATGCACCTCTGTGTCACCTCCACCCTCCCTGTGTTCAGGCTGTCTGAGAAGTATGCACAAAACCCCAACTGTCAGTATGCCCAGACGTTGATTGGAGGCAAGCTGCAAAACACCAAAGTCATAAGCACAGATAAATGTGCACTTTCTAGAAGTGGCATTTCTGTGATAGTAATACAAAGTACACCTACACCAGTAAGCAGCATTTTTCACCACTATCATAACCATACCAAACATGCCTACGCTACCCCTCATAAATCAGACAATAGCCCTTACACATAAGGCAGGGCATCTCCAGTGCAATCCTATGAGGAGGCAGCACTCACAGCAGTGAGACACCAAGTCAGACTGTTTGTCACTACCAGGACAGGCCAGGCTCCTTCTACATGATGGCACCCTGCCCAAAGGGCTAGCTAGGGCGTACCTTAGGGGTGACTTACATGTAGTAAAAGGGGAATTCTGGGCCTGGCAAGTAAATTTAGATGCCAGGTCCCTGTGGCAGGAAACTGAGCACACAGGCTCTGCGCTAGAAGGCTTTAGATAGGTTTGACAGGCTACTTCAGTGGGTGGCGCAAGCAGCGCTGCAGGCCCACTAGTAGCATTTAATTTACAAGCCCTGATTATAGGGATACCACTTTACAAGGGACTTATAGGTAAATTAAATATGCCAATCAGGTATAATCCAATCATACCAAATTTATAAGAGAGAGCACATGCACTTTAGCACTGGTTAGCAGTGAAAAAGTGCTCAGAGTCAAAACGTCAGCCAACAAAGGTCAGAAAAATAAGGAGGCAAAAAGCAAAAAGTCTGAGGAATGACCCTGTAAAAGGGCCAGGTCCAACAAGATGTTTAAGAGGTTTATCAAATGGCTGCATACCAACCTTCAGAACACCACCACCCACGCCCTCATCACCTGCAAGGTAGTAAACTCAATGCTCAAATCAACAACACTGTACTGACCAAAAGATTCCAGACCGTACATAAATTTAGTATTCAGTCTCATTCTCAACCCTGCACTCATATCAAGCACTTCAAAGAGTTCTATTAGCTCCAAATCCACAAACAGGCACTATTCAAACTCCTCACACATGTGCAAACCTTTAGACAAGATTGGACACACACATCTCTAAAACTGTACTTGGTGTGGGCAGTGCAGGGCCCTCCTGCAGTGCACCACTGTGAGAAAGTAGCCTCTTTCTAGCCTTGTTACCCCCACTTTTGGCCTGTTTGTGAGTATATGTCAGGGTGTTTTCACTGTCTCACTGGGATCCTGCTAGCCAGGGCCCAGTGCTCATAGTGAAAACCCTATGTTTTCAGTATGTTTGTTATGTGTCACTGGGACCCTGCTAGCCAGGACCCCAGTGCTCATAAGTTTGTGGCCTATATGTATGTGCTCCCTGTGTGATGCCTAACTGCCTCGCAGAGGCTCTGCTAACCAGAACCTCAGTGGTTATGCTATCTCTTTACAAATTGTCACTAACAGGCTAGTGACCAATTTCACCAATTCACATTGGCATACTGGAACACCCTTATAATTCCCTAGTATATGGTACTGAGGTACCCAGGGTATTGGGGTTCCAGGAGATCCCTATGGGCTGCAGCATTTCTTTTGCCACCCATAGGGAGCTCTGACAATTCTTACACAGGCCTGCCACTGCAGCCTGAGTGAAATAACGTCCACGTTATTTCACAGCCATTTACAACTGCACTTAAGTAACTTAGAAGTCACTATGGTGGTCATTCCAACCCTGGCGGTCGGTGTTAAACCTGCGGCTAAACCGCCAACAGGCTGGCGGTAAAAAAAATGGAATTCCGACCCTGGCGGAAACCGCCAACAGAGACCGCCACATCAACACACTGCCCGCCACGGCGGGACAAACAAACAGCGCGGCGGTCACTGCCAACAGACAGGCGGGAGTCAATGTACCGCCCACCCTATCACAACACACCAATCTGCCACCTTTTCCGGGGCGGTAGCCCCGCCGATAAAAACACGGTGGAAACAGCCATTTCAAACGGAAAACGCTCACCTCCATACACCCCACGAGGAATCTGGACAGCATGGATCCCGAACTCCACATCCTCCCAGCGATTGTCTTCCTGCTCCTCTACCAGGAGCACGAACGCCGGCGCAGAAGACAACGGTGAGTACTGCACCTACGACACAGGGGAGGAGAAAATATTACGGGGACACACATACGCGACACACCCACCCCCACTCTCACCCACTACAACACACACATCAATGCACAGTAATACATCACAGTTACCCCCCAAACCCCCCGGAAGAATGCAAAGACAAAAGGAAATGATTCTAAACATTGGAATATATTGTATTACTGGCTGAATTATATATATATATATATCTACACATCAAAAACACTTATATACATATATGTACAAGTCCGAGCATTGTAGCAGGCATTGTCCGTGGACCACTGGGCCCAAATCACATGGGCAAAGCCCACACAGGATACCTGACTCCAATGGAGAGAACACTGCAGGGGCATCAGATAGGAAAACTACAGGCACCTCAGGGGGAAGGGAAGGGGGGGCACCTCAGCCAGGTGAGTGCACGACGCCAGATCCACAAGGGGCCTCCATGGCCACTGTTCAATCCTGGGGAGTGCAAAGCCACAGTCTCTCAAGTCTATGCAGTGGGTGGGCTGCCCACTGTTCAATCCTGGGGAGTGCAAAGCCACAGTCTCTCAAGTCTCTGCAGTAGGTGGGTTGCCCACTGTGCCATCCTGGGGAGTGCAAAGCCACAGTCTCTCAAGTCTCTACAGTGGGTGGGTTGCCCACTGTGCCATCCTGGGGAGTGCAAAGCCACAGTCTCTCAAGTCTCTACAGTGGGTGGGTTGCCCACTGTGCCATCCTGGGGAGTGCAAAGCCACAGTCTCTCAAGTCTCTGCAGTGGGTGGGTTGCCCACTGTGCCATCCTGGGGAGTGCAAAGCCATAGTCTCTCAAAGTCTCTACAGTGGGTGGGTTGCCCACTGTGCCATCCTGGGGAGTGCAAAGCCACAGTCTCTCAAGTGGATGACAGTCTCCACTGGGTCTGGAGGGGGACTGGTGCCCAGAGTGCCTGCTGGGCTGATGGCAGTCTCCTCGGGCGTGCTGCCCTTCCCAGCCTTCCCTGTTCGCCAGTGGCCCTTCCCCACCTTGGGCGGTGTGCCACCTGTCTCCACACTTCGTGCCGGAGCCATGGTAGGGATTTTAGTGCCTGGTGTTTTCACCCTCTCGCGCCGGCCGCTGACTATCTTCGGGTGTTTCTCCGGGGGTGGGCTGCCCGTGCCTTGGCTCCGTACTGAACTGACTGCCCTTGAGGGTTGGGGACTCCACAGTCCATGGCAGACTGTCATCACAGGGCCCGGTTTTGTGGTGGCTGAGGTGCTGACTGGAGTCCTATGAGATGGACGGGGTGGGGGAGTTGTAGGAAAGAGGTTAAGTTTGGACAGGAATAGCATTTTAGGACCAGTGGGACAGGTAGGTGTAGTGGGTATGGGAGTGGAGGAAGAGGTTGTGGTTGTAGGAGTCTTAAGTCTGGTGTCTTTGGGTGCAGGTGCTTGGGCTGGAGGCTGTTGTGAGGTGGATGGCTGTTGGGTGGGTGGGTGGCTGCCTGCATTTGTGTATCTTGGAAGAGGGGGAGACAGACACACTGGGAGAGGACACAGGGGACGTGTAAATGGTAGTGGGGTGGCGACTGCACGTGTGCGGGGGTTCTGGTGTGTGTGCTGGTGATGGACGTAGTGGCTGAAGATGTTGTGCATGCAAGTGTGAGTGGAGACGTGACAGGGAGGGAGGAGGGAGACAAGGAGGAGGGGGACACAGTGGAGGCAGTGGGTGTTGGTATGTCTGTATGTGGATGTTGCTTGTGTGAATGCTTGTGTTATGTCTGGATGAGCTTCCCTTGGGTGTTGAGGTGTGTGCAGGCTGGTCTGATGGTGTGTCTGGGATAGGCAGAGGTACTGGTGATAGGGTATGGATGGAGGAAGTTGGAGGGAGGAGGCTAGAGACAGGGACAATTGCTGCCATCAGTGCTGAGGCCAGAGTGTTGAACGATCGCTGAAGGGCAGCCTGACCAGAATGAATGCTCTCAAGGTATGCATTACTCTGGTGCACCTCTCTTTCGACACCCTGGATGGCATTCAAAATGGTAGACTGCCCAACAGTGAGCGTCCTCAGGAGGTCAATGATCTCCTCACTGAGGGCAGCAGGGGTGACTGGGGCAGGGCCTGAGGTGCCTGGGACGAAGGAGATGCCCACCTTCCTGGGTGAGCGGGCACGGGCCAAACACTGAGGGGCTGCTGGGAGGGCGGTGCTGGTGCGCTGGGTGGCGGCTGTACCTGTTGTTGTGGGGGGCACGGATGTTGCCGCCACCACAAGGGAGCTCCCTTCAGAGGACGAGTCCGTGTCACTTATGCCTGCCCGAGTCCACGCTGTGGAGCTCCCCTCACGCCCTCCGTCCCACTGGTGTATTCGGAATCCGTTGCATGGCCCTCCAGGGCCATATGGGATGCAGCTCCCTCGTGCTCCGATGCCACTTCTCCTCCCCCTGATGATGCTAATGCACACATGAACAGGAAGACCACAAAAAGGGGGGGGGAGAAAATAGACATGTCGAGTGCATGCATTGGCAACACCGTTGGCGGAGAGGACAGACACAGAAGCCCCCTGCACTACGCTGCGCACTTGGGGTCCACTACTCAATCAGTGTGACATGGCCTACAAGCCTATGGACGACATCTGCACACATAGATGACACAGGGCCATGAATAACTGTACTTGGCACCCTACAGAGGTGGGGGACAGGGGCACAGGGCCATGCCTTACGGAGGGGCCTAGCCTACAGAAATCGCCCTGGCCTAGGGATACCCACAGCCCTCCTCCCCCACCCAGACACCTCCACTGCGCACAAAGTCACCAGAATTAGAGTGTACTCACCCCCTTGTGTCTGCTGTGATGTCCTCACGCGCCCATCCAAATCGGGGTAGGCCACCGCCAGGATCCGGGACATCAGGGGGGTCAAAGTCCGACTGGCACCCCTCCCACGCTGGGAGGCCATCCCCAGCTGAGCCTCCGCCGTCTTCCTGCTCCAGCGTCGGATGTCCTCCCATCTCTTCCGGCAGTGGGTGCCCCATCTGTGGTGGACCCCCAGGGACCGGACGTCCTTGGCGATGGCACGCCAAATGTCTATCTTCTGGTGGGCGCTGACCTATGTGAAATGTACAAGGGTAGAAAAAGAGTCTTCACCTTCTGCACCCTCAATGTGAGTGGCCCCCCATCCCTACCCTTGCCATGTGGCACATCCTGTCATCCGTCGTTTGATGCATGCCTCATTCGCTCCCCTCCCCACCATCTTTCATCCACCCGACTCAACACAGGCATTGGCCACAAAGCATGGTCCCAGTGTACTTACCTGTTGGTCTGGAGGACCGTAGAGTAGCGCATACTGGGGGAGGACCCCATCCACAAGTTTCTCCAATTCCTGAGCAGTGAAGGCAGGGGCCCTTTCCCCAGTCGCATGAGCCATTGTCTCTTCCAGACCGAGGTCACAACAGCACTTGCAGTGTAGGTCCTCTCATGTCGAAGATCAGGTATCGAGTGATTAAGCAGATGGAAAATGGCAGTCACGCCTGCGGCGGTGCGTACCGCGACGGCCGGCGCACATCGTCATTGGCTCCTGAGACCCATAGGGTTCAATGTTAACCAATGCTGCTTTGCGCCGCGGTCTTCGACCGCCTACCGCCACGGTGTGCCACGCCAGCGCATTGACCTCACATCCCATTGTCACACTTCACAGGTCAGGCAGCCGCCATTTCAAGGGCCCACATGGCTTACTTTTAGCAGCGTCATACATACCTAGGCCTTGCATCAACACTCATACAAACCATTCAATGCATTGAATCGTGTTTTGTGCAAACTGTGGTTATGTACCTGTGGGTTGATTGACTCTGTGCTCGCTGTTGTCCTTCATAGGCACTGTCCGCTGGGACATGCGAGAAGATGGAGGAATCTTCCCGTGTACAGACCGCTGGTAGACCTGTCGACAATGGAGGAAAGACATGTCATACTGACATACAGGCTTGACCGAGCCACTATTCATGAACTGTGTGCCCAGCTGGAGCCAGACCTGATGTCACCCATCCGCCAACCCACAGGGATCCCACCTCTAGTGCAGGTGCTGTCAGTACTCCATTTCTTTGCAAGTGGGTAATTTCAAACAACAGTGGCCATATCATCAGGGGTGTCCCAGCCTATGTTTTCCAAGGTGTTGTCCAGAGTGTTGTCTGCCCTTCTGAAACACATGCGGAGCTACATTGTTTTCCCTGAGGTGGGGGATTTGCCTACAGTGAAAGGTGATTTCTATGCCCTTGGACATATCCCCAACATCATAGGTGCCACTGATGGGACCCATGTGGCTTTAGTACCCCCCAGCAGGAGTGAACAAGTGTACAGAAATTTCTCCCATCTCCCATGTTAATGCCAAGTTCCCTGGCTCTGTGCATGACGAGTACATCATGCGGAATAGCAGCATCCCTTACGTGATGGGTCAACTCCAGAGGCACCGTGTGTGGCTAATTGGTGACTCTGGTTACCCCAACCTGTCATGGCTACTGACCCCAGTGAGGAATCCCCGGACAAGGGCAGAGGAACGGTACAATGAGGCCCATGGGAGAACTAGGAGGGTGATCGAGCGGATCTTTGGCCTCCTGAAGGCCAGGTTCAGGTGCCTCCATATGACAGGTGGATCCCTACTGTACTCACCAAAGAAGGTGTGCCAGATCATCGTGGCCTGCTGTATGCTTTACAACCTGGCTTTGCGACGCCAGGTGCTTTTTCTGCAGGAGGATGGTCCAGATGGTGGTGTTGTAGCAGCTGTGGAGCCTGTGGAGAGTGAAGACGAGGAAGCCGAAGAGGACGACATAGACAACAGGAACACAGTAATACAGCAGTATTTTCAATGACACACAGGTAAGATTCCAACCCGGCATATTACATATACTTAACCCCTACTACCTCTCTACTGTCTGACCTTTTCCCCCAGTGTATGGTAACTGAGTTGTGACTTTCCCTTCCAATTTCAGAGATGTGGGCCATACTGCGTGACATCTGCTTTGTTTCCCCATGGACTACAGCTGTGTGACAGTGGTATGTTGGCATCACAATGTAAATATGCATTTTGGGACGGTAATGTCTAATACATTAGTACAAAATCACAGCCAGACTCCTGATTGTTTTGTGCAGTAACTGTGTTTATTTCAGTGCTCTATATTGGTGGGTGATAGCAAATCGGTGAGGGGTGAAGGTGGAGGATTGTCCATGGCAGAGTCCAGACTATTAGTATCACAGGTGCATTGTCCAAATGCCTGTGGAAAGTGGAACGTGGGCAGTATAAGAATGGACAGGGTGTCAATGTGGGACAGTGGGATGACAATCAGGAAGGTATCCTTTCCTGGCGGGGGTCTTGGCATCTTACTCTGTCTTCTTCCTGGATCCCAGGGCCCGCTTGCGGGGTGGTTCTCCTTCTGCAGGGGGTGGGGTGCTGGTGGCCTGTTGGTCCTGTGGGGAGGCCTCCTGTCCACTAGCGCCGGCAGAGGTGGTAGGCAGTTCTTGGTCCATGCTAGTGTCAGGGGCCCTTTCTCCTGCCACAGTGTCCCGCAATGTGGTGACTACCTGATTCAGAGCCCCTACAATGGTGGCCAGGGCGGAACTGATGTTTTGTAGTTCCTCCCTGAACCCCAAATACTGTTCCTCCTGCAGAAGCTGGATCTCCAGAAACCTGGCCTGGACCGTCGCCATTGTGTCCTGGGAGTGGTGGTAGGCTCCCATGATGGAGGAGAGGGCCTCGTGGAGAGTGGGTTCCCTGGGCCTGTCCCCCCCCTGTCGCACAGCAGCCCTCCCAGTTCCCCTGTTTCCCTGGGCCTCTGTCCCCTGGACCGTGTGCCAACTACCACTGCCCCCATGTCCCTGTTGTTATTGGGGTGGGGGATTAACCTGGGTGCCCTGTAGTGGTGGACACACCGCTGATTGATGTGTCCTGGGGACTGAGGGATGGGCCCGCTGGGTGGGTGCTGTGCTGGTGTTCCCAGAGGGGGAAAGGTCTGCTATGGCCTGTGGCTGTCTGAGGGGAACCGACTTTCCCGAGGTCCCCGATGGGCCAGGCTGGTCATCTAGATACAGGTCGACAGAGGTGCTGTCCTCACTGTGGGCCTCTTCTGGGGGTGGAGTGGACATTTGTGGACCCTCGTGCGCAGTGACGTGGCGTTCGGGTCCTGCAGGGGTATAAAAGTATGGTTATTGCATTTGTGTGTGCCATAGCGAGTAATGGGTGGGTGCCCTTGTACCCCAGTGCTGGCATTCCCGTGTGGGGGCTTTTGTGACGGTGATTTGCTGGGGGATGGGTATGTGCAGTGGGCATGCTTTGGTTATTGGTGTCCATGCTTTGTGGTTGCATGCAGGGATTGGTGTTGGGATGGGTGGGCTGTGATGGTGAGACATTTGCAAGGAGCAGGATGTGATGGGGTGAGGGTGAGGGTGGGGGTATGAGTTGGTATGCTGGTGGGGTGGGGGGGATGAAGTAGTGATGATTTTACTTACCAGAGTCCATTCCTCCAGATACTCCTGCGAGGCCCTCAGGATGCAGGATCGCCAAGACTTGCTCCTCCCATGTTGTAAATTCTGGGGGAGGAGGTGGGGGCCCGCCGCCAGTCCGCTGCACTGCGATGTTGTGCCTGGATACCATTGAACGCACCTTCCCCCGTAGGTCGTTCCACCGCTTCCTGATGTCGCCCCTATTTCTTGGGTGCTGTCCCACAGCGTTGACCCTATCGACTATTCTGCTCCATAGCTCCATCTTCCTGGCAATGGTGGTGTGCTGCACCTGTGTCCCGAAGAGCTGTGGCTCTACCCGTACAATTTCCTCCACCATGACCCTGAGTTCATCCTCGGAGAACCTGGGGTGTCTTTGCGGTGCCATATTGTGGTGTGGGTGATGTGTGGGGTGGATTGTGTGGTGATGTGTATTGGTGTGTTGTGTGAAGTGCGTGGAAATATTGCTGGGTGAAAGTAAAATGCGTGTCTGGGTGCTCAGTTCTCTTTTTCTCAGTGTGTGGTCCCGATTCTGTAGGAGTGGGGGTTTGTGGGTGATGTGGGTGTGTGTTTTATATGGTGTTGGGTGGGTAGGAGTGGTGTGTGTATGTGTATCAGGTGTGTGTATTTGAATTGTCCAATGTGGCGGTGTTTTGGAGATGTGTGTGTATTTTGAGCACGGCGGTGTGTACCGCCAATGGATTACCGCGGTTGAAAGACCGCCGCCTGGATTCGTGGGTCGTGATAGTGTGGGCGTATTTCTGTTGGCGTGACAGTGGAGGTTTGTTCATCGCCAGTTTCTCGCTGGCCTTTGGTGTGGCGGACTTTTGTTGATGTCCGTATTTTGGCGGTTTGCCTGTTGTGGGTCAGAATGACCGTGGCAGTTTACCGCGGCCGCGGCGGTATGTTAGCGGTCTTCTGACAGCGGTAAGCGGCTTTTACCGCCAAGGTTGGAATGACCCCCTATATGTCTAACCTTCACCTGGTGAAGGTTGGGTGCTATGTTACTTACTGTGTGGGCACCCTGGCACTAGCCAAAGTGCCCCCACATCATTCAGGGCAAATTCCCCGAACTTTGTGAGTGCGGGGACACCATTTCACGCGTGCACTATACATAGGTCACTACCTATGTATAGCGTCACAATGGTAACTCCGAACATGGCCATGTAACATGTCTAAGATCATGGAATTGTCACCCCAATGCCATTCTGGCATTGGGGAGACAATTCCATGATCCCCCGAGTCTCTACCACAGACCCGGGTACTGCCAAACTGCCTTTCCCGGGGTTTCACTGCAGCTGCTGCTGCTGCCAACCCCTCAGACAGGTTTCTGCCCTCCTGGGGTCCAGCCAGGCCTGTCCCAGGAAGGCAGAACAAAGGACTTCATCAGAGAGAGGGTGTTACACCCTCTCCCTTTGGAAAAAGGTGTCAGGGCTGGGAAGGAGTAGCCTCCCCAGCCTCTGGAAATGCTTTGATGGGCACAGATGGTGCCCATCTCTGCATAAGCCAGTCTACACTGGTTCAGGGATCCCCACCCCTGCTCTGGTGCGAATCTGGACAAAGGAAAGGGGAGTGACCACTCCCCTGACCTGCAC
This sequence comes from Pleurodeles waltl, assembly GCF_031143425.1. Taxonomy (NCBI): domain Eukaryota; kingdom Metazoa; phylum Chordata; class Amphibia; order Caudata; family Salamandridae; genus Pleurodeles; species Pleurodeles waltl. The sequence goes on along the minus strand of NC_090442.1, from coordinate 578,067,777 downwards.
CTCCCAGGGGAGCTGCCCAGAGCTCCTCCAGTGTGCTCCAGACCTCTGCCATCTTGGAAACAGAGGTGCTGCTGGCACACTGGACTGCTCTGAGTGGCCAGTGCCAGCAGGTGACGTCAGAGACTCCTTCTGATAGGCTCTTACCTGTGTTGCTAGCCTATCCTCCTTCCTAGGTAGCCAAACCTCCTTTTCTGGCTATTTAGGGTCTCTGCTTTGGGGAATTCTTTAGATAACGAATGCAAGAGCTCATCAGAGTTCCTCTGCATCTCACTCTTCACCTTCTGCCAAAGGATCGACCGCTGACTGCTCAGGACGCCTGCAAAACCGCAACAAAGTAGCAAAGACGACTACTGCAACCTTTTATCGCTGATCCTGCCGCTTTCTCGCCTGTTTCCTGGTGGTGCATGCTGTGGGGGTAGCCTGCCTCCTTCTTGCACCAGGAGCTCTGAGGAAATCTCCTGTGGGACGACGGAATCTTCCCCCTGCAATTGCAGGCAACAAAAGACTGCATCACTGGTCCTTTGGGTCCCCTCTCAGCACGACGAGCGTGGTCCCTGGAACTCAGCAACTCTGTCCAAGTGACTCCCACAGTCCAGTGGCTCTTCAGTCCAAGTTTGGTGGAGGTAAGTCCTTGCCTCCCCACGCTAGACTGCATTGCTGGGTACCGCATGATTTGCAGCTGCTCCGGCTCCTGTGCACTCTTCCAGGATTTCCTTCGTGCACAGCCAACCTGGGTCCCGACACTCTAATCTGAGGTGCACAACCTCCTGAGTTGTCCTCCGGCGTCGTGGGACTCCCTTTTGTGTCCTCGGGTGAGCTCTGGTTCACTCTTCTTCCAAGTGCCTGTTCCGGTACTTCTGCGGCTGCTGCCTGCTTCTGTGAGGGCTCCCTGACTTGCTGGGCGCCCCCTCTGTCCCCTCATCCAAGTGGCGACATCCTGGTCCCTCCTGGGACACAGCAGCATCCAAAAAACCCTAACCGCGACCCTTGCAGCTAGCAAGGCTTGGTTGCGGTCTGTCTGTGTGGGAACACCTCTGCAAGCTTCTTCACGACGTGGGACATCCATCCTCCAAAGGGGAAGTTCCTAGTCCTCTTCGTTCTTGCAGAATCCACAGCTTCTACCATCGCGTGGCAGCTTCTTGGCACCCTCAGCTGGCATTTCCTGGGCATCTGCCCAATCTCGACTTTGGACTTGGTCCCCTTGTTCCACAGGTACTCTCATCCGGAAATCCACTTTGGTTGCATTGCTGGTGTTGGTCTTTCTTGCAGAATTCCCCTATCACGACTTCTGTGCTCTCTGGGGAATATAGTTGCATTTTACACCTACTTTTCAGGGTTTCGGGGTGGGCTATTTTTCTAACCCTCCCTGTTTTCTTACAGCCCCTGCAACCCTCTACAAGCTCACATAGGTTTGGGGTCCATTCGTGGTTCGCATTCCACTTTTGGAGTATATGGTTTGTGTTGCCCCTATACTTATGTGCTCCTATTGCAATTCACTGTAACTATACATTGCTTGCATTACTTCCTTTTGCTATTACTGCATATTTTTGGTATTGTGTACATATACCGTGTGTATATTTGCTATCCTTATACTGAGGGTACTAACTGAGATACTTTTGGCATATTGTCATAAAAATAAAGTACCTTTATTTTTGGTATATTTGTGTATTGTGTTTTCTTATGATATTGTGCATATGACACCAGTGGTATAGTAGGAGCTTTGCATGTCTCCTAGTTCAGCCTAAGCTGCTCTGCTATAGCTACCTTCTATCAGCCTAAGCTGCTAGAAGCACCTGTTCTACACTAATAAGGGATAACTGGACCTGGTACAGAGTGTAAGTACCCCTTGGTACCCACTACAAGCCAGGCCAGCCTCCTACAACCGCTGCAATGTTCTGCTTTGCAGAGGGTGAAAATTGCGAGGGTGCTGGTGCACCCTGTTCGCTAATGCATTACTGCAGTCTTGATTACAAGCCGGAGACAATGCTGTAGCCATTGGATGGAAACTGAGGATTTTGCCAGCGGAACTAGCAAGAAACCTGTTAGAAATGGGGTTTTTGGTTGGCAGTCAAGTTTTCCCCTGTCAAAGCAAGGACCCTCACTCTAGTCAGAGTAAGGGAGAAGCACACTTAGATAACCATTGCTTACCCTCTTGGTAGCTTGGCACAAGCAGTTAAGCTTTTCTCAGAAGCAATGTGTAAAGTATGTGTACCAACACACACAGTAATACAGTGGAAACACTACAAAATGGATGGCACATCAGTTTAGAAAAATAGGCAATCTATATCTAAGTCAAACAAGACCAAACCTAAAATAATCTAATATCACAAGTCAAGATATGAATTTTCGAAAGAATAAGAGTCTTAATCCATAGGAAACACTGGAAACGCTGATTTTGCACAAAGTTAACATCAAAATAAGCTGCACAGACATGAGTGCGTCGGAAAAGGCAGCGATGCATTGATTCTTTCCTCGCAAGGGAGGCTGTGCGTCGTTTCTTCTCCTGTCGGCGATCCGTCATTTTTTTCCCTTGCAAAAGAGCGATGCTTCTAGTTCCGGATGGGGATCCTCGACTCCGTGCAGTCGAGTTAACTTTGACGCTCAGGGACGATGTGTGGAAAATACTGTTGCACGGTGTTAGGAAACCGTGCTGGGTGGGGTTTGTGTCGTAAGAAGGTGTTGAGTTTTGTTTCTCCAGCTGCGATGCATCAATCTCCCAACTGCAATGTAGGTAGAGCGTTGATTTTAGCCACATAGCTGGTGGCGTGGTCGTTTATCAGCTGTATTCCAGATGGTGTGTCAAAAATGTCCCAACACGGCGTTCTGTGTGTGGATTTTCAGCTCTTCTCTGACAACTTCTCCTTTCAAGGGCCCAGAGACTGGATAGGACACCACTTGGCAGGACAGGAGTATCAGCAGAGTCCAGATGTTAGCAGAGGAAGTCTTTGATGGACCAGAGACTTCAAAACAGGAAACACACTCAATTTAAGCCCTTGTAGATTCTTCACAAGCAGGAATATACCACAAAGTCCAGTCTTTGTCCCCTATCACAGGCAGAAGCAGCAATTGCAGGATATCCCAACAAAGCACAGTTACAGACAGGGGCAGCACTCCTCTTCAGCTCTTCACCTTGGAAGAGGTTCCTCTTCGTTCCAAAAGTGATCTAATTTTCAGGGTTTTGGGTGCAATACTTATACCACTTTCTGCCTTTGAAGTAGGCAAACTTCAAAGGAAAGTCTCTGTTGTTCACATGATCCAGCCTTGCCCAGGCCAGGTCCCAGACACACACCAGGGGGTTGGAGACTGCATTGGGAGAGGGGTGGCACAGCCCATTCAGATGTAAGTGACCACTCCTCCCTCCACTCTAGCACAGATGGGTCATCAGGATATTCCGGCTGCACCCCAGCTCCCTTTGTCTCACTGCCTTGATGGGATTCACAAACAGCCCAACTGTCAAGCTGACTCAGACAGGGAATCTACAAACAGGCAGAGTCACAGAATGGTTTAAGCAAGAAAATGGCCACTTTCTAATAGCTGCATTTTCAAACTAACAATCTAAAAACCAACTTTACTAAAAGATGTATTTTTAAATTGTGAGTTCAGGGAAAGTTTAGGACTGGCAAGCAGGTACACGTGCCATGTCAAATTGATAGTTTAAGACTGCACACACAGACACTGCAGTGGCAGGTCTGAGCCCTGTTGTACAGGGCTACTTATGTCAGTGGCACAACCACTGCTGCAGGCCCACTAATAACATTTAATTTCCAGGCTGTGGGCACCTCTAGTGTACTTTACTAGGGACTTACTAGTAAATCAAATATGGCAATCATGGATAAGCCAATAACACATACATTTTACATGGGAACACTTGCACTTTAGCACTGGTTAGCAGTGGTAAAGTGCGCACAGTATCAAAAATAGCAAAAACAGAGTCAAGCACACATCAACAACCTCGAAAGCAGAAGCAAAAAGTTAGGGGAGACCATGCCAAGGATGCCAAGTCTAACATGTGTCCCCGCACTGAAAGTGGGGAGAAACTACCCAACCTCATGGTAGTTCTCATCACTAAGGCTGAAGAATCTGGACAGATCATCAACAATGGCGTGTTCTGTGCCAGGGTGATGTTCCACCAGAAAGTCCATCTCATGTAGGGAAATGGACCACCTCAACATTTTTGGATTCTCACCCCTCATCTGCATTAATCATCTGAGGGGCCTGTGGTCTGTCTAAACCCGGAAGTTAGTCCTAAACAAGTAGGGTCTTAGCTTATTCAGCGCCCAGACCACAGCAAAAGCTTCACGCTCAATTAACTCCACCTACGTTCCCTGGGAAGTAACCTCCTACTAATGAAGGCTACAGGTTCATCTAGGCCCTCTTCATTTAGCTGTGTTAACACTGCTCCTACACCATGCTCTGAGGCATCATTTTGCACAACAAACTCCTTGGAGAAATCAGGTGCCTACAGCACAGGTGCTGTGCACATGGCTGAATTCAGGGCAGCAAAAGCTGTCTGGCAAGACTCTGTCCAGATCACCTTCCTTGGTTGCTTTTTGGAAGTCAACTCATTCAAGGGGGTAACAATTGTGCCATACCACTTGACAAAATGCCTATAATAGCCAGTGAGGTCCAAACAGGTCCTCACCTCAGCCTGGTTCTTGGGAAGATCCCAAGCCAGAATGGCGTAAATATTTGGCTATAGGGTTTCCACCTGGCCACTCCCCACCTGGTGTTCCAAACACACCACTGAACCCTGCCCTATATGGCACTTTCTGGCCTTAACAGTGAGGCCTGCCTTTTGCAGAGCCTCCAACACTCTGCAGAAGTGCTGCAAGTGTTCCTCCTAAGTGGAACTGAACACTGCAATGTCGTCCAGGTAGGCTGCACAGAAATCATCCAGCCCAACCTCTGGAAGATGACAGGGGCATTTTTAATTTCAACTGGCATCACGGTAAACTTGAAATGCCCATCTGGGGTAGAAAATGCTGACCTCTCCTTGGCTCACTCAGTTAGGGCAATTTGCCAATACCCAGACGTCAAGTCAAAGGTGCTAAGATATTTGGCAGCTCCCAACCAATTGATGAGCTCATCAGCTTGGGGGATGGGGTGTGCATCAGTCTTAGTGACCGCACTGAGACCCCGGTAGGCCACACAGAATCAGAGTTCTGGTGTGGCACCATGAGCAGCAGCCTTTGGGTCCAAGACCACAGGGCTTGCCCAAGGACTACTAGAAAACTCAATTACCCCTGTGGTTAACATCTTTGATACTTCATCTTTGTTGCTAGCCCTGACCTTATCAGTCAGCCTGTAAACCTTCTGTTTAACAGGTGGACTGTCCCCAGTGTCCACATCATGTGCACACAAGTGTGTGACCCCTGGGTTCAAGGCAAACAGGGAGGCAAACAGACCCAGCACCTGGAGACAGTCCCTCTGTTGTTCTGAGGTCAGGGAGGAGGAGAGGTTCACTTCCTCCACAGACCCACCCTTCTCTCCAGCAGACAGGAGGTCAGGAAGAGGCTCACTCTCTTCTTCCAGTCGTCATCTGTTGCTTGGAGCATGGACAATTCAGTCTGCTCAAAGTGTGGATTGAGGCAGTAGACATGCAGGATGCTCAAGGGGTACCTGGGAGTGTGCAAGTTCACCAGGTAGGTGATTTTGCTCTTGCGCTCTACCACCTCAAATGGCCCAGTCCACTTGTCCTGGAGTACCCTAGGCTCCACTGGAACCATCACCCACATTTTTTGTCCAGGTTGGAACTCAACCAGAGTGGTATTCTGGTCATACCCCTGTTTCATTTCCACCCGGCTTGCTTCTATGTTCTATGTTCCCAGTTAAGAGCTCTGAAGCGGGCAGTCTGGTTTCTAAAACCCAGCATTTAACTGAATACATCCTGGGGCGGTTTACTGGGGACTTTCTCTAAGCCCTTCTTCACCAGACTCAAAGGTCCACTGACAGGGTGGCCATATAGTAACTCAAAAGGACTAAATCTAAGCCCTTTTGGGGCACCTCCTGTAGCGAACAGAAGGCATGGCAAGAGGACATCCCACTTATGCCTCAAGGTCTCTGACAGTTCCATGATCATGCTTTTAAGATGGTGTTGAACCTTTCAACCAGACCATTACTTTAGGGATGGTAAGGAGTGATGAACTTATATGTTACCCCACACACCCTGCCACAGAGACTTCATATAAGTAGATAGGAAGCTGGTACCCCTATCAGATACCACTTCCTTGGGGAACACCATGTAGATAAAAAAACCCCATCAATGCACGTCCCACCACAGGGGAGGTAATTGACCTCAGAGGAATGGCTTCCGGGTACGGGGTGGCATGGTCCACCAAGACCCGGATACACCTGCTGTCTATGGCTGTCTTGGGATCCAGAGGCCCCACAATGTCAATACCAACAATTTCAAAGGGGGTACTCACCACTGGAAAAGGTTGGAGTGGAGCCTTACATTTCCCCCCACTCTTGCCACTTGCCTGACAAGTTTGGCAAGACCTACAATGTGCATCTAAGTGCTTGCACATCTGGGACCAATGGAAGTGGGTGACAAGCCTGTCAAAGGTCTTGCCTCGCCCCAGATGTCCAGCTAAAGGCACATCATGAGCCAGACCCAGTAGGAAGGCTCTGAAGCACTGGGATACCACCAGCACACGGGCTGACACAGGCTCAGCAACCTTAGGCTCACTGTACAGGAGGCAATCCTCCAAATAGATCAGGTGAGATCCTGGCTCCTTGTCAGCCGCCTGGTCTACAGCCTACTGCCACAAACCCTCCAGAGTAGGGCATACTATCTGTGCCCCACAGAGTGCCTCCCTTGTGGACCCCCATTCCTGCTGCCACTGTGACAGCTCAGGGACCTTCCCTAGCTCAGCCACCTGTTCCCCCGTAGGCTCTGGGCGTCACCCTCAGGTTCAGCCTCCTCCCAGACTGTGGGAACTTCTGGGGCCAGTTTTCCACGCATCTTGCCATTCCGCTTGCTGGGCCACAGTTTCATGCTCCAGGGGCTTCTGACTACCCTGACGGGCTGCCATTGACCTGGTAGATATACATACACACCCGGGCTGACCCAACATCTCTAGTGTGACCTGTGTTCTACCTCCTTCCAAGGGGGATCTTTCAAGTCATTGCCAAGCAAACAATCCACAGACATGTTTGGACTCACAGATACTTCTAAGGATCCTGAGACACCCCCATTCAAAGGGAACCTGTGCCATTCTGCACAGGTGCTCTGAGTTGTCCAGTGAAACTACTTGATGAAGTACACCGGGATCTATCTGCTTTTCAGACACCAGGTGACTCCTCACTGTAGTCACACTGGCTCCTGTGTCTCTCGGAGCCTCCACCATCTGTCCATTGATGGTCTCCCACTGCCTGTATTTCTTAGTGTTCTCAAGCACTATGGTTCTCTGGACCATCTCACTGTCCCCTAGTGAGACAAGGTCATCTCAGCTGGCTTCCACCCACCTGGAACCAACTCCTCCCTAATCACTACACTGGCCAAAGCCTGTGACTGAGCACCAGTGGGTGCCAGTGCATCCTTGGGACATTTGGAGTCCCCCCTCACATGGCCCACCTGATCACATGCAAAGCACTTGTGGGGACCCCCTACACGGGTTTCCCCTTGGAGAACAATGGTTTTGTCTCACTGGGGGCTGGGAATACTTACCCTGGGAACTAGGTTGGAGCCCTCTAGAGAACTCCCCCTGTTTACCCTTAACTCCCCTTTCTTCTGAGAGGGACCCTGCCCTCCCTTGGTGTGGTCTCCCCCATAGCTCTTATGGACCCTGGTGCTCTCCCAATGGTCTACTTCCTGTGCAGGCTTCCTGGGATCAGTCATCTTGCTGTCAAACAAGTGATGGCACAGCTTTGCAAAACAAAGACTATACATATGCTCCCAAGCAATCAAATTGTACAGCCCCTCAAAAGTTGTTACCTTACTGCCTTCACCCAACCATCCAGTGACCTGCAATAAGAGTCAACACATTACAACCATGTTTGGGGTTCCTTCTTTTTGTAGGACCGAAACCTGTCCTTGTACTGCTCAGGGGTGAGACCATATCCTGTGAGTAGGGCATCCTTCATTGCAAAGGGTTAGCTGCCACAGCTCGAGGGCATCACATTGATGGACTATGTGCTTAGAAGATGGCACATCCCTGACTATGTAGATTGAAACCGGTGCATCACCTTCCCAGCATCCCCTCTGCTCCTTGCATCAGATCCTCAACATCTTTCCAACCCTCCACACAAGGTACTATTTTAGCGAGGACAGGATTTGTCCCTGTAGCTGGCCCGTGCTCCATTACAGTCGGCCTGAATTGTTGCATTTATGACAGTCTAGCGAAACCAGATAGCCCTCATTGGGCCTTTGTGTATCAAAGCACTACATTTACAGACATCCTTTAAAAATTCAGATCTCCACTTCTACTTATTGGATTTTTGATGTTTGGAATTGTTTTGTTAATTAAATTAAGATCTATTTTTATACCTTTGTGTGGATTATTTTTGTGTGGTGTTTTCGATGTTTTACTGTTTTAAGTGCAGCACCAATATGTTACACATTGACTTCTGAGTTAAGCCTACCTGCTCTGTGCCAAGCTACCAGAGGGTGAGCACAGATTAATTTGTGGTGTGTAACTAACTTGCCCTGACTTGGATTGGGCTTCCTTCTTGGACAGGGTACATACCTCTGTCAACCAGAAACCCAATTTCTAACATTGGTGGCAGGACTATGGTTTGTACAGTGCCTTGCGGTAATTAGGTTCACACTGCCATCCACATATAATACCACATCAAATCAATTTTATCTGATCTTCATTGGCATTTTTCCCTATTTTCTCTGATTGGCATTGTTGTTTTTCTTTAAAATCATGTCTTTGACTGGACATCCTACATCTGCACTGGAACCTTAAAAATTGAATGTGGGCTGGCCAAGCAGGAGAGTCACACTGTGGCCCAGCTCAAGGATTTCTGTAAGGGTTTAGAATGTATTCAAAAGTCTTCATCTGGAAGCTGGAGCTGCTAAAGCCACCGAGAGCCTCTTCAGATGACCTTCATGCACCTGTGACCCCAGAGGAGGAGGATGACATAATGGAGAATGATGTGGAGCTCGATCAGGGTGGAGTAGGGAGCCAATGGAGTGGAGGTTACCCCTGGGACAAGGAACAGTATTTCCTCTAGAAGCCTGTTCCCAGAGGAACTAGAGGACAGGAGGAAGAAGAGGAATCTCAAACAGGAGCTTGCTAACTTTTGGCGAAGGAGAGAGCCTTGGATGGGAAAAGGCTGCCCATAGAGAAGGAGGAGAGTAAAAACAAATTGACCATGGAGGGGAGGCTTGCCCTAGAGTGGTTAGCTCAGGAGAGTCTGAAGGAACTGGACATAAAGGCTATGAAAGTAAACTCCAGTGATGACAGCATTTCTTCAGTGCCCTCTGACAGCAGGGTCCATTGCCCAAGGGTTTGCTGTGGGAGACGGCAAAGGCAGAGGGTTTGAGGCCTATGAGATTGCTTTACAGATGTACATGGCCCATGAGGAGGATTGGGGAGCTAGTATGTGGAGGCACATTCCTAGTGAGGGGAGGGACACTTTACTGGCTCTAGAACTGAGAGACAGGATGAGATATTCCCCGTGATGGAGACCCTAATCAGGAAGTTTGGTCTGACCACAGAAAAGTACAAATAGAAATTCAGGAACAGTCAATAGCTCTCCCAGCAGACTTGGATGGATTGTGTGGATTCCTTTTGCAAGGCACTGGATGGCTGGGTGAAGGGCAGTGAGGTAAAGGATTACCAAGGGCTCTATAATTTAATTGCAAAGGAGCAGCTGTTCAGTCCTTGTTATCCAAGTATACACCAACACCGTGTTGATAGTAAGCTCTCTGACTCCAGGGAGCTTGCTAAGGAGTCAGACCACTGAATCGGCACCAGGGTACATATGAAGGTACCTGGGAGTGACTCCAAGAAAGGTGGTCCAGGTTACCCCCAGCAGAGTGATGTGGAGTTCAATGGAAGCTCAGACAAGTCCAAAACTAAAGGGGAGGAAAGGTTTCCATGTTCCATCTGAGAAACAGGGAGAAGATTCTGGTGCTCGGTAGCCCAGGCCACCCCATTACAAGCTTTGATTCTTCTCAGCTAGGACACAAGCAGGGGGACACTGTCTGTCCAAAGAAACTACCAACTGGTGATACCTCTACAGAGGTAGCCAATGTGGCCTTAGGGGTAAGTAGTGCCCCGTAGCAGGTCACAAAGCATGCCATGATCTGCCTTAGTTGGGAGGTGGACTCAAAGGGTGAGTTGGTGGTCCCTGAGGGTGGGAGTCAACACTTTCACCAGGTACAATCACTGTTCTAAGGGACTCTAGGACTAGCCATACCATTTTAGTGGCAAGCCTAGTTTCACCAGAGCAGTACACCTGACAGGTACGTTGGTTGACTCCAGCCCATAGCCAGGCCTTCTTCCGCCATATGGCCCAGGTATCCCTAGAGTGGGGATACCAGGACCATAGTGTCATTGGGTCATAGTTAGTTCCCAGATGCCCATAGAGACTGCATTATGGGGACTGAGTTGCTCCCAGTGTCAAGGGTGTTGGGAGGGATTGCCACCACAGGCACTCTAACAGTTCAGTCTTCCGGGGGTACCACTCCTAAGCAGAGGATGCAGGACCTCAGATGGTGGAGCAGAGTGAGGGAGAGCCCACCCCTGTCTCCTGATCAGCCTCAGGGTGCAGACCCACAGGTAGGTGGCCAGTTTCAAGATAACACTCCTGAACTGGTGGGAGGTAGAGTGGAAAAAGGGTAAAAGGCATCTGGGTCTACTGCCCCCCACTCTCAGAAACTTCAGAGGGCAGAGAAACCTGGATGGCTTGGAGCCAGGCTCTTGACACTGATAGCTCTCAGGGCCTCAGTACATTGTTGGTTGGGTGTGTCCTTATGGGCAGAGTTTTACCTGGGCTGGGGACAGAAGCCAGATGTAAGGAGTGGAATAGGCCACATCACTTTGTTGACCACGGTGGGACCATCTGCCTACTGGGATGCATCTGTGAGCAAGCTAAGGTTAGGTGTTGCACAGATGGGGTCCACAAATAAGAAGAAAGTGTCCCCATGGGTCAGTTCAGTAACTTAGGAGAGTATGGACAGAAGGATCCAACAGAATTCAGAGAGGCGTAGAACAGAAAAGTGCCCCTGCAAAAGTGGGCGATTGTCCACTTTCTATCATCCAAGCAGGGAAGTCCACCAGGGTATTGGTTAGTCTCCCCTGACCTTAGGCTGGAAGGAGAGATGTTGGACCTCGCTCTTCCTACAGGGTCATCCCCAAGCTATTGGCCTTCCACCTTCACTTTTTGTTGAATCTGTCACGGTACTACTGCTAGCCAGTGCTAAAGAGCATGTGTTCTTTGCTTAAGACATGGTAACATTGGCATATCCGCAATTGGCATATTTCATTTACTTATAAGTCCCTAGGAAAGTGCACTACACATGCCCAGGTCCTGTAAATTAAATGACACTTGTGGGTCTGCAGCTCTGAATGCCCCACCCAGTTAAGTATGCATTTTTAAACTACAATGTCAAACTGGTAAATTAACCCTCCTGCCAGGCCCAAATGATTAATTTGTAACACATATAAGTCACCCCTATGGTAGGCCCCAGACAGCCCCAAGGGTCAAGTGCAGTGTATTTAAAATGTTGAACGTGTACTTCTATGTTTCACAAGTCTAGGCAGTGAAAAAACCCTAAATTTGTTTTTCACTACTGCAAGGCCTAATTCTCCCATAGGTTAACATTGGAATTGTCACATTACATTTTATAAGTGTAATTTCCAATTGGGAAGATATGGGACCCTGTGTTTGCTTTCTTTGGAATCACAATTTAAAATCACAACTTATGGTGAAGTTGCATTTTATATTGTAATTCTGAAAATGCCACTTTTAGAAAGTTGGCATTTTCTTACTTTAAACCATCTTGTGCCTTCTGTCTGTCTTTGAATACACGCCTAGATGGGTAACAGTTAGGCTCATGTGTAGTCCCTCCAAGCATCAACACAAAAAGAGAACTTAGGAGTGACGGAGTGTTCGTCTGGATGTTGATTGCCCATCCTGGGCAGGATGGGAGGGAGGAGCTGATACTTAATCCTGAATGTGCTGGGTTCTGACCCTCACAAAGTGCTGTATAACCACCTGCAGTGTGTCTGGAGCGAGGGCAGGAAAAACAGGAAATGTATGCACTTAAACAGCCTCTCTTTGAAGACTCCCCTACCTCAAATGCATCACTGAGCATAAGGTCTGGACTTCTAGCCCTAACAAATCAGTACATTTCTGGATTTTAGTACGTTCTGCCAGGAAGAAGAACACTTGTACCACTGAAGGGACTGTCACTCTGCTGGACTTTGCTGGACTCCTGCTATGCCTGCCCTGCTGCCTGCTGCCCTCTTTGCCTCGAGTGAAAAGGTCTGGACCTGCATCTCTACATCTCTACATCCCCTCCGAAAAAGTGACTCCAAGGACTTGTTGGCTTGCCTCCTGTTCTGAAGTTTTAGGGACATCAACGACTTCACTCCACTCTGCTATAGCTTCAGGACTCCAACTGTGAGTCCTACCCAGCCAAGTGGTGCCAATTCTGCCCTGGTCCTTTGAAGTGGGTTCTGCAGCTGTTTTCTACAGAAATTCACGCAACACCATCACTGCACCGATTAAAACTATGCAACGCTCCACACAAGGTACTGTTTTAGCAGGACAAGATTGGTCCCTGTAGCCAGCCTGTGTTCCATTGCGGTCGGCCTGAACTTTTGGATTTTCCCCGGCCTAGTGTAACTAGTTAGCCCTAGTTGGCGCTTTAAGTTTCGAGGCACTCCATTGCATATTTTCTTTAAAAAATGTCAACTTCTAATTATTGTTTTTTGTTGTTTAAGTCTTATTTTGTTTATTAAATTAAGATCTATTTAGCTAACTTGGTTTTATTGCTTTAAGTGTTACACAAATACTCTACACATTGCTTCCTGAGGTAAGCCTGTCTGCTCTGTGCCAAGCTGCCAGAGGGTGAGCACAGATTAATTAACTGTGTGTCTCTGACTTACCCTGACTAGGATTGTGGTTCCTGCTTGGACAGGGTGCATACCTCTGCCAGCCAGAACCCCAATTTCTAACAGCATAGGGGAACAAAGCAATACAGATGCCATCAATCTTTCAGCACTGGTGGTCTGCTGATTTCACTCAGTTGTTTCTTTTTCTAGAATACTTGATGCTGTATAACTTTGTGAAAAAGTGAATTATTAGTTAGAGTGGAGGATAGTCCATTACAAGTAAAAAGTCACTAACCTGTTAGGTCCAGTAAAGTTTTCAGTAATTTAAACCTAAGCACAACTCCTGCAAAGACAGGCTTAACTGGTTGTAAAGCATTTAGAAGTACCAACACAGCTAAAATGTAAATTACAAACATGATGGATCACCAATTGGATACAGGAACCGGGTTCATCCAGGTGGAAGGTTTACCTTTTCACTTAGAAACCTTTTTGGATATTTTTTTTATTTCTGACTCATTGGCAGGGCATTCTCAATTATGATGAGTTGCTGAAGCATGGGGTCCCAGGGTAGTTTTCTAATGTGGGGAAACACAAGTCTGTGAAGTCTGAAGCCCAGTGATTCAACACTGACAACTGCAGCTTCAACTATGTTCCTGGTCTCGGTCAGTTTCTCCAGGAAGAAAGATGACAGAAACTGCCTATCTTTTCATGTTTGGAGACAGGGCAGTTCACTCTACTGCCTCCCAAGAGATTAAAATCCGGGGGCATCCCTTGGGGGTTAGGACTCACTCCAACAGAAGCTACCATCTGGATCCAGGGCAGGTCTCGATGAAACTAGTTAACTGGGTTCTTTCAAGAAGGTGAGTTTCTTGTAGCTTTTAAGTCCCTGATGCCCTTAGGGTTCTCCACACAGGTCTCAATATCAGGTGCAGTCCTTCATCTGTCTTCAACAGATCTAGTAGTGTTCTAAAGAGGGTGCCCTGAGGTGCCACATTTATGCCTGGGGGGTGCAGAAACTGTCTTGCTTTATGCAGAGCTCCCTGTGCCCACATACAGGTATATCTATGAAAATGGGCAAACCCTCCCTCAGGTCACTCTATACCAGTTCTGGGACTGCTCCACCTCCTATTGGGTTTGGAGCCCGTTTCACTTGGAAGAAGTGGGAACTTCGCTTATTGGTTGAGGGGGACAGAAGGCCCTTTCAGACAACAACCACAATTCTTGTCAGGGTGAACCACAAATGTCTCTTAACCTGTGCTTGATCCTCTAGTAGCATTGCACAAAGCAGTCAGATTACCCTAGAGGTAATGTATAAAGTATTTATGCAGCACACAAACAGTGATAAAGTAAAAACCCCATCTAAGAAGTACCCAAAACCAATTTATAAAATTGAGTAAAATTATGCCAGAATGACAAACATCCAGTCAGTATAAGTGGAAATATGACATTTTAATAGTTTAAGTGAACATGGCACCTCAAAGCACAAAGCTCCACTTGTGTCATCTGCTCACACTAGGCTGAGGAAAAGTCATAGGTTCAAGCTCACAGCAATCAGGTATGGGTTGGATACAGAGACCTGGTTACTCCCACTGAGATGTTACCTTCAAAGTTCCACGTGAAGAGCCATTGATGTAGCTTTGCATTGACGGTCACCATGGGCTGTTGCTGCTGGACCTCAAAGTGCAGCTCTCATTTTGCTCGTCATCGCTGGTGGTCACTGTAGCACAAAGAGCCATTCTCACCTAAGCTTCGCATTGGTGATTGTCGCGACCAGTAGAGTCTCAACATCAACAGGCCCATCCACATTCACCAGGAGCCCAATCTTCAGGATTTTTAACTTTTCATGCAGAGTAGTATGCCAGCCACATATTTAGGACCTGGGAAGGCACCTCTTGGGGATCAAAGGCAGGTAGGACCAGTGGAGCAGGTCAGCTGGGAAGTTGGGAAGCTGGGAAGTTGCAGGAAAGTCTCTGAAGCTTGCTGTGCCTGTGTATGTCACACAGAAGGTGAGCCAACCGAGACTTGAAGTCACTCTAGGTTAGACTGGGATGAAGGTAAGCAAGTTCAGTCTTCCTTTTCATACAGCAGGTCAGTCCTAAGCAGCAGGAGAGTCCTCTCTTCTGGAAGCAGGGCAATCCTTCTTTTGTTACTTCCACTGGTCCAGTAGTGTTCTGAAGAGTGGCTCTGGAGGTCCAATATTTATACCTTGTGGCAGCCGTTATGTGTTGGGGGCTGTCTGTCCTCTTTGCATATCTGATTCTGGAAATTTCTTCCCATGTAAAGGATTCAAAATGGCAGGATTGACAAAAGGCACTTTAGGCCTGGTGTCAGGTTCATTTGTGTGTGCAGGAGGCAAAGCTCTTTTAAGTGTGAATTGGACTGGATACAGGTGCTCTCCAGGCCACACCTTTGTGTAATTGCCTGGGAGTAATAAACACACCACAATAGCAGAGCCATTCACAGTCATGTGACCCAGAACACTTGGCGAAGGCACAAATGTTTGGGAGAAGAAAATGCCAACTTTCTAAAAGTGGTATTTTCAGAATTGTGGGCCATATGTATGAACACATTTTCCCATAGACACAGAATGGGCAAAACCCTTTGATACATTTGGCACTGTGACTTGAAATCCAAACTTACCATTAAGGAGGATTTTAAATTGCAATTCATCTGAGTGTAAACAGCATGAATATCTGCTCCTGATACAAAGTTAGCTTGTATTAAATTTAATAAGGAAACACAGTGTTAGTCAATGGGTGAAATAGGCCTTACAACAGTGAAAATGACTTTACGAGTTTTTCATTGCCAGGACATGTAAACCTTAAGTACACATGGCCTAATTTCTAAATACAATGCACCCTGCCGTATGAACCTTTAGGGCATATAGTAGGTGTGACTTATATGGATTGTAAAAGAATATTGAGGCCTGGCAAAAGGTTTATTTTGCCAGGTCAAAATGGCAGTTTAAATCTGCATTATGGGTTGCAGTGGCAGGCCTGAGACATGTTTTAAAATGCTATTTTAAAGGTTGATCAAAGAGGTTGCAGCACACCCACTAGTGGCATTTAATATACCAGCCCTGGGTACATGTACATGTAGTTCCAATGGGTAGGCATTTACAAGCAAATTAAGTGTACCATCAGGTGGATCCAATTGGACCATGTTTTAGGGAGAGAGTACAAGCAGTTGCCACTGGTTAGTAGGTAAAACGTGCAGAGTCTTAATGCCAACAAAAATGAGTTCAGCAAATGAATGCAAAAAGCTGAGAGTGACCCCGCAAAAAAAGCCAGGTCCAACAGAAGACAAAAGTGAGGCAGACCCAGGTGTGAGCTACATCTACCAACAACAGTATAGGCATCTTTTGAAGCTCAGTAAGAAGCTTGGCATAGTCCTCGAGGCATCTTTCTCAAGGAAGAAAGACATTTCTCCACACCTTTTGTTTTCGGTTTGGGAATAATCCATATCTCACTCAAGGTAGACATCTGGGGTCAGGTGACAAATGTGCAGTAGCAGGAAGGCCTTTTGGTGCTAGGCAGAAACATTTAACTTTCTGAAAGTGTCAATTCCTAAGAAATTATATAAAATCAAAATGTACTATTATGGTAGATTGTACATTACTTTAAAAATGAGTCCTTGAATCATTTTCCTAGCTATTCCCACACAACTGAATGTAGCACTTATTACATGGACTGGTGTAAACCGGTGTTAGCCCATGGGAGATCCAAACTTGCCACAGAGAAAAATAACTTTGGAGGTTTTTCAGAGCCAGCACATGTAAAACATTAACTATACATGCACAACTTCTAAATACCATGCAACCACCTCAAGGACATTCAAGACCATTCTTAGGAATGACTTATAAGTATTAAAAAGAAGCTTTAGGCCTGTCAAATGTTTATTCAATAGTTTGAAATGGCAGTTTTGATTGTGCACTACCAGGCTGCATTAGTAGACCTTGAGTCGTGTTTTACCTTGTAACTTAAGTGGTAGCAAAATAAGTGCTTTAGTCCTCTAGTGACATTTGACATACAAGCCCTGGGTAGAAGGGGTTCCATATACAAGGGTAAGTTGAATATGCCAAATAACAGCATTCCAATTTGACATGCTTTTAGGGATCAGAGCACATGCACTAAGGACTGGACAGCAGTGCCCCAGGTTGCAGTGGCAATCTTTTTCATGCAAATTAAGTTAGATGTAGCAGTGAGAGCCCATTTTGTAGATTTGCTCTCTTTGCTGTCTGAGTTGATGGGATTACAGATTGTATAAGAGGGTGATGCAACTCGTGCAGTCAATTTGAGTTGAAAAGGTGAATTATAAAAAAACTGTTGTGCTTTTCACCACACATTTTGCGCCATCCTTTAATTTTTCATGAGAAATAAGAATCATGGCTTAAGTGTGCATGTGCAATTCTTGATGTATGAATAGTGACTCATATTTTTCATTATTCTCCTGGTGACTTAACTCTCTCTTCTCACTACTGCCCATTCTGTGACTCAATCCACTTTCCTTGGTACTGGGTCCACAAGTTGCTTGTTAAAAAGAAATGTGTTCAGGTCATCACTAAGAATGAGTCACGTGGGCAGCAAAACAGTACTCTGTTAGATGACGATAATTGTGAGAGCTGCAAACTTGAATTTCGTGCTTTCTTGAAGATATTTTTTATTTCTTAACATAATTACTCTTAAATTTGGCACTTCTTTTTTACATTACGATAACCAGGTTTTCATCTTTATATAGGAACTTTTTGGTTAATTGAATATTTTGGCTAGCCTTTGATGTTCCAAAACCCTCCATGATGAGCATTTTTGTCTCGCATCTTGTGCAACGGGATTCCCCATTACTTTTTTCTTGTAACATTCAGTTCGTCAATTACGGCCAATTAGTGTGATGGGTTCCTAATTTATAGAGATCACCAAACACCAGGTTAGTGCCTTGTGTGAGCCCTGAAAAGGCTTCGGATGGCTTTAAGTATAACATAATCATGGCATCAGTTTCATGATTAGTTCTGATATTGGATCATTCTTTTAAAATAGCCTGACTAAAACAGCACCTTATTAGTTCTAAGTGCCCCTACATTCTTCTCAGACTTCTGCGGCAAATTAAGTTTAGCATATTTATGCAAGAAATAGGACCCTCAACAGCAGGGAAAGCAACACCAGTGCGTCGGGCAATGCCACAAAGGCATGCTTAAATGTAATAGTACCTGTTCTGAAACATGTTATCTGTTCATTCCAAGTGCAGAAAAACTTCCGTTGTACTTCTAAATCATCTTGTTTCATCAGTTTTCTCGGGGTAAAGATTTATCCATTCCAACTTCCATCATTTTATCCTGTAGTCTAAGACTTCACATTTCTTGCCCCTTGCTTGTATTAGAGTAAGGAATTTTTTTTTTTGTTTAGAAAAAACGTAATTAAATTAAAGTAAAAACAAATAGTATAAGGCATTAAAGTTGATACAATGGTGAAACAATTGAGAAAGAAAAAAGGGGGGGGTGAAGGAAACACATACAATATTATGATAAAAAATGTACAAGATCCAATTTGAGAAGGAATACCACAAACATAAAATACATATTTGTAGATAAATAACACATAATAAGATTACCAAAATTGATACATTGGCTACAAAATTAACATCAAGACAGTTAAAAAACATAGGCCCTCATTACAACCCTGGCAGTTGGTGATAAAGCAGCGGTAATACCGCTAACAGGCCGGCGGTATGAAAAATGGAATTCTGACCACGGCGGAAACCGCCAACACAGATAACCACTTTAACACTCCGACCGCCACGGCGGTAGTAACAAGCACCACGGTGGTAACAGCCAACAGCCAGGCAGAAGACAATGTACCGCCCACTGTATTATGACAGGCCAATCCGCCACCTTTTCCGGGGCAGTACCAACGCCATCAAAAGCATGGCGTAAACAGTACACAGAAGGGAAATGACTCACCTCTCGACACTCAAGGAAGAACCACGACGCCATGGAGCCCGAAGTGCACATATTTCCAATGCTGGTCTACCTCCTCCTACACCAGGAACATGAACGGCAGCGAAGACGACCATGGTGAATACCGCGGCTAGCACACAAGGGGGGGGGGAGGAAAAAGAGAGTGACACATACACGCAACACGCAACACCCCCACCCCGACCCCCAACACCATACACACAAAAAGATGCAATAATATTACATATCCACCCCGTAACCCTCAGGAATAACGCAAGGAAAAAAGGAATTGATTAAAGTGAGTGTAATATTAAAAATGTAGATAAATACGTCCTTAAAGCACAAAACAGTATGTACAATATTTACAAATGGACGGACAGTGTCCACTCCAAAATGTCCATGGCCCACAAGGCCATAACACATAGGCCAAGGCCACACTTGACTTCTGCCTCAATACAGAGAGAACACTGCCGGGCATCAGGTTGAAAACACACAGGCACCTCAGGGGGATTGGGAATGGGGGGGCACCTCAGCCGGAAGATGGTACAATGCCACTGCTCCAGGAGGGGGCTACATGCCCTGTGCGATGTCCTGGGGAGTGCAAGGCCACAGTCTCTCTAGTGGGTGGTTTGCCGATTGCCTGGTTCTGGGGAGTGCAAAGCCACAGTCTCTCTAGTGTGGTAGTTTGCCCACTGCTTGGTCCTGGGGAGTGCAAAGCCACAGTCTCTCTAGTGGGTGGTTTGCCCACTGCTTGGTCCTGGGGAGTGCAAAGCCACAGTCTCTCAAGTGGGTGGTTTGCCCACTGTTTGGTCCTGGGGAGTGCAAGGCCAGAGTCTCTCTAGTGGATGCCTTCTTCCACTGGTTCTGGAGGGGGCCTTGTGCCCAGTGTGGTTCATCCTGGCAGGAAGAGGGTGAGTGGATGCCTTCTTCCACTGGTTCTGGAGGGGTCTTTGTGCCCAGTGTGCTTCATCCTGGCAAGGAGGGGGTGAGTGGATGCCTTCTTCCACTGGTTCTGAGGGGGCCTTGTGCCCTGTGTGCTTCCCTGTGTGCTGTGTGATACAGATCCTGGATGGTGCAAGGTCCCAGTCTCTCACCTGGGTGTCACACCTACAGGTGTTGTAGGGGCCAGGATGCACTACAGCCCATGTAGTCACGACTGCACACTGCTCACCGGCGGTGACAGCTGCTCAGTGGATGGCAGTTGTGGGCCTGGTGGTTTTGCTGTCAGTGGTGGGGGGAGGCTCCAGCCCTTCCCGTGCAGCCTTGGGCGGCTGCCCACTGGGGCTGCTGCTGCTGCTGCTGGCAGTGTTGCTGGTGGTGGTGCAGGTGGCGGTGCTGGTGGCGGTGCAGGTGGTGGTGCTGTCAGTGGTGGGGGGAGGTTCCAACCCTTCCCCTACAGCCTCGGATGGCTGCCCACTGGGGCTGCTGTTGCTGGCAGTGGTGCAGGTGGCAGTGCAGGTGGTGGTGCAGGTGGCGGTGCTGGTGGCGGTGCAGGTGGCGGTGCTGTCAGTGGTGGGGGGAGGCTCCAGCCCTTCCTCTGCATCCTCCGACGGCTGCCCACAGGGGCTGCTGCTGCTGGCAGTGGTGCAGGTGGCGGTGCAGGTGGCGGTGCTGGCAGCGGTGCAGATGGCAGTGCTGTCAGTGGTGGGGGGAGGCTCCAGCCCATCCCCTGCAGCCTCAGACCGCTGAAGTGCCATGGCTGGTGTTGGTTGCCCAGATGCTGCTCCAGCCCCAGGCACCAGATGCATCCTGCCTGCGGCGTCTGTTCCTTTTACATTGGCCTTGGCAGCTGTTGTCCCCTTCCTGCCCTTGGCAGATGGTGGCGCCTCCTTGCTTCTGCCAGCTGGTGTTCCCTTCCTGCCCTTGCTGGCTGGTGGTGCCTTCTTGCCCTTGCTGGCTGGTGGTGCCTCCTTCCCTTGCTGGCTGGTGGTGCTTCCTTCCCCTTGCTGGCTGGTGTTCCCTTCCTGCGCTTGCTAGCTGTCGGCCCCTTCCTGACCTTGGCAGGTGGTGCAGGCACACTGGCAGTGCTGATTGGTGCCTCCTTGAAGCCTCTCACACATGCAGTAGCTGCGGAAACTACAGTTGCCATGGACTTGGTGGCTAAGGTGCTGGCCTGGGTTCTGCCTACCCTGGACCGAAGTGAAGGACAAGGGGGGATGGGCAGGGAATAGGTCAAGGGTGGGGAGGAAAAGCCTTTTAGGGACACTGGGGCTGGAAGAGGGTGAAGGTTTGGGAGTGGAGGAAGAGGGAGTGGTTGTAGGAGGTGTCTGTCTGCTGTGTTTGGGTTCAGGTGCATGGGCTGGATGCTGTTGGGAGGTGGATGGATGTTGGGTGTCTCAGTGCTTGCGTTTGTGTACTTTGGGAGGAAGGGGCACAGACACAGTGGGAGAGGACACAGGGGACGTGTGCATGGATGTGGGGTGGTGACTGCCAGTGAGGGGCATGTGGTGATAGGCGTGCTGGTGATGGAGGTAGTGGATGAAGATGTAGTGCATGCAGGTGTGAGTGGAGACGCTACTGGGAGAGAGATGGACGAGGAGGAGGAGGGGGGCACAGGGGAGGCAGTGGATGTTGGTGTGTCTGCATCTGGATGGTGCTTGTGTGAGTGCCTGTGGGATGATGTGTGGTGCTTGTGTTTGCCTGATCCCCTTCTGTGTGTTGATTTGGGTACATGCAGGTCTGAAAGTGTGCTTGGGAGAGGCTAGGGTTGAGAGGAATGGGACTGGGTAGAGGGAGTTGGAGGTGGGAGGCTAGAGACAGGGATAATGGCTGCCATCAGTGAGTTAGCCAGAGACTAGAATGATCTCTGTTGGGCTGCCACGTCAGAGTGAATGCCCTCCAGGAATGCATTTGTTTGTTGCAAATGCCCTGCTAGATCCTGTATGGCACTCAGTATGGTTGACTGCCCAACAGAGAGGGATCGCAGGAGGTCAATAGCCTCCTCACTGAGGGCAGCAGGGCTGACTGGGGCAGGGCCTGCGGTGCCTGGGGTGAAGGAGATGCCCACCTTCCTGGGTGAGCGGGCATGGGAAACTCGCTGAGGGGCTGCTGGGAGGGCGGTGCTGTTATGGGGGTGTCGCCTGTATCTGTAGTTGGGGTGGGAACAGTAGTGTCCCCCACCACCAGGGAGCTTCCATCGGAGGAGGTGTTGCCTACAGAACTGTCCCCTCTGTCGTGGTGCTCCCCTTGCCCTCCGTCCCACTGCTGCCCTCACCGTCGGTGGATTCGGCCTCCAGGCCCATAAGGGATGCCGCTCCCTCCGTCGCCGGTGCCTCAGCTCCTCCGCCAGATGACGCTAAAGCACACAAGGACAGGGCGACAAAACATAAAGGGTGGGGAAGAGACAGAGGATACACTTGGTCAATGCCGGCAACAACACCACCGTTGGCGTACACAACTCACAGTCAACAGCCCTATGGACTAGGGCATGCAATACCACTTACAATGCTAGTCACCAGGCCATTGGGTACAATGCCTAACACCATTAGCTGCACACCTGAAATCCACAGGACCCTGCCCAGTAGTAGATGCCCACTAGCATTAATGGGGTTGGAGTGCATCTGAGCCTGCCCATCATGGAACCTACCCTGCCATGTTCGTCCTGGCCTAGGGACACCCACAGACACACCTCTGTGCACAAATTCATGATTCTGAATCTGTACTCACCCAATTGTGGCTGTTGTGGTGCCTTCAAGCGCCCATCCAAGTCCGGATAGGCCACTGCCAGGATGCAGAACATCAGGGGGGTCAGGGGACGACGGGCACCCCTTCCTCGTTGGGAGGCCATCCCCAGCTGGGCCTCCACCGTCTTCCTTGCCCAGCGGCACAGGTCCTCCCACCATTTGCAACAGTGGGTGCTCCGCCTGTAAAAGACCCCCAGGGTCTGCACCTCCTTGGCGATGGCACGCCAAATACCCTTTTTCTGAAGGACGCTGACCTGCAGAAAAAGATACAAAAAAAGGTATTAGTCATACCGTCCGGACTATTACACTTATGGCCCACCATATCCCTCTCATCCCCTTACACACAGACATTGCCCAACAAACATGCAGCACTCTGGCCAGGACTCCTCAGCCCCCCGACACGAGGCTTACACACACAGCACTCCATACTTTCATGCCCCATGCATCGTGCTCGCAGTGTACTCACCTGTTTGTCTGGAGGGCCATAAAGTAAAGGGTACTGGGGTAGGACCCCATCCACTAGTCTCTCCAACCCCTCAGAAGTAAAGGCAGGGGCCCTTTCCCCAGACACTCAAGCCATGGTCGCTTCCAGACACAGGTCACAGCAGCACTTGCAGTGTAGTCCATCACCTGTTGAAGGTCAGGTAGCAAGTGAGTGAACAGAGAGAAAATGACGGTCATGTCCGCGATGCTGCATACCGTCATCGCCGGCGTACATCACCATTGTTTCCTGGAACCCTTCAGCCCCAAGGATAACCAATGATGTGTTGCACGGAGGTTGTCGACCGCCTCCCGCAACAGCGCACAACGTCAGCGGAATTACCTCATTTCCACTTGTCCCTCATCACAGGTCAGGTGGCTGCCATTTCATCTCTCATGTCAATGCAAAGTATTCTGGGTCTGTGCATGATGCCTTTATTTTGAGGAATAGCAGCATTCCATATGTGATGTCTTAACTGCGGAGGCACAGGGTGTGGCTAATAGGTGAGCCTATGCTCCCCACCCAGTGTTAATTGGGATATGGGTGTGGGTTTGGGCCTAAGGGTGAGTGTCTGGCTAACAGGTATCCCTCGATATTTACAGGTGACTCTGGTTACCCCAACCTCTCATGGCTACTGACCCCAGTGAAGAGGGTGAAGGTTTGGGAGTGGAGGAAGAGGGAGTGGTTGTAGGAGGTGTCTGTCTGCTGTGTTTGGGTTCAGGTGCATGGGCTGGATGCTGTTGTGAGGTGGATGGATGTTGGGTGTCTCAGTGCTTGCGTTTGTGTACTTTGGGAGGAGGAGGCACAGACACAGTGGGAGAGGACACAGGGGACGTTTGCATGGATGTGGGGTGGTGACTGCCAGTGAGGGGCATGTAGTGATAGGCGTGCTGGTGATGGAGGTAGTGGATGAAGATGTAGTGCATGCAGGTGTGAGTGGAGACGCTACTGGGAGGGAGATGGACGAGGAGGAGGAGGGGGCACATGGGAGGCAGTGGATGTTGGTGTGTCTGCATCTGGATGGTGCTTGTGTGAGTGCCTGTGGGATGATGTGTGGTGCTTGTGTTTGCCTGATCCCCTTCTGTGTGTTGATTTGGGTACATGCAGGTCTGAAGGTGTGCTTGGGAGAGGCTAGGGTTGAGGGGAATGGGACTGAGTAGAGGGAGTTGGAGGTGGGAGGCTAGAGACAGGGACAACGGCTGCCATCAGTGAGTTAGCCAGAGCCTAGAATGATCTCTGTTGGGCCGCCACGTCAGAGTGAATGCCCTCCAGGAATGCATTGGTTTGTTGCAAATGCCCTGCTAGATCCTAGCCACGACAAGGGCAGAGGAACGTTACAATAAGGTGCATGGGTGAACAAGGAGGATCATTGAGCGCACTATTGGCCTCATGAAGGCCAGATTCCGGTGCCTCCATCTGACAGGTGGATCCCTGTGCTACTCACCCAAGAAGGTGTGCCAGATCATTGTTACATGTTGCATGTTGCACAACCTGGCCTTGAGACGCCAGGTGCCTTTTCTGCAGGAGGATGAGGCTGGAGATGGTCGTGTGGCAATGGTGGAGCCTGTGGACAGTGGCGAAGAGGAGGCAGAGGAAGCGGATGTGGACAACAGAACAACTATAATTCAACAGTACTTCCAGTGACAAACAGGTAAGAGACTGTAACTTCACCTTCCATTGCAGTTTGGTGTTGGACATGCACATGGCAGCCTGAGTTTCCTATTTCT
Organism: Pleurodeles waltl; assembly: GCF_031143425.1. Classification (NCBI taxonomy): domain Eukaryota; kingdom Metazoa; phylum Chordata; class Amphibia; order Caudata; family Salamandridae; genus Pleurodeles; species Pleurodeles waltl. The sequence goes on along the minus strand of NC_090442.1, from coordinate 578,042,926 downwards.
ATGGCCACTTACTGTACCCTTTGGCATCTCTATTTTCAGATATCTGTACCCCACTCTGGATCTTGGTGTGTTTACTGCTGCCCACTACAGGTCTTACCTATGTATCTATAACTGTACATTTTAATTGCAATGTTTACAGCTTGTTAAACAAATATATAGTTCAATCAACTGACAGACTCCATACTTGTATTAGTTCCAAGGGTGTTTATTTAGGTGCTAATAAGTGTAGGGGGTATTGCAATGGGCTTGGCTGATGGTGGAGGAATGTCCAGGATAGAGACCAGTCTATTGGTATCACAGGTGCATTGTCAAAGGGGGCATAGGGAGTGGGGCAATGGCAGTTCAAGGTGGACAGGGTGACAGAGTGGGACACAAGGGTGACATTCAGGGGAGTCTTATTTCCTGGTGGGGGACTTGGCAATGTTGTCTGGCTTCTGCCTGGATCGCAGGGACCATTTGCATGGTGGTTCTCCATCTGCAGGGGGAGGGGTGCTGGTGGCCTATTGTTTCTGTGGTGGGGCCTCCTGTCCACTAGCGTCAGCGGTAGTGGAGGGCTGTTCATCGGTGTTGCTACTGTCAGCGGCCCGTTGGTGTGCCACTGCCTTCCTCATGGTGTTGGCTATGTCTGCCAGCACCCCTGCAATGGTGACCAGGGTGGTGTGGATGTCCCTTAGGTCCTCCCTGATCCCCAGGTACTGCCCCTCCTGCAGCAGCTGGATCTCCTGCAACTTGGCCAGTATCTGGCCCATGGTCTCCTGGGAATAGTGATATGCTCCCAGCATGTTGCTTAGTGCCTCGTGGAGAGTCGGTTCCCTGGGCCCATCATTCCCCTGTTGCACAGCAGTCCTCCCAGCTTCCCTGTTGTCCTTTGCCTCTGTCCCCTGAACTGTGTGCCCACTGGCACTGACCCCAGGTCCCTGATCATCCTGTGTTTGTGGGGTTGCCTGGGGTCCCTGTAGTGGTAGACAAACTGCTGATTGACGTGTCCTGGGGACAGAGGTATGGGCCTGCTGGGTGGGTGCTGTGGTGGTGTTTCCTGAGGGGGGAGGCTCTGTGGTGGTATGGGGCTGTGCCTGGGTCACTGACTGTCCAGAGGTCCCTGATGGGCCAGGTTGGTCATCCTGATCCAGGCGTGCAGAGCTGCTGTCATCACTGTGGGCCTCTTCAGGAGGGGACTGGATGTTGCTGGCACCTCCTCTCCAGTGACGTTGTGTGGGGTTTCCTGTGGGGATGTAAATGCAGTGTTATTGTTAATGCGTGTGACATCTTGTGCATGGGTATGTTCACCTCTATGGTTGTTATTACCAAGGCAGCTTTGGCTTGTGTGAGTTGTGATTCGGTTGGCCAAGTCATTGTCACTAGTGTGCATGCTGTGGTGATGGGTGTCCATGCAGGTCTGTGAGTGGTGTCCATGTATTGGTGTTGCATGCAGAGCTTGGTATTGGGATCGGTAGGTTGTGATGGTGGGGTACATGTGAGATGGTGGAATGATGCGGTGAGGGTAGAGGTGGGAGTTTGGGATGGCATGCAGGTGGGGGTATGGTGAAAGTAGTAAAGATTTGACTTACCAGAGTCCAGTCCTCCTGCTACTACTGCCAGGCCCTCAAGATGCATGATCGCCAAGACTTGCTCTTCCCATGTTGTTAGTTGTGGGGGAGGAGGTGGGGGTCCACCGCCATTCCTCTGTACAGCTATCTGGTGTCTTGCTACCACGGAACACACCTTTCCCCGAAGGTTGTTCCACCTCTTCCTGATGTCATCCCTTGTTCTGGGGTGCTGTCCCATGCCATTGACCCTGTCCACAACTCTCCGCCTTAGCTCCATCTTCCTAGCAATGGACGTCTGCTGCACCTGTTATCTGAATAGCTGTGGATCTACCCTGATGATTTCCTCCACCATGACCCCTAGCTCCTCTTCTGAGAACCTGGGGTGTCTTTGCGGTGCTATGAGTGTAGTGTGGGTGGTGTGTGTGAAGCTGTGTGGGGTGATGTGTTGGGGTGTGTGATGTGAGGTGCGTGGATGGTGTATGGGTGATGGTGTTCTGTGGCTCTGATTCATTGGGTGCTCCTGGCGTGTCTCTCTCTCTCAGTTGTAAATTGTTTGTAGTGGTAAAGGGTTGTGGGTAATGTGGGTATGTGTTTTATACTATAGTGGATGTGTGGTATGTGTATGTGTGTCAGGTGTGTGCAGTTTGAATTGTCCAATGTGGTGTTATTTTGTATGTGTGTGTGTATTTTGAGCGCAGCGGTATGTACCACCAATGGTTTACTGCAGTTGAATGTCTGCTGTGGTGATTCCTGGGTCATAATGCTATGGGCGTATTTCTGTTGGCTTAACGGTGTGGGTTTTGCTACCACCATTTTATCACTGACCTTTGGGCTGGTGGACTTTTGTGTGTGTCTGTATAGTGGCGGATTTCTATGTGTGGATCATAATACGCATAGCGGTATACAGCCGCGGTCGCGGTATGTTGGTGGCAGTCAGCATGACGGTAAGTGGCACTTACTGCCAATGTCATAATGAGAGACATAATTTCTAATAGGCCAACGGTACTGTGAAAATTGAGCATGAGTATCAATAACATTTGCAATGGGACTCCATAAAATAGAATGCTTAATAGTAAGTGAAATAGGGTGAGTTGTTGAAATGAGACTGCTATTAGAAGGTCACTGATGTTCATGTGAGATGACACATGTCCCGACACTGTAGATAGACTACCTAGGAAGACAAAAGTAAAAAAGTTCATAAATAGTGTAAAACTGTCCACAAAGAATGAATAAGTGCACAGTTGAAAAGCATGTGTTTTAGATCTGCTAAATGTGAGAGGCAAGACCACCATCTAATAGGGTGATCTGGGTAGATGCAATGTAAAGAAACTGGAGAAAAGAGAAGCCTATTGTAAATATAAAATAGTATTTGAATGGTATTTGCAGCTCGGGAGGAAGACTGTATTTTTGTTCAAATTTGCCTCCAAAAAAGAAACAGTCCAAACCGGCCCAAATCATTTCTACATGCCAGCTCAGTATCTGACTTAGGTATATCAGTGGAAGGTTGGCATGCGGCACAGTCTATGGGTGAGGCTTCAGGGTTATTGAATAAAAGATTGTTAAGAATGGAAGATGGTGTGGAAGGTAGTAGTGGGGTGGCGGTACATTTAGTAGTAAGTGCATCTAACATGATGGATTGTAAATGCTGAAATGTATGAAGAAAAGATGAGGGAAAATTAAAAATAGTTGGGTTGGAAAGAAGTAAGAAAAGAGTCATTCAGGAAAAGCTGATTCACCAGATTGGGCCATATTTCCTCCAGGTGTTCCAATAAATTGAGTTCCTGTGTTATAATAAGATATAGTACCAAATAGGAGCATTGAGAAATGAGGAACACCAATAAGGTCATACAGCCTCACAGTTTTAAGAGATAACACAGGTATTTAAAAATGGAAGAATATAAGTTTTGAGTTTTTTTAGGGAAGGCCAAATATTCACAAAAAGAAAAGGGAGAGAGAAAAGATTCCTCCAATTGTACCCATAAAGGAGAGTAGTTGTTGAACTCTTGGATCCAGGGTCCCTTGCTCGCTGTGCCACTGGATTTAAGCTAGCCTGGCAGATAAGGGTTGATATCCTGAAACTGGTCCCAGAATACTTGTTTCCGGTCCAGGGAGGACCTGACTTGGCAGTTCGGGTTGGACCGTTCCCATGAGGAGCAGAGTTAAGACTGATTTGCATATGCCTGGGTCCAAAATGGGGTAACGTGAAAAGCAAAATAACAATGGAGTAATCGCAGATCTGTGACTGGGGGTGAGTATTTGAAAAGTTTCAACACTCCATTCGTCATTTTATTTTGTGGTGTTTCTATGTGTACCCTAAGTGGCAGTATATGCCTAGATAAAGATCCATTGCTCACTACACCTTTGGATTCAAGCTAGCCTGGCTGATGAGGGATGATACCCTGAAACTGGTCCCAAGATGCTTGTTTCTGATCGAGGGAGGACCAGTCTTGGCAGTTCGGACTGAACTGTCCCATTGGGACCTTGGTAAAGACTGATTCGCATATGGCTGGGCCAAACTGGGGTGACGTGGTGAGCAAAATAATGATTGATTAAACCCAGATCTGTGACTGGGGGTGAGTGTTTGAAAAGTTTCAACACTCCGTCCATCATTTTCTTTTATGATGATTACGTTTATAGCCAGAGATGAGAGAATAAGAAGAGACTTCTTGGAAGAAGGCAGGGAGAAAGTATAAGGTCTGGATATAAATAAAAGAATATCAGGGGTTATTCCAACTTTGGAGGAGGTGTTAATCCGTCCCAAAAGTGACGGTAAAGTGACGGATATACCACCAGCCGTATTACGAGTTCCATAGGATATAATGGACTTGTAATACGGCTGGTGGTAAATCCGTCACTTTTCCGTCACTTTTGGGACGGATTAACACCTCCTCCAAAGTTGGAATAACCCCCTTCGTCTGAATATACTGCTGTCTTAATTTGTTGAGTATTCCATGACAAACCCTATATTGTGGGATTATTCCTACTTTCAAAGACAAAAGCTTCAAGAGCGAGATTAAAAAAGAAAGGTGAAGGAGGGCAGCCTTGTCTAACACCTCTACCCAAAGGGAAATAGGAGGATGTTTGCCAATTTGCATAAATGGCTGCATGGGGGAGGAACAGAGAAGGGAAATAAGAGAGACAATTTTACGTCCAAAACAAAACCATGTTAAAGTATGAAATAAAAAAGACCAGTAATGCAGACAAAAGCTTTCTCAGTATCCAGAGTAATGTCTGCTAGAGGATAAAGTAATTTGTGAATTTTAGAAAGAGTGCCAAAAAATAAATGAGAGTTGTCAGAGATATAGCAACCCTTGAAAAATCTAGATTGTTCTTTTCAAAGTAAGGTAGGCAAAAGGGATTCTAGGCGGAGAGCTAAAGTTTTAGAAAATATCTTATAATTAATGTTCACACAATAAATTGGCTTGTAATTTTTGTACTGAAGTAAATGTTTGCCATCTTTTCGAATATGGCAAAGTAGAGCATCCGAGAAGGTGCCTGCTTGAAGGAAAGTAGTAATATGTAGAGAAAGTTTAGGCAGGAGCAATTTGGAAAAATGCAAGAAAAATGCAGCTGTGAAGCCATCAGGCCTGGATGCATTGTCTGATTTACGGGAAGATAAGGTAGTATGAAGTTCAGACATGGCAATATCTTTTCGTAGTTCAGTGAAATCTAGAGTATTATCAAAATCCTTGTGTGAGTTAGCTAGGTATTTATTAACATCAGAGTCCATGTGGGTGGGATCAGGGATATATAATTGTTGGTAGAACTGTACAAATTGCTCCAGGATTTCTTCACCATTATATAAAGATTGGAGTGATTTTCCTTAGCAGAGTCAATTTTGTTTCTGTCCTTTTTAATCTTTTGATAATTGGCTAATAATTTACCTGACTTGTTTTGGCCACCATAATACTTGGCATTGGATTTAAGAAGAAAGAAAGATGCGTGGATAATTTATTATACTGAGGTTTGGCATTAGTGAGATCTTGGAGACTCTCTTTGGAGTTAGAGGTATAATAAGAATGTTCTAATTGTTTGATGTGTAGAGGTATGTAACAGGGTGGCAGTAATGGAGATGCACAAGGATCTTTTTATAATGGTTTATTGACTGTAAAAGGGTATTACAGTCTTATAATCCTTTTCTTTGCTCCCTGTTTGTTAGGATCTTTGTCTTTGCCTTTCCACGGGTCTTCACTCTTTCTCTCTCTTTGTATTCTTCTTTACCCAGATGGAGACTCAGGAGGCACATGGAAAGAAAGAAGAATACAAGCAGGTTGGTATGTAGCAACTACTGTTTTCCTCTTTTCTTTTCCTTCTCTCCTGTTCAGTCTGACTCTCCTCTCTTGTATTTGTATTTCCTTTCCTTTCCTTTCTTTGCTGCTTTTCTTTGCCTTTTCTGGGGTTTTCCTTCCTTTTCTGGGGTTTTCTTACTGTCTATCTCGTTGCCTTCTTCAGTCTCTTTCTAGGGTTCGCGTTTGTTGCCTCTCTGTCTTTTAACTCTTATTACTGGCCTAGTTGCCTCTCTCTCTCTCTCTTTTTCTATTTTTCCATCTTAGGTTCTTGCTCTGACCCACCTGGTCTATTAGGTCCCACCCGTAGAAGCCCCGCGTTTCATGTAAATACACAAATCAAAACAAACCCTGCTCGCAATCTAAGTCACAAAACATAGAAAATAACTACCCAGGAAAAGAAAATATTTAAGGCCAAATTGGAATGTTCCCCTTTATAAACTCAGTCTCCCCCTCCCACTCACCCTGCTCTTCCAACTTTATTCCCTTTTCGTGTTGCGGTCGGCGCATTGCTGTCCGTGGCGTTGGGAGCATCCATCTCTCCTCAGTTGTTGTGAGGTTTAAAAACCCCTCCTCCGGCTGGGCACTCTCTGTCATAGGATGATTGGAATTTTGCTTCTGGATCACCTATTCCTGATCCAGAAGTATCCCCAGGGCACTGCAGGGCCGTATTCGCAAGGATCGGCCCATCACAAAGTAGTTTAGTATTTTTTAACAGAGAATGTTTTTTTCTTTTTGGAAACATATCGAATATTAAGATCATGGACGGAATCTTTGAAAACCTCCCAGGTGCAATGGAACTCAAGCTTGTCTATATGATGCAGTTCAAAGCAGTCAATAAAGAAAGATGAGAAAGCAGAAGTGAGAAGTATCTAAAAGTAGAGCATTATTAAATCTCCATGGATTAGATTTAGCAGCTTTCAGTAAAATGACTAAATGGATGGATACTGGGGTGGGATCTGAAATTAGAATAAAACCTATGTCAGCAGAATGTACATTTTGATGGGGAATGTGAATAAATATGTAGTTGATCCTTGATTGAGAAAGGTGAATAGGGGAATAATAAGTGTATGCGCACAAGTTTAGATTGGAATGTCTCTAAGCATCTATCGGTGCATGCTGTGAAATTGCATGAAGGAATAGCTTCTGAGATTTGTTGGGTATGTATTTGTATATATATGCAGAAGAATAGACTGTCAAATAAAAGTGTCAGCAATCTAAGTACATTCCTCTGCACAGATAAAATGATCCAAACTAGTTGAGAGTGAGAACCCACTTGTTATTTTGTTCAATTGTATCCAAATTTTCTGAATTAAACTTGCAGACTGTACTTGATATTAAATCATGTATTCAATCATTCCAGATCAGACACAACCGACGCGTGTTTTGCCCTCTATGGTGGCAAAAAGACAGCCCAACCGCTCCGGAAGAGACCGTTCTCACCCCCTTCAAAGACGCCTCCTGGAAGTGAACGCCCCACGTAAAATTTGACAGATGCAAGTGCAATGTCACAAACCACATACTAAGTGATGCATTCCTCTATATGATTTCTTGCAATGACTATACATCATCAGATCATCTGTTATATATGACTATTGTAATGCATTGAGAAAGCCCTAGGTGGACTCACCATAGAGAGCGAAACACGTGTCGGCTGTGTCTGATCTGGAATATTTGAATAAATGATTTAATATCAAGTACAGTCTGCAAGTTTAATTCTGAAAATTTGGATGCCATCGAACACAATAACAAGTGGGTTCTCACTCTCAACTAGTTTGGACTTTTCTATATAAGGGGGATTTTGGTCCACACCCCCTGTTTGAGTTCCCACCACCAGTCTCTTTCAATCCTTAAAGGGCATTTACACAGGAAGAAAAATCTGGACTATTGTTTGCTCAGGTAAAAATAAAATGATAATCATATAATTGATGACCAAATTTGACTATCAGGACTAGTAGCACAATAATGATTAAAAATAGTGAATGTGACACCGTTAATCAAAAGAGACATGAGTAACCATTTCTCCTCAGATTCATATTCCTGGTAAACCAAATGAACATTAAGTAACGTATGACATAATGTGGCAACACTGTATTTCTTACCATTGCCTGATGAAAAGAAAACATTATCCACCCACCCTCTCTTCAGTTTTATAGATTCAGCTTCAGTAAGATGAGGTTCTTAGATAAGAGCAATATCAGCATTGAAGTGTGATGAATGGGATAACAGGATTTATCGTTTAATTGGTTAACCCAAAGTCTTGACATTACAAGATACATTTTTTAATACGATGGAAGAAAACATTGAAAAAGGTTATTTGAGGATAAACAGAGAACCTATGAAATTAGCCAAATTGGATACAACAAAAGACAACACAGTAAAGAAAGGAGGGTAAGGGAAAAAACAAAATATCTCACAAAAATGAGGAGAAATAAACACAGAAGTATAAAATGGTAAAAAGCTTAAGGAAAATGGAAAAACAGAAGAGTGTAAAAATAGGATGAAGGACATGAATGAGAGAGAATATTCCTATAAATATTTTTCAAAAAGATGGGGGGTGTTGAGACCACACACAACGATGACACATCTCAGCTCTAGGGAGACGGCAAAAGGGGAGAAGGTTGAAGATATATGAGATGAAGTAGGGTAGTAACAAGATAAAGTTGGGGAACAGAAACCTGTAAAGAGAAAATTATTTAAGTGCATTAGAACAATTTATAGATGAATGTTCAACTAAACAAGAAGATTAACGTAACACTTTGTGTGTAACAAGCATAACAGATGCTTCAAAAAAGGGAGAATAGTCGACTAAAATCATAATGCGGGAAATATTTCAAATCATAGTAGGTTTAAAGGTAATCATGAACTACACTTTGTGTTCCTGAATAAAATCTTGCAGAAGGGCAGAATATACAAAGGTGTGAGTCTTATCATTGTAGGTGACTTTGAACATGTACGGGTGAAACAGACCTAAACAAGCTCCTAGGAAATAGAGTGCAGATCTCAGAAAAGAAAATCTTTGCAACTGTCCATCATCACATATCAAACAAGCTACAAGGCTATAAACAGGAAGAGATATCACTAGACGCATTCATCAACAAGCATTGGCAAAGTTAATAGGTCTTGCCTTTGTGACCTATTGTCCTTGCTAATGGATTCTAACCATGCTGCAAACCATCCACACTGTTGTGTAGCGTGGGTAAAGTTTAAAAACACTTAAGCATCATTTGTGCGTTTTTTGGTTTTGTGTGGGCCATACATTCACATGCAACTGGTCCCCTAAATGTTTGGTTGGTTGCCCAGCCTGTTAGACCTGACAGCCTTAGGGTGGTCATCCCCCAACTTTTTGCCTGCCTCCCTCCACTTTTCTGACACTGTTTCTGCTGGTCTTAGGACTTTGTGCACTTTACTACTGCCAACCAGTGCTAAAGTGCAAATGCTCTCTCCCTTAAACATGGTAACATCGGTTCATACCCAATTAGCATATTTGATTTACTTGTAAGTTCCTAGTAAAGTGAACAACTTGTGCCCAGGGCCTGTAGATTGAATGCTACTAGTGGACCTGCAGCACTGGTTGTGCCACCCCCGTAGGTAGCCCCTTAACCATGTCTCAGGCCTGCCATTGAAAGGCCTGTGTGTGAAACTTCACTGCCACTTTGACTTGGCATTTAAAAGTACTTGCCAAGCCTTAAACTCCCCTTTTTCTACATATAAGCCACCCCTGAGGTAGGCCCTAGGTAACACATAGGGCAAGGTGCTATGTACGTAAAAGGCAGGACATGTACATGTATGTTTTATATGCCCTGGTAGTGGAAAACTCCTAAGTTCAGTTCCACTACTGTGAGGCCTACTCCTTTCATAGGCTAGCATTAGGGCTATCCTCATAAACTGTTTGAGTGGTAGATTCTGATCAGAAAGGGGTAAACATGTCATGCTTAGTATAGCCAGAATGGTAATAGAAAATCCTGCTTATTGGTGAGGTTGCATTTTATATTACTATTTCAGAAATGCCACTTTTAGAAAGTGAACATTTCCCTACACTTAAAATCCATCTGTGCCTTACAGCCTGCCTTCAATCAATGTCTGGGCTGGGCTGACTGACAGCTTCCTTGTGCATTTCACCCAGACAATCACAAACACAGGATACTCAGTCACACATGCACTCATCTGCCTACTGAATGGGTCTTCCTGGGCTGGAAGGGTGGAGGGTCTGACACTTACATTTCAAAAGCTACTCACCTGCCTCACATAATGGACAGCCAAACACCCTACTGGGACCCCGACAGACAGACCTGTACTGAAAGGGGACCTTGTGTAATTCAAAACCACTCTTTAAATTCTCTACCACTTCAAAGGCATTTGGGGTATATAAACTGGGTCCCTGACCCCACCAAAGAAGACACTTCTGGACCAGATCCTGCAACCTGTCAAGAGGAACTGCCTGGCTGCCCAAAGGAGTCACCTGTACTTCTTTGCTGTGAAAGACTGCTGCCTTGCTGTTGCCCTGCTGCCTTGTTGGCCTCTGACTTTGCTGAGAAGTGCTTTCCAATGGCTTGGATTTTGCTTGCCTCCTGTTTTCTGAAGTCTCAGGTACAAAATGACTTCCTCTCTGCAAGGAAACTCCTTGTGTACTGAAAATCAACACACAGCCTGCCAGAACCGATGCACAGCCTGCCTTGCAACGAAAAAATCACCACACAGCTGAACAAGAATGATGCAGCCCGACTTCCCGAGCGAAGATCGATGCAGCACCTGTGTTGCAACCGGAAATTCAACGCACGGCCCTACCAGATCGACGCACAGCTGAGCCGGAACAACAAAGCCTAACTTCCTGTGTGAAGAATCGACACAGCACTTGCTGTAAGCCAGAAAATGTTGTGCTCCGCCAACTGGATTGACGCAACACCTGTGATTTCTTCCCGCACGCCCAGGATTTTCCCCCCATCGTCCCTGGGCATACCCGCATTGCAGGGAGGAACCCAGACTGCGTGCCGGAAATGGATGCAAAGACCCTTGCAGCGTGGAAAGAAATGGCTTATCGTCTGTGCCAGGTCAGAAAATCCGAGCACATCTTATTTTTTCACAAATCTCCTCCTCTTCGGTCTCCATGCATGGTAATTTGGACGCAAGCCAGGTACTTTGTGCAAACAAGTGACAACTGTGGATTTATAAGATTTAAGACTCTTTTTAAACTTGAAAAAGTGATATCTCAACGTGCGCTTATTGAATCGTTATCGTTTTGGCCTTAATATATCCAAATGAATATCTTATATTTTTCTAAACTGTGTGGTGTATTTTTGTGGTGTTTGCACTGTGTTAATGCAGGATTTATTACACAAATACTTTACACATTGCCTTCTAAGTTAAGCCTGACTGCTCAGTGCCAAGCTACAAGAGGGCAGGCACAGGATAATTTGTGTGTGACTTACCCTGACTAGGATTGTAGTCCCTATCAGGACAAAGGTGAATATCTCTGCCAACTAGAGTCCCCATTTATAACACAGCCACTACTGGTAATGACTAATTATAGAGTGTAAATCCTCTCTACAAACAAGGGCAACAAGCTGAGAAGAAGGCTATGGGGAGAAGCGCTGACCTGCATCAGGTATGAGCCTCTGCAATAATTATTTTAAAGTCTAAAAATATTTTCTTTACAAGCGGTTCTCTACTGTATTTTAAACAAGCTAAATTGCAGGCTGCATACTATTTAAGTTCATGGACCTCTGTAAATCTGATGAAAGGAGGTATTGAAAATTTACTGAGTAATTATTGACATTTTTGGGCCTTCTGTTATCAGAAAATGAAAGCAGGAATGGACTCCTCATGAACATTCCAAAGCTGCTTTTCCCTCTCAGGAACACACACTGTGGCTTAATTGCTGAGGAAATAGTGTTTTGGAGAGAGGTGAACAAACATGACCTAGAAAGGTCAGGAAATTCAATTCAGAGATGCTTGCAGGCTTCACATATTTTCTGGAGCAGGAGACGGCTGGTGGTATACATGAAATATGCCTCTGTAGAACAATTAACTCCTGTCGCTCCACAGTGAGCTAGGGAGATGCCTCCATCTTCTTTGGGCACAAGTCACGCCCCTCAGTGTAAGGGATTCTTCACTGGTGCACAGGTGCCTCTCAGCTCTCAACACAAACTTTCAACATCCATCCGCTCTCTTACCTGCCCCTGGAGGTCTTCAATAGATAGGTGCATTCCTGTCCAGCTAATTACAGTCTCAATCCAGGCCATGTAATTTATGTAAATTAATGTAAATTTAATATGTGAACTTCTTGATAGTATCTTGTACTACAGGGAATTAGTGGTGGCCATTACCTGGACCCTCTTTCACGTGCATTCTTGGGTCAAATAATAAAATATACCTTGCTTCTTAACCTCGCTCACACATGAATCTGAAAAACCTACATTGATACTTATCTATTTTTCCCTTCTTTTTGTATGCCTTTTAAATGTGAAAAGGGAGGCATGTGTTTACCACTGTCTTTCTAGATCAATTGTTAGTATGAGCTCAGTGAGCCATGCTTCTTGCTATTATTACTGTAACAGCCATATATAAATGTGCATCAATAGTAGCTATGGCATGTCTCAGAATACTTCCTAACTCCCAGGTTTTGCACAGTCATACTGCATTACAATCTCCACATGTTTACGCATAGCTTGCACTCTTCTGTCTGACCCTACTTCCTGTATTTAGGTCTCCTCCATTGGGGGAATGTTTGCCAGAGCAAAATCCTGGAAGATTCTGGGTATTCACTAGGGGGGTTTCCATTGCATGCATCTGTTTTGGGCACACGCCAGTGACACCATTTACATAGACACTCCTGCATGTGAGTCCACCAGTAAATCCTGCAAGTACCTCCTACATCTGCCCACTAGTGAGTGCTGTTGGACTTCCACTGTCACCAGGTGTAGCGGAACCTCTGGTACACATGAGCAGATTGCCACAGACCTTTGAAAATTATACCCGTTTTAGCAGAAAGCCAAAGGGCATTTATATCAACATAATGCGAGGCTGATGCAGCAATCCTATGCCTTCATCACTCTACCAAGTTAAGTGACCACTTTGGGCTATCCAGTTGAGTAAGCACAGAAAGATGTCCGAGCCAAGAACTCATGTCCAGTGCCATTGCTTTACTGTTCACAAGTGCTCTACCAGATTCTGAAGAAATTCAATGCAGGGAGACAACTAGATGAAAGATAGGATTTGTCCTTCTCATGCCCTCTTCTTGAACTCAGCAGCTCGAGTATCACACTTCCTTTTTCAGCAGGCACTCTATCCACACAAAGATGTACCAAGACCTCCACTAAAGGAAATTGGGTTACTAGTTGAGGAGGGTGAAATCCTACTCAAGCAGAGACCACAATTCCTCTCAAGGTAAAGCCAAATTCCAAATAACCCTGTGCTTAATCCTCAGGTAGCTTATCACAAGCAGTAAAGCTTAGCTTACAAGCAATGTGTAAAATATTTAGGCACCACTTCAAACAGTTATCAAGTTAAAGCACAAAATCCCACACCAATTTAGAAAAATCGAGTTACATTTTACAAATTATGTGAGACCAGAACAATACAAATCGAATCCGTAGAACTGGAGTTATGATTTTTTAAAGTTTAAGGTGAAGACTAGCACCTAAAAGATAAAAAACAGCCAACCATGTACATCTAGTCACGTAAAACCAGCTCATGGTCGTAAAATAAGGCCGACCCCGAAGGAGAACAAGTCAGATACAAAAAGTGGATTGGGCCAGGTCGGCGTTTACTTTCAAAGTTAAAAAAAAAAATTAACAAAAAGTTTCTGCGAAGGTAGATCTACAGCGAGGCAAAGCTGCAGCAAGTGTCCGAGAAGGAGGCGTCATCATTGGGGAGTCGTTGGACTAAGTTGTGGTGAAGATTTCTTCGTTCAGGCTTAGTCTCTTTTTGGAAGTCAAAAATCTCCACCAGTATGAAGATGGAGGATGTGGCCGATGAGAGTTCAGTGAGAGTTCCCCTTTGATAAAGGTCTGCTGAACAGGGTTTGGTGCTGCAGAGAAGAACCTAGTGGGAGCTGCTACGAAGTCAGTCCGATCAGCGATGCACCCTGTGGGAGAAAAATTAGTAGGTTGGTCCCAGTGTCCTCTTGGTTCTCAGAACAGTTTTTAGCCAGAAAGTGGCATATTTTGGATTTTGGCTCTCTTGGCACCTTTAAAACTACAAGCAAGTGTCTAGGATTGAAGGGGCATCACTTGGGGTAGGGGGTGGTCTCACTTAGGCTGGGTCCAGGTGTGGGTTCAATATGTTTGGAGTCTTTACTGTTCCTGAGGCTTTGATGAGGAGACCAGCCAACTAGCCCCTGGAGTTACTCTGGTAGTCCCAGGTTCAGGACGTGGAACAGTGCCTAAGCAGGAGGATAGGCCTCTAAAGGTTCAAGGCAGATTTCAGGCAGCAGAACTGTACTTCCAGGTGCTGCAAAGCAGTCTTCTAAAGTTCACAGCAGGCCACAGCAACAGGCAGTCCTCTAAAGGACCTTCGGTAGGTCCAGAAAGTAAACGGAAGGCTGGGTCTCAGGGTCCTATTTTTATATCTGGAGCCTTCTTTGAAACATCAGAACTTTCTAGAGAATTGTTATTGAAAGTGCTTGAAGTTTCCTGCTTTCCTTGCCCTTGCTCTAATCTGGCTGCATGAACAAGGAAGGGGAGATATGTCCATTGTGTGAAGGGAGAGCACAGCCCAATAATTTTCAAGTGGGGCTGTGCCCAGCTCCACCCCCCCCAAATTCCTGCTTTCGATGACCCATTGAGGCACACCTAATCTCTCTATTGTGTGCCTTCTGGGAGGAGTAAACAAAGTCCAACTGTTAACTACACCTCATCATGTGACTGCAGGCACTAAATAAAAAGGACCAAAAAATGCAAACTTTCTAAAATTGTAGCTTAAAATCTGACGTTACCATTAAAGATGACTTTTAATTACAAATTCCCAAACATGAAATGTTTACCTGTTACCTATCATGATGTCATAGGGTAACTGAAAGTTATCATATGATAGAAGTATGCCTCATAATACTGCAAAACAAATTTAGGAGTTTTCACCACCAGGACATGTAAAACATAAAGGTACAAACTCAACCTTTTAATTGCAATGCACCCTGCCTAATGAGCTACCTATGGCCTATCTCAGAGGTAACTTATAATTAATAAAAGGGGAGCTTAAGGCATGACAAAGGATTAATTTTGCCAAGTCGAATTGGCAGTTTAAAACTGCATTCAGTTTTCAGTGGCAGACCTGGGACAGCTTTTTAGGTGCTACAGAAGTGGGTGCCACAATAAGTGCTGCAGGCTTACTACTAGTATTTAATTGTCTGGCCCTGGCAAAATAGCACACCATTTTACTACAGACTAATAAGTAATTAAATGTACCAATTAGGTGTGAGCCAATGTTACTGTGTTATAGGGAGTAAGAACAAAGTCTCTAGTACGGGTTAGTATTAATAACATACTCAGAGTTCTAAAGCCAACACAGATGAATTCAGAAAAAAATAGGAAGATGAAGGCAAAGTGTTTGGGGTGACCCTGCAAAAAGGGTCAAGTCCAACATCCAATTTATAATATAAAAGAGGCCATGTGTAAAACGGCACAAACCCTTGCAAACCCCTCTTTAGTCAGATGCTAGTCAATATCCAGTGCTCTAGGAGGACAAGGTGGCCATCTAAAATCCTTGTGTAGGAAGCAAATTCCTTCTTAAACACAAAATACAGCAACCCTCGAGCAACTCAATGTTATTGAGCATCAACAAATCCTCGTTTTCCCAGTTGATCCCTTAATTCAACGAGCTGTTCTTAGATAATCACTATATTGCTTGTAATTGTATTGGTACAGTCATCACATTTACATTCTTGGATGCATGCAGCAATACATTTATTCACAACAGCATGACCAACACATGTTTCATCGTATGCCGCATGTACACCTGCGACTTCTGCAGGGCTGCAAAAAAATCAGGTAAAGTACCTTCAATAAAGGTGATCGGAATTATATACTAGTGCACCTTACACCCATGGTGGCATGCAAAGTGCAAAAAAGTCATCACAATGTAGATAAATCTACATGAAGTACATGTGATGAGAAGCTGGAGAACCCTAGGGGTAGACAAATAAAGATCAGTGCCTGAGTGTAAGGAGACAGAACAGATATAGATTTGTCAAACTCTCAGAACAAACATAGATATAATGCTACCACTAACTATTGCTTTCAAGCCTAGATAGGGTGTGAATTTAGAAACAATGCACTTGGGCACACCACACCCAGCACCACTGCCATAGACCACAAGTTAGGTCATATCATAAATTGAGTCCACTTTTGAGTCAAAACAGCTAGCACCAGGGAATTCTAATTCTAAAACAAGAAAAAACGATTAAGCAACCTCCTAAATTCAAAAATTGTAAATCCACTAGTTTGGAACCTATTCATTCTGGCCACCTACCACAACCTGTAGGTAATAATCCATGTTGTTGTTGCTATACTCAAATCTCACAAATGTATATATAATATGGGAAGAGGTGCTGAGGTCTGCTTTTGGGGAAAGACAGACCATGATGTTTAGTTGACTTTGGCATATAACATCTTTGGAGATGGGGAGAGATACTGTTGCTGACTACTATGCACAGATTAACATGTTATTTATTGTGGGGCCATTTCCACAACTCTTTCACTAACTATGTAACACTTTAGGCTGACCATCCGTACGTGGTGGGAACAATGAAACTTACCTGAATTTAGACATGAAGAAGGCAGATGTTATGGCTACTCCTAGGGTTCTCTAGTATCTCATTATGTAGGAAAGTCCTTTTTTTTTTGCCTGATCACCCCCACTCTTTCTGGATAGGTACTGGTGGTTACTGACTCTTGGCTGTGCCCTGGGTACTGCTTACCAGTCCCAGGGCCAGTGCTCTGTGTAAAATGGATATGCAAATTAGGCTAATTATAATTGGCTAAGTTAACCTACCTATAAGTCCCTAGTATATGGTAGGGCATGTAGGTTTAGGGACCACAGCATAGGTGGTGCACACCTAGGTGCATTGCTGAGGTGCCCAGTGTCATTTTAAAAGCAAGCCTGCCTTGCTGGCTGCTTTTAAATTAAAGTTATATGCAAATTCGACTTTGGAATTAAAGGTACTTCCAAAGTTTTAAACTACCTTATTTTTACATATAAGTCACCCCTAAGGTGTGCCCTATGTGCCCCTAGGGCTGGGTGCCATGTAACTATAAGCAGGGACTTTATAAAAATAGATTTATAAGCCCTGGTGAGGTAAAAACAGCCAAATTCGTTTTTCCCTCATTGAAGTAAATGGCCTTCATAGGCTAGAATGGGCAGACTTTATTTTTAATTTTAAAGTCTCCTTAAATGTTACATACCAAGAATTTGGTATCAAATTGATTGTTATAATAAATCCCACAACTTCCAGTTGTTGGATTTAATATAACTAGTGCAGGTAAAAAGTTTAGACTTTACCTAAAAAGTTGCCAATTTCAGCTCTGCATTGTTTTTGCTGCTGTGCTCTGATTGGCCAGCCTGCAGCAGCTTCTGCCAGGCCACTTTTATGAGGTGTGAAGTGGCCTGGCTTTACACAAAGGAATGTGCTTGGGGGAGAGAATCTCCCCTCAGCAGATGGGGAAGCAGGAAGGGGGAGGGCTGCCAAACTGGTCTTCAAAGGCAGGGAAGGACATCTGGAGCACCCAGCAACACCCCCACATCCTGCAACCCCAGACAGCTAGGTGCCCCCTTGATTAGATTAGGAGAGGGCAGGAGAGGGGTGTGTTTATGATTTTTAGCCACACCAGTGGGTGGGTTCAGCCAGATCTCTCCTCCAAAAATCAGATTCATCCATTTTGGATTTTTAGAGACTATTGCCTTCTGGGATGGATTTTTGCCACACTTCCCAGGAAGTGGTCATCACAGGGGGACGACCCTGTCCCTGATTGGAGGACCAGGGCCCCCCTGCTTTTCACCCAGGAGCAAGGATAAAACTGGCAGACCTGCACCCACGCCTCAGATCCCCACCAAATTTCAAGAAGAAAGAACTACAAGGAGAAGAAGGACTGCCCTGCTGGACCCCTGGCCTGCACCTGGACCCTGCACTCAGAAAGACTGCACCAGCTGCACACTTGGGCTTCACCACAAGAAGGACTTTGCCTGGCTTCCACTGGTTCAAGGAGGGACTCCCTGTTTGCTACAGGTGAAAAATTGCTAACCAGAGTCCCCTGCACCAACTCCTGAAAAAGTGACCAGCTGACCACTGCCCAGTGGCCAAAAAGGAGTTTGCGCCAGGTGCACTCTGGGAGTTGAAGTCTGCACTTCCCAAGGACCATCACAGAACTTCTGGACCCTTGGGGTGAGCTGTGGACCCCAAAAGAACCTTAAAAGAACATCTGGGTGAAGCCCCAGAAGTTTGGAAAAGATTGGAGAAATTTTTGAAAAAAGCTCCATAAAGTGACCGACTCGACGCGGAAATTCTAGCCGGCTTGCCTCAACCGCGACCCGGCCTGACTTCGTGGTTCGTCCCGGTCAAGAAAAACATCCGAAAAAGAGACTAAGTCCGAACGTAAAAAGTTGACCGGGACCTTCCAGCCATCGTATCCGAGAAGGGCTCCACGGACGTCGGATCAAGATCCAGGTTTACCCCGGTCGAAGGATTTTCATCTCGAAAAAACGACTAAGTCCGAAGGTAGAAATCACCACCGAGGAAACCGACTTCGCGTATCCGGACAAGGGCTCCAGGAGGTCGGATCCAACTGGCAGGTTCGTCCCGGTGAAGAAAAACTTCAAAATAAAGACTAAGTCAGAAGGTAACTTTTTAACCGAGGCTTCCCGCGACCTGTATCCGAGCAGGGCTCCATCGCGGTCGGCCTGAAAGTTTGACTTTGTCCCGGTCCTGGTGCAACCAGATGACCCGATTGGCGCTTTTCGTTTCTGAGCGCTAGAAAATAATAATACTTTAAAAATTCATATCTCCGGTTCCCCTGAACCGATTTTAATCGTTTTTGTGTCATTTTAAAGATAAAAATATAAGCTATTTTTATAAATTGGTTTTGGATTTTTAAACTGTTTCCTGTGTTTTATTTAATTACTGTTTTGTGATATTTGAATGCTTTACACTTTGTCTCCTAAGTTAAGCCTTGACGCTCGATGCTAAGCTACCAAGGGTAGAGCTGGGATTAATTTACTGAGACCTAACTGTACTTTTGTGGAGGTTTGTGGCTTGTTGCTAGGTGTAGGTACCTACCTGCCCTACCAATAACCCATTTTCCAACATAATTGGAAGCAGCGACGGGATCCTGTACTTGTGTTCAATATCACGTTACAGTTTTAGATAAAACAAATTAAAAATCCTTTAAATTGTCCTAGTGCAAAAATTGTTTTGAATTTTTAATTTTAATTTTTTTAAAATTAATTTTGATTAATTTCAATTATTGAATTTTTGTAATTTTTCTAAATTCCTGTTACCAATTTTTGCAAAAAGTTTTTTGTTGACACAAAACTAGGGAACCATGGAGCTTGATCTGGCTAGCCTACCCACACTGACAGTAGTCCAGCTTAGGGGGTTGTGTATTGAGAGGGGGTTGCCTGCAACCACTAATCTCAGGAAGGAAATCCTGATTAAATCCCTGACAGCATGGGCTGAGGCCCAAGAGGTAGAGACAGAGGAAGCTCCAGAGGAGGAACCAAAAGAAGATGATGCTAACTCTAACCATTCAGGGGAGGAAAGGCATCAGACCCCAAGTGAGGAAGAGGAGGAACGGTCCTCACTGGACACAGTCACTAGGGGTAGACCCAAAGCTAGTGGTAGGAAGAGGGTCCTTTCAGGAGGAGAGAACCCATCCATCAGGGAGAGAGAGCTGGAAGCCCAGCTAGCCTACATAGCTTTGGAGGCAGATAAGCTTGCCCTAGAAAAAAAGAAGTGGGCAAGCAAAGAAAAAAAAGATGGAAGCAGCGAGAAAGAAACTGAGGTGTCCCTGGGTGGGGGTTTTGCCCCCAGATTACCCAAAGGGGTGGTTCCTGCCTATGTAGAGGGGGATGACATTGATAAGTGGCTGGGGGCCTTTGAGAGGGCCCTCCAGATGAGGAAAGTCAAGCCTCAGTACTGGGGTTCACTCCTTTGGGAGTTAGTTCCCAACTCTGGGAGGGATAGGCTCCTAACCATGAGTGGGGAGGATGCAGACTCATACCCCAGTATGAAGAGTTGCTTGACTAAGAAGTTTGGTCTAACCCCAGAGCAGTATAGGCTTAAGTTTAGGGACACCCAAAAGACAAGCACCCAGTCCTGGGTGGACTTTGTGGACATTTCAGTGAAAGCACTGGAGGGCTGGATACAGGGCAACAGGGTAAGTACCTTTGAGGGGCTGTACAATTTGATTATGAGGGAGCACCTTCTAACTAATTGTGTCCAAGAGAGGCTCCGCCAGTATCTAGTAGACTCTAGGTTGACCAACCCCAGAGAGCTGGGGGAGGCAGCAGATGACTGGTTAAGAACTAGAGTTAACCAGAGACCCCCAGGGGGTGATCAGAAAAAGGGAGGACATGGTTCTTCTCAGGGGAAGAACCAGGGGAAAGATGACAAAAAACCCAAAGAGTCCTCACAAGAGTCCCCAAAAACTTCTCAGGGAGGGGGAGCCCCGAGCCAATTCACTTCTAAAGGGAAAGGGTATCAGGGAAAGAATTTTGATCCTGCTAAAGCAGGAAGGTTTCAGGAGCTTGCTAAGGCCGGCAAGTGTTTTGACTGTTATCAGCCAGGACATAAAAGAGGAGATGCTATCTGCACCAAGAAGCCCCCCACTGGTGGGCAATCCCAGGGGATTGCTAGTGTAGGGTTGGGGGTGGAAGTTGGCCCAGGGGTGGAATCAGGGTACACTGAAGTCACCTTAGTATCCGTGGGTGGGGTGGACATTGCAACTATGGCCACCTTACCCCCCATCATGCAGAGGTATAGGCAGAGGCCTAAAGTCAATGGGACTGAAGTGGAAGCTCTGAGAGATACAGGAGCCAGTGTGACAATGGTCACAGAAAAGCTGGTTTCTCCAGAGCAGGTCTTACCTGGTGTCTTCCACCAGGTGACTTATGCAGATAGCAGAACCAAACTCCATCCCATGGCTATGGTGAGTCTGGAATGGGGAGGTGTGACTGGCCCTAAAAAAGTAGCTGTAGCTCCTGCCCTCCCAGTAGAGTGTCTACTGGGAAATGATCTTGAAGCATCTGAATGGTCAGAAGTGGAGAGAAGGGTCCATGCAAAGATGCTGGATCTCCCTGAATGGGTGTGTGCTGTGACTAGGTCACAGGCAGCACAACAGGGAAATGCTGGACACTTGGACCCTGGAACAATGGGCCAAGCCTCCAAGAAAAAGAGAAAGAGCACTGGGTCTGGCTTGCCAGCCCCAACAAGTACAGAGGGTCAGGAAGAATCCAACCCTGAGGGGGAGGATCTGAACTCTGAGGGAGGGACACCTTCCCTGCAAACTCTGCCTGACTTGGCAGAACTGCAAGGGGCAGGTGGGCCCACCAGAGAAGATTTGTGCCAGGGACAAAGAGAGTGTCCCACTCTTGAGGGCCTGAGGCAGACTGCTGCCAGGCAAGAACAAGGGGATACCAGTGGTACCCACAAGGTTTACTGGGAGGATGGAGTTCTCTACACTGAGGCTAGGACCCTCAAAGAAGGGGCTACTAGGAGAGTAGTGGTCCCCCAAAAGTATAGAGAATTCCTCCTTACCTTAAGCCATGATATCCCCTTAGCTGGTCATTTGGGACAGACCAAGACCTGGAACAGGCTGGTCAACCATTTTTTTTGGCCAGAAATGTCCGAAAAAGTCAAGGAGTTTTGCAGCTCCTGTGTCACCTGTCAAGCCAGTGGCAAGACAGGGGGCAAGTCAAAGGCTCCCTTAATTCCACTGCCAGTGGTTGGGACTCCCTTTGAGAGGGTGGGGATTGACATTGTTGGTCCCCTAGACCCACCAACTGCTTCAGGTAACAGGTACATTGTGGTGGTAGTGGACCATGCCACCAGGTACCCTGAGGCAATACCCCTCCGGACAATCACTGCACCCACAGTGGCTAGGGCCCTACTTGGTGTGTTCACCAGAGTGGGATTCCCAAAGGAGGTGGTCTCAGATAGGGGCACAAACTTTATGTCAGCCTA
Source organism: Pleurodeles waltl (assembly GCF_031143425.1). Taxonomy (NCBI): domain Eukaryota; kingdom Metazoa; phylum Chordata; class Amphibia; order Caudata; family Salamandridae; genus Pleurodeles; species Pleurodeles waltl. The sequence goes on along the minus strand of NC_090442.1, from coordinate 578,020,922 downwards.
TCTGAAAGCCATGTGGGAGGAGTGTGGTGTTACTTATAAGTTCAGCACACCCTACCATCCACAGACCAATGGTCTAGTGGAAAGATTCAATAAGACCCTGAAGGGCATGATCATGGGTTTGTCTGACAAACTCAGGAGGAGATGGGATGTCCTCCTCCCATGCCTGCTGTTTGCCTACAGGGAGGTGCCACAGAAGGGGGTTGGATTCAGCCCCTTTGAGTTACTGTTTGGGCACCCTGTAAGAGGCCCATTGTGCTTGGTGAGAGAGTCTTGGGAAAAGCCTCTCAAGGAAGCCAAGGAGAATGTGCTGGATTATGTACTAGGCCTGCGGTCTCGCATGGCTGAGTATATGAAGAAGGCAAGCAGGAACCTGGAGGCCAGTCAGGAGCTCATGAAGCTCTGGCATGATCAAAAGGCTACCATGCCTGAGTATCACCCAGGACAGCTGGTGTGGGTTTTGGAGCCCATGGCTCCTAGGGCACTACAGGCCAAATGGACTGGGCCCTATCCAATCCTAGAAAAAAAAGGTGAGGTCACCTACTTGGTGGACCTTGGCACCCCCAGGAATCCTCACAGGATCCTGCATGTTAATAGGATGAAACCCCACCAGGACAGGGCAGACATGACCATGCTGATGGTCACTGATGAAGGGAAGGAGGAGGAGGGTGAACCTCTGCCAGACCTCCTGTCCTCAAAGGAAAAAGATGGGTCAGTGGAGGGAGTGGTACTCTCTCCCAAACTGACAGATCAGCAACAACAAGACTGTAAGCAAGTCTTGGGACAGTTTGCTAGTCTGTTCTCCCTGACCCCTGGACTCACCAATTGGTGTGTCCATGATGTTGACACTGGTGACAGCTTGCCTGTCAAGAACAAGCTGTACAGGCTGTCTGACCAGGTCAAGGCCAACATCAAAGCTGAAGTGGCTAAGATGTTGGATCTAAAGGTAATTGAGCACTCTGATAGTCCTTGGTCCAGTCCAGTGGTACTGGTGCCCAAAGCTAGTCCCCAAGGTGGGAAGAAAGAATTAAGATTCTGTGTGGACTACAGAGGTCTAAATGCAGTCACTAGGACTGATGCTCACCCCATACCTAGAGCTGATGAGCTCATTGACAGGTTGGGGGCTGCCAAATTCCTGAGCACATTTGATCTGACCTCAGGATATTGGCAGATTGCCTTAAGTCCAAGAGCCAAGGAGAGGTCAGCATTTTCCACACCAGAGGGCCACTTTCAGTTCAAGGTGATGCCCTTTGGGATGAAAAATGCTCCTGCCACCTTCCAACGGTTGGTGAATAGAGTCCTATCTGGGTTGGAATCTTTTAGTGCAGCTTATCTAGATGATATAGCTGTATTTAGTTCCACCTGGAGGGACCACCTGGTCCACCTGAAGGAAGTGCTTCAGGCCCTGCTTCAAGCAGGCCTGACTATCAAGGCAAGCAAGTGCCAGATAGGGCAAAGTTCTGTTGTGTACCTGGGCCACCTTGTTGGTGGAGGCCATGTACAACCTCTCCAGCCCAAGATCCAGACTATCCTGGATTGGGAGGCTCCAAAAACCCAGACTCAGGTCAGGGCCTTTCTTGGCCTGACTGGGTATTACAGGAGGTTTGTTCAGAATTTTGGGACCATAGTGGCCCCTCTGACTGAGCTTACCTCCAAGAAACAACCCAAGAAGGTCATTTGGACCCCAGAGTGTCAAAAAGCTTTTGACACCCTAAAACAGGCTATGTGTTCAGCACCAGTGTTACTGGCCCCTGACTATAGCAAGGAGTTTGTAGTGCAAACAGATGCTTCAGAGGAAGGGATTGGGGCAGTGTTAGCACAAGTTAATGAAGAGGGCCATGATCACCCAGTTGCCTTCATCAGCAGGCGACTACTCCCCAGAGAGAAGAAATGGAGTGCCATTGAGAGGGAGGCCTTTGCTGTGGTTTGGTCCCTGAAGAAGTTGAGGCCTTACTTGTTTGGCACTCACTTCCGTGTACAAACTGACCACAGACCTCTCAGATGGTTGATGCAGATGAGGGGGGAGAACCCAAAACTGTTAAGGTGGTCCATTTCCCTACAGGGGATGGACTTCACAGTGGAGCACAGACCTGGGACTGCTCATGCCAATGCAGATGGCCTTTCCAGGTTTTTCCACTTAGCTGATGAGGACTACCAGGGTGTAGGTTAGTACCCATCACCTTTCATCTGGGGGGGGGGCAGTGTAGGAAAGTCCTTTTTTTTTGCCTGATCACCCCCACTCTTTCTGGATAGGTACTGGTGGTTACTGACTCTTGGCTGTGCCCTGGGTACTGCTTACCAGTCCCAGGGCCAGTGCTCTGTGTAAAATGGATATGCAAATTAGGCTAATTATAATTGGCTAAGTTAACCTACCTATAAGTCCCTAGTATATGGTAGGGCATGTAGGTTTAGGGACCACAGCATAGGTGGTGCACACCTAGGTGCATTGCTGAGGTGCCCAGTGTCATTTTAAAAGCAAGCCTGCCTTGCTGGCTGCTTTTAAATTAAAGTTATATGCAAATTCGACTTTGGAATTAAAGGTACTTCCAAAGTTTTAAACTACCTTATTTTTACATATAAGTCACCCCTAAGGTGTGCCCTATGTGCCCCTAGGGCTGGGTGCCATGTAACTATAAGCAGGGACTTTATAAAAATAGATTTATAAGCCCTGGTGAGGTAAAAACAGCCAAATTCGTTTTTCCCTCATTGAAGTAAATGGCCTTCATAGGCTAGAATGGGCAGACTTTATTTTTAATTTTAAAGTCTCCTTAAATGTTACATACCAAGAATTTGGTATCAAATTGATTGTTATAATAAATCCCACAACTTCCAGTTGTTGGATTTAATATAACTAGTGCAGGTAAAAAGTTTAGACTTTACCTAAAAAGTTGCCAATTTCAGCTCTGCATTGTTTTTGCTGCTGTGCTCTGATTGGCCAGCCTGCAGCAGCTTCTGCCAGGCCACTTTTATGAGGTGTGAAGTGGCCTGGCTTTACACAAAGGAATGTGCTTGGGGGAGAGAATCTCCCCTCGGCAGATGGGGAAGCAGGAAGGGGGAGGGCTGCCAAACTGGTCTTCAAAGGCAGGGAAGGACATCTGGAGCACCCAGCAACACCCCCACATCCTGCAACCCCAGACAGCTAGGTGCCCCCTTGATTAGATTAGGAGAGGGCAGGAGAGGGGTGTGTTTATGATTTTTAGCCACACCAGTGGGTGGGTTCAGCCAGATCTCTCCTCCAAAAATCAGATTCATCCATTTTGGATTTTTAGAGACTATTGCCTTCTGGGATGGATTTTTGCCACACTTCCCAGGAAGTGGTCATCACAGGGGGACGACCCTGTCCCTGATTGGAGGACCAGGGCCCCCCTGCTTTTCACCCAGGAGCAAGGATAAAACTGGCAGACCTGCACCCACGCCTCAGATCCCCACCAAATTTCAAGAAGAAAGAACTACAAGGAGAAGAAGGACTGCCCTGCTGGACCCCTGGCCTGCACCGGACCCTGCACTCAGAAAGACTGCACCAGCTGCACACTTGGGCTTCACCACAAGAAGGACTTTGCCTGGCTTCCACTGGTTCAAGGAGGGACTCCCTGTTTGCTACAGGTGAAAAATTGCTAACCAGAGTCCCCTGCACCAACTCCTGAAAAAGTGACCAGCTGACCACTGCCCAGTGGCCAAAAAGGAGTTTGCGCCAGGTGCACTCTGGGAGTTGAAGTCCGCACTTCCCAAGGACCATCACAGAACTTCTGGACCCTTGGGGTGAGCTGTGGACCCCAAAAGAACCTTAAAAGAACATCTGGGTGAAGCCCCAGAAGTTTGGAAAAGATTGGAGAAATTTTAGAAAAAAGCTCCATAAAGTGACCGACTCGACGCGGAAATTCTAGCCGGCTTGCCTCAACCGCGACCCGGCCTGACTTCGTGGTTCGTCCCGGTCAAGAAAAACATCCGAAAAAGAGACTAAGTCCGAACGTAAAAAGTTGACCGGGACCTTCCAGCCATCGTATCCGAGAAGGGCTCCACGGACGTCGGATCAAGATCCAGGTTTACCCCGGTCGAAGGATTTTCATCTCGAAAAAACGACTAAGTCCGAAGGTAGAAATCACCACCGAGGAAACCGACTTCGCGTATCCGGACAAGGGCTCCAGGAGGTCGGATCCAACTGGCAGGTTCGTCCCGGTGAAGAAAAACTTCAAAATAAAGACTAAGTCAGAAGGTAACTTTTTAACCGAGGCTTCCCGCGACCTGTATCCGAGCAGGGCTCCATCGCGGTCGGCCTGAAAGTTTGACTTTGTCCCGGTCCTGGTGCAACCAGATGACCCGATTGGCGCTTTTCGTTTCTGAGCGCTAGAAAATAATAATACTTTAAAAATTCATATCTCCGGTTCCCCTGAACCGATTTTAATCGTTTTTGTGTCATTTTAAAGATAAAAATATAAGCTATTTTTATAAATTGGTTTTGGATTTTTAAACTGTTTCCTGTGTTTTATTTAATTACTGTTTTGTGATATTTGAATGCTTTACACTTTGTCTCCTAAGTTAAGCCTTGACGCTCGATGCTAAGCTACCAAGGGTAGAGCTGGGATTAATTTACTGAGACCTAACTGTACTTTTGTGGAGGTTTGTGGCTTGTTGCTAGGTGTAGGTACCTACCTGCCCTACCAATAACCCATTTTCCAACACATTACATGTAGCTTAATGTGGATTTATCTACATTGAGATTACCTTTTTGCACTTTGCATGCCACAATGGGTGTGAGGTGCACTAGTGTTTTGGATAACCTATATTGGAGGTACTTTACCTGATGTTTTGTAGCCCTGATGAAGTCGTAGATGTAGATGCCACACACGATGAAACACGTGTTGCTACGCTATCATGAACAAAGATGCATTGCTGCATCCAGGAATGAAAACGTGATGACTGTAATGATACAATTGCAAGCAATATTGTGATTATCAAAGAACAATCCATCGGATTAAAGGATCAACTGGGAACACGAGGTTGTAAATAGGAAAGAAGTTGTTCTGAACTGATTATATGAAGTGGAAATGTCCAAGAACTAAAAGAGAGCAATTGAACATATTCATGGCAGTTCTAGAGAGTCCAGTATTCTAAATTAAAAAGAAAACAAAAAAGAATAAGACACAAGAGGTGAGTTTTGCAAAAGAAACGCCTAACACTGAGAACTCGAGTGAGGCTTTTGCTGTTAAACCCACAGATTTGTTTACACTGACAGTAACAGATTATTCATGAGATTGACTGAGATAATAAAATGGCAGGGAAAGAGAAAAATAGGGAAAAAATTAGGCACTGAGCCTGGAAAATAACAGTAACATTAAATTTCGAAAGTAAGGAAGCGAATTGTGCTAGAACGGGATACTAATAATTGTCCCTGTCATTTCAGGACTCCTTTCCTGCTGACACAAATCCTGTAATCCTTCCTCTCACATGGCTACACCAGTACTCTGTAGTCATCAAGATGAGAGTGGGTAGTCTGGAGGTGGGCTATTATGAGCATTCCTTAACTCCCAATGACAATGGCTGACCTGACAGCTGCAACTGCTGGGAATTTCATGGTACCTCACCTTATTTCAAATCTGATCTGATTGGAAAAAGGATATGATATAATGTTCTTTTACATTGTGATAAGTTTTTTGTGGGATTGTTCATCATGCAAACATCTAAGTTATCTAGCAGATCGTCGTGAGGTGCAGCAGAATAAGGCAACCTTAAATATTTTTATTTTAAAGTTCCATTTGGATCAAAACATAATTTGAAAGTATCCGACCTAGCATATCTGGAACCCTTGCCCTGTTTCTTTCTGTGCCCCTTGTGTGCCACAACAGAGGCAAGAGGCGTTTTTCTGTGGCCTCACCTTCATGTGCCTTAGTATAAGTGAACAACATATTCAATCCAGTAACTTAGACAATGGCAGAGGGCTAACTCAGATCATGTACATTGAGGTGCCGTTTTAGTAAAAGATCAACTTGTGAAGTGTTCTTGAGTATAAGGGAAGCAGTCTGGTTAAAACAATTCGGGTCTGTTAACAACTTGAGTAGAAATATTATTTATTATTTTTGTGCCTCAGCATGCGATTTTACCTTTCTCAATAGCAACATGAGCATGCAGATAACTACAGACCAGAGCCTCGGCCAGCATGTGACTTTGATTATAAGCATATTTTCATATATCCCTGTCGGCAGGAGCTAGATACACAAATATTCAAAGGCATATATAAGTTTAGAAGAATGTGTTATATCTGAGATTAGTTTGAGGAAATTTTGTTTATAAATTCTGCTTTTATCACAAGATAAATTTAATTTCTAGGACAGAGGAAAGGGCATTTCCTTGACCTGAATGAAGCATTAAATATGGAATATGGATGCGTATGTAAATTGTAATGCATTGGACCTTCATAGGTTAGAGGTTATATCCATGAAAACCCATGAAGGTGGTAATTATACCAGCTGGGGCGATTAATAAGACAGAGACCACGAAGGACGCTGGCTTAATGCTCAGTAGGTTATTTCTCTCCCTACTCTGAATGAGAGAGGGCATTTTCATTTATGTGGCAAGGGAGGGGATCAGTGGAGAGGGAGAGCTACTGAACAGTATCGGACATTTTCGAAATGGGGAAAAGTGTAGCCTGTAAATGTGAATGCCTTAATAAAATATTTCTGGATTTGTGACATGACACCCCTTTATATATAAAAAAAAAGGATGTAGCTAGTTTCGGAAACAAGCACAGGTGTCCCAATGGCTTGAAATGTTCATCAACGGTATGAGTGCTTTTCCTTCCTTGTGGAGTCTGCCCCGTTGAACAAGACTCAGAAAATAAAAAAAAAATACTCATTAAATGTTCAGAGGGGGTGGGTTACCCTGAAAGGGCATAGGATTAGCAAAGTAGTGTGGGGCTTTCAGTTTTCACAAGTTCAGTTGGGAGTTTCTACTGACCAGTGAAAATTTGTGGTTTATATAATGATTCTTTGGCAGAAGATTCTCACTTCCCAAATCTGGGCATTTAGGCTTCGTAGTGACAAGACTTTTGCCAGCTGTTACAAGCTTGGCAGCTTTAAGTGCTGTGTCCAGCTGCGTCCAGAGGATGTGAGACACGCAATAGAATATAGTACTGCAAACTTATGAGAATGAGTGTGTATAAATTAACTTCGTCCAGTGATAAAAACATATTTGTTGCTGATGCAGGTTTGAGGTCAGGAAGAAGAAGGGAAGACATCTTTGCTGCTATCAAGCATGACCTGTGACTGGAACTTGTGTTAAACATGGTTGGGGCCGTGATCATTTTTAACTTGTGGACAGCTTTCAACAACTTCGGTTATTAGACTCTGATTAGAGTACTCCACATTCTGGGGATCTGGTAAATAGCTTTCTGTCACCCTGGTCTAAAATAGAGTGGATGGAAATATATTCTGTCACCCTCAGTCTGCTCTTAATTATGCATGCTTACACTAAGTAAATGTATACATTCATCCAACAAAAAAACAAAACCTTTTTGCATTTTTTTCATATTGTTTTCCATATTGAAACCAATGACAAATAACGTATTGTCAAACTATTGTTATCAACCGAGCTCAAGAATAACATCTTCCCAGACTCCTTGCTATCAATCACTTGATCAACAAAATTATGCAAAATGGAATCTTGCACCGACTGAGCATTCTGAAATATATGCTCAGTCACCTACACCACCTACAAAGTTCTGTGCCGAAACCACTTTCCACTTGATCAGCTGGAAGTACTTCTCTACAGCTATTAGGTCTTTATTTTGGCAGCCCGTTCGCAAATCCATTATCTTAGAGCACAATGAACAGGAAAATCATGTCTTCCAAAATGACCCAAAATTCTAGTGTCCCGGTAGATTTGTAGATCTCTAAGTATCTGAGATCGTTGATCACTGGAATGTGTGAGGAAGTCAACTCGGGAATACAAGCTTTTTTCAATCCTATTGAAAAAGTTTGAATGCCCATTGATGGCAGTGCTTTAAATGGACAGGTCCTGTCCGGTAGTGAATACCAGCACTTCTTTAAGTTGAAAAGGAGTGTACCTGCACTTCTCAGCACTGCTGCAATACAATTATTGGGTAGAGTATCGGCACTCTGCTGGATCAAACAGGGACTCTAAATAGTGACTACCTATACTTCAATATTTCCTTTTAAAGCACTGATTGATGGTGACATTGTCCCTCCACGCACTGAATGAAGCATTCAGTGTACCACAGTACAATTAGCATCATGAAACCACACTGTTAAAAATACAATCGAAGGAGTAACTTTGTAAGTTGTGAAAATTGTTTTTATTTAATAAATCTTAAAACACATACCTATAGAAAATGTTTAGTCAAAATGCTGAAAACATCTAAAATATTGCTTTACATTTTAATGTTATAAAGTGTAATTTATGCAATGTTCAATGGCTGAATGATACGTTAGTTCTACCATTAAAAATGTTTCTAAGTAGAAGGCAAATATTAGTCGCTCCTGGTTCACAATGAAAAGAGCACAATATTATGCAGTTTTAGTGAACTATAGAGGTTAGCAGCAAGCGACTGAATGAGTAAAAGCACGCAACTCTTCGGTTAGAAAGAGAGACGCGAATGAGAGGAGCGTTGTAGTTCAGTTAACTCATTGACATTTGGCGTTATCCCAACTCTAAAATGACGTTTTAGGAGAAAACATTGTGCACGGGAGAAGAGCTGCGTGGTCGGTATCAGGTTCTTCCCAGCAATGCCTGACGTGGTCTCAAAACCAGGTTGCGTAGCAACAATGAATGTGAAATCTGATGATGATCTGATACGAGGTAATGGTGTGCAATACAGGGTTCCTGTCTAATGTGGGAAACGATCTTGATTTTATATTTTAAAAAATGGAAGGATGTTTATACCTATGCTTTCTTTACACAAAACAAAAAATGTAAACAAAACTAAAGTAATTTTCACCGGTCTCTCTTGCCCGTTACGCCAGGCTGAATTGACCAGTGAAATTGACAACATTTTACTCCTTCATTCTGCAACTTCACTGCTCCGAGCAGGTGTAAAACTGACAAAGGGCTTTTTCCTATGGGAACATTCCACACATTGCTAGTCCAACAATGCGTCAGATTAGCGCCAACACATGTGCCAGGATTTCTGACACGTCTGTTAAAACCTGTGCCATGGAGCTCTGAATCGTAAATACAGTGCATCCATGGCATAGTTAGGAATCGTTAGGCAATGCAGATATCCGAGGTGTGTCAGTTTCTTGTAAACGAGGCTAACAGTTTCTCTGCCCAATCCAATGTTTCTCCTTTGGTAATCCTTCCGGGCACGGTAAGAGGCTCATCCTTCTGCACGGGACAACACATAACCCTTGTCTTATTGTTTTACATACTGTGACATATAATGTTGCATTTAAGGTTTTTGTAGTTTACTTTCTTGGGACTGAGGCTCTTTGAAGTGAAAAACAATGTGCACATGAGAGGGGGGAAAATGAGAGAGAGTGAGGGGGAGGGAGCGTGGTGGGAGGGAGGTGATATAATGGGTTGTCATCCCAAGGGTGTGTTAAAAACATTTGGAAAAAACATGGAAATCGTAGAAGCGGCGCATATGCAAAGTAGGAAAATGTTTATATTGTAGGTCATATATACTTAGAATTCACGAATTGCAGCAACCAATCTACTAACCTATGATGCTGTTGCTCCTTCCCCCAGCGCTGGCGTGCTTTATGCTGCTTAGCTTGCACCCTTGCACCATGCACACAGTCTTCCACTATAGTGAAAGGGTGTGTGCTTGATGATGTCGATGACGGGTTTTCTACTGGAATGCTATGCTTATGCATAGTCTAAACCTTTTCTTAGTTTGTATTTGTGCTTTACATTATACACAAATGAAAATTTGGAAAATGCTTGAAAAAATGTCCTTAAACTTTGCGCCTGTCTTGAGGAGTAATACATTTTAAGCACAAAGCCCTATACGCCATTTTTAGTAGCTAGTCCTTTGTGGCAAAGACTATTGGTGGTTGCCTGGAAACACCTTTGTACTAGTGCAATTCGCTGCTGTGCTTTACTTTAGGGCTAAATGTCTAGCTCAAATGAAGATTTGTGCTGTAGAGTAATTAGATTACCAATGCTTTGCACCAGTTTGTGTCATGAATGCATTTTTTGAATTTGGGAATTATACCTCTTTCAATTTTGGTGGGCAGGCCTCCTTCGACTGAATTTTTTCTCCAAAGTTGCCCTTCTGTTCACAGCAGGAAATGATTAAATGGGTAAGGGCACACATCCAGACTAGAGGATAAAGGAAAACCCAAGGTTTAAGAGGAGAACTGTGAGGACATGAAATGTACTTAAAGTGATTATGATGAACTCTGCTTATGTAATGTGGCTACTAGAGAAATAGTGCTATTATCTCAATTCATTAAAAAAAGGTATCTGCCTAAACTACTGGCAATTTGGAATGTGACATGGCAGGGGTAAAATATTCTGCAATGTTTTCAAGCTTGGATCTTTGAAAGTTATATCCTTCTCTCTGAACAATCTAGTGTACACTTTCAACTCTCAGATTCTGATAACATTGCTGTGGTACACACTGTTTTAGATAAATATAATATGATTCGAAATCAGCCATTTTTATTTTTTACCACAGCCTTCGATAGTGAAACTAGAACGCAAACTTTGATGGAACCTGAGTAACTTGAGGATCCCAGATGGACCAATAAAACTCTAAATTGCCCTCAAACATTATACTTGCTGCAGGGTTTTGATGGGATCAGAAAAAGTTACCCTTCCACATAATCACGTAGAGCAGGCTGAAACAGGGTTGCCTTCTTGTCACACTCCTTTTTCACTATATATTCATGATTTTCCACACATATTCCTAAGGCCTAGAAATTTTCCCCCAATGCCTGGTTAAAAGAGCTTTCTGTGCGATTCTTTGTGCACATTATGGTCCTCATTATGACATTGGTGGTAAATCCCGCTTATCGCCACCCTGACTGCTACCAACCTACTGCCGCCAAGGCACTCACCATATTATAGCACACACACATCAATCCATCACTATTCAGCCACATACACAATTCCGCCAGCCCAAAGGTCAATGATAAACTGGTGGTATCCAAACCCACATCGTTACACTAACAAAACAACGCCCACCACATTATGACCCACAAATCACCACAGCAGACATTCAATGGCGGTAAACCATTGGGGGTACATACCACCAAGCCCAAAATACACACACACCACATTGGACAATTCAAACTACACACACCTGACACCCATACACACACCACACACCCACACCACTATAAAACACCCCCCCCCACATTACCCACAACCCTTTACCATTATAAACCATTGGCACAAGACAGACACCACGACCACAGACAAGACCAGAGCCACACACCACCATCACCTATACACCACCCACACACCTTACATCACACACCACAACACATCACCCTACACACCCTCCCCCACACTCCTCACACAACACCCATGGCACCTCAGAGACACCCTCAATTCTCAGAGAAAGAGCTAAGGGTCATGGTGGAGGAAATCATCTGGGTAGAGCCACAGCTATTTGGAGCACAGGTGCAGCCGATATCCATTGCTACGAAGATAGAGCTATGGCGTAGGATCGTGGACAAGGTCAATGCCGTGGGACAGCACCCCAGAACCAGGGATGACATCAGGAAGAGGGGGAACGACCTGGGGAGAAGGTACATTCCATTGCAGCAAGACACCAACTTGCTGTACAGAGGACTGGCGGTGGACCCCCGCCTCCTCCCCCACAACTAACAACATGGGAGGAGCAAGTCTTGGCAATCATGCATCCAGAGGGCCTGGCAGAAGTAGCAGGAGGACTGGACTCTGGTAAGTCAATTCTTTATTACAATCGCCCCCTACCTGCATGCCATCACATACCCCCACCCTCACTCACATCACTCCACCACCTCCCACACACCCCACCATCACATCTCAGCCTATCCCGATTTCAAGCCCTGCATGCACCACAAATGTATGGACACCACTCACAGCCCTGCATAGACACCTATCACTAAAGCATGCACAATAGAGAGCATCAGCTAGCCCACCACATACCAACTCACACAAGTGAAAGCTGCCAGGGGGAATACAACCAAAGAGGGCAACCCATGATGCACAATATGTCACACATAGAAAGAATAATACTGCATTTACATCCCCACAGATACCCCAGCCAATGTCAATGGAGAAGAGGTGCCAGCGATATCCAGTCCCCCCCACAGAAGAGGCCCACAGTGATGACAGTGATACTGGTCGCCTGGATCTGGATGACCAACCTGGCGCATCAGGGACCTCTGGACAGTCGGTGACCCAGCCACAGTCACAGACCAGCACAGAGCCTCCTCCCTCAGGAAACACCACCACAGCACCCACCCAGCGTACCCATACCTCTGTCCCCAGGACACGTCAATCAGCATTGTGTCCACCACTACAGGGACCCCAGGGCACACCTCGCCCCCAAGACAATCAGGGACCTGGGGTCAGTGGCAGTGGGCACACGGTTCAGGGGACAGAGGCACAGGACAACAGGGAAACTGGGAGGACTGCTGTGCATCAGGGGGACGACAGGCCCAGGGAACCAACTCTCCAGGATGCACTCACCGAGATCCTGGGAGCATACCAACATTCCCAGGATACGCTGGGCCAGATCCTGGCCAACGTGCAGGAGAAAAGGCAGCTGCAGGAGGGCATTACCAGGGGATCAGGAAGGACTTGCAGGCTATTAACACCACCCTGGTCTGCATTGCAGGGGTGCTGGCAGACATGGCCAACATTATGAGGGAGGCAGCCTCACAACACCAGCCCCTGACACTAGCAAGACATCTGAACTGCCTTCCACCTCCGCTGCCACTAGTGGACAGGAGGCCCCGCCACAGGACCAACAACCCACCAGCACCCCTTCTCCCGCAGAAGGTGAACCACCCGCAAACATTTCCTGCGATCCAGGCAGAAGCCAGAGACTATTGCCAAGACCCCGCCAGGAAATGAGACCCTCCTGATTGTCACCCTTGTGTCCCACTTGGTCACGTTGTCCACATTGAACTGCCATTGCTCCATTTCCTGTGTCCTCATGGACAATGCACCTGTGCTACCAATAGACTGGAACTATACCCTGGACTTTCCTCCATCATCACCCCATCCCAATGCACTTGCCCCTCTACGTCTTAGCACTTAAATAAACACCCTTGAAAAAAATAGAAATGCCAAATGATTTAAGTATGTATTCGTTTAACCAGGTTCAAACATTGCAATTCAACTGTACAGTAATGTTCACATTTAAAAAACCTGTAGTTGGCTGCAGTGATCACACTAGGAGCGATAGTGGAGCACCAACATCTGCAAAATGAGTTACCAAATGGTACAGTGAGTGGCCATAGAAGTGGGAAATAACAGCATGCCAGTGACAAGATAAACAAGAAAATATCAAGGAGAGATGAAGTAACACTCTCCTACATGTGTGTCATTGGAAGTATTGTCGAATCACTGCAGTTCTGTTGTCCTCATCCTCTGCATCCTCATTCTCACCGTCCACAGGGTCCACTGCTGCCACACAGCCATCCCAGTGGGGAGACGGATAGCAAATATCAAGTCAGGCTCCAGTGGAGTACACAGCTCCGTGATTGTGGCCCTGTCAAGTTTATAGGTGTGGATAATGTGCCTGTCCTCCATTGTTGCCAAGTCCATCAGGGGTCTGTACATGGGGGTAAGTCTCCATCTCCTATTCATCTGCAGCTGTAGCAATCTATGGAGCAAAAGAGTGAGGAGAGGGTCACAAACTGAACATTGTAGCCACAACAGTACAAAGCATGATGTTAATTTTAAATGTATAAGTGGCATTTGTCCTGTATGTCCAATTGTGAACTGTGACACAGTTATAATCCAGGTCCTGCCCCCCCCCCTGAAATGGCATCCACCTGTCCTGTGTGGAGGGACAGGTAGAACTGAGGTAATTCCGCTGATGTTGTGCGCCATTGCAGGAGGTGATTTGGAACCTCCATACAACGCCTCATTGGATGATATTGGCCCCTATGGGGTACAGTGGCCAATGGTGATGTACACCGGTGGTGACGGTACGCACCGCCATGGACGTAACCGACATTTTCTATCTGTTCACTCACTTGCTACCTCACCTTCAACAGGAGAGGACCTACACTGCATGTGCTGCTGTGACCTTTGTCTGGAACCTACCATAGCCCATGTGACTGGGGAAAGGGCCCCTGCCTTCACCTCGGCGGAGTTGGAGTGACTGGTTGATGTGGTCCTACCCCAGTACGGACTGCTGTATGGGCCTCCAGACCAACAGGTGAGTACAGTATGAACATGATGCATGGGGCATGAATGCATGGAGTGGTGTGTGGGAAGGCCTTGTGTAGAAGGGGTTGGTGCATGGTCCCAGGGCGGCGGGCAGCTTCTGTGCTGGGCCCTGTGTGTGCAAATGTTGATGTGAAGTATAACAGGCAGGATGGTCTGAATAATACCTTTCTCTGTCTGTATTTCTCTGTATGTCCACGCCTATCAGAAGAAGAGTATATGGCGTGCCGTCTCCAAGGACGTGCAGACCCTGGTGTTCTACGGCAGACGGAGCACCCACTGTCAGAAACGGTGGGAGGACCTGAGACGCTGGGCACGGCAGATGGCGGAGGCCCAGCTGGGGAGCTGGGGATGGCCTCCCAATGAGGAAGGGGTGCCCATCGAACCCTGATCCCCCTGATGGCCCGCATACTGGCGGTGGCCTATCCGGAGCTGGATGGGTGCTTGAGGGCATCACAGCAGCCACAAGCGGGTGTGTACAGTTCCCATCATTACAACTTATGCATGGTAGGGGGGAATCCGGGTGGGGGATGAGTATCAGTGTGTGCCCCTAGGCCAGGCCTGACATTGCAGAGTAGGTCCCATGTTTGGCAGGGTTCTGATGTGATATTCCTGCTACCTAGCTTATATGCATCCACTACTGCCCAGGTATGCTGCAGTTGGCGGTATGTGTCCCTCCCCATGCCCTGGTGGCTAGCATTGTTACTGGCTGTGCATTGCATAGTGCGTAGGCCTGTTGCCTGTGTGTGAGGGTGATATGGACGCCAACAGTGGTGTTGGTGCAACCACTGACCCAGTGTATCCTTTGTCTCTCCCCCCCTTTCTGTTTTGTCATCCTATCCTTATGTGCATTAGCATAATCTCGCGGAGGAGCAGAGGCACTGGTGACAGAGGGAGCTGCATCCCACAGGACCCAGGAGGCAGAGTCCACCAACTCAGAGGGTACTAGTGGGATGGAGGGCGAGGGGAGCACCACGGAGGAGACTGGAGGGGACAGTTCCCTCCTCCGATGGAAGCTCCCTGGTGGTGGCGGACACTTCTGTGACCACCCCATGTACAGCCACCACCCCCATACCAGCACCGCCTAACCAGCAGCGAGTTGCTTATGCCCGCTCACCCAGGAAGGTGGGCATCTCCTCTGCCCCAGGTACCTCAGGCCCTGCCCCAGTGAGCCCTGCTGCCCCGAGTGAGGAGGCTATTGACCTCCTGCGATCCATCTCTCTAGGGCAGTCAACCATTATGAATGCAATCCAGGGGCTGGCAGCACAAATGCAACACACCAATGCATTTCTGGAGGGCATTCACACTGGCTTTGTGGCCCAACAGAGATCAATCCAGGCTCTGGCCTCCTCCTTGATGGCAACCATTGTCCCTGTTTC
Organism: Pleurodeles waltl; assembly: GCF_031143425.1. Taxonomy (NCBI): domain Eukaryota; kingdom Metazoa; phylum Chordata; class Amphibia; order Caudata; family Salamandridae; genus Pleurodeles; species Pleurodeles waltl. Next base: position 578,005,197 of record NC_090442.1, on the reverse strand, counting down.
CACTCTCCATCTTCCTCTTCCCAATCCCATTCCCCTTAACCCTAACCTATCCCAAGCACACAGGCAGATGAGCATGCACAGAGGACAACACACAAGAGTGGTACAGGCAAACACAAGCACCACACATAATCCCACAGACACTAACACAAACACCATCCATGCACCTGCATGCACTACATCCTCATCCACTACCGCCATCACTTCCACACCTTTCAGAACACACACCTCACTGGCAGACACCACCACAACAGCCATGCACATGACCCCTGTGTCCTCTCCCACTGTTTGTCCCCCCAAGGTACACAAGTGCAAGCTCTCAGACACCTAACAGCCATCCACCTCACAACAGCATCCAGCCCATGCACCTGCACCCAAACACAGCAGACAGACACCTCCCATAACCACTCCCTCTTCCTCCACTCCCAAACCTTCTCCCTCTTCCCGCCCCAATGTCCCTAAGCAGCTTTTCCTCTGCACCATTGACCTCTTCCCTACCCCTCCCCCCATCATTCACGTCTGGCCAGGGTGGCTAAAACCCAGGCAAGCACCTCAGCCACCCAGTCCACGGGCCCAGTAGTCTCCACACCCACTCGTGGTGGGAAAGGATCTCGGGAACAAGGCAGCCTCAAGAAAAGGGTGCCTGCCCCAAGTGCTGCCCAGAAGGGCAAGCAGCCCTCCCCAGCTGCTGCCCTAAAGGGCAAGGTGCCATTCCCATCTGCTGCCAGGAAGGGCAAGGCGCCTGCCTCATGTGCTGCCAGGAAGGGGAAGGTGACATCCCCAGCTGCTGCCAGGAAGGGCAAGGAGCCTGCCTCAAGTGCTGCCCTTAGGGGCAAGGAGCCATCCCCAGCTGCTGCCAAGAAGAGCAAGGAGCCATCCCCAGCTGCTCCCAGGAAGGGAATAGGCCTGCACCAGCAGGCAGGAAGGACAAAGGGCCTGGTGCTGGGACTCAGTCAGAGCCCTGACCACCAACTATGGTTGTGCAGCTGTCCGAGGCTGCAGGGGATGGGCTGGAGCTTCCCCCCACCACCACCAGCAGAAGCAGCGCCACCACTGAGCGGCCGTAACTGCCAGTGGATGGTCTGTAGACCTGCCTCCATGGATTGTTGTGCGGCCTGCCCCTGCAAATCCTGTGGGTATGACACCCATCTGAGAAACTGTGACCTTGCACTCCCAGGGTCTGAAGCACAGGGCACATGGGCGCTCCAGAACCAGTGGGTATGACACCCACTCAACCCATCCTCCCCAGGATCTGAAGCACAGGGCATGATGCCCCTCCAGAACCAGTGGGTATGACACCCACTCACCCAATCCTCCCCAGGAATAAAGCACAGGGCAAGATGTTCCCTCCAGAACCAGTAGGTATGACACCCACTCACCCTATCCTCCCCAGGATCTGAAGCACAGGGCACGATTCCCCCTCCAGAACCACTGGGTATGACACCCACTCCCCCCATCCTCCCCAGGATCTGAAGCACAGGGCATGTTGCCCCCTCCAGTGCCAGTGGGCAAGTCACCCACTTGAGAGGCTGTGGCCTTGTACTCCCCAGGACAGAGCAATGGGCATGGCAGCCCCTCCAGAGCATGTGGGCAAGTCACCCACTTGAGAGACTGTGGCCTTGTACTCCCCAGGACAGAGCAATGGGCATGTTGCCCCCTCCAGAACCAGTGGTGTTCTATCATCTGCCAACTGAGGTGCCCCCACATTCCCCGTCCCCCTGAGTGACCTGCCTATTTTCCAACTGATGCCCCTGCAGTGTTCTCTCCGTGTTGGTGCAGGAGACAAGTGGGGCCTTGGACTTTTTCATGTGGCCCTGTGGCCCACACACATTGAGGACTGGGCAGTGTCTCTTGAACTGTACATAACTTTAGATTTCATGTTCATATTTTTACTGTATTTATATTATCACACTCACTTTCATCTATTTGTGCTGTCCTAGCATTATTCCTGAGGGGTAACAGGGTCAATATGTTTTCTTACTGCATCTGATTGTGTGTATGGTGTTAGGGGTTGGGGTGTGTGTTGTGTGTGTGTCACTCTCTTTTTCCTCCCCTGTGTGCTAGGCGGCTGTACTCACCGTGGTCGTCTTCGCCGTCGTTGGTGTTCGTGGTGGAGCAGGACGTAAAATATCATTGGAAAGATTTGAAGGTTGGGCTCCATGGCGTTGGGGTTGTTCCCTGTGTCTCCAAAGGTGAGTCCTTTCCCTTCTGAGGTCTGTTTCTGCCAGGCTTGTGCTGTCATTGGTACCACCCCGGAAAAGGAGGTCATTTCCAGGGTCTAAATATGGTGGGCGTGTCGTAGTTTGGACTCTTGCTCTGAGCAAGACAGCTGGTTTAAGGATGACAGTACTTTTGTTTGTAGGCGACTGCGTCTTTCCTACAACAAGTCGCAACTGTTATCCCAACCTTACCGGCTCACTAGCAGAACCTCACCAGAAACACAATAGTAGAAGGCGATTTATGGCAGCCATTTATGCATGGACTCAAAAATAAGACATCTCAGGGAGTGTCATGGTTAAACGGAGATTACCCTTTTCTCACAGATATATTTATGTCTCATACAAACACAGGCAATGACACAGATGCAGTGAAGTTATAATAGTTTTTTATTTAACATAACTGCAATTTGCGATAAGTTGCATGGACTGCAGTGATTAGGATAATGAATATAGCAAGTAACAGTATTGTGAAGACGAGAGTCATTGTTACGAAGACCCCCACCATTTTGCAATACATAGAAAAGATATATGAGATGTAAGATGTCCTACTATCCTAATAAAAAGGCCTAACCTCCTACCTAAAGGAGAGCTGGGTTCGTTAAACCTAATCTGCCAATGCCGTGTTCATTAGAGGAGCCCCCAACCCTTGTTACCTTGGAATGAGGTCTCTATCTCAGACTCCGCAGGGACACAAAGACTGGGTCAGCATCAAGACGACTGCAGCATCGGTATCAGTGATGGTGGCGATGCCCTCTGGTCGGAATCCCTCTGATTATCTGTCTAAAGTGTGATGTATTTATACAGATCTACAAGGTCCCCTGACGTAGGTGTATTAGATAACAGGCATGCTTGGGACGGCAATTAATATCAACAATCCCTCGAAAGTATAGAGAGGGAAAATCCCTAAGTGTGAACACCTACTGTTTGTTTGTCTTTGGTGCTTGATCTTGACGCCTTGGCTCGGTGACACTGATAATGTAAGTCATAACAAGTGGCCTAACTATAAACAAGGCAGCCATCTTAGAAGAAATAAATAATTAAATGGGCTAAGACAGAGCAAGCTAAGTAGGTTAAAAGTCACTAGGTGACGGGGGCACCAGTCTACAAGCCAGACGTTAAGCTAACTCCTGCTTTCCCATTAAAACGAAATAGGATTCACTACACCCTCCCCATTGCCGTAACAGGTATGATGAAGGTACAGGAACCCAAATGCTAAAAGCTGCTTCTGAACTAAAAAGCTAAGAGCAAAAAACAAGCTAAAAAAAAAAAAACATTCTCATGTGTTAAAATATATCAAAACAAATCCGTTTAAAATATATACAGAGATGTTAATGTCAACTATGACAAGTACAGCGTGCAACAGCAAATGTCAATTTAAATGCATAATTTGGAATCGGGAATGGCAAATCAATTAATCAAATTATTTGTTATACGCATGATCTTGAAGAATGTCATTGAAGTCACTAGTCAATGATCTAAAAAATGAATCAACATCGTCCAAAGTTAAGTCGAGTGCTGGGTGGACAAACGGATCAACAGAGCAGAAGTGAGCCGTATTTCCTGGTGTATCGTTACCCGTTGAAGCGTCTTCATCCATGGTAGATCTCACAATGGAAGGCTCATAGGTGGCCTCGCGGAGCAACCTCAGTCTCAAGGGACATGACCGTGTATGAACCCTCATCGGGGACATCAGCAGTTCATGGTCGACAGGAGATGTCGGTGCAACAGCAAAACAGACCATAGGCAGATGTTCAAAGAGACACCATATGCAGCGGAAGACTGGTTGTACACACCAGAGAAGTCGCCGAAATGACAACGACCAGTCAAGCTCCAGTTCCACCAGCAAAGGTGCACCGAAGATCCGAACCATGCGCTCACGGCACAGTGGAGTTGGCAGGAGCGGCTCCATTGCTCTGCGTTGCTGGAAAGAAACAACCACTGCGAATCAGAAGAAATAGCAGTAGTAGTCCGCCTATTAAAGCTAAAATAATTGGAAAGCCACCAAACACACTTGAAAAGAGAGAGTGGATGGCTGATGGGATGACTCCGAAGACAGTCTGGAAGATGGACACGAAACCAGACCCGACAGCCTTAAAGAAATGAACAATCCCAGTAGTGCTCGAAGCATTGAATATTCTGGATACCAGCTCTTCAAAGTGTTTGGGGAAATTGGTATTTAAAAGGGATTGTATCTCAGCTGATGATCTCGCAGTCTGGAGAGCATACGTCTCTTTTGCGGATGTCAAGGCGACCTGTTTCTGAAACAATAGCGTCTTTAGCCTACTCAGCTTGTCATAGTTCACATTAATAGTATCTATGTGGGGCCACATGTCAAATACTTTTATCTCTCGTGTGGGGGGGAAAAAAAACATGTCCACAACATGCAACGACCTTCGTGACCGAGATTACGTAGGCAATTCCAGGTCGCATGCCGCAACAGCTTTGATCGTTCAGTACCACATAACTTCCATTGGAAAGTACGTGAAACACTGGACGAATCAAGGGGACGGGAGTACCCTTCAGAAAACAGGCCAAATTTGTGACCCCCGCATTGCAAAGACCGTGAAGAGACACCTGTTTGCATATCATAGAATGACGAACAGCAGTCTCACATTCGCTTCCGCTAAGAAAGACCTCCCTTTCACCGTTCAGACATCTATAGTCAAAGGGCAACTCCCACTCTTCCTTAATAAAGCTATCTCCTAGTTGCTCATATCATCCCACTGCAAGATGTTTCAGGCAGCTTGAGAAACGAAAGGTCGAAATAGGTAAATTAATAATGCCGTGTAAGAGCCAGATAGTTGAAGGACTCTCTGCTACCATGAAGGGCAACTTATCTAATTTCTCTACTTGAAGCAGGGTGAAACTAGCCTCCCCCTTAGCCATTATCTCTTGTTCCCTGGAAAAATTAAAAGCAGTGAAGAATTCACTCCCATTAATATACCTCCATGGAATGTGGCCACTTTTCAGTGTCTGTAATGTCCAACCCAGCTGCATGATGGAACGTAGCTGTGCTTGCCCATGATATAACCAGGACAAGTCTGTCTGAGTGATATCAATAGCAGATGACACTATATTCGATAGTGAATAAATCCTGTTGGACAGCGTGTTCATGCCATTGTCGACAACAGCTAATGTTTTTTCCAAATTTCCTTATCTAGTTGCCTTAAACGCGCAGCAGCTTCAATCTGGGAAAGTTTCCAAATTTCATTGTACATAGCATATAAAAACCTTTTTGAGCGCTGTTTTCTAGGACCCAGCAGAAAATCCTGCAAGTCTATACTGTCAGAAAGAGTGTTCAGGTGTTTCTTAACTGCTGTTAACGTGTTTGTTTGCACCCATTGCTGGCACAGCTTACCCACACTGTATGTTGTAACTATACCTGTATGTTGACCCGATATAAAGCGATTGTCTGGCCTGTTAATTGAAAAAACCCCTGAAGAGTTCAAGAAACGCCTTTGACACTCATTAGTGTCAGTGAGCCATACCAACCACCCGCCGGGACTGGAAAGTGAAGAATTATAGATACCAGCCTTAACCATTGCATCTAGCCTGTCCTCTGTGACATTAGGAAAGTGTTGCCAATCTTTAAATTTTGCCGGAGTAGGGATACTGGGCGTGTTCAGACCTTTAATCTTTGCTAACCCCAGACAGGATGTCTGTTCAATAGTGTCATTCAAGAAAATCATTTGCACAGGAATCAGGCATGCTCGAAACAAAGCCTCCCTACCCTGTATCTGTCAATCTTGTGTTCCCCATACACTTTTCAAGTCAATAGTGCTCTTCCAATATTCGTAACCCTCAATCGAGAGCCGGGAAACAAAGGGATCTGAATAAATCAGTTTTGTATCTCTTAGCAAAATGTTCCTAATTTGTGCCGGAGGTATTTTAAAATAATACGATTCTGCTTTTTTTGTATCATGCCCAGAAAAGTATGTAAATTTATCGCTATAATACTTTGGACTCCCCACCTGTGGTGTAGAACACTGTTCCCACTGTGTGTAGTTCAAGAGAGGCCTATATCTAGTGGCACGGTGTAGGTACTGATGTCCCCAATTGTTATAGCAAAACATTTCCCCATAATTCATTGTATAATCATATACATCATCACTTTCAAAAGCGGAATAGTCCTTCATTTCAGTTAGCATGGAATCAATTGTTTGGACATCCCAATCATCAGAGACAACATTAGGTGTAATAACATCAGACATTGAAATTTTGAACACGTATGGTATTTGAATAATCTCTGTAGGCCCGTATATATCGAATGGAACTTTATCTCACACAATCCCATCAGTAATTGGTATTGCTGTAATATTTACAGGGGACAAATCTCTTCGGACCTTATGTGAAGAATGATGTGGTGTTAAAATGTCATCAACAGGGTCCACTGGGGAGCGATCAGGAATATAGTGACCATTTATGAGCAAAAAGAAAACAGTCACAAAACCAATCCATAAAAATAATGCAATAAATGTCAAACAGAACCACAGGTAGTTCCATGGGTAGATCAAATAGTTCTTTTTAAGCCATCGATACAGCTTACTACTTTTTGAAATATTGTCAATCACTGTAGAGGATGAATCCGAAGAAAAATCATCAATGTCAATGAAATAGCCAGAGGTAGTCTCTGCAAACACAGGAGCCGGTGTATTCTGATCCACCACACGTGGAGGCTCTTGATAGACAACGTCATTAGTCGTGGAAGTGTTCATGTAAAATACAGACAAATCTTGAAGCGGGGTGGTCACTGAAGATGTGACTGGAACCAACAAAAGTTCATTTTTCGCCCTCCCCATGGCCGAGGAAGTGTCTGGAACAGCAGTTGACATAGTTGCATAGTCAGTAGTAGTGATGTTCATCCTACTATGTAGATGGATTTCCTGTTTGGTAGTGAGAGGGGATCGGGAACCACCCAAGGGACCTCCTGGTCTACTGTGAAGGATCGGCCACATGGTGTAATTTGATGTCATCAATGGAGATTAATCTGTTTGACTTAGAACCAGACAGTGGTGGTAAGATGACAGTCCTGGTGCCTTTTATTCCCAAGACTGGCACCAGTGCTCTGTATGATGGACCGAATTCCTTCTTCACAGCGATCTTCTCACGAACCAGATCCCCAACTTTAGGAATCCAGCCAGTCGAAGTTTTCGCCAATTCCCTTATTCCTAAGGTGGCAGCACTGGTAGATGATTTATCATCACAAAATTGTTGAAGCTCCTTTAAAACAGTGAGACTTTCTTTTATGCCAAATGGTGTTTCTGCTGCCACCATACCAGGGGCATCAATATCTGGGACATACATAAGTATCCCAAAGAGAACCTCATATGGAGAGCGTCCCCCCAAGGACCGCCTTGGCAGATTATTCAGTGCTCTCTGGACCCCATATAGGTGGTGTAACCAACTGCGGCCTGAACCTAATACTCGAGCTGTTAAGGACTGCTTTAGATCACAATTCCGCCTCTCCACGACCGAATTTCCCTCGGGATGGTATGGTGAGGAGTAATGGAGTTTAACACCCATCGTCCCCATGGTGTCCCTGAATGCTTTAGAGACAAATGCAGAGCCATGGTCCAAATGGAATGCTGCAACCGCATATGTACCGATAAAGATCAGCAAATCTTTTATAACAGTCCGGGCATCAGCCGACCGCTGTGGCCATACCCACAGGAATCTAGAACAGGAATCTACAGCCACTAAAATGTATTTGTATGCACCATCAGGCTTTAAAGGACCACAATGGTTTAGGTATACACACTGAAGTGGCTTGTCTGACACTAAGAGGGATGTCTGCGGAGGGCATTTGATATTAGAGCCCTTAATCTGCTGGCAAATGCCACAGCAAAGGACATACTGCTTAGTTTGTCTGCATAGACCAGGCCACCAGTAGCGTTGCTGCAGAATTTTTATTGTGGCCTGTATACCAGCATGTGCAGAAGCGACACCCTCATGTGGGCTGTAATCAGCTCTAATCTCCGGTCTTCATTGGGGATCACTCGATCTCCAACCCCAGGAATCGTTGTATAAACAACATTCTGCGCACTGATATGGTAAGTATAGTTTGTAGGATATCCTTTCGGAAGGGTCTTGCCTGCAGCCGAAGCTTTAATGGCAATTAGTATTTCATTATCCAATCTCGTCCGAGAACGAGTCACTGCAGCCACAGAAGCCGTAGCTACTGATGCTTTGGCTGCTTCATCAGCCAATGTATTACCGGCAACGTGTACTCCTACATGTTGGTGTCCTAAAGTATGAACAACATGGACACACAGTAGCTTATCCTTAAGATCAGCCATCCTCCCCCACAATGTTTTGTGTTTAATGGTGTTTCCTTTTGAATCTCTAAACCCGTTCAGTTTCCAATGATTGAGATATTCATTGTAAGACTGGACGCAGTAATATGAGTCACAGACTATCAAAGTCTGTCTTCCTGTCTCAGTGTGTTCTAGCGCTAGAATAAGAGCTTTAAGCTCAGCCAACTGTGCTGTGCAGTCCCCTAAGGTCTGCGTGCAGGTATTGTGAGGGTGGAAAGCCACATCTTCCATCACTCCGCTCACGGCTGCGCAAGCTGCTGAGTATTGATGTTTAGTACCTACAGCCGGGTGCTGAACCGTCAGTATATATGATAGTATGGTAGCTGTCTAGTGGCAAGATATTTAGAGGAGTGGGGTACTCTTGTTCATACTGGAGAAATTCTTGTGTTTGAAGTCTTGGATTGAATACATAATCGACATCAGTGGCGGTCAGAGACGTTGCCCATTGAATCCAACGTGGATGTAATGCCTTAGCGTTAGGAACACTCGCTTTAGTGACAGCCTCTAAGGCTGGCACCAGGGAGACAACAATAATACGTTTCCCCTGGGCAAGTGGCCTCTCTTTTATAACGGCCATCTGAACTGCTGTCAGAATCTTTTCTGTAGGTGCAAAACGTTGTTAAGCATTTGAATATAAATGTGATTTATATGCTATCGGCACCGTGTCATCATCATTAAAGGTGACATAAGTAAATCCAAGGGCACCAGCAATTATTCTGATGACCAAGTTTGTTTTATTGTCACGTGTGTGTAAGTGTTTAGCTTCTAGCATGTCCCGTTGCATGTCCCTAAGGATGTGTGTGTGTGTTCAATCGTCCATCGTCTGATAGAAAAATTGGGCTGAACTAAGTCATAAAGTGGCTTGATGCGTTCTGCATAATCTGGAATGTATGTTCTGCCAAAATTTAAGAAACCCAGTAATGACTGTAATTTCTTAAGTGTGTTCGGAGGCTGTAGTTGAGCACACTTTTCTAGAAAATGCGGGGCCAGGCTCTTCCCCTCGCTTGAAAGCTCATATCCCAGGAACAATACACTAAGAAAGGCTATCTTGCTTTTCTTAAAATTAGATTTATAACCGAGGTCTGCAAATCCCAAAATGATCCGATCGACCCTCGCAGGATGAATGTCGAGGGCGTCGTCAGTGAGATAGATGTCATCCACATAGGACAATGCATCGGAATCGATCTCGTGCAAAATTATTACACGGGCTGAAAACAGGCCTGGGCTATTTTTATATCCTTGAGGTAAATGACAAAAGTGTTTCTGAGAGCCAAATGAAAATGCACTTAGGTCCCTACTTTCATGTGCTAAATTCTGGCAGAAAAATCCATTAGATATATCCAATGTAGTTTTATATTTTTTACGCACTATATTGTTTATCAGTACTGTGCTGTGTGAGTTTTGTATAGCATATGTGCGTGTATGACTATTTAAGTGTCTATAATCAACTACTATTCTATATGAATGATCTGGCTTTGCAACGGGGAATAATGGATTATTCATCGCAGACGTACAGGGCTCAATTACTCCCTGGTACTCAAGTTGTGATAGGATCTCCTTTACCGGAGCTTTCGCTTCATGTTTAACAGGGTATTGTGGCTGCGGTTGGGGTGTAGACCTAACGGGAATAACATGACAAGGAGACTCCTTTTCCCAACCTACATGATTACGGTATAGTGCAGGTGCCTGCGCTAAAGCCCATTCAGCAGCATAGGCTTCTTTTGCTGCTTCCGGAACAAGATCGGAGAAAGAAGGCAAAATGACATCTTCCCCATGCGGGAGCTTGCGGACATGTTCAGGTGGCCAGTCTCTCTCGGCTAATACGATATCACTAGTAAGTTCATCCCAAAATATCACACTAATAGTGCTTTCACGTCTCCCTCTATCTGAATTGTTAAATCATAAACCCTATCGGGGAGAAGAACGCAGCCATCCGCTGTTTCAACTGCGATGTAATCGCTAGTTGCTGTTGCATCCAGATGATCTTTCAGACTCTGGCGACATATCGTGACCTCTGCCGCGCTGTCTAACAGAGTCACTGCCCACCTCTTGTTCCTCAACAGCGTTCTCAATACTACTGGCATTTTTAACTGTCAGTGCTGCCACCTTTTTCTTTTTAAACTGTGGCTTTTGCTGAGGAGTCTTTTCTTCTTTTTTAATGGTAGACTGTGGTGAGTCTTTCTTTTCTTTCACGTATTCCGGACGTCGATCCTGATGGCCCCTTCTCTCGCTACGTCTATCCGGTGCGTCCTGAATGGAACGAGAGGGACGTGAACCAGTATATCTGTCTGGAGTTCTAATGTGATCCCGATTTCTGAGATTGTACCTCCTTTCGGAGTTCTTTGGGTGTGGAGAATCAGCTCTCTTATTTCTTATTTCTTTGAAATCTTTTTGTTTGTCCCAGCGCTTCTTAGAGCCCTCTTGTGCCTGCTTTGTACCCTCCTTATGGGCAGTACCTTGTAACTCCAATTTTATAGGTTTGGCTCCCAAACTATCCCGTCCTATACTAGTATAGGTATCGGAAATTATTTTCGGTAGCTGTCTCTCCTGTTCCTGATTTGGAGTTTCCAGGAGACACTGGCGAATTGCCAGTGCTACCGCTTCCCCTTTAATATTACTTAGTATTATTGAGGAGACGGCGTCAAAGTTACGCATTCATTTCATTCCCAGATCCAGGGCTAGTGCAGCCCCATGCTCATTTTGTATTTGTTTTAACACTTCCGGTAAATTGGCAAGTGTTGGGGTACCATGTGTGGTAGTATATACGACAGCGAAGACTGTACCCCATGTAGCACAGTCATCCACTGAGGGAACCATTCCAAACAGCAAGCGTATAGTGAGCAATCTATGTTTTTCCTGTGGTCCCGTATGGGGAAACACAGCTTCCAGCTGATTCGTTTTCTGGGCAATCCAGAACGGGCACTTTACCCATAATAGTATGCACTGTTTGTGGATTAATCCCAGTAGCCAATTGATAACCACCAGCTACTGGTGTTGTGTTCAATGTTCGCATTACGAACTGAACCAATCATCTATATAATAATACAACTAATTCATTATATAAAACTCGTAAATCTGCTATCAGCATATTCTGTACGCCTGGGTGAGGTGTATATGTGGCGAACATAGGCCAGGTAGGTCCCTCATTACTTAAGGGACCTAACCTCACTCTTCGTAATACATGTGGTAGGGTGCCTTCAAACCAGTTCTGATGCTCTTGATATGTGAGCGATAGTTCATGATACTGGTATGCTTCGTACCGTACAGGTACGTTCGCAACCTCATATGTGTGAAATGTGTGCGTTCTTTGGTCAACCTCAAGGAAGGTGACCCAACAGTAAAATGTTTCTGTTTGGTATGCTTCAGTAGCTTCTATTATCAGACTAACATCCCCGCCCTCATCTGTAAGGCCATGCGTTAATAAATGTTGTGTTAGTGCGTGTCTAGCATTTTCAGAAATGTCTATGGTATCAGCCATAGCTGTTTAGAGAAATGGAACACCAGATAGGGGAAGTATTTTCCTTTTATGAGTTCGAGCTCGAACAACCTACAGCTTAATTAGGTGTTACCTGTTCAGCTGAGGAGGATTCTCCCAAAGACCACGGATGTCTCCGTATAATGGTACTTAGGGTACCTGTTGTCTGTGAGACAGTGATAGTCAGGGTATCCGTAAATTAGTGCCTAAACACCATCGTTGGTGGCGCCATGTCGTAGTTTGGAGACTGCTGGTTTAAGGATGACAGTACTTTTGTTTGTAGGCGACTGCGTCTTTCCTACAACAAGTCGCAACTGTTATCCCAACCTTACCGGCTCACTAGCAGCACCTCACCAGAAACACAATAGTAAAAGGTGATTTATGGCAGCCGTTTACGCATGGATTAAAAAATAAGACATCTCAGGGAGTGTTGTAGTTAAACGGAGATTACCCCTTTCTCACAGATATATTTATGTCTCATACAAACACAGGCAATGACACAGATGCAGTGAAGTTATAATAGTTTTTTATTTAACATAACTGCAATTTGCGATAAGTTGCTTGGACTGCAATGATTAGGATAATGAATATAGCAAGAAACAGTATTGTGAAGACGAGAGTCATTGTTACGAAGACCCCCACCATTTTGCAATACATAGAAAAGATATATGAGATGTAAGATGCCCTACTATCCTAATAAAAAGGCCTAACCTCCTACCTATAGGAGAGCTGGGTTTGTTAAACCTAATCTGCCAATGCCGTGTCCATGAGATGAGCCCCCAACCCTCGTTACCTTGGAATGAGGTCTCTATCTCAGACTCCGCAGGGACACGAAGACTGGGTCAGTGTCAAGACGACGGCAGCATCGGTATCAGCGATGGTGGCGATGCCATCTGGTCGGAATCCCTCTGATTATCTGTCTAAAGTGTGATGTATCTATACAGATCTACAAGGTCCCCTGACGTAGGTGTATTTGATAACAGGCATGTTCGGGACGGCAATTAATATCAACAATCCCTTGAAAGTATAGAGAGGGAAAATCGCTAAGTGTGAACACCTACTGTTTGTTTGTCTTTGGTGCTTGATCTTGACGCCTTGGTGCGGTGACACTGATAATGTAACTCATAACAAGTGGCCTAACTATAAACAAGGCAGCCATCTAAGAAGAAATAAATAATTAAATGGGCTAAGACAGAGCAAGCTAAGTAGGTTAAAAGTCACTAGGTGACGGGGGCACGAGTCTACAAGCCAGAGGTTAAGCTAACTCCTGCTTTCCCATTAAAACAAACTAGGATTCACTGCAGGCAGAACATTGACTTCCACCTGGCTGTAGGTGGTTACCGCCGTGGTGCCTGTTGTTTCCGCCCTGGCAGTCAGTGTGATAAAGTGGCTGTCTATCTGAGATCTTTCCGTCACGGTCATAATTTGGCGGTAGTTACCACCAGCCTGTTAGCGGTATTACCACCACTTTATCACCGACCGCCAGGGCTGTAATGAGGGCTTATGTCATCATATTTGATGTTGTACCCATAGGCCTACAATGTGGCATAGTGCCTCATAACTCTTTTAGAGGAGGATATTTGTTAAACGTTAGTGTCTCGAAAAGTAAAGAGGTTGTCTTCTCCAAAACCAACAGGAAAGTTACATTCAAATGGAGATTTAGAAACAGGGACATTATTTCATTACTTACGAGTAAACGTCATTGTCTTGAGTGAAAGAGCTCCTTGTCCCAGTCATTATATGTTGTGGTAGCCCAACCCAGAGACAGCCCTATTCACAAGTGACTTAGCCTCCGCATTTTAGTCCTTTTACTTTGTTCATAGCTCATAAAAAGGACCCTTCCTCCTTCTATGACTACCTGCACATTAACAATTTACTTGTATATTGCAGATGCCACATTAGAGTGGGAGGGAACAAATTTTTTGACAGGGACGAAGAGCACTTTGACTCAGTGTAATGAAGGTTAGCAGTAAGGAATGTAATCATTACTCCCTCAAAAGTGCTTCTCATCCCAGTCCTTACGTATTGATACCATACAAAAGCTGATACTTAGCACCAGAAATAGATAGATAGATGGATAGACAGATAGATAGATAGATAGATAGATAGATAGATAGATAGATAGATAGATAGATAGATAGATAGATAGATAGATAGATAGATAGATAGATAGATCATAAAGTTATTGAACATTTACAAATGTCGTTTGCAGCTAACGCAGTGCAGCATTGAACATACTAGAAGCAGCAAACTTAGTACATTCACCTTTATGTTGATCCAAGCACTATTGAGAGACACATGTGTTCAGAATGAGCCATGTAGCTGCCACACATATCTCCAATAAGGAAACACCAACTAGCATTACCCATGAGGTGGATACTTCACTTATATAGTGACCGTGAAACACTTCAGGTACTTCAAATTCTGTTGACAAGTGTGCTTAGGATATTGGTTGCTTAACCCACCTGCTCAAGATTTTAAAGACAACTTTTTACCTTTATTTACAATACCATATAAGACAAACAGGCAACTCGAGTCCATGAACACTTTCATCCTTTGGATGTAAACTAGAAGTGCCCTCTTCATGTTTAGTCCAATCCAAAATGAATTATCGGAATCATCTGTAGCACCAAGTAAGATTATCTCTTTACAAAAATGTAATTTTAATCTCTAAGTAGTACCTGGTCTGGTAGAAATTATAGGTAAGGTTATTATGACAATGCTAGTGAACACAGTTTTCCTACTCATCTAGCTGACATTACCTCGACCAAAAGGCCTTTTAGCTGAGATCCATGCAATAATAACTGTTTTTAGTGGTTCAAAAGAGGATTTCTGTAACCCTTTAAATACAATCACCTGATCCCATTCCGTTACTAGAGCTGGAAGAGAAGATTTACATAACAAAATCTTTTTTAAAGGTTTTGCAGCCAAGGAAAATATTTTTGATATGTTAGAAATCAGTTTGCTGATGGCTATTATTGCTATCCACTGAGCTGATAAAGTAGCTGGAGCTAAACCCAGAGGACTTATTTCTTAAAAACACCAAGATCTGAAATGGTTCACTGACTTAGGTTCTAAAGTTCTTTTAACCTATTGATTCAGGGGGTTTACTCCTGAGTCCTTTTCGAAGCAAGGCAGAGTACTTTGGGCTGTGGTTCCAGCGTACAACAGGCACAGTCCTTAAGTGTGCAGGCCTCTGGGTTGCAAACCAGGGTTTCAGCAGGGCAGTCCTTCTTCTCCTTGTGGTTTCAGGCAGCAGATCTGAATTCTAATGCAGATCAACCGCTTTTATTCAATCATCTTGGGGGACAGTCAGTGGGCATCCTTGTCCACTTGCACTATGCAGCACACATAGAAGTAACAGATCTCCATTATTGATTGTTTATGTACAGGAAGGGACACATAAACAATCATTAATAGCCTTTCATAGGTGCAAGGGTGCCTGCATTGGCACTAGGCAGCTAATTGTAGTGCCAGCACAGGGGTAGAGGACAGAAATACACCGTATCTTGTAGATACGGTGCATTTCTGGCCTTTCCCAGTGGCGCAGAGTGGCGCAGCAAGTGTCTTGCTGCGCTGCCCTGAGCCTCAGGGATTGTAAGTAAGCCCAATTGGTTTCAAAGAAAAATGTGCTGATACATATGCTCTTTTACATGCCGCTTCCACCTTCCTTTCTATCACATCCGGTAGCAAAGCTTCTTCTGAAGCTAGTGACATGGATGATGCCACACTGGCCAGTGTTGAATTGACCTTTGATATCTGAGGAAATTCGTAATCAAAACTCCCCAGGGTATACTTTTTTGACAAATACCAGAGGAATTGTGTCTTTTCAATGCAATTACATTCACCACAATATTGTTCATTATCTCATAAAAAAGGTAAAGCATCAACTTGGGACACTCAGTATTGAGCAAAAAACCCTCATCTCTGTTGATGTGGTTTCTGTTCAGACTTTAACTCTTCTATAATTAATTTTACTATTTCTTGCACCTGAGGGCCTTGCACATATTTTTCTCTTGGTACCTCTTCCAAACAGCGCTGGCTTTAGGGTGATATGGCTGGTGAGGTCACAACATTAGCCCTGAAGTGGCTGCAATTGGTGTGGTCGTGGAAGGGGGCAGTGACCTCAGGAGATGTGATGCATTAAGTAATAACTCTTTTATAACCCGTGCTGCAGAACTCCTTGTGGGTTCAGCTTCTGGTAGAGATAAATGTGTCAAGATAGCTCTAGTGATTAATGTTCCTGCTAGAGAGAAAGATAAGAGTTTTGTCTAGTGACAGTTTTGACTCACCATAAAGTAGCACAGAGGATTAATATGCCTGCTGCAAAGAACAGATCTAAATTGTTTATGGATAGCTGAGTGGATTATTAAAGTCAGCCTTTACCAGAACCTTAAAACAAATAAATTGTGTGTGAGAGAGGGGCTATGGAGAGATGAGGTGCACTTTTATGGGCAATTTGGGAAATAATGTTATACATGTTATTTTAGCAAACCAGCCCTGCCGCTGTGCACTTTAACCTAGATATGTTTAGTTTTAGCTTTGTTATAGTAGCCGAATTTGCGGTCTTGTTTTGTTTTTTTTCGCTCTAGCTGTTGATTGCCTAGGTCAGCATTACGTTCTTAAACAAGACATTTCTTTCACTCTGTGCTTTTCTCAAGGCTGCAGTAAGATAGGTTGCTGGCAAAAGTGTACGCTTTGTCCAATGTTCACAGAAACATACACACTCTTATGTGGGGATCCTTTCTTGGAACATCAGGTGTTTCATTATAAAAACACTACTTTGACCCATGTACGTTAGAGGGAGATTCCAGACAGATGACCACGACTGTATGCTGATTGCTTATTGCTTCGCTGCAGCTGCTTATGTAGACTAAAGGCGTCTTGCTCAGGTATGAGGGATGATGTCTCCCCAGGGAAACCTGAAGGTCAGAATTAGAGCTTATCATGCTCTGCTCTAACATAACCTAGGTAGGAACTATCTCTACAAACTCTAGTGACAATATGGTAGAGTTATTTTTGTGTTTTACTCTCCTTGTCACAATTTTCAATTTATTGTGCTTCATTGTCCTAGCTATTGCAATACATGCCTTATTATCTAAGATGTAGTTACTTCAATAAAACCTTATTGGTGCTATATTCTGCCTCTGATTTTCCTTGCATATGTGAGACTAATGTAACTGAGGGAAACAGATGAGATCTGATTGACCACGATTCCCATGAGGAGTCATTTATGTCATGCGCCTGTTTGCCTAATCATCCCTGCTCTTGGATGGAGATGAGGCACTGCTAGTTAGCCGGAACAAAACCCGGATTAGGCCAACAGGTATCACATGGTGCGGGATCAGACTCAGTCCCCCACAGTACAGGTGATTCTGCCACCAGAATCCAGTAGTCTCATTAGGATAATGAGAACCTATGAGACATGATGCAGCCAACGTTTGGTCAGGCACTCATTTTCGGGTTCTCCAAAGTATCTTTGTCTCACTGCATGCACACCTCAGTACTATTTACAGAGACGTCTGTGGTATTGAGGATTTTTCCTCCTCAGCTAAGTAGGGAGTACCTAATTAACACTGTAGGTTGTTCAAGCTTGAACCCCAAAAGGATAATCCCTATTTGGTGTGCTTATCTCTGAACAAAATGTACAATTCACCATGGCGAACCTGCAACGGGTAGCAATTGCAGTTAATATACGACCACCCCTTACTGCACATTAACTGGCACATGACCTAACGGTCCAGGGGGGTCTAGTTATATTTGTTGTTGAGGCTCGTCCAGTCTATAGACGAGAACTGTTCTATTCTTGGGACACATTTCCAGCAGCTGAAGGGAACCCAAACACATTTCCCCCCTCTATACACCCGCAAACATACCTGCACAATATAGAGCTTATGCATATTTAGAAATACCTCTATCTTATCAATACCATAATAATTGGCTCGATGGTGCTCCACCACATATAGTCCTACACATTAGGCTAGGTCTGCTAAGTAATAATGGTCCTACATGGCCTCATTTACACTGCACCCTGATGCAGTAACGTTGACGGTGGCTGTGGTTTGACGCTTATATGCTGAACTTAAGGCAATATACAGTCTATTAGTACAGTTTGTAATGCAAACATTAAATACAAACCCAGCATGTGCTGCCCCAGTGCAACCACATGCAGCAACGCCAGGTATTAATCCTGTGACTGCACATTCGATTATGGGTAAGGTACCCACCAAACAGGAAAAGATTCCATTTTGGTTAGCTCATAAAATAAATGCACTAGAAGCAGTATTTCCCCATACGGGACCTCATGATAAGCATAGAATATTAACTATGTGCTTGCCATTTGGGATTGTTCCGACAGTAGATACCTGCAATACTTGGGGCACAGTATTTGCCACACTCTATACTACCGCACACAGTACACCGACACTTGCCAATCTTCCGGAAGTGTTAAAACAAATTCAAGATGAATACGGGGCTGCCCCAGCCCTAGACTTGGGGATGCAAGTTATGGGCAATTTTGCCACCGTATCTTCAGTTATATTAAATAACCTTAAAGGTGAAGCAGTTGCACTTGCAGATCGCATGCGGCTCCGTGATGTTCTTCCACAGGATCAAGAAAAATGAGCTGCGAAAGATAAAGAGACTTACTCTAGTATTGGTCGAGATAGTCTGGGGGCCAGACTCACGAAACTGAAGTTTCAGGGTAAATCTAATAAAGATTCTGCCAAGCAAGCAAAATCTAATAAAGATTCTGCCAAGCAAGCACCTGAGGGTTCTAAATAACACTGGGATAAAAAACAACAAACACCTAAAAAAGAAAGGGGAGAATCTGTGCACTCGGAGACCCCTCAGAATAGATATAATCTCAGAAATAGAGATAATATAAAAACTCCTGACAGATATCAATATACTGATACACGCCAATCTTGTTCCTTTCAGGACTCACCGGAAAAACCCACTGAGAGATGTGGGCGGTCAGAGCGGATAACTGAGTACGTGAAACCAAGAGGGGAATCACAATGCTACAGAACTTTCTGTTAAAAAAGAAGAGAAACTTCTCCAAAACAAACCCCAATTTAAAACGAAAACAGTGACAGCAGTTGTGATTCATCATGTCACTCAAGAAGAGGGCTCTATTGAAGAACAAGCCGTGGGTGCTAGCTCTGCTAGACAGCGCAGCACAGATCACAATAGTTTGCTGAAATCTTCAAGAGCATCTGGAGGTGAAAGCAACTGATGACTTCTTACAAGTGGAAATTGTTGACATGCATGTCTCCACGCTTGACAGGGTATACAAAGTAACAATACAATTAGAAGGAGACATTGAAAGCACAATTTGTGCAATCTTTTGGGACTGCGTCAATAACATTTATGATATATTACTGGCAGAAAAGGATTGGCCACCTGAAATTGTCCGTACTTGCCCTTATCAGGAAGAGGTTATCAAACCTTCTTTCTCGCCTCTTGTTCCCGATGAGCTTGCAAAATCCTACGCCATTGATTGAGCATTGGTGTAGGCAATCGCATTATATCGCAACCACGTAGGGTGGGATAAAGATTCCCCTTATCAGGTAATTCCAATTAAAAATCAACCCCAACCTCAATCCCAGTACCCAATAAAACATGATGCTAAAGCACCAGTGAGGGAGATCCTCACACAACTAAAGTACCAGGGTGTAATTGAACCCTGTGTCTCACCAATGAATAATCCTCTATTTCCTGTAGCTAAACCGTACCATTCATACAGAATAGTCTTAGACTACAGACACTTAACCTGTTCTGTGCCTTGGACGAGATGATCTCGTCCAAGGCTACAGTTCCCCTGTGCCTTGGACGAGATCATCTCGTCCATGGCACAGGGGAACTTGGGGGCGCGCTAGCGCGCCCCCCGTGCACCCCCCTTCCCCCCCCAGGCGGGGATGGAAGGGGAAGACCTTCCCCTTCCACCCCCGCCCCCCCCCACGGCAATCCGATGACGTCAGCGCGCGCTCAGCGCGCTGACGTCATCGAGTGTTGCCGGCGCGCTGGAAGCCATTTGCTTCCAGCGCGTCTTCGGAGCAGGAGCTCTAAGGTGAGTCCTCTCCGTTTTTGGGGGGCGGGGGGTTTGAGAAAACAGACATGGGGGGAAAGGAAAGGGTTTTTCCTTTCCCCCTGTGTCTGTTTTCTCAAGATTCCTGCTCCACGATCGCGGGCAGGGCCCGCGATCGTGGAGCAGGAATCTCCACTAGCCACCAGGGATTTTCTGTTTTACTAAATTTGGGGGCGACCCCTTGGGCAAGGGTCGCCCCCCCCGGGGGCAATTTTTATTTGGATTTCGCCCCCCCCCCCTGGGGGCAGATCGGCCGTTTTTTCGGCGGATCTGCTCCCAGGGGGGGGGCGAAAACCACTAGACACCAGGGATGTATTGTTTTATGTTTGTTTTTGGGGGCGACCCCTTGGGCAAGGGTCGCCCCCCCCGGGGGCAATTTTTATTTGTATTTCGCCCCCCCCTGGGGGCAGATCGGCCGTTTTTTCGGCGGATCTGCCCCCAGGGGGGGGCGAAAACCACTAGACACCAGGGATATCGTTTTTTGTGTGTGTTTTTGGGGGCGACCCCTTGGGCAAGGGTCGCCCCCCCCCCGGGGGCAATTTTTATTTGTATTTCGCCCCCCCCTGGGGGCAGATTCGCCGATTTTTCGGCGGATCTGCCCCCAGGGGGGGGCGAAAACCACTAGACACCAGGGATATATTTTTTTATGTTTGTTTTTGGGGGCGACCCCTTGGGCAAGGGTCGCCCCCCCCCCCCCGGGGCAATTTTTATTTGTATTTCGCCCCCCCCTGGGGGCAGATCGGCCGTTTTTTCGGCGGATCTGCCCCCAGGGGGGGGCGAAAACCACTAGACACCAGGGATATCGTTTTTTGTGTGTGTTTTTGGGGGCGACCCCTTGGGGAAGGGTCGCCCCCTGAAAGGGGGCACAGAGGTGTTGCCCATTTCTGCCCCCCTTGGGGTCCGATTGGCCAATTCTTTTACGCCCATCTACCCCGAGGGGGGCAGGATCCACTTAGGTACCAGGGACAACTTCTAAGTTCTTGGTGGTGGGGTGTTTGTCAACTGGCAAAGTATTTGTATTTGTGATTATAACAATTTATTTCTTCTTTTTCTTCTAGTTCAACGCTTTTGCTTCCTTTGCTGTGGATCTTTGAGGTTTTGGCAGTAGTTGTCCAGTGGTTTGCATAGTTGCATGTTTTAGGTAAGTGAACGCAATTTACTCCAAAGGAGTATTGTTGACATGTTTGTAGGTGGTGTACTAAATGCAGTATTGTGTGTTTGACATTGTCCTTAGATTTGAGCACAGTGGTGTTTGTGTTGTCATATGTCTAAATTGCTTTTTTCTTTTTTCTTTTTAGTGGGATATCATTGGTGATTGCAGAGTAGTTGCTTGGTGAGTAGCTATTTCAGGCAACTGTGTGGTATAGTTTTTTGTAGTACATAACTCTTTGTGATAAAGCTACACTTTGTTCATTACTTATTTTAGTGCTAGTTGTTGTTGGCAATCCATTTGTTGTTAGGATCATGGCTAGCCGCAAAGTGACCGCTCAGCAGGTTGTTCGCATGCTCTTTGAGTCGTCTTCAGACCATGATTACGACACTGACTCTGCATCTGAGGCAGAGGAGGAAGCAGGAGATTCTGGAAGTGAGTTTTCTGTCCAAGAGCATTCTTCTGATGAGGAAGCTACTCTCAGTGCAGATGAAGGGCCTGTGTTAGAGGAGGACATTGATGTGCCAAGAGTGCAGCAGCCTGGGGCTGCAGGGTTTCCCATTGGAAGACCTGACACCTGGATTGCCCCAAACATGGAGCAGCCACAGTTACCTGCATTTACTGGTCTCCCAGGGTGTAGAGTTAATACGGAAAACTTTCTGCCTGTCCAATTCTTTCACTTGTTTATGGACGATGTATTTTTGGAAGAGATTGTGGAGCAGACAAATGTGTATGCAGAGCAATATTTGCGGGACAACGCTGCCAGACTTAAGCCTCAGTCTAGAGCTACTCATTGGGTTCCCACATATCTGGAAGAGATGAAAAGGTTTTTAGGTTTGACTTTTTTGATGGGGTTGATCAGGAAGCCGTCACTGGCTTCTTATTGGTCTACTAGTCCCTTGATGGCAACTGCTATATTTCCTGCAACTATGACACGTAATCGGTATTTGCTTCTTCTTCGTATGCTGCATTTTGTAGACAATGCTTTAGCCTTGCCACGAGATCACCCTGATTGTGACCGCCTTTTTAAGATTAGGCCTGTCCTTGATCATTTTGTGGATCGGTTTTCAGAGGTCTATGTTCCAGGCAAAGAGATAAGTGTGGACGAGTCTTTGGTCCTTTTCAAGGGGCGTTTAGTTTTTAAGCAGTACATCCCTAGTAAGAGGGCACGGTATGGGATTAAATTGTATCTGCTGTCAGAAAGCAGTACAGGATATGTTTATAATTTCCGGGTCTACACTGGTAGGGATTCCAGTATTGACCCTCCTGGTTGTCCGGCCACTTTTGGAGTTAGCGGAAAAATTGTGTGGGAACTTGCTAGACGGCTGTTTAACAAAGGTCACCATTTGTACGTAGATAATTTCTACACTGGAGTGCAGTTGTTCAAGGAGTTGTTTAGGGTGGACACTGTTGCTTGTGGCACAATCCGTTCTAACCGCAAAGGCTATCCAAGGGAGCTTGTCTGTAAAAAACTTGAGAGGGGACAGTGCAGTGCCTTGCGGAATAATGAGCTGTTAGCTATGAAATTTTCAGACAGGAGGGATGTGTACATGCTATCGACCATCCACGATGAGAGTACTTCCCCTGTGGCTGTTTGGGGTCAGGTTGCGGAAGTGCGCAAACCTGCGTGCATTTTGGACTACAATAGGCACATGGGTGGTGTTGATAGAGTAGATCAGAGGTTGGAACCTTACACTGCTCTTCGTAAGTCGTATGTGTGGTATAAAAAGTTGGCCCTACATTTATTTCATTTGGCAACTTTTAATGCCTTTATTGTATACAAGGATTGTTCACCTGAGTCAAGGATGACTTTTGTTAAATTTCAGGAGTCGGTGATAGAAAGCCTTATTGTGGTGGAACCGGCAAGAGTTCCTAGAGTAGAAGTGGTGGAGGATGTGGCTAGATTGAAAGATCGGCACTTTCCAGATCACATTCCTCCCACTCCCAAAAAAGACATGCCCACAAAGAAATGTAGAGTATGTGCCCGGAGATCAATCCGGAGGGAGAGCCGGATGTACTGCCCCGAATGCCCTTCAAAGCCTGGGCTGTGTGTGCCCAGCTGTTTTAGAAGTTACCACACAAGGAAAAACTTTTGGGAAATACCGTGAGCGTAAGCTGTCTGTTTTATATTTTCATATGTTTCACGGTTGGCATCTGTCGTGTATTTAGTTTGAGGTTTTGTGTTTGTAGTTTAGTGCCTATTTTATAATTAGTAGTTTATTTGTTGTTTATAAATTAAAAAAAGTGATTGCGGTGTGCGTGGGGTGGCGCTTGGCTGGCGGTGTGCGTGGGGTGGCGCTTGGCTGGCGGTGTGCGTGGGGTGGCGCTTGGCTGGCGGTGCCAGCCAAACGGCAGTCCACTCTCCCATCAGCTGGTGTGATTCTTGTATCAGGCATGTGGGCGTATGTAAGTGATGGGCCCTTGAGTGGCGCGGTCTGTCGATGTGAGTGTTGTAATGTGCTGGGCCCGTGGCTGGCGGTGTGAATGGTCTTGTGCGTGTCATGTATGAAAGGTGTGTGAATGGACTGTAAAGCGGTTGGTGCCTTGTCGCGGCTTTACAGCTCACGAGCTGTGAGTCATTGGTTCACTTTTTTGCCTTTCAGTTATTAGCAGTGCATTTCATTTTTGTGAAATCTCTTGTTAATAAAATTTGATCCACTGAACCATCACTCACCCTCGTGCCAAATCCAACCAGTATGTGTTGTAAAAAATGACAAAACCTGCTCCGCTGTAATCAGGCGTCGCAGCACACCTGTGACACGCTAGGTGCCTCGGGTGGGACCCCGATGATGAAGCATGCCACCAACTTGGTTGGTGGGTGAGGGGTCTTCTTCACATAACCTAAGTGTGTTTCTTTTCACTATTTTAGTGTTTGGCACATCACGGACGTATGTGCACACATCAAAATGATATATTGCAAAAATACCTCTCCCTTCTATCTCTTCAGGTTTTGGGCCTTATTCTGTTGCAGGCACCTGGCCCACCCACACAAGTGAGGTATCATTTTTATCGGGAGACTTGGGGGAATGGTGGGTGGAAGGAAATTTGTGGCTCCTCTCAGATTCCAGAACTTTCTGCCACAGAAATGAGAGGAAAAAGTGTTTTTTTGGCCAAATTTTGAGGTTTGCAAAGGATTCTGGGTAACAAAACCTGGTCCGAGCCCCGCAAGTCACCCCTCCTTGGATTCCCCTAGGTCTCTAGTTTTCAGAAATGCACAGGTTTGGTAGGTTTCCCTAGGTGCCGGCTGAGCTACAGGCCAAAATCCACAGGTAGGCACTGTTTTCTTCAAAAATTTTGGTTGTGTCCACGTTGCGCTTTGGGGCGATTCCTGTCGCGGGCGCTAGGCCTACCCACGCAAGTGAGGTATCATTTTTATCGGGAGACGTGGGGGAACGCTGGGTGGAAGGAAATTTGTGGCTCCTCTCAGATTCCAGAACTTTCTGCCACAGAAATGTGAGGAACATGTGTTTTTTTAGCCAATTTTTGAGGTTTGCAAAGGATTCTGGGTAACAGAACCAGGTCCGAGCCCCGCCAGTCACCCCTCCATGGATTCCCCTAGGTCTCTAGTTTTCAGAAATGTACAGGTTTGGTAGGTTTCCCTAGGTGGCGGCTGAGCTAGAGGCCAAAATCTACAGGTAGTCACTTTGCTAAAAACAGCTCTGTTTTCTGTGATATGTCCACGTTGTGTTTTGGGGCATATCCTGTCGCGGGCGCTAGGCCTACCCACGCAAGTGAGGTATCATTTTTATCGGGAGACGTGGGGGAACGCTGGGTGGAAGGAAATTTGTGGCTCCTCTCAGATTCCAGAACTTTCTGCCACAGAAATGTGAGGAACATGTGTTTTTTTAGCCAATTTTTTAGGTTTGCAAAGGATTCTGGGTAACAGAACCAGGTCCGAGCCCCGCCAGTCACCCCTCCTTGGATTCCCCTAGGTCTCTAGTTTTCAGAAATGTACAGGTTTGGTAGGTTTCCCTAGGTGGCGGCTGAGCTAGAGGCCAAAATCTACAGGTAGTCACTTTGCTAAAAACAGCTCTGTTTTCTGTGATATGTCCACGTTGTGTTTTGGGGCATATCTTGTCGCGGGCGCTAGGCCTACCCACGCAAGTGAGGTATCATTTTTATCGGGAGACGTGGGGGAACGCTGGGTGGAAGGAAATTTGTGGCTCCTCTCAGATTCCAGAACTTTCTGCAACAGAAATGTGAGGAACATGTGTTTTTTTAGCCAATTTTTTAGGTTTGCAAAGGATTCTGGGTAACAGAACCAGGTCCGAGCCCCGCCAGTCACCCCTCCTTGGATTCCCCTAGGTCTCTAGTTTTCAGAAATGTACAGGTTTGGTAGGTTTCCCTAGGTGGCGGCTGAGCTAGAGGCCAAAATCTACAGGTAGTCACTTTGCTAAAAACAGCTCTGTTTTCTGTGATATGTCCACGTTGTGTTTTGGGGCATATCTTGTCGCGGGCGCTAGGCCTACCCACGCAAGTGAGGTATCATTTTTATCGGGAGACGTGGGGGAACGCTGGGTGGAAGGAAATTTGTGGCTCCTCTCAGATTCCAGAACTTTCTGCAACAGAAATGTGAGGAACATGTGTTTTTTTAGCCAATTTTTTAGGTTTGCAAAGGATTCTGGGTAACAGAACCAGGTCCGAGCCCCGCCAGTCACCCCACCTTGGATTCCCCTAGGTCTCTAGTTTTCAGAAATGTACAGGTTTGGTAGGTTTCCCTAGGTGGCGGCTGAGCTAGAGGCCAAAATCTACAGGTAGTCACTTTGCTAAAAACAGCTCTGTTTTCTGTGATATGTCCACGTTGTGTTTTGGGGCATATCCTGTCGCGGGCGCTAGGCCTACCCACGCAAGTGAGGTATCATTTTTATCGGGAGACGTGGGGGAACGCTGGGTGGAAGGAAATTTGTGGCTCCTCTCAGATTCCAGAACTTTCTGCCACAGAAATGTGAGGAACATGTGTTTTTTTAGCCAATTTTTGAGGTTTGCAAAGGATTCTGGGTAACAGAACCAGGTCCGAGCCCCGCCAGTCACCCCTCCTTGGATTCCCCTAGGTCTCTAGTTTTCAGAAATGTACAGGTTTGGTAGGTTTCCCTAGGTGGCGGCTGAGCTAGAGGCCAAAATCTACAGGTAGTCACTTTGCTAAAAACAGCTCTGTTTTCTGTGATATGTCCACGTTGTGTTTTGGGGCATATCCTGTCGCGGGCGCTAGGCCTACCCACGCAAGTGAGGTATCATTTTTATCGGGAGACGTGGGGGAACGCTGGGTGGAAGGAAATTTGTGGCTCCTCTCAGATTCCAGAACTTTCTGCCACAGAAATGTGAGGAACATGTGTTTTTTTAGCCAATTTTTTAGGTTTGCAAAGGATTCTGGGTAACAGAACCAGGTCCGAGCCCCGCCAGTCACCCCTCCTTGGATTCCCCTAGGTCTCTAGTTTTCAGAAATGTACAGGTTTGGTAGGTTTCCCTAGGTGGCGGCTGAGCTAGAGGCCAAAATCTACAGGTAGTCACTTTGCTAAAAACAGCTCTGTTTTCTGTGATATGTCCACGTTGTGTTTTGGGGCATATCTTGTCGCGGGCGCTAGGCCTACCCACGCAAGTGAGGTATCATTTTTATCGGGAGACGTGGGGGAACGCTGGGTGGAAGGAAATTTGTGGCTCCTCTCAGATTCCAGAACTTTCTGCAACAGAAATGTGAGGAACATGTGTTTTTGTAGCCAATTTTTTAGGTTTGCAAAGGATTCTGGGTAACAGAACCAGGTCCGAGCCCCGCCAGTCACCCCACCTTGGATTCCCCTAGGTCTCTAGTTTTCAGAAATGTACAGGTTTGGTAGGTTTCCCTAGGTGGCGGCTGAGCTAGAGGCCAAAATCTACAGGTAGTCACTTTGCTAAAAACAGCTCTGTTTTCTGTGATATGTCCACGTTGTGTTTTGGGGCATATCCTGTCGCGGGCGCTAGGCCTACCCACGCAAGTGAGGTATCATTTTTATCGGGAGACGTGGGGGAACGCTGGGTGGAAGGAAATTTGTGGCTCCTCTCAGATTCCAGAACTTTCTGCCACAGAAATGTGAGGAACATGTGTTTTTTTAGCCAATTTTTTAGGTTTGCAAAGGATTCTGGGTAACAGAACCAGGTCCGAGCCCCGCCAGTCACCCCACCTTGGATTCCCCTAGGTCTCTAGTTTTCAGAAATGTACAGGTTTGGTAGGTTTCCCTAGGTGGCGGCTGAGCTAGAGGCCAAAATCTACAGGTAGTCACTTTGCTAAAAACAGCTCTGTTTTCTGTGATATGTCCACGTTGTGTTTTGGGGCATATCCTGTCGCGGGCGCTAGGCCTACCCACGCAAGTGAGGTATCATTTTTATCGGGAGACGTGGGGGAACGCTGGGTGGAAGGAAATTTGTGGCTCCTCTCAGATTCCAGAACTTTCTGCCACAGAAATGTGAGGAACATGTGTTTTTTTAGCCAATTTTTTAGGTTTGCAAAGGATTCTGGGTAACAGAACCAGGTCCGAGCCCCGCCAGTCACCCCTCCTTGGATTCCCCTAGGTCTCTAGTTTTCAGAAATGTACAGGTTTGGTAGGTTTCCCTAGGTGGCGGCTGAGCTAGAGGCCAAAATCTACAGGTAGTCACTTTGCTAAAAACAGCTCTGTTTTCTGTGATATGTCCACGTTGTGTTTTGGGGCATATCCTGTCGCGGGCGCTAGGCCTACCCACGCAAGTGAGGTATCGTTTTTATCGGGAGACGTGGGGGAACGCTGGGTGGAAGGAAATTTGTGGCTCCTCTCAGATTCCAGAACTTTCTGCCACAGAAATGTGTGGAACATGTGTTTTTTTAGCTAAATTTTGAGGTTTGCAAAGGATTCTGGGTAACAGAACCTGGTCCGAGCTACACAAGTCACCCTTCCTTGGATTCCCCTAGGTCTCTAGTTTTCAGAAATGCACAGGTTTGGTAGGTTTCCCTAGGTGGCGGCTGAGCTAGAGGCCAAAATCTACAGGTAGTCACTTTGCTAAAAACAGCTCTGTTTTCTGTGATGTGTCCACGTTGTGTTTTGGGGCATATCCTGTCGCGGGCGCTAGGCCTACCCACACAAGTGAGGTACCATTTTTATCGGGAGACTTGGGGGAACATAGATTAGCAAAACAAGTACTATTGCCCCTTGTCTTTCTCTACATTTTTTCCTTCCAAATATAGGAGTGTGTGTAAAAAAGACATCTATTTGAGAAATTCCCTGTAATTCACGTGCTACTATGGTCACCCCGGAATTCAGAGATGTGCAAATAACCACTGCTCCTCAACACCTTATCTTGTGCCCTTTTTGGAAATGCAAAGGTTTTCTTGATAGCAATTTTTTACTCCTTATATTTCAGCAAATGAATTGCTGTATACCCGGTATAGAATGAAAACGCACTGCAGGGTGCAGCTCATTTATTGGCTCTGGGTTCCTCGGGTTCTTGATGAACCTACAAACCCTATATATCCCCGCAACCAGAGGAGTCCAGCAGACGTAACGGTATATTGCTTTCGATAATCTGACATTGCAGGGAAAAGTTACAGAGTAAAACGTAGAGAAAAATTTATGTTTTTTTCACCTCAATTTCAATATTTTTCTTTTTCAGCTGTTATTTTCTGTAGGAAACCCTTGTAGGATCTACACAAATGACCCCTTGCTGAATTCAGAATTTTGTCTACTTTTCAGAAATGTTTAGGTTTCTGGGATCCAGCATTGGTTTCATGACCATTCCTGTCACTGACTGGAAGGAGGCTGAAAGCACAAAAAATTGCACAAATGGGGTATGCCCCAGTAAAATGCCACAATTGTGTTGAAAAATTGGGTTTTCTGATTCAAGTCTGCCTGTTCCTGAAAGCTGGGAAGCTGCTGAGTTTAGCACCACAAACCCTTTGTTGATGCCATTTTCAGGGGAAAAACCACAAGCCTCCTTCTGCAGCCACTTTTTCCAATTTTTTTGAAAAAAACGAAAATTTCACTGTATTTTGGCCAATTTCTTGGCCTCCTTCAGGGGAACCCACAAAGTCTGGGTACCTTTAGAATCCCTAGGATGTTGGAAAAAAAGGACGCAAATTTGGCTTGGTTAGCTTATGTGGACAAAAAGTTATGAGGGCCTAAGCGCGAACTGCCCCGAATAGGCAAAAAAAGGCCTGGCACAGGAGGGGGAAAAGGCCTGGCAGCGAAGGGGTTAAACAGTCATACACGCACATATGCTATACAAAACACTCATAGCACGGCACTTATGAATAACATAGTGCACAAAAAACACAAAACATTGGATATCTCCAATGGTTTCTTCTGCCAACATATAGCACCTGAGAACAGAGACATAAGACGTTTCAGCGCACTAGGGTCCCAGAAAAAAATCTGTGGTTTACCACAGGGGTACAAGAACAGTCCAGGACTCTTTGCAGCTCGTGTGACTTGAATATTGCACAACTTTGACCCTGAAGCATTGTCCTATGTAGATGATATCTACCTTGCGGATGATGAATTACTGCAGCATCTAAGACAGGTAGACCACGTTGTTGTAGGATTTGTTGAATTCCGCTATAAATTCAACTTCAATAAAACAAAAATAGACTTCCTTAGTGTCATGTTTCTAGGACACAAATTATCAAGTGAAGGAAAGAGCCTAGCTCTGCAATTCTTAGAAAAATGCTCACAGTTACAACCTCCAAATACCATAAGAAACTCCAATCACTATAGGGTGTTCTACATTTTGGCAGAACATACATTCCAGATTACGCATCATGCGTAAAACCTTTACATGACATAATACGTCCTGCCATTTCCAGTAAATTCTGGACAGTCGCACACACACACATCCTCAGAGCATTGCAAAAAGACATGCTTGCAGCACAACAACTACACACAAAGGACAATAAAAAGCATCTGGTGATCAGAGTAATGGCTGGTGCCATTGGTTTCACCTATGTAACATTCAATGAGGGTGAGACGGTCCCGATTGCATACAAATCACATTTGTATTTAACAGCAGAACAGCCTTTTGTTCCCACTGAGAAAATTCTCACTGCTGTTCAGAAGGCTGTCATTAAAGAAAGACTATTAGCCCAGGGGAAACGCATTATTGTTGAATCGCCAATCCCAGCCCTCGAGGCTTTTACCAAAGCCAGCGTTCCAAATGCTGAAGAATTACATTGACGTTGGATCCAACAGGCAACGTCTCTGACAGCCACTGATGGTCACTAAGGCCCCCATTCCAACATTGACGGGCGGCGGAGGCCGCCCGCTAATGTTGCGCGGCAGAAATACCGCTCCGCGGTCCAGAGACCGCGGAGGGTATTCCAAGTATTCCCCTGGGCTGGCGGGCGGCCGCCGAAAGGCCGCCCGCCAGCCCAGGGGAAAACAACCTTCCCACGATGAAGCCGGCTCGTAATCGAGCCGGCGGAGTGGGAAGGTGCGACGGGTGCTACTGCACCCGTCGCGTATTTCACTGTCTGCTATGCAGACAGTGAAATACAAGCGGGGCCCTCTTACGGGGGCCCCTGCAGTGCCCATGCCATTGGCATGGGCACTGCAGGGGCCCCCAGGGGCCCCGCGACACCCCCTACCGCCATCCTGTTCCTGGCGGGCGAACCGCCAGGAACAGGATGGCGGTATGGGGTGTCAGAATCCCCAAGGCGGCGCAGCAAGCTGCGCCGCCTTGGAGGATTCCAACGGGCAGCGGAAAACCAGCGGGAGACCGCCGGTTTTCCTGCACTGACCGCGGCCAAAGCGCTGCGGTCAGAATGCCCTGCGGGGCACCGCCGGGCTGTCGGCGGTGCTCCCCCCAACCGCGAGCCTGGCGGTCACAGACCGCCAGGCTCATAATGAGGGCCTAAATGTTTGACCTAAAGTTACAAACCAAGAGTTTTTGCAATATGAACTAGAATACCCAGTTCCGGCAAATACATTGCCTATTGATCAAAATCAAAGAGTCATGTACATCAATGGCTCAGCATAACTTGCAATAGCCACTAAGCTAAGCATCAATACTCCGCTGCTTGCGCAGTCATAAGTGGCTATATGGAGGGTAGTAAATTCAATCCACAACATACCTTTACGCAAAACCTACAGATCCTGACCAGTTAACTCTGATTGTCTGTGATTTGTACAATTGCGCTAGTCCTTCAATGAATATCTGCATCACTGGCGCCAGAATGGGTTCAGAGATGCCAAAGGTAACACCATCAAACACAGACTTCTGTGGGAGAAAGTAGCGTACCTGAAGCATACGCTACCAAATGTCAATTTTTTACATACACTTGGACATCAGCGTGTTAGAATACATGTTGCTGGAAATACACTGGCTGATGAAGCAGCCACATCAGCATTAGCCACGGCTTCTGTTGCTGCAGTAACTAGTTCTAGAATGAAACCGGATGATGAAATACTGGCTGCTGTGAAAGCCTCAGCTGACGGCACACCCTTTCCTAAAGGATATCCCATTAAATATTCCTACCGGATGGGAGACTTCCTTGACGCAGAAGTGAAAATACCAGGTGTGGGAGTTTGAGTAATTCCCAATAAAGACCTAGGACCAGAGTTGATCAAAACAGCCCATGAGTGAGTTTCCTCTGCTCATGCTGGTGTGGAAGCTACAATATTATTATTGCAGGCTTTTTATTGGTGGCCAAGTCTTTACAAACAGACCAAGCAGTATGTACTTTGTTGTAATATCTGCCAACAAATTAAGGGGTCCACCATCAAATGCCTACCGCAGACACCCCTCCTAATTTCTAACAAACCATTACAATGTGTGTACTTGGACCATTGCAGTCCCTTGACACCTGGCAGTGCATATAAATACATCTTAGTCGCTGTTGACTCTTGCTCCAGATTCCTGTGGGTGTGGCCACAATGCTCAGCTGATGCTCGGACTGTTATTAAAGATTTGCATGACTTTATCGGCACATATGCAGTTGTGTCTTTCGCTCGGACCAGGGCCCTGCTTTTGTCTCAAGGGCATTCAGGGACACCATGGCTTTGTTAGGGGTCCAGCTCCATTACTCATTTCCATTTCATCCTGAGGGAACTAGTGTTGTGGAGTGGCGAAACTGAGATTTAAAGCAATCCTTAACAGCAATAGTACTAGGTACGGGTCGTAGTTGGCTTAATCACCTGTATGGAGTCCAGAGAGCACTTAGTAATCTACCTAGAAGGTCCCTGGGGGGGTTGTACTTCATATGCGGGTTTGGAACTCAAATGTATGTTCCAGATCTTGATGGTCCTGGCGTGGAGGCAGCAGAAACACCCTTTGACTTAAATGAATGTGTCATTGTCTTGCAGGAATTACAACAGTTCCATGACGAAAATGCTTCTGCCAATGCTGCCTCATTAGGAATTAAGGATGTACCAATAACTTCTACTGGCTGGATTCCAAAGGTTGGGGATCTAGTACGTGAAAATGTTGCTGTGAAAAATGAGTTTGCTCCTTACTATCCTGCACCGGTTCTGGGAATATACGGTACCAGAACTGTTATTCTTTCACCACTGCCTGGATCTAATGAGAACCGCTTTTGTCTCCATCGACAATGTCAAGTTACACCATGTGGATGATCCAGCACAGCAGACCAAGAGGAACAACTAGTAGTACCCGAATCCTTCTCACTACTGGTGAAGATGACCCTCTACAAGTTTTGGGCAGCAACGCTGACACCTCTCGGATCATGGGGAGGGTGGAAAATGATCTTGCATTAATTCCACTAACATCTATTGCAATGGGCAATACAGAAATTGCAGATCGATTTGACTCAACTTCTACACAAACGGATGGCATAATTTAATGTGAACCACTGCGGGAGACTTATACCATTTCTCCTCCTTCAAATATGGCTCCAGTTTTTGCACAAACTGCTTCTGGATACTTTGCCAACATCACTGACACCTTTTCAGACACATATGTATCTTCCATATCTGAACTATCAAAAACATGTAAGCTGATATTGTGGCTTAAAACAAATTACTTTATTTTCACATGAAACTATTTATGGCTTTCCTTGACTGTATTAGCTTTCCTCCTTTGGATTGGCTTTGTTATTAATTTTACCTACTAATACATGGGCATTACCTTCCTGAAAGATCTACAGTTGAACTGGTGGATGAGGTCCTAAAACCCAATTTTTCTTCTCACAAGGTCTGCAGAGACTTGTCTTTTGTGAACATTTCCACTATACTAATTCCTGATGGGATTGTTTGGAATAAAGTCACATTTGATATATATGGCCTGACGGAGGTCATTCAAATATCATATATGTTTAAACTTTCTATGAATGATGTAAAAATACCCGGAGTTGTTTCTGATGACCGGGATGGGAAAACGGTTGATTCTATTATGACTGAGTTGCAGTATTTTACTGTATTTGAAAGTGAGGATGTTTATCAATCCAAAGAAAATTATGGTGACGTCCTCTGTTGTAATTATTATGGACACCATTTTATTCACAGAGCAAGTACCCCAAAGACTATTTTTTATTACACACAATGGGAACATTGTCCTTCTCCACAACAAGGGAGTTCCAAAACATATTCTGAAAAATTTACATCATTTTCTGGGCCCAGTGTTAAAAATGCTGAGTCTTATTATTTCAAATTGCTAATGATGGAAAATGTACATAGATTATTGACAGACACAAAATTAATTTATTCGGATTCCTTTGTTTCCCGGTTGGCTATTGAAGGCTATGAATATTGGTTGAAGTCGATTGACTTAAAAAGTGTGTGGGAAACAAAACATTGGCAAATAGGTGAAAGGAAGCTTTGTTTAGAGCATGCCTGATACCTGTTCAAATTATATTTTTGAATGAAACAGTACAACAGACAAGTTGTTTAGGCTTAGCAAAAATTAAGGATTTGAATGCATCCAGTATTCCTGCAAAATTGGCAAAAGTTTATCAATGCAACAGAAAATCAGCTTGATGAATGGATCCAAAATGGCACGTTTAATGTTTCACTTTCACGTGCTGGTGGGTGCTTATTGTGGCCAATAGAAACCAATGTGTGTCATAAACGTTTTGTAAACCCTACGCTGAGTTTTAGAACAAGTAGGCCTGCCCCTCGCTATGTGTCATCTGAACACGCGGGTATAGTAACAATATACAGTGTACTGAAACTATGCCAGCAATGGTTGAAGAGCTCCTCACTAAATGCTGTTAGAGAACACCTCAGTCTCCTGTCTAATAATACTGACTTACAGGATTTTCTGTTAGGCCCCAGAAAACAACGCCGAAAATGCTTTTAAATGCAGTCTATAATGAAATTTGGAAGCTTTGCCAACAACAAGCTGCTGACCGGTTAAGGTAAATAGATCAAGAAAATTTGCAGAAGGCATTAGCTGTTGTAGAGAATGGGATTAATACCCTGTCCAACCGAATATACACCTTAAACAACATTGTTTCCTTTGCAATAGATATAGTACAGAGAGACATGCCCTCTTTACACTGTGGACAGAGTCAACTAAGATGCAATATGCAGTTAGGTTGGACACACACACAGTACAAACACTGAAAGCAGGTCGCGTTCCCTGGAAACACGTCAGCTCAAGGGACATATTTTCCACATTTTATTGAACACGACAACAACAACTAATGGCTAAAAAAGAAGCGACTTTTGTCATGTTAAATATTAAGAAATTAGGAAAGTTGTCTTTTACTGTGGCTGAAATACCATCTGCTGAGTGGTTAATACATGCGGTCATCAATCTGCCTATTTCAACACTCCAATTCACGCCCTGCTTAACATACATTCTGGTGGGCAGATATGAAAGGCTGGGAGATAGTTACATACACGAGGTGTGTGAGCTACCCTTCTCATACAAATGTCTCAGTGGCATGAAAGCGGTCTTTCTTAACGGTAGTGAATGCAAGACTTCTGTTAGCCATTCGACGGTTTGTAAACAGCTGTCCTTGCACGGGGCATGTAACGATTCGGCAGCGAACTTGGCTTGATTAGACCAGCATTCCAGGTGCTCTTGAATGGCAGCTATGTGCTCCTTAATAGTGAGAGCTACGGTGGGATGCGAGCCCAAATAGTTTATGTCATTTTGGTCTCCAAAATTGTTACATGCTGTGGGAATGTACTTTTTCCTCCTACACGACAGAGGGAAGTAGCTGATATTTAGCCCCATACCGCTACTTCAAATGTGAATTTTGACAAGTTGAGCAGACTCACAGCTTTATAGTTTCAAAAACATGTTGTGCTTACATCTGCACGCAAGACCTACACGCTTCAGGTTGCGAGGTCATCCGCAGAGATACAGTCCCTTTTAAGTACTAACTTTCTGAAACACTTTGGTGAGCTCGTGGGACGGATATTTACACGTCCATTACTCCTGCAATCGCAAATTTCCTTAAGGCTGTTGGTTCTGGTTTTGTTCACATCTTCTCCTCTATATTTGGCCTAATACCTTCAGCCATCCACTCAATATTGTCCAGTATTTTTGGAGGATTTCTAATAATTTGGCTATAATAGGTGGCATCTTGCTATTGCTACTTTTTCTGCGCAATGGCTGTCCCGTTACAATAAGGAGGACTGAAAGCGCTTCCACCAGCGCAACTGTGTCATGAACGCAAGATGCAGTACTTGAGAGCATCACTCCTGGAGCAATTAGAATGCGACTGGTCTCTGTCATTTAGACTGGGTTTGCATTGTGTGCAGCCTGTGTTTCGGTGCCTCTGGTGCCCTTTTGAATGTGCACTGAAAGTTTGTCTTTCTACGCAGTACTTGCTTTTATTGGACGCTGATCTGTTTATGTTCTCACTCAGGGCTCATTACCAGATGTGCACTTTGAGGGTGCGTTTGCTACAGGAAGCTGTTTATAAGTTGCCCTTGGTGGATCATTGTAGGAGGCTGGCCTGGCTTGTAGTGGGTACCTTGGGTACATACACTGTATACCAGGTCCAGTTATCCCTTAGTAGTGAAATGTAGTAGTGTTCAAACAGCTTAGGCTGATAGAGGTAGCTACAGCAGAGCAGCTTAGGCTGAACTAGTAGACATGCAAAGCTCCTGCAATACGACTTATAGCTACACAGTACTTATACACAAGTAAAGACAATACTCAGTGCTATAAAAAATAAAGGTAGTTTATTTGGGTGACAGAAGGCCAAAAATATCTTGGAGGCAATACTCCTTCTGGAGGTAAGTATTATACACCATATATACATTAGCCACCAAAATAAAGTAAAAAATTAGATATAGGATAGTGCAAACAATAGGAAATGCTACAGAATGCAATGGGGGAAAATAGGTCTAGGGGCAACACAAAGCATATACTAAGAAAGTGGAATGCGAATCATGGATTCTCACCTAGACAAGTGTAGTGTGTAGAGAATCTCTGGGAGAGTAAGAAAACCACAAAGGTAAGTAAAATACCCCACTCCAGAGCACAGTAAAGTAGAAGTAAAGTACTGCAAGTTTCCTTAGGACACACTACAAGTCGTGATTAGAGTTATTGCAAGAACCAAGCAAGACTGCAAAGAACAACTGGTGGATTCCTGGACCTGAAGTCCTGTAAAGAGAGGCAACCAATTCCAGAAGTCAGAAGACGTTCCAGGAACGACAGGAGCCCCTGTCAACCTAGAAGAGGGTGCAAAAGAAGAGTCCCTGGTTGCACAAAGACTTCAGAAAAGAACCAAAGGAAGATGGCTGAGGGTTCCTGCATGATGCAATGGATGTCCCACGAAGAGATGTTAAATGCAGGCAAGTTTTGGCAGTGGCTTCGTCCAACAAGCCT
This sequence comes from Pleurodeles waltl, assembly GCF_031143425.1. Taxonomy (NCBI): domain Eukaryota; kingdom Metazoa; phylum Chordata; class Amphibia; order Caudata; family Salamandridae; genus Pleurodeles; species Pleurodeles waltl. The sequence goes on along the minus strand of NC_090442.1, from coordinate 577,968,215 downwards.
TGGTTCAAGCAAAGTCGCGTTAAAGTGGCGCTGCCTGGACCCAGGAGGAACCTTGGGCCTCAATTCAGACTGAGGAGGCATTGAGGGCTCCCAACACTGGAGGGAATCCACAGATGACCAGGCGGCACCCACAGAGGTTCCAGGACACAGGGACAAAGAAGGTGCAAATTGTGTTTTTTGCAGCACTACAAAAGAAGGTCCCACACCGCCGGAGAACAACTCAGCAAGTTGAGCACCGCAGGATAGAGTGCTGCGGACCTGGGCCAGGCTATGCACGAAGGATTCTTGCAGCTAGTGCACAGAGGCCTCAGGAGGTGAAGATGACGTGGTTCACAGGGGTACAGTCGCAAACAGGGAAGGCAAGCTCTTACCTCCTCTAAATGTGGACAGCAGGACCTTAGGACAGTCTGTGTCGAAGGGCTACACAACTTGTGTTCCAAGGAGCACGCTCGTTGCCAGGAGAGGAGCCCAAGAGAACCGGTCATCGACTTAGAAGGTGCCTGGAAGAGAAGGGAAGTGACTCTGTCATTTCCCTGGAGATTTCTTCGGACCTTCTGGTGCAGGGTGAAAACGGAGTCCCCAGAGCATGCATACCATGGAAACTGTTGCAGTTGCTGGCTGGAGCTGAAGTTGCAGAGGAAAAGTAGCCCCTCTGGAGAGTGTGTTGCTGTTACAGCAGTTCCTGGAGCAGTCTGCTGTCGATCCAAGGTCAGAGGATGAAGTAGTAGTTGCAGAGGATTCCTGCTGGAAACATGCAAGTAGAATGTGGAGAGAAACCCACAGGAGAAACCATAGATGGCCCTGAGAGGGGGATTGGCTACCTTATTAAGTATGGACCTATCAGGAGGGGTCTCTGACGTCACCTGCTGGCACTGGCCACTCAGAGGCCTCCAGAGTGTCCCCACACCTTGGAAAATAAGATGGCCGAAGTCTGGACACACTGGAGGAGCTTATGCAAGGAGGGCACCATCTGTTCCCTTCAAAGCATTTCCAGAGGCTGGGGGAGGCTACCCCTTCCCAGCCTGTAAAACCTATTTCCAAAGGGAGAGGGTGTAACACCCTCCTCCCAAAGGAAATGCATTGTTCTGCCTTCCTGGAACTGAGCTGTTCTGACCCCAGGAGGGCAGAACCCTGCCTGTGAGGTGGCAGCAGCTGTAACTGCAGTGCAAGCCTCAGAGAGCTGGTTTGGCAGTACTGGGGGCCCATGGTGGAGCCTCCGAGATGCATGGAATTGGCTCCCCAATACCAGATTTGAAATGGAGGCACAATTCCATTATCTTAGACACCTTACATGGCCATATTCGGGGTTACCATTGTGAAGCTACATATAGGTATTGACCTATATGTAGTTCACATGTGTAATGACATCCCGCACTCGAAAAGTCCAGGGAATTGGCCCTGGACTGCATGGGGGCACATTTGCTAGTCCAGGGGTGCCCTCACATTTAGTAACTTTGCACCTAGCCTTCAGTAAATGAAGGTTAGACATATAGGTGACTTATAAGTTACTTACGTGCAGTGAAAAGGGCTGTAAAATAGTGTGTGCACTATTTCATGCAGGCTGCAATGACAGGCCAGTGACAGTGTTTGTCTGAGCTCCTTATTGGTGGCAAAAGAAATGCTGCAGCCCATAAGGATCTCCTGGAACCCCAATACCCTCGGTACCTAGGTACCATATACTAGGGACTTATAAGGGGGGGTCCAGTGTGTCAATTGAAATTGGTAAATTAAGTCACTAGCCTATATAAAAGGAGAGAGAGCATGAGCACTGAGGTTCTGAAAGGCAGAGCCTCAGTGACACAGTTAAGGACTATTCACAGCACACACATTAGGCCACAAACTATGAGCACTGGGTTCCTGACCAGCAGGATCCCGGTGAGACAGGCAAAGGCATACTGACATACAGGTAAAATTGGGGGTAACATGCCAAGAAAGATGGTACTTTCCCACAATCATGCAGCTCTAAACTAACTGTTGGGCACACCATGGTATGCTGCTGCTTCGGCTGGAGCTCAGGCTTTGGAATACGAATGCTCCTTGGTTTTCCTTGGCGATGAACTTCCTACTTTACCACCTGCCGAAGTGGAAGATTTTCTATCTTCAATTATCCCAGATTCAATTGACGACTTTAAAAATGACTCTGGCTTTTGAAATTTGGCTATTCTTAAAGCCAAAATTAACATTTTATATTGTCTTTTTTAATCCATGGTCAAGTGTCTTTTGACTTGTCATCATTGACATTCCTGTATATATGCTTTAAGATGCATTTTAGTGGCTTTTATATTAGATTAGGCTTTGAACCACCTTTTGAACTGGCAAACTAGGCCCGCCTCTGTGCACTTTAACCTAGATATATTTTAATTTAGCTTCATTATATTATTTTAACAGTAGCCGCATTGCGGTCTTGTTTTATTTTTTCAATCTAGCTGTTGTTCGCCTAGGTCACCACTGCGTTCTTAGGCAAGACATTTCTTTCACCCTATGCTTTTCTCAAGGCGTCAGTAAGACAGGTTGCCGGCAAAAGTGATACGCTTTGTTTCCAATGTTCACAGAAACATACACACTCTTACATGGGGATCCTTTCTTGGAACATCAGCTGTTTTATTATAAAAACACTACTTTGACTGTACTCTGATTGCTTTTCTGCAGCTGTTTATGTAGGCTACAGGCCTCTTGCTCAGGTATAAGGGATGATGTCTCCCCAGAGGAAACCTGAAGGGCAGAATTAGAGCTTAACATGCTGTGCTCTAACATGGCCTAGGTAGGAACTATCTTTAAAAACTATAGTGACAATATGGTAGCAATAATTTTGTGTTATACTCTCCTTGTCACAATTTTAATCTTGTTGTGCTTCATCGTCTTAGTTATTGCAGTAAATGCCTTATTATCTAAGATGAAGTCACTTCAATAAAACCTTATTGAACTATACTGATTGTCCTTGCATATGTGAGGCCAATGTACCGGAGAGAAACGGATGAGATCTGAGTGACCACGATTCCCCTGAGGAATCATTTACGTCATGCACCCGCTTGCCCAATCATCCCTGCTCTTGGGTGGAGATGAGGCACTGCTAGTTAGCCAGAACAAAACCCGGATTAGGAGGACAGGTGTCACATGGTGCGGGATCAGACTCAGTCCCGTCGCAGTACAGGTGATTCTGCTGCCCAAATCAATAGTCTTATTAGGATAATGAGAACCTACGCAACAGTAGGGAGGGAATCAGAGGAGGAGGAGGTCATGGCTGGGCACCAAAAAAGATTGACTGACAGGGCGCTACTAGTGCTAAAACCTGCCCTGCTTCTAAATAATCATCAGAATCAGTATCCAGCCTTTGTCTCTGGTCTCAAGGCTTTTACATAGCAGTATTCTCTGCCTCTTTAAGACTCTTCAATTCAGTCTTGGAGATCAGGATTAGTTCTCCTCGTTCAGGCTTCTAACTCACTGTGCACTTACTCTTTTGCATACACTTTGCAGACTCCATAGCTAAAACAGTGTGGCTAACCTAAAACTCTGGCTTTGTTTAAATAGGATTTCCTCGCAATTGCTTAACATCCACATGGTGCTTGCCTAATCAAGCACATAAGCATTCTCTACACACACTGCCAGATCGTGAGGTGAGGATGCCTCCTGAACTGTGCAGCTACAAGGTGCAGAACAAGGTGACTCCCTCTGTCCCCCCTCAGCCTTACACATGAGCAGGGAGTACACCCTTCCCAGCAGCAGGATAGATTGCACCTGTAAAAAGGGCTGTGACATTACCATGAGTATATAACAGCATCATATTTAAAATATTCTTACCTAAAAGAATAGCTTCGACAGTCCTCGCTATGGAGAGTGAGGAAGGGTTCTTTATTCGAGATATGAATATAATAAAAGGGCTAAAATGTGAAGGCTACGGTGCTTCTGAATTAGGCTGCCTGGGTGCAGACCACATTAACATGTGATTATTGAGACAAAGTGGACTTATGAGAGGGTAACGGAGAAGGCAAAGCACTATACCTACCGCAGTATGATCTGCCAACAAAATAATTTAGTGAACTACCATATTCAGCAGATAATCTCATATGCTTTATCTCATGGAGCTTGAATCATCCTGAACATTTGTAATATCATCAGGAAAAGACAGAAGTTACACGAGCTGAAAGTATATGAGATAAAAGTGCATTGTAATTTTATATGTGTGAGAAAGTGCTGCATATTGTTTTGTCACCCCCAAATTTTGTGCACTTGTGTTACTGGTTTTCAGACTCTGTACACTGGGACACTACTAATCACATCCCAATGCATGTGCTTTCACCCCTAATATTTTTGAAACTGGCTTACTCCTAACTGGTCCATTTATCTTTCCTCTAAGGCCATAGTACATAGTGTCCCAAAATACACAAATGGCATGGAAAGTTGACTAGAGTGACAAGACAAACATGACTTCAGTCCTATCACTGTAACCTGGCTGCTGCATCTATACAACCTCAGCCACACCTGTCAAAATGACTCTGTTCGTCAGGGAAAAAACCCTTATAAGTCAAACCTATAGAGGCCTTGTAACAAGGCAGTTTGCATGGATTTGAAAGCCCTTACAGTGACTAGCACCCAAATATTTTTTTTCTGTAGGAAGCCTGGCTGACCCATAGAAAAACACTTGGAAGAAATATTAAGTTTTAATTCTGCCATCTCATGCTAGGACCCAGCTAGAAAAGTTATCAAGTGACTACTTTGATATATATTTAAAGCCCAACTTAATGGTGCAGTTGGATGTTTGATAAATATTTTGGAAAGGAAAAGGGAAAGGAAAGTTAGATTTTCCCTGACTGAAGCTCCCATGAGCTAATTTGCATCAATTTGCCTTATTAGCTCTACAAATGTTGCTGTGCTGGTGAATAGTCCTGATGAGGTATGAAAACTTGGTCCCTAACTGGTTTAGAACAACAGCTAACTAAAGTGAATGTGCTTAATATGGGTAACAACCTGCAGGTTAAGAAACAGATGAAGAGTGTGTCTTTTGGATGCCGATTCCCATAATTTACCTGGAATTATGGTCTGGATACGATTGGACATGTTAAGCAATATTCATTTTTGGGGGTGATAATAGGCAATAACCTTAGCTGAGTCTCCCATGTTGTACAGCTGTACCATAAGGCAACAGATATAACAGGAGGAACACAAATGTTTATATTGAAATACCATGCTGGGGCCATCTGCCCTTCTTTAATGGCAGCACAAACTAAGCTAGTTCATATTGTGTTGTATGGTGCTATGAGGCGGTCCCAAAAGACTGTAAGAAAAGCAGAAACTATATTAATGATCTGTATTAATAAGTTATTCAATTTAAGGAAGTTCACACTACAAAGTAGATTAGGATTACAGTTTGGTCTTGCTTTTTCTGAAGCCCTGGTAAACATCAACCAAATGAACTATTGTATTGATTGCCATTTGGTGGATAAAAATACTCTTAAATACTACATCTTAAAAGAAGCGTTAAAACATGGTTTGATGGTGACGCACAAAAGCCATATAAGAGGCCTTATAGTGAAGTAAATCTGCCAGCATTAAATGTGATTGTTAACATGACAAGAAATAGCACGGAAGCAGCAGGTAAAAAAGGAATTAAAATCTTCTTCTTGTTCGGTAAATATATTAAGGGCAACAAATTATAGCACTTATAATCTTTTGGATACTTTTACTATGCAGTAACAGCCATCCTTGGATGTTATCATGAACACTGAAACAAAAAAAACATATTTACATTACAGACTGTTATATTTACCTTTAAACAATTTAATGGTGCTTGGAGAATAGTTAGTGCACCCATAGGTCCATGCAGGTTGTGTAATATGGGAGAGTGTAGGAAAGTATCATCTTGCCTGGCATGTTACCCCCATTTTTCTCTGTATGTATGTTTTTAGCCCTTGTGTCACTGGGATCCTGCTAGGCAGGACCCCAGTGCTCATAGTATGTTCCCTGTATGTGTTCCCTGTGTGGTGCCTAACTGTATCACTGAGGCTCTGCTAACCAGAACCTCAGTGTTTATGCTCTCTCTGCTTTCTAAATTTCTCACTGCAGGCTAGTGACTAAATTTACCAATTCTCATTGGCACACTGGTACACCCATATAATTCCCTTGTATATTGTACTTAGGTACCCAGGGTATTGGGGTTCCTGGAGATCCCTATGGGCTGCAGCATTTCTTTTGCCACCCATAGGGAGCTCAGGCAATTCTTACACAGGCCTGCCACTGAAGCCTGAGTAAAATAACGTCCACGTTATTTCACAGCCATTTTTCACTGCACATAAGTAACTTATAAGTCACCTATATGTCTAACCCTCACTTGGTTAAGGTTGGGTGCCAAGTTACTTAGTGTGTGGGCACCCTGGCACTAGCCAAGGTGCCCCCACATCGTTCAGGGCAATTTCCCCAGACTTTGTGAGTGCGGGGACACCATTACACGCGTGCACTATAAATAGGTCACTACCTATCTATAGCGTCACAATGTTAACTCCGAACATGGTCATGTAACATGTCTAAGATCATGGAATTGTCACCCCAATACCATTCTGGTATTGGGGTGACAATTCCATGATCCCCCGGGTCTCTAGCACAGAACCAGGGTACTGTCAAACTGCCTTTCCGGGGTTTCCACTACAGCTGCTGCCAACCCCTCAGACAGGATTCTGCCCTCCTGGGGTCTGTCAGCCCCGGCCCAGGAAAGCAGAACAAAGGATTTCATCTGAGAGAGGGTGTTACACCCTCTCCCTTTGGAAATAGGTGTGAAGGGCGGCGGAGGAGTAGCCTCCCCCAGCCTCTGGAAATGCTTTGATGGGCACAGATGGTGCCCATCTCTGCATAAGCCAGTCTACACCGGTTCAGGGATCCCCCAGCCCTGCTCTGGTGTGAAACTGGACAAAGGAAAGGGGAGTGACCACTCCCCTGACCAGTACCTCCCAGGGGAGGTGCCCAGAGCTCCTCCAGTGTGTCCCAGACCTCTGCCATTACGGAAACAGAGGTGTTGGGGGCACACTGGACTGCTCTGAGTGGCCAGTGCCAGCAGGTGACCCCCTCTGATAGACTCTTACCTCTCTTGGTAGCCAATCTTCCTTTCTTGGTAGCCAAACCTCCTTTTCTGGCTATTTAGCCTCTCTCCTCTGGGGTATTCTTCAGATAACGAATGCAAGAGCTCACCAGAGTTCCTCTGCACTTCCCTCTTCGACTTCTGCCAAGGATCGACCGCTGACTACTCCAGGACACCTGCAAAACCGCAATAAAGTAGCAAGACGACTACCAGCAACATTGTAGCGCCTACTCCTGCTGGCTTTCTCGACTGCTTCCTGGTGGTGCATGCTCTGAGGGATGTCTGCCTTCACCCTGTACTGGAAATCCCAAAGAAATCTCCGGTGGGTTGACAGAGTCTTCCCCCTGCTAACGCAGGCACCAAACTTCTGCATCACCAGTCCTCTGGGTCCCCTCTCATCTCGCCGAGCGTGGTCCCTGGAACACAGGAGCTATATCCAAGTGACTCCCACAGTCCAGTGATCCTTCAGTCCAAGTTTCATGGAGGTAAGTCCTTGCCTCCCCACTCTAGCCTGCAAACCTGTGTACTGCGTAGTTTGCAGCTGCTCCGGCTTCTGTGCACTTCTCCAAGGATTCTTTTGTGAACAGCCTAGCCTGGGTCCCCAGCACTCTGTCCTGCAGTGCTCATCCCTCTGAGTTGGACTCCGACATTGTGGGACCCTCCTTTGTGACTCTGAGCCAGCTCTGGTTCACAAATCTTCTAAGTGCCTGCTACAGTACTTCTGCGGGTGCTGCCTGCTTCTGTGGGGGCTCTCTGAGTTGCTAAGCACCCCCTCTGTCTCCTCCTCCAAGGGGGGACATCCTGGCCCTTCCTGGAGCAGCACCCAAAAACCTCTACTACGACCCTTGCAGCTAGGAAGGCTTGTTTACGGTATTTCTGTGTGGAAACACTTTTGCAACCTCCACCACGCCGTGGGACATCTTTTTTACAAAGGAGAATTTTCTAGCTCTCTTCATTGTTGCAGAATCCTAGGCTTCTTCCATCCAGAGGCAGCCTTCTTGCACCTTCATCCGGGGTTTCCTGGGCTGCTGCCCCCCCTGGACACTATCGTGACTTTTGGACTTGGTCCCCTTGCCTTGCAGGTCTTCAGGTCCAGGAATCCGTCTTCAGTGCTTTGCTGGTGTTTGTGGTTCTTGCAGAATCCCCCTATCATGAATATTGTGTCCTATTGGGGTAGTAGGGGTACTTTACTCCTACTTTTCAGGATCTTGGGGTGGGGTATCTTGGACACCCTGACTGTTTTCTTACAGTCCCAGCGACCCTCTACAAGCTCACATAGGTTTGGGGTCCTTTCGTAGTTCGCATTCCACTTTTGGAGTATATGGTTTGTGTTGCCCCTATACCTATGTGCTCCTATTGCAATCTACTGTAATTCTACACTGTGTGCATTACTTTTCTTGCTATTACCTGCATAATTTTAGTTTGCGTACATATATCTTGTGTATATATCTTATCCTCATACTGAGGGTACTCACTGAGATACTTTTGGCATATTGTCATAAAAATAAAGTACCTTTATTTTTAGTACTTCTGTGTATTGTGTTTTCTTATGATATTGTGCATATGACACCAGTGGTATAGTAGGAGCTTTACATGTCTCCTAGTTCAGCCTAAGCTGCTTTGCCATAGCTACCTTCTATCAGCCTAAGCTGCTAGAAACACCTCTTCTACACTAATAGGGGATAACTGGACCTGGCACAAGGTGTAAGTACCTCTGGTACCCACTACAAGCCAGGCCAGCCTCCTACAAAGGTGAAAACCCTAAATTGTTGAGGTGGTCCATATCTCTACAGGGAATGGACTGTACAGTGGAACATAGCCCTTGGAGTACCCACTCCAATGCAGATGGACTCTCCAGATATTTCCACTTAGACAATGAAGACTGATCTGGACAAGGCTAGTCTTATTGTCCTTAGTTTGGGGGGGGGTGTAGGAAAGTACCATCTTGCCTGGCATGTTACCCCCATTTTTCACTGTATGTATGTTGTTTTAGCCCTGGTGTCAATGGGATGCTGCTAGGCAGGACCCCAGTGCTCATAGTATGTGTCCTGTATGTGTTCCCTGTGTGGTGCCTAACTGTGTCACTGAGGCTCTACTAACCAGAACCTCAGTGTTTATGCTCTCTCTGCTTTCTAAGTTTGTCGCTGCAGGCTAGTGACTAAATTTACCAATTCTCATTGGCACACAGGTACACTCATATAATTCCCTTGTATATGGTACTTAGGAGCATTGGGGTTCCTGGAGATCCCTATGGGCTGCAGCATTTCTTTTGCCACCCATAGGGAGCTCAGGCAATTCTTACACAGGCCTGCCACTGCAGCCTGAGTGAAATAACCTCCACGTTATTTCACAGCCATTTTTCACTGCACATAAGTAACTTATAAGTCACCTATATGTCTAGCCCTCACTTGGTGAAGGTTGGGTGCCAAGTTACTTAGTGTGTGGGCACCCTGGCACTAGCCAAGGTGCCCCCACATCGTTCAGGGCAATTTCCCCGGACTTTGTGAGTGCGGGGACACCATTACACGCGTGCACTATACATAGGTCACTACCTATGTATAGCATCACAATGGTAACTCCGAACATGGCCATGTAACATGTCTAAGATCATGGAATTGTCCCCCCAATACCATTCTGGTATTGGGGGGACAATTCCATGATCACCTGGGAAATGGCAAACTGCCTTTCTGGGGTTTCCACTGCAAATGCTGCTGCTGCCAACCCCTCAGACAGGATTCTGCCCTCCTGGGGTCTGTCAGCCCCGGCCCAGGAAGGCAGAACAAAGGATTTCCTCTGAGAGAGGGTGTTACACCCTCTCCCTTTGGAAATAGGTGTGAAGGGCGGCGGAGGAGTAGCCTCCCCCAGCCTCTGGAAATGCTTTGATGGGCACAGATGGTGCCCATCTCTGCATAAGCCAGTCTACACCAGTTCAGGGATCCCACAGCCCTGCTCTGGCGTGGAACTGGACAAAGGAAAGGGGAGTGACCACTCCCCTGACCAGTGCCTCCCAGGGGAGGTGCCCAGAGCTCCTCTAGTGTGTCCCAGACCTCTATCAGCTTGGAAACAGAGGTGTTGGGGGCACACTGGACTGCTCTGAGTGGCCAGTGTCAGCAGGTGACGTCAGAGACCCCCTCTGATAGGCTCTTACCTCTCTTGGTAGCCAATCCTCCGTTCTTGGTAGCCAAACCTCCTTTTCTGGCTATTTAGGGTCTCTCCTCTGGGGTATTCTTCAGATAACGAATGCAAGAGCTCACCAGAGTTCCTCTGCACTTCCCTCTTCGACGTCTGCTGAGGATCGACCGCTGACTGCTCCAGGACGCCTGCAAAACCGCAAAACAAAGTAGCAAGACGACTACCAGTAACATTGTAGCGACTAATTCTGCCGGCTTTCTCAACTGCTTCCTGGTGGTGCATGCTCTGAGGGCTGTCTGCCTTCACCCTGCACTGGAAATCCTGAAGAAATCTCCCATTGGTTGACGGAGTCTTCTCCCTGCTAACGCAGGCAGTCCTCTGGGTCCCCTCTCATCTCAATGAGTGTGGTCCCTGGAACACAGGAGCTATATCCAAGTGTCTCCCACTGTCCAGTGATCCTTCAGTCCAGGTTTGGTGGAGGTAAGTCCTTGCCTCCCCACGCTAGCCTGCAAACCTGTGTACTGCGTGATTTGCAGCTGCTCTGGCTTCTGTGCACTTCTCCAAGGATTCCTTTGTGCACAGCCTAGCCTGGGTCCCCAGCACTCCGTCCTGAGGTGCTCAACCCTCTGAGTTGGACTCTGACGTCGTGGGACCCTCCTTTGTGACTCTGAGCCAGCTCTGGTTCACAAATCTTCTAAGTGCCTGCTACGGTACTTCTGTGGGTGCTGCCTGCTTCTGTGGGGGCTCTCTGAGTTGCTGAGCGCCCTTTCTGTCTCCTCCTCCAAGGGGGACATCCTGGTCCTTCCTGGTCCCTGGCAGCACCCAAAAACCTCTGCTATGACCCTTACAGCTAGCAAGGCTTGTTTGCGGTATTTCTGGGTGAAAACACTTCTGCAACCTCCAGCACACTGTGGGACATCTTCCATCCAAAGGAGAAGTTCCTAGCTCTCTTCGTTGTTGCAGAATCCTAGGCTTCTTCCATCCGGAGGCAGCCTTCTTGCACCTTCATCCGGGGTTTCCTGGGCTCCTACCTCCCCTGGACACTATCGCGACTCTTGGACTTGGTCCCCTTGCCTTGCAGGTCCTCAGGTCCAGGAATCTGTCATCAGTGCTTTGCTGGTGTTTGTGGTTCTTGCAGAATCCCCCTATCACGACTATTATGTCCTATTGGAGTAGTAGGGGTACTTTACTCCTACTTTTCAGGGTCTTGGGGTGGGGTATCTTGGACATCCTGACTGTTTTCTTACAGTCCCAGCGACCCTCTACAAGCTCCCATAGGTCTGGGGTCCATTCGTGATTCGCATTCCACTTTTGGAGTATATGGTTTGTGTTGCCCCTAGACCTATGTTCACCTATTGCATCCTATTGTAATCCTACACTGTTTGCATGACTTTTCTTACTATTACTTGCCTGTTTTGGGTTTGTGTACATATAAATTGTGTATATTACCTTCTAACTGAGGGTACTCACTGAGATACTTGTGGCATATTGACATAAAAATAAAGTACCTTTATTTTTAGTAACTCTGAGTATTGTGTTTTCTTATGATATTGTGCTATATGATATAAGTGGTATAGTAGGAGCTTTGCATGTCTCCTAGTTCAGCCTAAGCTGCTTTGCCATAGCTACCTTCTATCAGCCTAAGCTGCTAGAAACACCTCTATTCTACTAATAAGGGATAACTGGACCTGGCACAGGGTGTAAGTACCACAAGGTACCCACTATAAGTCAGGCCAGCCTCCTACAGAGAGAAAACCTTGAAACATATTCTTTGTTTATATCCTGAGTTACTTGAGTACCACATGACATAGTTGAGATCAGTCCTCTAAATAGAAAGAATATAAACTACATCTGAGGCAACCCATTTCTAGTTCAATGGTACCACCGCAAAATGTGCTGATCATGTCGGCAGGTTTTTAAAGCTGGCTTTTAAGTTATGAGACTGTAAACTTACATGGAATTCTTTGCTGTAATAATCATGCGTTATCACTCTAGACGGCATCTAATTGACTATATCCATTGGCTGGTGACCCATCTACTAATTTGATAGTACTTACCCCATTTAGTTGATTGTGTACATTGGTTGATTCTCTTGGGATGTTGAGCTTTGCTTCTATCCATTTGTTGGGTCTATTTTGCATTGTGTTCTATATTTTACAGTCAGTGGGTTGTATATAATGTGGCTGCTATCAATTACATCCATTTTATGGGTAACATTGATAGTTTTATCACATTTGTATCCCTTGATTGGTGAGTTAATTTGGGCATTTTACATGTATTGTATATGTTTTTTATGTAAACTTAGATAATAAATGTATCACTTGTTCCCAGTGCAAAAACAATAGCCTGGGTGTGGTGAGGTGTTTTGTTTCCCTGGCAGGAAGGACAGCTGGCCTGTGCTTAGGAACTTACTTTGCTTTAAAGCTCTTCCCCTTCTGAAACAGAAGTCAAATTACACTTGTGCAGACCCCTTCCTTTCCTCTCAGTTAGACAGGTACCAAACACAGTACTTAGAAATTTGTCCCAAGACCTACCCTGAAGACACCTCTGCATGGGTACACAGACACTGCACAAGGATACAAGGGTTTCTCCAACTTGGATTTAGTGAGTGAGGAGCACTGTGGGATTGTTTGCAATAGGGCAAACAGGAACTGCTGCAAACATGGGTAAATTTACCTCAGGGAACTTTTACTATATTGGTTAGGGGGCTACAAGTCATCCTGACCCACAAGCTAGTGTCAGGCATAAATGTGGCACCCCAGGACGCCTTCTTCAGAATACTCTGGGCCTGTGGAAGAATAGTATACGGACTGAACCTCCTGTTTAAGACCTGTGAGGAGACCTGAAGAGCAGGACCTGCTCCCACTTGTAAACAAGAAAAAGAAGTAGACTTCAAGAGTCAGTAGACATCCTATTAAGTTACAGGGGAAAAAAAGCTGTAAGAAGATACTTTTGGACCATACACTAGAGCAGTGGTTCCCAAACTGTGCGCCGCGGCTCCTTGGTGCGCCGTCAAAATTAGCCAGGGGCGCCGCACACAGTCTGGAAACCACTTGAGGTGCTTTTAATCGGTAGCTTTTCACCGTGGTATTGGAAACAAAACCCCCTGCATTCATTATTGTGACCAGCGGAGGGCGCCAAAGTACCATTAATAATATCCCTATGACAAAAAGAACAAAAATAGTTTCCAATAAATGGTTTTCAGGAACCTGAACGAGAGAATAAAGAAGTCAAACTGTAAATAGTGTAGGTACAGGTACAGGCTGGGATTACGTTCCCCCACCTGCCAAAAAAAAGTAACATAATGGGGAGCCGTGGCCAACACGCCAATAGGTCAAAGGAGCCGGGGATCGAAAAAGTTTGGGAACCACTGCACTAGAGACTTACATGTAAGTTAAATGTGCCAATTAGGAGTAGAGCGAATTTGGCATGATTTGGGGGTCAGAGCACATACATTGAAGCCTGATTAGCAGATTCCCAGAACACAGTCAAACAAACCACAGCATCAGTACAAAAGAACATGGGGGGTGAGCAACAAAAAGAGTCATTTTATTGTAACCTGCCATGTTGGCATTTCATGCCTACTTAGGAATGACTGATTCATATTAAAAAATAGGTTTTAGGCATGTCAGATGGGTTATTTTTAACAGGTTGTATTTTCAAATAAAACCTGCATAGTCAGGATACTGATGGCAGGCCTGTAGTTACGTTTTGCATTGTCACTTTAATGGTAGCATAATATGTGTTAAAGTCCAAGAGGAACATTTAACTCACGTGCCCTGGGTACACTTTGTACATATACTAGGGATTTATAAGTAAGATAATTGTGCCATTTTAGAGTATATCCAATTTCAAAATGTTTTAGGGTACAGAACACATGCACTAGGGCCTTGTTAGCAGTGCCCCAGTGCACAGTCAATAAAATAGCAGAAACAGAAAAGGAACAAGGGTGATCATGCAAAAACACCCCTTTCCTTGCAACCCCTTATGTAACTCGCCCAAAGAATTGGTGTACAGTGGCTGACAGTGGTTTAAGAGGTCCCTCTTTGGCCCTCGGTTTTCCCAGGTGTTGCAGATGTCAGTTGAGGACCCCTTTCACCTTCCATTAAATCTGCATCATCCTTTTCAATTTCTGACTCTAACTTTAGGGACTTTCAGGCAATTTAGACTGATGGCCTGAAAACTGAGGAGGAAAGAATAGAGATTTGGGGCTATTTAAAACAGGTAGCTCTAAACACCCAGGCATCCAGAAAACCCTCTACATTTTTCAACAAATATTAGAGGCCATTTCTAGGATGGTGTTCATAATAAGATTCAAATCAATGTGCTATAGACTTTTTTCAAATCTTAGAATTTGAATGAATGGTTTCCTTAAGGGTTTAGGCACTTTAGCATTCCAATGAGCAGCAATCTAAAACTTCAGAGGTTCAGTGGTTGATTTATCAAACATTTCCTCATTGTTTTGCATCTGCTTAGGAATTCCAGGCTTAAAAAATCATTAGTCCCTAATCTCAAACCAGCTTGTGACTTTTCCATAGTTTTAAAAGATCGCCAGAAAGCCAGTTTGAACCTTTAGAGATGGTTGTTTCTTTGGATATCAGAGAAAGTAACTTTTCTGATAGTATGATGTTTTTCCTCACTTTTTGAAAACATTAGTTGAAATGCGTCAAGAATATCACTTTTGCTTGCTGTGTTTAATGTAAAATTGTGATATAAAACTGTGGTTTAAGACCCTATTACTGGAATCCTTGTGAGTCCCTCCTTGTATATTGATAGACAGAAGAAGAATTTGTGCAATTACTGTACAGATAATTCAATATTTTAAGATAAGAACTGTGCAAAAATATTTCAGACTTCCCTCTTTATTGAGATCCCTTTTTACAGACCTAAGGAGACCTTAGGAATCCATGCAGAATTGCGCTCCCATTTTACACTGTATTTTGCTCGCCTAAACTTTACTGTGAATGATTCTGTCTGGCTACACAACATACTAACTGAACTTCGTACTCCGATTGATTGATTAATTGATTTTAAATGTGTTACTTGCCTTCTGTATGACTAACTCTGAAAATAAACCTTTAAAGTTTAAACCGTCCCTGTCTGTCTTTCTTTGGGGTCAAATGGGTTCTACATGTTTAAATTAAAATTGCCATTTAGAAGTGCGTTAAAGAAACACAGGTTCAGCAAGGAGCACCAAAATCTGTGAAGGGATTAACACCACTCCATCGGTCACACAAGAGAATGAGGTACAGTGTGACGTCAATAGCTGTCACCACTGTAGGGAGATTGTGGGAACTGGGCTCTTTAGTGGTTACCTATCTTTGCGATAGTTTCTTTCCTGACGGGGTGGACTTAAAACCTGCCCCGAAACCTGACTCCAACATTGTACTCCAGATGTCATCTATTTCAGGGAATAGTTTCCTTCTCGGGTACAGATAGTCCACCAACATAGTATATTAAGAGGCCATTATTAATTTATATGTATGTAGAGGATGTGGGATATCAGGTCAGGTTAGAGATGTTAATATCCTTAATGGAGCCACTGTATGATTCAGAAATTGTCTTTTATTAACACTTTTAGCTTTTCCTGTCTTCATGGTTCACAGAGGTTACTTCAGTTTTCTTATGGGGATTCTTCCCTCCTGCTTCTCTAGTGTCTCTTAGTTTATCTCTTCTCTTCTCTTGTCTTCTCTTCTGTTCTTTATCCTCTTGTCTAATACACCTCTTTTCCTTTTGTCTCTATTAGAGTTGGCTCTCCGGAGAATAAATCCCCATCGTCGGATCAGGACGGAAGGAAAAACAAAGAAACCAAAGGATACGGTAAGTAATCTTATTTTTCTCTTCTTATAATACGGTTAGGGAGGGCTTGTGGGGCGTGGTGGGGAAACAGGAAACTCAGTGAGTGCTTACAGTATTTTAACCTCCGTGATGTTGTGCTCCTAAGTTACACAAAACAAAAGTATTTGTCCTCTACGTTTTTAAGAACCCTGTTGTCTTCACAGGGCACGTTTCAGCCAGTGACAAAATTAGTGTTGGTTAGTAACAACAACAAAAAAAATTAGAGAATAAAACAAAAATAAAGGATGAACTTTCTCCCTGTCCTGTCTCCCGCTGTTTGTCTGCCATCACCCGTGCCCCCTCCCTTCTACCTATAGTAACCTGCAGGGTTCGTCAAGCAGCCACGTACCTGCGAAAGCCACGTCCCTCCGGGGACGTGGCAGGAGTTGTAGCCAGAGGTTCTATCTGTCGGCGGAGCGTCCTCCTTTGGAAACATCTCCGACTCTCAGTCTCCTCTGGTTTCGGTCGACAGCCTGCCCGTGTGTCTTCGTTCACACCTCCTTCCTTGGTCCGTCTGTCCTCCTCGCCGGCCCTGCTCTCCTTGGGTATGCAACCTCTGACTCTGTCTCTCTTCCTCTTCCATTTTAACCCAGATCTCCTGGTTAGAGCTGGACGTTCCGTTCCTCTGACTGTCGACGGTGCCCCTGGGGTATCGAGTTGCTGGTCTTGGAGCACCGTTGTGGAACAGGGTCGCGCGGACCCTATTACAATGGAACACACTGTCTTTTAGGGTTTCCAATTCTCTAGTGCTTCTTTTGGCACTGCCAATAATAGCAAGAACATTTTTTTTTATTTCAAGAACTTTATTCGTTTTTATGCACAGACACAAAAAGAGAAAACTGCCCTGATACAGCAATACAAATCAGATGTTGGAAAAGGTGGCTAAAGTGCACCCCCATCTTGCACAAGGATACTATACAAAATGTAAAGGAAACAAAACAGGACCAAGCTTAAAATGAAACAAAGCTTAATTGTGAACTGAAACATATGAATAAAAATAAGCCAAGGTTTTCACAATATTATGCCTGACAAGTCTACCAATAGGCATGGCGATTTAGACCCTTTCAAAGAGGAATAGTATTGTGAAGGTCATCAGGGGCTATCGGGTTAAGTATAAGGTAAGGGGTATAGGAGGCTGGCCTGGTTTGTAGTGGGTACCTAAGGTACTTACACCTTCTACCAGGTCCAGTTATCCCTTACTAGTGAAATGTAGGCAGTGTTATAGCAGCTTAGGCTTTCTAGAGGTAGCTGTAGCAGAGCATCTTAGGCTGAACTAGGAGACATGCAAAGCTCCTACAATACCACTATAACTACACAGTACTTACACACAATAAAAGACAATATTCAGTGTTACCAAAAATAAAGGTACTTTATTTTAGTGACACAAGGTCAAAAATATCTTAGAGACAATACTCCTTCTGGAGGTAAGTATTATACACAATATATACATTAGTAACCAAAATCAGTTAAGTAAACATAGAATAGTGCAAACATTAAAAAATACAATAGATTGCAAAGGGCCTAGGGGCAACACAAACCATATACTAAGAAAGTGGAATGCGAATCACAAATTCCCGCCTAGACAAATGTACTGTGTGCAGAATCTCTGGGAGAGTAAGAATGCAGTAAAGGTAAGTAAATTACCCCACCCCAGAGCTCAGAAAAGCAGGAGTAAAGTACTGCAAGTTACCTTAGGACACACTACAAGTCATGATTAGAGTTATTGCAGGAACTAAGCAAGACTGCAAACAACAAATGGTGGATTCCTGGACCTGAAGACCTGCAAAGGAAGGAGACCAAATTCAGAAGTTGAAAAAAGTTCCAGGAAGGACAGGAGCCCCTGCCAACTCAGAAGATTGTGTAAAAGATGAGTCCCCGGTAGGACGAAGACTGCAGAAGTGTAACCTAGGACGTTGTCAGCAGGTTCCTGCATGATGCACTGGGTGTCCCATGGAGAGAAGTTGGATGCAGGTGAGTTTTGGTGCTGAATTCCTCCAACAAGCCTTTGTTCTGGCAAAGTTGCGTTTTGTGTCAAGTTGGCAGTATCTGGACCCAGGAGAGACCTGGGGGCCTCAACTCCATGTGAGGAGGAAGACGGAGCTCTCAGCACTTCAGAGACCCCTTTGAGCACCAGATAGCACCCACAGGAGTCCCAGGACACGAAGACAAAGGAGGTGCAAAATGCAGTTGGTGCAGCACTATTAAGGAAGGTCCCATGCAGCCGGAGATCAACTCAGAGAGTTGAGCATTACAGGATAGAGTGTTGGGGACGTGGGCCAGGCTGTGCATGAAGGGATTTAGCAAATAGTGTACAGAGGCCTCAGCAGGTGAAGAAAATGCTGTGCACAGGGGTACTGTCGTTCACGGAGAAGGCAAGGTCTTACCTCCTCCAAATTGGGACAGCAGGACCTCAGGAAAGTCTGTGTCGATGGGGTCCACCCTCTACATTCCAAAGAGCATGCTTGTCACAAAAAGAAGAGTCCAAGAGAACTGATCGTTGACTTAGAAGGTGCCTGCATGAGCAGGGAAGTGACTCCGTCACTTCATGGGAGATTTCTTCGGTCCTTCTGGTGCAAGGTGAAGACAGGGAGTCCCCAGAGTGTATATACCGTAGAAACTGTTGCAGTTGTTGGCTGGAGCTGAAGTTGCAGAGGAAAAGTAGACCTTCTGGATACTTTGTTGCTGTTACAGCAGTTCTTGGAGCAGTCTGCGGTTGATCAGAGGATGAAGTAGTAGTTGCAGAGGATTCCTGCTGGGAACTTGCAAGTAGAATCTGAAGAGAACCCACGGGAGAGACAATAAAGAGCCCTATCAGGAGGGGTCTCTGACGTCACCTGCTGGCACTAGCCACTCACAGGCCTCTAGAGTGTCACGACACCCTGCAAAGCAAGATGGCTGAAGTCTGGGACACAATGGAGGAGCTCTGAGCACCAACCCTAGGGTGGTGATGGACAGGGGAGTATTCACTCGTCTTTCCTTTGTCCAGTTTCGCGCCAGAGCAGGGACAAGGTGTCCCTGAACCGGTGTAGACAGGCTTATGCAAGGAAGGGACCATCTGTGCCCTTCAAAGCATTTACAGAGGCTGGGAGAGGCTATCCCCCCCCCAAGTCTGTTACACCTACTTAACACCCTCCTCCCAAAGGAAATGCTTTGTTCTGTCTTCCTGGGAGTGAGCTGCTCAGACCCCAGCAGGGCAGAACCCTCTCTGTGAGGTGGCAGCAGCTGTAGCTGCATTGCAAGCCTCAGAGAGGAGCTGGTTTGGCATTACTGGGGGTCCATGGTGGAGCTCCCAGGATGCATGGAAATGGCTCCCCAATACCAGATTTGGAATGGGGGGACAATTCCATGATCTTAGACACCTTACAAGGCCATATTCAGAGTTACCATTGTGAAGCTAAATATAGGTATTGACCTATATGTAGTGCATGCGTGTAATGGCATCCCCGCACTCACAAAGTCCCAGGAATCGGCCCTGACTATGTGGGGGGCACCTTTGCTAGTGCAAGAGTGCACTCACACTTCGTAACTTTGCACCTAGCCTTCATTAAATGAAGGTTAGACATATAGGTGACTTATAAGTTACTTAAGTGCAGTGAAAATGGCTGTGAAATAGTGTGTGCACTATTTCACACAGGCTGAAATTGGCAGTCCTGTGAAAGGGTTTGTCTGAGCTCCTTTAGGGTGGCAAAAGAAATGTTGTAGCCCATAAGGATCTCCTGGAATCCTAATGCCTTGGGTACCAAGGTACTATATACTAGGGAATTATAAGGGTGGTCCAGTGTGCCAGTTGAAATTGGTAAGTGAAGTCACTAGCATATAGTGACAAATTTAAAAGCAGAGAGAACATAAGCACTGAGGTTTTGGTTACCAGAGCCTCAGTGACACAGTTAAACACTACTGACAACACACACATTAGGCCACAAACTATGAGCACTGGGGTCCTGGCTAGCAGGATCCCAGTGAGACAGGCAAAACACACTGACATATAGGTTTTTATCTATGAGCACTGGGATCCTGGCTAGCAGGATCCCAGTGATGCAGTAAAAACACAATTAAACACACTCACAAACAGGCCAAAAGTGGGGGTAACCATGCCAGAAAGAGGCTACTTTCTCACACAAGCTCCCCCCCCCCAAACAAAGGACAATAAGGTTAACCTTGGCCAGTTAAGACTTGATTGTCTAAGTGGTGATAAGTGCAGAGTAGATCTGCAATAGAGTGGTTACTCCCTTTATCATCCACTATATGGTTACCTCCCTGTGGGGATGTAAACCACCCTGTTTGGAGATATTTACCTAAGCAACAGTGTGAGTGTAAATTTTCAAAGTTCCTATTAGTATGTTTTAAAGTTGGTCACTGGGATTGGTCCACTGGGCCTATGTCAAATGCAGTAAATGCTAGACAGTGATTCTGTCTCAACAAAGCCATACTTGGACAAAACGTTTGTCCATATGGCTGTAAGAGATAACAGGGTTGCTGTTTCTCTTGAGTTGGAGCATGGCAGGGCTGCTGTCCTATAAGCTCCACACTAGGACAGGACTGCTGTCCTAAGTATTTAGAGGCAGGGCTGCTGCACCAAAGTTTCTTTGGGAGGGCTGGAGGGATGCTCCATATTTACTAAAAGGGTGCAATTTTGCACATCTGGCTTAGTAGTTCCACAGAGAGTTACTTTTTCCTCTAGGAGTCTAGCTGTGGTAGATGAGGGTTCCCTTGGTACAGGTTCCACCCCAGGAGAGGTTTCTCTTACCACAGGAATGGTATCCTCAGTGGCAGGGTGGGGAAGGGATACTTTGATACCCTTCTTACCTGTTGGTGGAGAGGGATCCTGAGATTTCAGGGCTTTTTCTCTCCTTTGCTTTTTGATTTCACCAGAAATGAGAGTAAGCAATTCCTCAGGGATACCCAGCATGAATGAATGGGTCCTAAACTCTACCTCAGCCCAACCTGAGGCCTCTAGGTCATTCCCTAAGAGACAGTCTACAGGTAAGCTAGGTGATACCACCACCGGTTTAGGGCCAGTAACTCCACCCCAACTAAGTTGAACTACAGCTAGGAGGAGAGACTGAGTGGAGTTATTGACACCAGTAACTTGGTGCTTCTGTCCAAGGAGGTGTTGTGCAGGTGACACCAGGTTTTCAGTCACCCAATTGATACTGGCACCTTTGTCCCAGTAGCCCTGGGCCTCAACACCATTTATTAAGATTGACTGCCTGTACTTATCCATGTTAAGGGGACAAGCAGCCAAGGTGGCAAGGCCAATGCCACCAGGTGTGACAGAAACTGTCTTGGGACTGTCTACCCCAGCTTCTTTTACGATCCCAAAAGTGAACCCAAGTACACCTTTAGTTTGACTATTGACAGTAGTCCCACCACTATTACCACTACTGCTAAGGGCACTAGAGTTTGATGTATTAGTGGTAGTAGGCTCAGAGGCTTTACCTGGGCAGCACTTATCTCCTGGCCAATGGCCTTTACCTCTGCACACATAGCACCAAGGCTTTTTCTGATTGTGTGAAGAGTGAGAAGAAGATGAAGAAGTTTTATCCCCACCCCCAGCGGAGTGTTTTAGACCTGAAGAAGAATCGTTGTGTTTACTTTTTTCCCCATGCTTGGCCTGAGATTTTTCACTATCTTTCTTTTTGCTGTCTTTGTCACCCCCTGTATGAACCTTTCTGTTCACCCTTGTTCTGACCCATTTGTCTGCCTTCTTTCCCTTACCAATTCATGGGGAGAGGTCAGATCTGAGTCCACAATATACTGATGCAACAAGTCAGACACACACTTATTCAATATATCCTCTCTCAGAATTAAGTTTTACAGGCTTTCATAGTCAATCACCTTATTGCCATTCAACTAAACTTCCTGGGCCTTAACTGACCAGACAACACAATTTGTCCAATCCTGTGATGACTCCTTTCTGGTCTCTCTGAACTTTATCCTGTATTGTTCAGTGGTTAAGCCCAGACCATCTAAGAGTGCACATTTAAGAATTTGGTAGTTATCTGCATCATACTCTCTAACAATAAGGAGTCTGTCTCTCTTGTTGCCAAAGAAGGATAGTCACAGGATAGCAGCCCACTGAACATGAGGGACTCTCTGAACCTTACAGGCCCTCTCAAGTGCAGAAAACCCATTATATATGCTATCTCCATCCTTGTAAGTAGGAACAACTTTATGCACATTCCTAGAGTCAAATGATGGTTCCCTAACATATGAATTTCTGAAACTGCTGCTGCCACCATGGGGAACTAAACCCAAACTCTGTCTTTCCCTTTCCACAGCCAGGGATTCCCTGTCTAAGGCCAACTGCTGCTGTTGTAGCCTCAGTCTGGCCTCTTCTAACCTCAGCTTAATGAGTTCTCTATCTAGGGACTGTTCCTCAGGGTTAGAAGTGTGGGATACGTCTGAGACAGAAATGTACAGAGGATGATCTATCTCTAACTAGAGCCACCCTAGTGACCTGGCCTCTAGGTGTGAAGGGAGCCCTACTAGTGTGTGAACCCTTCCCATTCCCATTTGTACTAAGGGGTTTGTTAAAAGATAGATCAGTGGAAGGACCCTCACCAGGATTATCAGTTTGCTCGTCTGAGCCTGCCTGGTTGTAACCTTCCTCTACTAACCCCCACCCCCCCACGCTCCACGTCTGATCTGGACCAGTGCTGAGTCCCTGGTCATCTTGGAGGAGAAGATTTAAGAGGAATTCCTTATTGGGGTTCTTCCCAAACCCTAAACTTCTTTCAATACAGACACCCCTCAAACTTTTAAAGTTTAAATTCTCATAGGGAGTTTTTACAATTCTAGGGTGTAGGAAGGTAGCCTCTTTCTAGCCTTGTTACCCCCACTTTTGGCCTGTTTGTGAGTATATGTCAGGGTGTTTTTAATGTCTCACTGGGATCCTGCTAGCCAGGGCCCAGTGCTCATAGTGAAAACCCTATGTTGTCAGTGTGTTTCATATGTGTCACTGGGATACTGCCAGCCAGGATCCCAGTGCTCATAAGTTTGTGGCCTATATGTGTTCCCTGTGTGGGGCCTAACTGTATCCCTGAGACTCTGCTAATCAGACCCTCAGTGTTGATGCTCTCTCTGCTTTTAAAATTGTCACTGCAGGCTAGTGACTAATTTTACCAATTCTGATTGGCACACTGGAACACCCTTATGATTCCCTAGTATATGGTACCTAGGTACACAGGGTATGGGGTTCCAAGAGATCCCTATGGGCTGCAGCATTTATTTTGCCACCCATAGGGAGCTCAGACAATTCTTACACAGGACTGCCACTGCAGCCTGAGTGAAATAACATCCACGTTATTTCAGAGCCATTTTACACAGCACATAAGTAACTTATAAGTCACCTATATGTCTAACTCTCAGTTGGCGAAGGTTAGGTGAAAATTTACTTAGTGTGTGGGGACCCTGGCACTAGCCAAGGTGCCCCCACATTGTTCAGGGCAAATTCCCCAGACTTTGTGAGTGTGGAGACACCATTACACGTGTGCACTACATATAGGTCACTACCTATATGTAGCGTCACAATGGTAACTCCGAACATGGCCATGTAACATGTCTAGGATCATGGAATTGTCACCACAATACCATTCTGGTATTGGGGGGACAATTCCATGCATTCCTGAGTCTTCAGCATAGAGCCCGGGTACTGCCAAACTAACTTTCCGGGGACTCCACTGCAGCTACTGCTGCTGCCAACCCCTCAGGCCCCCCTGGGGCCTCGGCAGCCTGGTCCCAGGAAGGCAGAACAAAGAATTTCCTCTGAGAGAGGGTGTTACACCCTCTCCCTTTGGAAATGGGTGTGAAGGGCCTGGGGGAGTAGCCTCACCAAGCCTCTGGAAATGCTTTGAAGGGCACAGATGGTGCCCTCCTTGCATAAGCCAGTCTACACCAGTTCAGGGATCCACCCGGCCCTGCTCTGGAGCGAAACTGGACAAAGGAAAGGGGAGTGACCTCTCCCTTGTCCAGCTCCTCCCCAGGGGAGGTGCCCAGAGCTCCTCCAGTGTTTTCCAGACCTCTGCCATCTTGAATACAGAGGTGTGAGGGCACAATGGAGACCTGTGAGTGGCCATTGCCAGCAGGTGACGTCAGAGACTTCTCCTGATAGGTGCTTACCTCTCTTTGTAGCCAATCCTCTTCTGTGGGCTATTTAGGGTCTCTCCTGTGGGTTTCTCTTCAGATAATGAATGCAAGAGCTCATCAGAGTTCCTCTGCACTTCTCTCTTCGACTTCTGCCAAGGATCGACTGCTGACTGCTCCAGGACGCCTGCAAAACCGCAACAAAGTAGCAAGAAGACTACCAGCAACATTGTAGCACCTCATCCTGCCGGCTTTCTCGACTGTTTCCTGGTGGTGCATGCTCTGAGGGCTGTCCGCCTTCACCCTGCACTGTAAGCCAAGAAGAAATCTCCTGTGGGTCGACGGAATCATCCCCCTGCCAATGCAGGCACCAAACTTCTGCATCACCGGTCCTCTGGGTCCCCTCTCATCCTGACGAGCGTGGTTCCTGGAACACAGGAGCTGGGTCCAAGTGTCCCAGACAGTCCAGTGGCCCTTCTGTCCAAATTTGGTGGAGGTAAGTCCTTGCCTCCCCACGCCAGACAGTAATCCTGTGTACTGCGTGAATTGCAGCTGCTAGAGCTTCTGTGCACATCTGCAAGTCTTCCTTCATGCACAGCCTAGTCCAGGTCCCCAGCACTCAGTCTTGCATTGCCCAACTCGCTGAGTTGGACTCCGACTTCGTGGGACTCCCTTTTGTTGTGCTGAGTCGACTGTCGTACTCTGATCTTCTAAACGCCTGTTCAGGTGCTTCTGCAGGTGCTGCCTGCTTCTGCATGGGCTCTCCCTGTTGCTGAGCGTCCCCTCTGTCTCCTCCTTAAAGGGGCGACCTCTTGGTCCTTCCTGGGCCCTGGCAGCACCCAAAACCTTCAACCATGACTCTTGCAGCTAGCAAGGCTTGCTTGCGTTCTTTATACGTGGAAACAACTCTGCATCCTCCAGCACGCTGTGGGACATCTTCCTACCAAAGGAGAAGCTCCTGGCACCTTCCGTTGTTGCAGAATCTTCGGCTTCTTCCACCCGGAGGCAGCCCATTTGCACCTTAATCCGGGGTTTAGTGGGCTCCTGCCCCTTCCCTGGACACTTGCGTGACTCTTGGACTTGGTCTCCTTCCTTTACTGGTCCTCAGGTCCAGGAATCCATCTTCAGTGCTTTGCAGTCAGTTGTTGTCCTTGCAGAATCCCCTATCTCAACTTTACTGTCTTTCTGGGGTAGTAAGGTAACTTTACTCCTACTTTTCAGGGTCTTGGGGTGGGGTATCTTGGACACACCAGTGACCCTCTACACACACTAGGCCTGGGGTCCATTTGTGGTCGCATTCCACTTTTGGAGTATATGGTTTGTGTTGCCCCTAGGCCTATTGTCTCCTATTGCATTCCTTTGTGTTCTACAGTGTTTGCACTACTTTTCTAACTGTTTACTTACCTGATTTGGTTTATGTGTGTATATTTTGTGTATATTACTTACCTCCTAAGGGGGTATATCCTCTGAGATACTTTTGGCATATTGTCACTAAAATAAAGTACCTTTATTTTTAGTAACTCTGAGTATTGTGTTTCTTATGATATAGTGCTAAGTGATATAAGTGGTATAGTAGGAGCTTTGCAGGTCTCCTAGTTCAGCCTAAGCTGCTCTGCTATAGCTACCTCTATCAACCTAAGCTGCTAGAACACCTCTAATCTACTGATAAGGGATAACTGGACCTGGCACAAGGTGTAAGTACCACAAGGTACCCACTATAAGCCAGGCCAGCCTCCTACAAGCCTGACCCTTTTCATAGGCAATTTACCTGTCCTCCCCGTTTGTTAGTAAATGACGAACCCGAATTTTAAGTCCAAGAAATATGTGAGTCTGGTATATTCCGAATATTCCGAAACCCTCAATATATCATTCATTGGAAGGATTATGCTCTTAGTGAGTGTTCTTAGGAAGATGCCCTTTCTGCTCATGCCACTCTTTTGATCTGTTGTTTTTTCTGTCTGTATCCGAACAAACCTGGGGCTCCGGAGGGGGAACCTACTGTCATACCACGGCCTGCTGTGACCTGAGGGGACCGATCGGCTCGGGAACGGCTGGAGCCGCGGTTCATTTTCTCAGCCGCCGAGCATGCTGTGCCCCTTTTTTCCAGTATTCTCTCGCATGAGGCCCTAAATTGGGAATCGGGCCTCGGCGAGTTCAGGGCGTGGCACACCCTCGAAATTAGGAGTGGGCACCCCTGACCATTCACTTACCTGGTGATGCCTGTTCTTTTCGTCTTATCTCTTCTTTCTCCTTTTCTTCTTTCTTTCCTTTATTATACATAGAAGTCATGGTCTTCTTTATCCCAGCATGCCTTGTGCAGTCAGTTTCTTTTCTTCAGCAGTCTTTTCAACCATATCTTCTAATAGCTGCCCAAACATCTTAGTGCTATCAGAAGGAAGCCTCAATAAAACTATTTTCTGAGATGCATCAGCCCTCCATGTACACATCCACAAGTGATAGTGGGCTGAAATAGCTGCCCCTGAGGCAGCAGTCGAGGAACAGTTGTATGATAGAACCACACATGGCAGAAAAACGCATGGCATAACAACGAGATCGGAACTATGACCACGTCTTTACCAAGCATGCCTTTACCACGTATGCCTTTACAATGAATTAAATTGTAAAAGCATGCTTAGCAAAGTTATACGTTGTAATGCCATGCGTGTTTGTGTGATACAACCCCCCAACCACCCTGCCACCACCTTAAACCCTAAAACCTACCCTATCCTAAAAACTACCCCTCCATTTTAAAAACCAACACGACCCCCACCCTGTCCTAAATCCTAAAACCTACCCTGCCCTGTCATAAAATCTACCTCAACCCTGCACTTGCCCTAAACCCTAAAACCTACCCTGCCCTGTCGTACAACCTACCCCACCCTGCCCTAAAAACTACTCTTACCCCCGCCACCACCCTAAACCCTAAGAACTACCCTGTCCTAAAAACTACCCTGACTTCTGCCCCCACCCTAAGCCCTAAAACCTATGCCACCCTGTCCCAAAAACGACCCCACCCTGTCCTCAAAACTACCTCAACCCCCACCCTAAACTCTAAAACCTACCCGCCCTGTTCTAAAAACTACCCTGACCTCCGCCCTAAACCCCAAAAATCGACCCCACCCTGTCCTAAAAACTACCCCACACCTGCTCGGAACCCTAAAACCTACCCCGCCCTGTACTAAACACTACCCCAATCCGCAACCCTAAACCCTAAAACCTACCCTGTCCTAAAAACTATCCCACCCTGTCCTAAAAACTACCCTGACCCCCTACCCTAAACCCTAAAACCTACCATGCCCTTCGCTGAAAACTATCCTGACCCGCCACCATAAACCCTAAAACCTACCCCATCCTGTTCTAAAAACTATCCTGCCCCCCTGCCCCCACCCTGAACTCTAAAACCTACCCCGCTCTGTCCTTCAAAATAACTCCACTCACACCAGCCCCACTTTCCCAGCCACTGCATTCCTCTCCTGGCAGTTCCGGTTGTGTGCCTGAACCACACTTATGCATGAACAACGCATTTGTGTGGTTCAGGCACATGCATGGTTCAGGCAAGCATAGGAACGCTTGCATGGCTACCCTTCGCGTTGCTCCGGCTGCGTAGAAAATACCTTTTCCTGAGGAACATGGAGTATCAAAAGAAATATCTGATAGAAAAATAACTTGATGTTTCATCAGAGCTAGTATGGACGAACAGTGTAATCCTTCAGTCATGTTGTCTGCCAAGGACTGGAAATCCTTGAGCAAGGATTAAACTGTGTAAATGGAATATGGGTTTGCCCGCACTGAAAAATTGGCTGCTGCATAAGCCCTCTTGATTGCCCACTCCACCTTTATATCCACAGAGTCAGAAGGGGAAGTGTCCTCCGAAATTACACTGCCCTGGGTGGATAAACCCAGCATAATAAGGTTGTCTACCTTAATCGAGGAAGGAAATTCCTCTGCAAAGTTGGCTATGAGATAGCGCTTAGCCAAAAATCGAGGAAAACAGGACTTTTCTACGCCATTCCATTCATGCTGCAACACCTATTTAATCGCAGCATGCAGAGGGATACAGTCAGTTTCTGGCCGCAAATACTAAGCCAAAAAGTAATTATCCTCAGGAGCCACCTCAGGAAAATCCAGATTTGTGAGCAAATGCTGCAGAACCTCAGAAAGCTCAGCTCCCTGAATAAAACTGCCCTTCCTGTTGTCCTCCTTCAAATAACCAACATCCCTTATAGCTTCGTCTTAATCCTGCCTACGAGGGATTTTAGGGGCAGGAGGGCCTTCCCAAGCTTGAAAAAAAGCCTCCACTGCCATCGCAATCATTTCCTGCAAGAAGGGCTGCACAGGGGGGGGGGGGGGGGGCGTCACCGGAGGGGCCTGGGGCATCCCCAGGGTCAGAATCCATAATGCCAAACAAGACCACTGTCCAAAAATGGAACCTACTGACTTCCCGCTTGTTGGCCAGTTTGTAAGCTAACCCGTTCACACAAAACCACGCAAGATCTGCAGGGACATACCAAAAAAGAAAAGGGAGGACCCACCCCGTAACATTAATCAGAAGCGCTTGGCGCTTCATGACATGCGGGCCATAAAATAGATGAAAACCTGGCACTCAATGCCGAAAGAAGAAGCAAAACGCGAGCAGGAAACCCAAAGAGCGCCTCCCGACTGCTACAGAAAGTCCTGGAGCCTGTGCCAAAACCTGCAGCGCAGAATGAAAACCCTGGGGCCCGTATTTATACTTTTTTAGCGCCGCATTTGCGCCGCTTTTTGACGAAAAAACGGCGCAAACTTACAAAATACAGGGCCATATTTATACTCCGTTTGCGCCGAATGTGCGTCAAAAATTTTGACGCACATTCAGCGCAAACGATGCCCCATATTTATACCCTGACGCCCGATGCGGCGCACAAGGGGAATGGCGCTATGTGCGTGAGTTTTTGGAAGCGGCACCCCGCCCTGCGTTAATGACATGCAGGGTAGGCGTTCCCGTCCAAAAACCCACGCATACAGCGGTGCGTCGTATTTATGCTTCCGGGCAAAAATGTCTCCCGGGCCGTAGGCGGCGCAAAAAAATGACGCAAAGCACGAATAGCGTTAAATTTTAACGCCTGGGTCAGGGCAGGCGTTAAAATGGGGCAAACACACCTGTACTTAAGCAGAACACACAGAACAAACAACAGAGCAGCAGAGCAGCAACAGGGAGCTATGGAGGTGCTTTTTCTTCAACGTGCACGTAGACGCAGAGCCCTGCAGCAACAACAGCAGCTACAACAACAACAGCAGGGACCCCAAAGACAGCGCAGAAGGCAGGACAGGATATTCCGCCCAAGAACAACCCTGCATGGCCTCAGGGAACGGGACATCATCCAGAGGTACCGGTTGAACTGGCAGGCCATTCAGCAGCTGCTGGCAAATATCGAACAACAGTTGGCCCCCACTTTAGTGACACCCCGCACTATCCCAACTGAAACAAAGCTGCTTGCCGTACTACACCTGCTGGCAAGTGGCTCCTTTCAGACAACTGGTGCCCTGGTTGGTGGAATATCCCAACCATCATTCTCTGCATTCCTGCCTAAAGTCCTGGATGCCATCATTCGCCTGACACCCCGCCACATCTGCTTCCCTAACACACTGCAGAAGCAGCAGGAAATTAAACAGGGGTTCTACGCCATCAGTGGCTTCCCGCACGTCCTTGGTGCAATCGACTGCACACACGTACGCCTTGTGCCACCTGCTGATTCAGAACACCTCTACCGCAACAGGAAGCACACACATTCAATCAACGTGCAGGCCATAGTCGATCACCAAGGACTGATCACCAACATCGTGGCCAAATATCCTGGGAGTGTACATGACGCATTCATCTTCCGTCACTCCACCATCAACCAACACTTCCAGGATGGACGCTATGGCAATGGACTACTTGTTGGTAAGGACAAAAAACAAACCCATACACACACCGCACACAAACCCTCTAGGACAAACAACACATACACCACAATAGCAACACCTAGCCAGGAACACACTGAGGTACTCACATCACTAGCCATGTGTCAGAAGTCAACATTTAACCTGTCACACATTGGAATTTAATCCACAGCCTAATGTGAAGACATCAATGAGTGTGGTTGGCCAAATGTCACTTTACAGATTGGAAGTCTCAAAATAACCTGTACACTAATACAATGCATAAGTCAAAAGGTATGGGATGGCCTGGGCTCATACACATGAAGGTGTCAAATACACTTTCACGTTTTAACTCGGCATGGAACTAACATCACACCCCCAGTGAGGACACACAGACAACTGTATCACTAGTCACAATGCTAGGGAGGGAACACTCTACTGCAACAACAAAAACAGTCCTTCTGACAAACGGTTAGCCAACAAACACTTGCTCAGCCAAGGGAAAATATATCAAAGCAAAGTTTTCAATAACAACCATAGGTTGGAACATTAGTACACAAAAGAGTCACAGACAACACAAGACAACTACAGCCATCAAAGATCCGTACAACACTGCCTCCTACATCTAATTCAATCCATTCTCTTTCTCTTTCAGCTGATCAGGGGTATGGCATCCAGCCTTGGGTGATGACACCATTCGGGAACCCAATCACTGCTGCAGAGCGGGCATACAATGACGCCCACAAGAGGACCCGCAGCATTGTGGAGAGGACCTTTGGGATCCTAAAGTCTAGGTTCCGCTGCCTTGACATCACTGGCGGGAGCCTACTCTATTCCCCAGAGATGGTGTGCAAAATCATCCTCACTTGTGCCATATTGCACAATATATGTGTCCAGAGGAACATTCCCCTCCTTGAACTGGACCCAGGCATGCCTGAGGATGACGAAGAGGAGGATGCTGGGCCGCAACAGGAGGGGGGACAACCCAACACGGCAGCAGGACAGCGTAGGCGCCAGCAGCTTGTAAATAATTTTTTTGCTTAATGTATAATAATCACCTGTATTACACTATTGTAAATAAACACAGATATCAAACACCACATCATGCTTTGGTCCATGCATTACTGAGCACCTTTACTTATAAAATGCTGACGAAGAATGTGGTCTCCTTGACCAACAATGCCATAACAATCATCACAACTAAAAAGAACATTTCAATTGTATGCACAGAGGGTAGGATGTGACATGATACATTGCCATACACAGAGGTCCACATGAGTACAAATGTGGCAAATCCACATGCTACATCAAAACACCTGAGACAGTCTTGCACCCAGACAAAAAAAGTAGATCATGTGAAAGTCACATCACATGTGGTCAGAGACAGGGTGGGACCATCCATGTGTACATCACCATGTCATCAATGGCTTCTCTCCAGTGGGTGATATGAGCAAAACACAATTGGGACAACATTAGCTGCCACTAACTCAGGAGGAGATCTGGATGTCACAGTGACAACATACACCCAGACAGGTGATAGTGGATCCACATACCAACACACAAGTACACATATGTCATACAATCAACCAAATTATTGAAAGTAGACCATCACAGTCGGGTCCCAGTTTGAACCTAGCAGGAAGAATGTGACATGCCACTTAACCAGTTAATGCAGAAAGGGACACAGACACCCACTAAAGAATATTCCCCAGAACATCAGGAACGCTCAGAGTCTTCCAAACATAGTCATTGGGAAATGGTAGGCATGTCAGCTCAAAATCATCATTACTGCAAACTTCTAATGGGCTAATGAGATGAATGAATGGTCAACAGTCATACATACCATATGGCCTTACATTAGCCTGCTGCTGCAGGTTTCCCATAAAATATTAAGCCAAGCCATGGATACTGTAACTAATCAGGATGGTCAAATCCTAGGGTGCTGGGGGCCTAAGTCCACTTCTACGGTCCCACAAACATACACAAATCCTGTACTTGTGAGCCAAACACATGCATAAGGTACATGTGTGGCCTACATGTCAAGAGTAGAACACAAAGCACAAACACAAAATGAGGCTAGGACATGGTTAGCCCCATAATAACTGTAAGTGACCATTGCACTCCCTGTTAGGACTCCAGATAAAAGCATCACCATCATAAGTGTGGACCAAATTTGGAGAAGGAATACATCATGGTATCCCATCCATCATTTCCAAACAGCCATCAGCAATTGCCACAAATATGTTGACAAATATGGAAAAGACATTATGTAACGTATCCACACCATTACTGTGTGAATGCCTGCCATACATACAACAATGGACATGTGGCATATCCAAACACAAATGTGTATCACATTGCCCCGTTTGACCCTGACAAATCACCTTCCCCAAGTTAAAAACATGAAGACGTAACAAAAAGATTTGATCATAATTCTACGCATACAGCATGGGTGTCATATTTTGGTCACGTACATGAGTGCACAGAATGCAGAGTCAAATCTGAATGTATACAAAAATTTCACAGATTTAGACAGCAAAATATAAGTTACATCATATTTCAGATTTGACTCAGCAGCATGTGCATTCCTGTACGTTTCAAAAATATGACGCCCATCATGTATGCGTCGGAAAAAATGACGCAACATGCACATATTTTCGTACATCTCGTACAGTAAATGAATATTAATATTCATATCATATTTTTTCACTCAGCAGCATTAGCACTCCTGTAGGTGGATAAAATATGACGCCCATCATGTATGCATCGGAAAAAATGACGCAACATGCACATATTTTCGGACATCTCGTACAGTAAATGAATATTAATATTCATATCATATTTTTTCACTCAGCAGCATTAGCACTCCTGTAGGTGGATAAAATATGACGCCCATCATGTATGCGTCGGAAAAAATGACGCAACATGCACATATTTTTGGACATCTCGTACAGTAAATAAATATTAATATTCATATCATATTTTTACACTCAGCAGCATGTGCAATATTATGCGTCATAAAAAATGACGCGAAATTATGTATGCGTGAAAATACGACGCAAACCGCGATTAAAAAACGGCGGCCATTTTATGCAGGAAGTGATGTAATAGGATATCCTGTTTGCCAAATCTGTATTGGAAGTTGACTTTCACTTTCACTTTTCAGTCTCAGATTTTTCTAGACTGTGTGGTTCAGTGAAGAGTGTTGTCCTGTGAATTACTGCTTTGTTGTCCTGTGTAGCTTGTCTTTTGTACTTTGTTCAGTCTAATATTGTTGTGTATCATTGTCTCAGTCTGTTAAGTCTAGTTTTGTCCATTCCTGTATTTGTTTGTATTGTCTGTGGGAGTCTGTTGTGGCTAGGGTAGTTATTGGGGTTAGTTGGGCTATTTTCTCCTTTTCTTAACTTCACACCTCTACCTTTCCCCATTTCCTACTTTATTTTTTCTGTTAGTCATCAGTCATAATGTCAGGGAGGCCTCGCCTGTCCAGGATGGGCGAAGATGAATTGGGGGGATTTATCTGGCTAGTGTGCCATTTCCTCCCGCTGATGCTGGAGGCTGGGGGCCGTGTGATACAGGGGTATCACACGGAGGCCCGGAAAATTCGCTGGGAGAAGGTGCGCCATCACATGGTCCGGGTCCATGGGACCATGCGGAATGTCCATCAGTTGAAACACCGCTGGGCCGATCTGATCACGAGGGAACAGGACCTGCTGGACCACCTGGGAGTCAGGATTGGTGGCCCTGTTGGTGAGTAGCAATCAATTACATGGACATGATAGTAATCTGTGTGTGAACATGTGATGAATGTTACCCAATCTGCTAGATAAGGAGCTGCCTATGTGTAATGCTAGGGAAACCTAGGCCCTTGTCAATATATATTGATATCCCCAAATTGGCTACACTTTTTCTCCCTCAAACAGCAGAAACTTAATACATATATCTGTATTTGGCAGGTGTGGCCCATCTCTGCGAGATGCAATGATGCAAATGCTGCCTTACTAATGTTTACATATGTGCCCTAATGTGTACGTGTTGCACAATGTGTATGAAGACCTATGCTAGCAGTCAGATGGCTCAGTTGTTCTACACATACCAGATGGCTGTAGCTGTATGTAATGTAGTGTAGCATTTGTGTCAGACAAGCAACACGTTAATGGCTCTATTTGTACTCTACATGTCATAATGGGCAATGAGTAAGTCATGTCGAAACAACATACCTACATATGTAGACCCCATCGCTCGAAATCTGATTTGAATCCCATGATGATGATATACATGTGTGTTTTATACACGTCACATGAAGTCAGATATGTTTTCCACAGATATGTCACATGTGTGTGTGGTTGCTGTGTGTTGAACATGTCCACATAGGCTGTTTGACTGTGAGTGGTCATGCAGTCCTCATGGAACAAGTGTCTGGATGTCTCTCTGGAATGCACATGCTGAGATGTTTGGATAACAATATTGTCGGGGCATAATTATTGTGAGTAAACTTGGACGACACCTGACTGTCCTGGCCACTGCATGTGTGTAGTAGGGTGTGTAACTGTAGCAGGAGAATCATCCAATGTTAATGTTGAATACAAACTCATCCATGCAGTATGAGCATGTGTGAAAGTGTATCATTACCATGTCATATTCTCACAGTGTCATTGTAACAGAATTATTTTGTCAGTCCACCCAGTCTGAGTACATTCTTCCTGTCATGCTTTACAGGTGGACCAGAGCCTTACACCGTGGGAGAGGTGGCACACTTCGACGACCCCGATACCTACAGTGAGTGTTGCCTGAGTGCTATTTGATATGTTTATTTGCCAATGACGCAAAATGGACTACTGTGTGTTCAAGAGAAATCATGATGTGATGCGCTGGCCGTTCATTGCCATTGTCGTGTTAGTGTGATATCAAATTGGACTTATGTTTCTGTTAAGCAACACCTAGCCATCTCTGAGATTGAGGGGCTGTAGGACATTACAGTTGGGCCGCAATGGGGAATGGGATGAGTTACTTAGAATACACTGGTCAAAGTAAGACTTGGTCGGGGACTTGACATGAACTGCGTCTGCATATCAGACTGACATTCTCCCATATAGCTTAGGCACATGGCTGTGATGAAAAGTGCATCTTCCTAGTTGAGGATGGACTGTGCACACTGTAGGTTGGATCTTCCGGGGGCATGTACTTACACAAGCTGAACTAGGAGTGTGTGTGACTTGAGTGCAATGGCCTATGTGTTCTGTTGAATCATGAGAATGGGTGTTCCACCTCCTCTGTGTGTGTAGTAAAACATGCCTCACTGATAGTATGTCATGTTGGCAAAAGTCATATCATTGTGACATGTGTGGTCCATGGATGTCACAATGTTTGCCTAAGTCCAACGTGTTGCTAGCCATTCATAGGTCTTGTGTGTGAAGGCACATACTTGGTGAACGTTCAATACACTCCTGGGTGTGCATTTCACATGGGATTGGTGGTTGTTCTTCCCACACCACCCTCAACGACTGGGATGTTAATGTGAAACAGGCTACCTTGGACTGTAGCAACCAGTATCTCACACTTACTTGACACCTTTTGTGTCGTGAGTCAGAACCTAGGGCCAGATGTGCCAAACTGTGTACAAGTTGATAAACTCATAATTATTGTGTGTGAGTTGCAAACATCTGTTTCCTATTCCGAAATGTATTAGGTGATCATGAAAATATATGGGAGATTTTATTCCTAATCCTAAATATGAAGGCTTTTTCCAGTCCTATTTGCAACTGACAGTGGTATGCAAGTCCATTTGCAATGGAGTTTGTGGTTGCTAAGTGAGTCGCAGTTATCATCCACTTTAAGTGGATGGTAACCCACTTGCTAGCAGTAAGGGGTCCCCATTGTAACCCATCACCTTTCCGAGTGTACCAAAATAATCCTGAACAAAACAGGCAGTGGTCCTTGGGACCACTGCGGCCCGTATTTATAATTTTTTTGCACCACATTTGCCCAGCTTTTTGACGCCAAAACGGCGCAAACTTACAAATTACAATTGGAATTTGCAAGTTTGCGCGGCTTTTGCGTCAACAAGTGACGCAAATGCGGCGCAACAACAAATATAAATACGGGCCTAAGTGCCTTAAATTATTCAATATTGAAATTGTCGTAATTTATTTCTAAGTGCTGCTCATTTCCCGTTGAGGTAAACGGCCTACACTTGGGGAACATGTTCTGCGTTATTTCCAAGCGGTCACGGACATGGAGGTCTGCTGTTCCCAGCAGGCCTCCATCCCCGTGAGTGCCCATAGTTGCAAAGGTGGAGCAACTTGCAACCCACATCATTGATGTAAATGAGGTGGCTCTTAGCAACCCCATAGCAACTCACAGACGGTGTCAGATACCCCATTCTGCATTGCAGATTGTTCGTCCCATTTCCCATCTTCCTACATCTGGTCCCTAGTGTAGACATTGGGTTATAGCCCATTGGTTCAATCTTAGCACACAACCAATTCCAGATGGCTTAGAGTGAGGAGTGTGATAGTTATCACATATAGTGACATATGTAGTGAAGTAAGTATGCGGAAGAGGTGCAGCCATGATGTACAAAACCGTAGGGATGATTAGGATGAGTAGTGTAGGGTGATGTCATCCATCATGTAGAGACCTGGATATTCTAGGTGTGATATGCCCTTATGTATGCATGCTTCACATGTACTTCCTCTGAGCCCTTCTGTGAACTATGTTGTGACAATTGCTGCAACCTATACATTTCTAGTAATGTACAAATAACCCATTGTGCTATCCCACCCAATGCAAAGCCAAAGGTAAATATCTGCCTTTTCTCTTCACAGCTGCTAACATGAGGGCGGCCGATCGCATCCATTTTGAGCGGCGTGCCATCCGTTACAGGCACATCCTGCAGGTGCAGTCTGGGTATCGGCGGATGGGCCGCAGGTATCACTCCGAAAGGGCCTCCGGGGCGTGGTGGGCCACACCACAGCCTCCAACAAGTGTGCCACCTACAGCCACCAACGACACAGCCACCAGGTCTGGCCCAGTGGTCCCATCTACTTCGGCTGCCATGGACCCGCCGCATGCAGCACGACCTGGACCCAGCCGTGTGCTGGCAGCAGGACAGTCACATGTCCCACCAACAGCTGCCACTAGCTCGACCTCTGCTGGCACACAAACCCTCCCCACAGACCCTCCCGTGGACCCTGCAGCCTTCCAGGCATTGTCCCAGAAAGTGGACAAACTTTTGAGGAAGGTGGACAACCTGACTGATGACATGAACTATGTAAAGACCCGGGTCCGCGACATCAGGCGCACACTAAGGAGTGCAAACGTCTAGTTCGTTTGCCCTCTTAAACTTTTATCCCTCCCCTCTCACCTCTTTCCTTTTTTTCTCCTGTTAGTTGGGCTTTGGGGATTAGTATTAGGATTAGGATAGGTATGTAGCTTAGTTAGTGTTAGGGAAGAGGGTGGGGGGTCCTTGTTATTTTTCTCAAATATTTGTGTGTGGGTGGGTGGGTGGGGGGCAATGTTGGGATTCATGTTTAATAAAACAAAAACAACAAAAAAATTTAAAAAATAAAAAAATAAAAAAAATATCTGCTTGTTTAGGATAGTGTAGTATGTGTGTAGGTTAGTATGTTTTGTCCTGCATGTGTCCTGTCTCATAATGGTGGGTGGGGGGTTGATGTTTAGATCGTTTCGTTACATGTGTAGAGTAAGTTTAGCTTAGGTTAGATAGGGACAGTTGTGGGTTATTAGTAGTCAGGTTAGATTAGTGTAGGTGTACCTTTCCCTTAGTTGCCTCTTGTAGTACTAGATATAAATAAATATTTTGTTAACCCTTTACTTGATGCGTTAGGTGCTACTTTATCATGGCCTTGACATCCATGTTGCAGAATGATTTAGTGTGACATTTGTGTCCTATGCTCAGCATCCCCTGGGAATGGATGTTTAACATCCCATCTACCC
Source organism: Pleurodeles waltl (assembly GCF_031143425.1). Classification (NCBI taxonomy): domain Eukaryota; kingdom Metazoa; phylum Chordata; class Amphibia; order Caudata; family Salamandridae; genus Pleurodeles; species Pleurodeles waltl. The sequence continues at coordinate 577,930,234 of NC_090442.1, read as the reverse complement.
GTGTGCTCACTTGTTAAGTATCCTCAAATTGGGAGACTCCCCATTGGTAGTGTGCATTGTACACCAAGCTTTTGTTATGATATGTGTCCAACTTCACAAAGAGTGCTTCATTACATGTCAATGTGGGTTAATTGTTAGGTCGGACAGCAGTGTGAAGCTCAGGGAGATCTTTGTAGATGAGGAGTTGTTCACACTCATGTATTGCTGCTTTCATTGCTGAGCTACATCATGTGTGTACTGAAGCAGCATGAATTTCCTTCATGGAAGCCTACTCTGTAAGGGAAGTTAATGCAGTGTGATTTGTACACGATTCATTACATTAAGCGGCATCCATTCTTATTTAAGTCTTGCATGGAGCCTACATTTCCCAGCCACCATTTGCTCTCTGGAATAGCGATAGATGGTGCATCATTCTGACCAACACAGCATGATTGTGTGTGCTTAGTTCCTTCCTCAGTTATTTCCCTCAGTATTGTAGGGCTATGATGCAATCCTGGCCAATGCACAGATGGATCTGAATATATGACATCAGGACAGTAGTATAGAGATTCAACAGGGTTGCCACACAGCCACTTTGGAGTTAGGTACTGCACAGTTGAAGTGTGAAATGACACAGAGACACAATAGGTGAGCAAGTGCGATTTATTTACAGGTGTTGTAGTGCAAATTGTCCATTCAACATTTTGGCTGAGTCCGTTCTGGGGCATCATTTCTTGGTGAGCCTATAGAAGGTGTCAGTGCAGAGGGACAGGATTACCAAATTGTAGGAGAGAGACATTCACTGGCAATGTGGACAAGTCAAACAGTGGATTGCCAAACAGTCATTGAGTGTAGTTGTTCAGAAACTGGGCTTTGACTAAACGCAGGACCTTGGTCAGAGTAGGCCATGGTGCAGGGACTAGGGCTTCTGGGTACTCCTCCGTGTGAAGGTTATCTGTTCCACGTCTTCTTCTTCTGATGTGTGTGTTGCCTCCTCTGTCCTTGTTGTTGTTGGTTGTGAAGGGGCAACACACACCTCAGTGTTAGAAGACATGGAGGCAGACATCCCGGGGGCTAGTCCCTGTGGACTTAGGAAGGGCAATACTGCAGCAAGGAGGGCCTGCTGGTTTCTCAGAATGGCAGCCACATCCCGATGGTAGGCAGCCAGGTCAGCCCTGAGGGGTTCGATGTTGCATTCGTGCACCCGTTGACTGGCTTGCATTCTTAGTTGTTCCGTCAACTGGATGACAGCTGTGGCGATTTGCTTTTGTGTTTCTACAAGTTCCTGCATGTGCGATGTTAGTGCTTGCATCACAGCTGTCTGATCAGCAGGAGGGATCATGCACGAACGCACCCCCTCAAGGCTGGCTGCCATAGTTTGCATCCCCACCCGCACCTCCTTGGCCAGCTCCCGCTGGACCCCAACGACGGTTCTTTCAAAGCTGGTTCCAGTGTCGTCGGAGTCCTCAGCTGTGTTGGAGCTGGCAGGTATTACATTTGGGGTGGCAGGTGGGTCTACTGGGGTGGCTGCTTCTTCTGGGCTCCTCCTTGGGACTGAAGGTGGGGTTTGGAGGCTTCCTAAGACCATGTTGAGGGTTTGTGGGGAGAGGTTGATGGGGTCGTCATCGATGTCATCAGGGAAATCAGGGTCAGGCATATCGGCAGGAGATCCATGTTCCTCTGCAATGAAACAGGGTACAATTAGTGTGTCTGTGTTGTAACAAGTTTGCAAACAGTTACAGGCGTTTGGATGCCTTATCTTTGGTGTCTGTTTTTTTCTGGGTATCTGCTGTCCTTCATATGGGCATTGTTGTAGGCCTATGGCCCACCTGTGTGTCACATGTGTGATGTGGAGCTACCAGACTTGTCTGCCTAATTGCCGCTAGGTGTTGCTTTGTAACATTTTGTGAATAGGCATCTTTGTGTCCTACTAGTCCCTCCGTGATTAACTATTCTTATGTAGAGACATTTTCGAGGGTGTGTTCTCATTATCCGACCTGAGCTGACTTGCTTACGAGGCAGCAGGATAGCTAATGGTGTGATGGACTGAGTCTGACCCACTTTTAATTGACTCTGTCACCCTGATTCTTTCATTTTGCTCTAGCTAACTAGCATTGGCTCATGTCTCCCACAGCAAAGGAATGATTATACATCCGAGCGCATGACATCTTTGGAACTTTTCAGGGAAGTTGTGGTCACTCAGATCCCAACATCTTCACTCTTTTCCAGTATGAACTCATACACAAAAGTCAAAGACAGTATTTGTTTCATATGATGATCTCTTTGAACAACTGACTTGTCTATATTTAGGTGTGAGCCACAATAACCCAAATACTTCAACATGGTAGACTTGAAATAGTCAGCAGGAGAGTAAGACATTGGTCGAAAGCTATCATGGTGCCTAACAGTTTGTACTCTCCCTCTGCTTGTTCTATTTATAGCACAGCATGTTAAGCTTCTAGCCTGCCTGTCTGAATCACTGGGGAGACTTCATCCGTCATATCTGAGCAATGGCCTGTGATCTGGTTTTGCATCTGCAGCAAGGCAGGCAGCGTCTGGTGTTTCTCTGTTTGGAGACTCCCTCTTGTGTGTCTTGGGACAAGGAAGTGATTTTATAAGTCATAAGTCATGGTGATGAGATAGTTTCCCTATGCAGGAATGGCAAATCAGAACCCCTACCCCATCTATCCGCAAAGTACCAGACTGTATCCTTGACTGGGGCACAGAGTGTATCTGTTCTGGCACACTCCAGTGCAGATGTAGGCAAAACAGTGTGATTGGACTTATTAACAACACCCTAGGACTGGCTATTTGGTATATTTCCTGATAGGAAGGCCAATGAGAAGCATGTAGTGCAAAGTGCTCAGAGGCTCTTAGATGTGAGCATATGCGTAAGAGTACATTCAGGGTAAGGTGCAGAAAGGCCTACAGCCTGAGGCTAATGCGCAAAGTATACATTACACTTGCCAGAATACACATTGACTGACTGTGGGTGTTGTGAGTGCCCTGCCAACACACTTGCCTCTCAGGACCTGCCCCATTCACTTTTGATTCACATTGCATGCAGTGTACATGTTCCGTGCCATTTCCTATGCATGTTCATGTTTGGATGTGGTGTGGATGTAAACATTGTTGATGTTTGAAGATGAAGGTGGGTCATGTGTGTTTGATTGTATAAGCCTGTTTATCGTATGAAGGTCCGATTTGTTTGTCAGACTTTGCAGGTGTGTTTGAGTGACCAGTTGCCTATGTCTCCTCCTCAGGTGTTGTCTGAGCAGTATGACATTAGTGATGTAGCCTTGTTATCCAGGCATGTGAGGGACCCTGACGTATGCAGCATGTGTGTGTGGTTGGTGCTGTGTGGGTCCTATTGCTGTTTACTTTGGCTTATGTATGTGTCAGGTATGGACATTGGGCATTTGAGTGTACTGGTGCGTTTGTATTTTTACACTGACTTGTTGCGGATGTCAATGTCACCCCCTAATTTGTGTATGTATATTCCATGGGGAGGTTGCTGCCATTTGGTACTGTAGCTGCACAGAGATGAGAGGCGTTATTGTAAGGTGTTGTGGCAGTTACATTGCAGTTGTTGCTTTGCCTACTGGGTTACTGATAGGGACCTAGTTGCTGTAGGATAGATTTTACAAAACAAGTGCCTGGATGTGAGTTTGCTGTAGTGGCCTTCCTACCTGTCGCTGCTTTCCCTTGGCTCTATTGTTGTACTTACAGGATGTCCCCATGGGGCTGTACTTGTTGCTGTGTTTGGTGGTGCCCCAGCTTCAGTGTGTGCTAGGCATGCCCCCCTACTGTGCTCCTTTACCCATGCCACTCTATGTATATGCTGACTTACATGCATTGTGTAGTAGGTATTCCCCCCCTGGTTGCAGTTAACATTAGTGCATTATAATTCCCCATGCGACTTACCCTGCATGTGCATTGTGTCTTGGTAGTCTGCACTGTCCTGCCCTTGAATCCCTGTGACGATCTCCTCGGGGATGGCGGCTGCAACCATCTCCTCCATGTGGTCCAGGGCCTCCTGTTGTGCTGGACTCCCACCTCCAGTCTGCATTGCTGCCTTCCTGTTCCTGGCCATTTTCTCTTTGGTCCTGCGTTTACAGTCATGCCAGCGTTTCTTACACTCAGTGACTGTGCGGCGTTCTTCAGCCACACTGTTGATCTTGTCCACTATTTGCTTCCATATGGCCTCTCTCCTACTGAGTGGCAATTTGGATGTAATGAAAAGTTGGTGCTGGTGTTCCGTCACCTCTCTCACCAGGATTTCCTGCTCCTCTTCACTGAAGCGACACTTTCTTTTCTTTTTTTGGTTATCCTGGTTTGTTTGTGGGACCTCTTGGCTGGTTCCTGGTCTGCTGTCATCATCCTGGGCTCTGTTGTGTCCACTGGGATCCATGTTGGCTCTCTGGTAACACTGCAGTTTTCGCGCTAGAATTTGACGCAATTGCGTGAGAAAAACCAGCGCTTTCACGATTGCGCTGTCGTAAATCGGCCCACGGTGATGTGCGTCGCCTTTACGTGGTTTTTCCTTACGACTTGACGCCGCTGTGTGCGTCACAATATCCTGACGCCCACCTGTTGGTTGCGCCGCCGTACGTCAAAGTATAAATTTGACGCCCGCACGGCGCATCCAAATGGCGTTAGACGGCGCAAAATTTTTTGACGCAAAACTGCGTTAGCGCAGTTTTGCGTCAAAAAGTATAAATATGGGCCACAATTGGATTTTGCAAGTTTGCACCGCTTTTGCGTCAAAAAGTGACGCAAATGCGGCGCTAAAAAAAGTATAAATACGGGTGTGCGTCTCTCCCCTGCCGCTAAAGTAAAGATTGAGAAATGCAAACACGAGATTCCCTGACAGCAGAAGCAAAGCCTTAGGAATAACAACAAAGATAAAAGAAGGGCACTAAGGTAGTACCTTCACCCCAAAAGGTGAATAAGCCCTACTTAATCAGCCAGGGGATCCATCTGCAGAAAAAAATGACAGGATGTGTAGTTTGACGACTTCCCCTAAATTGTGGCACCTTGGTGATGACGGGCATGTTGGGGGACGTATTTTGAGTCAGCTAGGGAATAGGGTCTGCCAGAAGGAGATGAGAACGCTACAAGGGCTGTGAAGGTCTTGTAGAGAAGCTAACAACACAGTCCTGCCCTCTTTGCGGTGCCTGTTAAGATTTTCCCTCAAAAACAATGATTTCTCTCAGACCGTGGGTGGCTGTGAGAAACTGCAAGGCGATGAAAGTATCTTCGACATTACAAGATCCGAGCGAAGACTACCACAATGCACTGATCCTGTGCCTGCCCACGCGATTTGTATCATGTACAAAGACGTCTGTGTGGAAACACTCGGCATAGAGCTACCCTGTACTAAGTGTCGACTGCTTGGTCAAGAGAACACACAATAAAGCAGAGCACCCCTCAGCCGTGTGAATATGATGAGAGCTCTTCAACACGTCGAGTATCCGTTCCATCAGCAACTAAGTGAAGAAGCAACCTTGTCAAACAGAAGACAAAAGAGTAATGCGCACGCACACCAAGAAGACGCTGCGCGTGGCCGTATGTTTGGAAGAATGCTTTACAAACAGGACTTCTACGGGGACAAGGAATGTAGCTCATGCTAGGTTGACCAGACGTCCCGGATTTCCCCGGTCAGCCCCTGTTTTTAGAGGACTGTCCCGGTGTCCCGACGCTTCTCTTAATTTAAATAAATGTCCCGGTTTTTAGGACCAAGCTCAGATCATTAAATAAATGTTCCGGTTTATGGGACAAAGGTCAAATAATCTAGGGAAGCATAAGTTAAAGACGCCTACAAAGTATGAAATAATTAAAGTAATTTATCTGTTACTGTCCGGCAACACAGTCCCCTGTCTGCTCCCAGCAGACACACATATGTATAGGTACACATTCACAAAGCTACGCAAAAAACGGGACAGGACAGATATAAAAGTTAGAGTAAAGTATTTAGTCCTTCTTTTATGTTTGACCTGTCCCTGTTTTTGCTCCTCAAAATCTGGTCACCCTAGCTCATGCATATTGATACGGAGGCACATCGCACATATTGATTTACCTGGAGAGCAAACACACCAGATCCATACAGTTTTGTCAAAACACCTGATGCCCCTGCGTTGGCCTACGTTTAAGGTTTATAGAATTTCGGCTGTGGGTTGGAACAAAGCTCACGTAACTATGCACGTGTAATAGACTAACGGCACTACGTGTAATACCCAACTACTACTAGTTCGCTGACGAAGCAGCTCAGATGCCCTAATGGGAAATACTCTGAAACAACTGGCCAGCAGAGCTTTTAAATCGGAGCACTACCTCTGCTTGCTGCCAGAAAAAAACAGTATAACTGATGTTAGACAAAGATATCAAAATAAGTGGCAGCTTTTTACAATAAAATTTGACTGAGAAAGGGAACTAAAAGACTGACTTGCGTAAGTGACAGGGAGAAAAGCAAAAATGAACATTTTCCCAGGGGATATGTTTTCCTAGAAACTACGCAGTGCGTTATTAATTTAACAAAAATGTAATGCATCCAAGCGTGCATAGCACATTTGCATTGTGTCACAGTGCCAGTAGTGCACACTTCGATATCTTGTTTCCAAGAAACGCTTCTTATGCGGTTTCTGCACTCCGGTGGGCGTGAGAATAGTGGTAGCAGGGAAACAGCGCCACGCTTTGGCATTTTTCAACATTCAAACTTAAGCTAGTCTTAGTGTTTTTCACTATCGAATCATGCAATCGAAATGCATATTATCAATATATGGCCTCTGGGTTTACTTTACAAACCTTTCGAAACAATGGGGAAAACACTACACCTGCGTATATGTCCTGTGGCCCTGTGACCGAGAAATTAGAAAAACACACCTTCCCATAAATAGGCATTCTGCGCGCGTGTTTGGACGGCATAGCTCTTGAATTTGTTGCTTCGTTTGTTATCCAGTTTTGTTGCTGAAACCGTTTCCCTCATTCAGTTGTTCTCGACAGTCCTCATGGAGAGTTTGCAGGAAATATTTAACACCATAATCCCCTCTGCAAATATATGTTAATGATTCTTTTGAAGCCGCTCTGTGTGTGGGAAATTGCTTTTCATAATGCGCATGCAAATCATTCTGTTGGTGTTCTTCTAATTTCAAGCAACTGTTATTTCTCGCCATCACAACAATATCCGTGCAAACAACGGAGCTTCAAAAGAAACAGAGCGCAGTGAGGCTGGTTGAAGAGTTTTTTTCTGGGGGCAAAAATGCTCCTACTTCAGCCCGATTTTACTACCAAATATTACTTACGATAGATAAACCCTCTTCACCACTCCCCGCAGAAGCCAACAAATCTCGGAAATGTCAACATCCACCGGTCAGCAAAATTTTGAGGCCACCTTAAATTAGATGTGCAACAACCAAATAATGCCCTGCTTTTACCAATAAGATTTATCACAAAAGGTAGGAACAAGTCTATTGGTTGACGTTTCCCATGGGGTTCTTATGTTTACCTGAAAACCACATGTTTTATTTTGTCTTTTTTTTTACAGGTATTGAAAAACAGAAGAACTTTTCAAATTCCAGACTAAGGACCTGAGGTATGACCATTTGCAAATTTTTGCAACTCGCAATTTGAGAGTCTCAAAAGGAAATGTACTAATGTGTCACAGACACAGTGAGAGATTTGCAATGGGGTTGCAATGACCAGCCTCTTCGATATTCATGAGGCAGGTCGCAATTTGTCAACCATTCAGAATGGGTAATAACACAGGGATAGTGATCTGCTGGGGACAGGAGACCACCGTGTCTGTGTTTGCTTTTAAATAAAGCAACTTTTTTTTTTTAAATGCAGCCCGTTATCTTTAAAGGAAAACAGATGCATTTCAAAAAGAAAAATGAAACGTTTCTGTATTTTTTTTAAGGGTAGGCAGTATTCCACAGGACCGCTGCCTGTGCTTAAAAAACCTGTTCTCTATCATTCACAAAGGGTGAGGGGTCCCCTAGGGACTCCTTCCTGTTTGTCACTGGTTTACCACCTACTTGAAGTAGGCAGTAAGCTGCAATTGACTTGCGACCGCATTTTGGATGCAAAACAATTGTATATCCTGGTGCGCTTCAATATTAAGAAGGGACACCTTTGGCATGGCCATTCCTAATAGCAGCTTGCAAACCCTAATTTGCGAGTCAGTAATAGGTTACCAACTCGCAAAATAGGGTTTGTGCATGTCAGAAACCGTTTTAGCAATGGCAAACGGGCCCAGTCTCTGTTTGCGACCACTAAAAACACTTGTGCATCTAGCTCTAAATCCTTGTTTATGTGCCTTTCAGTCCCACGCTGATGGGGTAATTATTTAGAGGATTTGGTGCATGGCATTGCTGTACTAGCTATGATGCCTCAGCACCGGTAGGAACGCTTTTGGAAAGGTGAAAGTCATAAAGAATTTAAAGCAATAACAAAATATTCTTCAGAGTGACATTCATGATGCATTATCTGCAGTGCACAACCATTTAGAGGCCTCCATCTAAAAGTACATTTACTTTGAATAAGTTACTTTATGAGAGGTACTGGCACACTTGTTGATTTTTATGACTATGAGGAAAACTGAATCAAGGAGAAGGTATTCTTGTAACTGGGAAACCTGTTAACCCCACACTGGTATAGGTCAACGTATTTTCTTAATGAAACTTCTCAACTGTGACAAAATCCCTCCTTTGGTGTAATCAACCTCATATTGTTGCTGATTAGCACTGCTTATTTTTTAATTCTGCACATTAGGGCTCTGCTGACCAGTCCCCAGGGCATGTGCTCTGACCCCTAAAACAAGGTAATATTGGGTAATAAGGCTTCAGGCTTACATTTGTAGCCTGACAGCTGCAGCATTTAAACATGCAAGCGAACCATTCAAAATATATATTTTTTAACAGGAAGGAACCCTATTTTTAAATAATAAGCAAGTCATCCTAAGTTGACCCAGTAACCCAATAACTAGAGTCCCTAGTATTTAAAAGTGGAGCATGCAAGATTTCATGTTGGCTTCTTCCTAAAGCGAGTAGCCTTGAAAAAAACCCTGTGCAGGGCTGTAGCTGATCCTATGAGCAATAGTAACATTCAAATAAAATACAATTTTTGCTAACTTTGGTTTGTGATAAGTCACAGAAGTGATTTACCCACTATTTTTAATATGTATTAAAATCCAATTCAAAGGTGATTTTTATTAAATACACAAGAAAACATAAACTAACGTTTAGAAAATGAGACTTTGCCTGAAGCAGCCTAACTAGCCTTAGCCTGTCAACAGCTCCCCCTTGCCAGTTCTTTCCCCTTAATAAGTTGATAACACTGCTCACAGAGCTTGAGCAATGGTTTAGGTCTTTTGGCATGAAGGATTGGCTGTGAGGTATGTGATTCCCCTCAGCCAAGAAGGGCAGCTGGGGAGGTCATACATAATTCGCTTGAAATCTTGAAAGAGAGCAGCACAAGGCCTGCCTATTCCTAGTTAAGTGTAAGGGAGCACCTGGGAAAAAAATATTTTGATCTTAGGACCAACCGGTGCCAGGTTGGCACCAGCATAGAGGGAGCTGGCCCCAGAAGCAATATGGTGTGGTTTAAGAGGGTGGTGATTATTTTCCAAGACAATGATAGGTACTCATAAACATTGACAGCCACCTTCAAGGGTAGAAGTGTTCTGCCTTGCCGGATTTAACTCAGAATTGCACTGTTATATAACTTACGGTACAGCAAGCAGGAGGTGCTGTTAATGTGGGATTTTGGCCCTTGGGAACTTTTTTACATTGGTTAGGGAGTGTCTAGGAGTAACCTCTACCCACTGGCTAGCTAATCCTATAAAAGTGGCACCTCACCCAACTCATTCGGATATTTCTAGCCATGTTGAAGAACAGAAGAGAAATGGGCCTGGTGTCTGTGACCTATGTGGAGACTTGAGGGGTTGAACTTTCTCCCACTTGTTCCTAAGTGAGAAGTTGACTTCAAAGGTCAGTCAGCTATCCTTTGTGGCTACAGTGATTCAATAATTCATAAGAAGCCTTTTTTCTTGAGTGCCCAGCTGACCAGTAGCAACTAGGTCTGGACTGGACCTTGTTGCTGTCTTCTGCTGGAGTGAGTTCTGTCCCTTAAGTGATGTCCCTGAGGTCCTGGGAGACTTGGAAGAGCAAAGGTGCCCGATCTGAAGAGAACTTTGTTGGATACAACTTCTAGACTTGCCTCACTGGATTTTGAGCACCAAAATTATTATCACCAAAAGAGGAAAAGAGGAGTCACAGGAATATAGCCCCTTAATATGTAAAGTATGCATGAAAAATCCCAGACCTACAGTCTCAATTTCCATGTAGCTATGTCAAGAAAGGTTTTCTTTGGACCTTCTATCAAAAGACAAAAACCACCCACCCATCTAGAAGGTGGCATGCTTCATCATCGGGACCCTCAAGGCACTGGTCTTTTGGATCCAGGTGTGAGCTACAACCTGTAATAAGGAGCTCCAGATGTGTGTTTGTTTAGAGCTATTATCATCTTGGGCGCCCTTAAGTTAACGACAAAAGCCAATGGCTGTGTGAGACCAGTCCAGAAGAGGAGACATAGGAATTAATCTAAAAGTACCTTTTGATGGACATGAGAAGTCTTTATTTTGTCCAAAGAAAGTAGGACTAAAAATAGGGGTTCATTCAATTTATTCTGATAGATCAACATGTTTCTGTTTTGTTTCTGTTCTGTGGCAACCCTTGTCTTCCTAGCAAAGATTTTGAAGCTGGGCTGCTGTATAAAGGCTAGAGATGAGAGAAAAAACATTTATTTTAATGAGCAACAATAGGTGTTATGGGACTGAGTAAAAAAGTTGTCCATGAAAGTAGGTGCCCCTTTAAACAGTGTTCATTGTGAAGGATCCTAATCCCTAAATGCAGCATTGGTTCTTGCTAAAGATGCCTTTGGGCCCATGCCTCCCTTGCACCTCTTCCTATTGCGGAGTCGCTGACCTGAAGAGCGTCTTTTAGCTTCCCCAAGAGGTAAGGTATTTGTGGAGTTCGACATGGTGCCTCAGAGCCCAGCCTTATGCCAATCGGACTGTAGGGAGGTGTATTCTGCGATATTTATGTTACATAACATTCTGATGCAATACATCAGGGCATGAGATTACGTTCACAGGCATGCAAGGAAATGTGTTTCTATCCTATCACAGGCATATGGCAGGGCCTGTGTAACATATTCTAAACTTGATCTATTGTGTAATGTGCTACTATTAGCTTAAAAAATTTGGTATCAACAAAAAACAAATGTTTTGTGTCTGAAGCCTTACTAAATGGTCAGTGCACTTTCTATCAATATCTGAAATAAAGGTATCAGGGTTACACTGACTCTAAAGGACTCTGAAGGAGTTTAAGTACTCATTTTGTGTTCTTATTCAAGAGGGCTCCTCTATACAAATGCAAAAATCATGTATTGGGAGTCTGTTTGTTAACCAATCCCAGACCAGTGACAGATCAAGGAGCCTGTGCTTAGTTTTCACCATATTCACGGATCCGCTGTGATTTTTGGTGAATATAAAAAAACCCCACATTTTTTGCCCTATTGGGGTCCCTCTGGGACCCCAACCCAGAGCTAAGGGGTCACGGTATCCCTAACATGAACCATTTCTTTTCTTTTTATGTTTTTTCTGGAACTTGACTGAAGCTGAGTCCCAAGATGGCTGCCAACTCTTCCTGGTTAATGTGCTGGCATACAATTAGATCTCAGCATGAGATCAGGAGGGTTCATGGAGCCTTTGCATCCCTGTATATACAAACTTGCTTTTTCTTTAATATCTCCTAAGGTACTAAATGGTATTACACCAAATAACAAAAAGGGTGCTTTCTGGACAAAGATCTATCTTTCTGCCAAATTAGGTGTAATTCTGTCCAGCAGCTCGAGCTATAGTCATGTTCAAAATCCTTATGGAAAAATGCTGGGGAACCCCCCCTTTTCTTCAGCCCCTGCTTGATGGATCACACCATAACTTTCCAGACAGCAGCTGAAGTGAGCATCACTTTTTTTGGGAAAATGTTGAGAAGAATCATCAACAGGTGCTAAAGATACAGGGAAGTCAAAAAAATGCTTTTTAAATAGAAATTAGGGGCCCAATTACGAGTTTGGCGGTTGGACCACCAGTATGCTGCCGCGGCGGTCACAAGTATACTGCTGAGTTGGTGGTCTCCCGCATGCCCATTTATGATGCATCCAGCCTGAAATATCGACCTTGTCGATGGAGTGTGGGCCACCAGCGAAGCGGTGGACTGCAATGTTGGTCATACTTGCTCTGTCGCAGTCAGTGCAGCATGTTTCTGCGATCTGATTACAAAAACACTGTGGCACTGGTGGTCCACTGGCAGTAACCGCTGATGGCAGTTTACTGCCGCAGTACGCACACATCATTTCCGCAGAACAGTGACCAATGCTTGGAGAAAAATAGAACTAACCTGATTATCAACTGCAAAGTGGAAACACCTGATAATCACACTATAAAAAACACCCATTCAAGACCATGATTCTTTGCCACCGCACTGTAGCACAGCCATTCTGACAGCACATCTGTTTATGTTTAGAGAAAGCAGGCCTTTTATCCAGTCCCATCCCTATTACTGCTCACAAGACACCTTGCCAGCAACCTTTTTTTATCATCCCTTTGTGTAGATTATTCACTTTTATTTTTATACTTTCACTCTATCCTGCAGACATGTCACAAGTAAAAAAAACAGGTTTTTCTGAGGCAGACTTGATAGTCATGGTGGATGAAAACAGAGTTGTTTGGAGCCTAATGTGGTCCAGAATAGTAGACAGGATAAATACAGTTTGTACCACCTAGCGCACACAGAAGGAAATTAGGAAGAGGTGGAATGACCTGAGGGGGGAGGTGCATTCCCTGGCCTCCAAGCAACTCATGGAGTCCAATAGGACTGATGGTGGTCCTCCTAGCAACCCTATCAGATGCTTCCCGTGGATGGAGAAGGTCTTGGCCACCCTGAATCCTGAAGGATTGGCAGGAATACCTGGGGGAGTTGACTCTGGTAAGTTACAGCTTATTATCACCCACTCTCAATGTCCTGGATGCCCCAATAAAGCTTATGCAAATTTGTGAACCACCTAGTTTTTCAACACGTAGAGCACAAAGTAGCAGAGAGAGATTGTTTTATCATTGCTAATGTGTGTTGTTGCAGATGGGAATACATTTATCAATTACCATCAAAAGCCACTTGTTGCAATGGAGTCTGTAAACGTAGTACCACCAAACATCACAATTTAGGGGTTTTACATGTGTCAATTGCTAACTAGAAGGGCAACCTCAAATGCAGTTTGTGAAAACTACCATTTACCATTTTGTAAATATTGGCAAGTAGATATTGAAATGGCTACAACTACCATGAGGCCTTGATTTTGCAAGTCAAAACATTCAGAAATTGTGGTTAAGAACATTCTCACTTGTCTGACATAACAAGTGATGTTTTCTTCATGTGGAGTGGTCAATCAACAGACAGTGCTCCACTCAGAGACATTTCTGCCTACTCTGCATCATGTTATTCCCCTCCTCCCAGTTGAAATGATTGATTGAACGACTGACATCATAGCAGGTGTGTGGGCCTAAGTTTATATAGGCATAAAGTCAACTCAGTTCTCTACTATTTACAGGTGAACCATTGTCACAGCACCGGCCACATGATGAGTAATGTGAAATGCAAAGAGTTGTGCTCTTGTCTGTATGGCACAGAGCTAGGCCTTGTTGTTCTGCTCCCGCCAACTGAAACCCCATTGCAATTGTGTGGACTAAAGTTTACATAGCCATGAAGTCAACTCACTTCTCTATTAATTACAGTATTAATTACAGGTTAACGATTGTCTCAACACTGGCTACATTATGGGTAATGTGAAATATGCAAACAAGTTGTGTTCTTGCCTGTATGGTAACAAATAGGCCTTTGAAATGGCCAGATAGAAATGTGAAATCTCCACTGTGTTAGCTAGGATGTTGGGAAGATGTCATATGCAGATAGCATTACAACAGGGAAAAACCTGATGACAGCCAAAGAGCTGCATGATTTAAGTACATGAATCTCATGTCTACAAATGTCTTCACAACAGGTTTAAGACCAATTAAATATATCACAATAGTAATCTCTACCTTTTTTCTTCTTCTAGGTTTAAACTCACTGTGTCACAAAAGACCTATATGTAGCCAACACACTTCCAAGAATAACATTGTTCTCTGTCTCACAACAGGTCTATTAGGCAGAACACCTGGGCTGCCCATGCAGATAGATGAGACACCCATACAAACCCTGGAGCAAGCCTTCAGGGATGACAACACTACTGCTGATCTGGATGAGGAGGATGGTGATGGTCCACCTGGTCTGCCTGGGCAGACATCATCTGTAAGTGTCTCATTAGTGTTGAAAGCACACTTCTTAATACACTTCCCACCCCAGCCACAACACATCAGCAAACATCATCCACCGCAACCTGTGTACCTAGCACAGTAACCACCATTGTGTGTCCCCCTGTGAGTGGGCACCCTGGGCCAAGGGCACATGCTCCTGGCAGGAGGGGTCATGGGAGGGTAACTGTGGGGAGGCAGAGTGAGGCCACTGGGGGACACTCATATATAGGACATCATCACCCAAGTTTTGGGAGTCTACCAGGATTCTCAAGGTGTGATGGGTCAGGTACTCACCAAACTGAGGGAGATGAAGCAGCTACATAGAGACATACACAATCAGTTGGAGGGCCATAACTCCAACCTGGGCTCACAAATAGGGATGATAAACCCACCTGTGCAGGACTTTCCCAGCTCCATCAATCTGTACCCGTGGTCCAGCTCCATCAGGACGATCCACATCTGTAGGAGCCACAAGAAGAGAGGCCTGCCAGAGGATGACACACCACTAGACACCTCTGTCCCTACAGCTGTGGATCACCCCACACTGGCAAGCGGCCATCCCCCAAAATTACCAGGAGGTAAGGGTGGCAATACCTTCCCTCCAAGAAACCTCATGCCTAATTTCCTCCAGTATGTGTTACACATTCACCCAGAGGACTATTTCTGGAGACATTTACCTTTCTGACAGCAGCAGTAGTTTGGACTTTGGACTGTAAAGATTGTGGCAACTACAACTATGGTTTCATTCACCATGACCAACTTCTTCACCTTTCTTTTTTTAATACCCAGAGTTCCAGTTATCCTGCTCACTAGAATAAAAAAGTGCATCATACTCATTTCCTGTTTTTGTCTTTAACACATATAGCATTGTATGCATGTACTGCCACATGAACTTAACAATGGTATAAATATGTACTTGTGTAATTATGGATATGCTGGACATATCCAAGATTTAGTTTTGGAGTACAACAATGTCTCACCCATCATACATACATGTGTTTACCCATATACCACCTAAGTACATAGCAGAAACAAAAGTCAGGCCCCATGTCAGGCACATAGCAAATCAGACAAGACAACAATAATCTGCACCAGTGGCCATGATTTATTGTGCAGATAAACTGAACATGGAAGGAGGGGGCACATCAGACCATTTCATTGTTAAGAGGCAAACTTTAACTGTTTCTGTCACCAGCAGGAGCCATATAGTCTAGTCCACAAGGGGAATTGCTCATTAATGACCCCAATAGACATACACATGGCAGTACCACATAGCCTGAGCACAGGACCATTCCATTCAGCATTCCCAGTATCTTGTGGAATGTCACCCATACATCTATGTGTAGGGCTACGAGCACCTTGCCCTACACTGATGAAACACATCAACAGCTACAAACACATCTTACAAAATGAAGATTTAGCCAATCCTGAATGTTTGCATTCCAACACAACATCTTGTTGTAGCACATGGTGGCATTACAACCATTACATGACAAGGAACAAGTCCAATGGTTTACGCCTTACCTTCAAAATATCACTATGAAAGCTGTCCTGCTCCAGGATTTGTACATCCAAACTGTGACTAAGTCATATCATATGACTCCACATTGTACATCAAAACAGCACCAAATACCTACTTTTGCCACAACTCTGAAATGTCCAAATGATGATGCCATAGTGAAGGTACCTGAAATGGAAAAGACCAGAACGTTAGCGGACAAACTATTGAGGAAGGACATTTAAGACAGGCAAATCCTTCAGAACACAGCCCATTTCAATTTGAATGAGCAAAACATAGCAACACCAAACTATTTACCATCTGTCTTTCTTTGTTCAACAAACACCTTCAGCCTGGATTAAAATGAGCTTGCCCTCCATGATATTTTCCCTCAATATACCCCTTACATGATCACTACAAGAGTAGGTGGCATAGTTCAAGTCATGACAAGTTGACAGAATACTTATGAGACTCATGAGAACAAGTTGCTGATGAGATCTTGATGCAAGTCAGCTCCTTCCTCCTCACCACTATCACCATCATTTGGCATTCCATGACCCTCACCTGGTGGCACATCTGGCTTGCCAGACTCTGTGATAGAAGCTATGTTCCATAGCAGGGCTATTTCGTGGAGCACACAGCAGCCTGCAGTGACCTGACAGACCTTTCTGGGTGAGTAAAGGAGGTCTCCTCCAGTTTTGTCCATAGAGAGGAATCTGGCCTTCAGGAGTCCAAAAGCCTGCTCTGCTGGCCACCTTGTCCTTCTATGGGCCTCAATGAAGCAGAATTCCCCTGGTGTTGAAAGATTCCTCAGAGGGGCCAACATTTATGGCTGGTTGGGATAGGCTGAGTCTCCTAGATAGAAGACAGTCAAAAGTGCAACAATAAGTTACACAGTTCCCATTTATACTTCCTCGCATCACCCACTCAAAGTTAGCTCCCATCTTACTTTCCAACAAGCCTGGCCCTCTCCGGTTATAGGTGTGACATCAGCTGGGTTATGGTGCTGTTCCGCAAGACAAAGGAAACATGGGCAAGATCAGGGAAGCGGGTATGGACTTTGGAAGTGTACAGATCAGCCAAGTGCACAGCTTCAACAGTGATTGAATGGAAGTTCTTCCTGTTGCAGTAAACTTTGTTCACTGTTATGAGGTGGCACTAAGGCAGTATGGGTGCAATCAACGGCTCCCACAACATGAGGTATCCTGTAACTCCATAGAATTCATCCTTCACATTAGCTAAATCCTCACAGTGGGGAACCAGATGTAGCAGTCCAGGTGTTGCAATAGTGCTGAAAGTACATCTCTTAGCACATGACAGAACATTGATTGTGACATACCACCACAGATTGCCACAGTGTATTGAAAGGAAGCTGCTTTCAGGAAATGCAATATTGCCATCACTTTCACTATTGGTGTTACATATGTGGGATTTGTGTTTTGTGGCATAGGGTCAGGCTCCAACCGATAATATAGGTCCAGTATGGTTTACCTGTTCAATTGAAACTTGTGGATGATGTCCCTATCTACCATTGTGTGAAGGTTTGGGAAAAGGTGGTACACAGGAGGTTGTTGTCCTCTCCTTCTCACAGGGTACCTAGATATGAACTGGAAACAGTAACGTGTGTGAATAGGAAGTTAAAAATCATGTGACAGTACATGACACTTTCAGATATTCAAAAATACATTTTAATTTAAATTGTCTATTGTGCTGTGTCAATTAACAAAGACTATTGTTGCCCTGATATGCTGTTTGCCTATTGATGGGTTAAATGTGCAGCACTGATGTATATTTTCTAAAATAATATGTTCCATATATTTGGGAATTGGAAGGATACCGTCAAAAATGGTGTGCTGTGCACTGCGCTAATCAAGCCAACAAGCACACTAACCCACCATACACATGAAAGGTTTAATTAAAATTCTTGTCAACAGTAATTTAGAGGATTACAGATGTAACCCCTCTTTTGTAGTGATGGTGATGCAGATAGCAGCCTCTATTACAGCATTATCAGCGACTGAAATGACGACTTCCTGACCTCGCATATTTCACATTGTGCATCAGACGTGACTGTCGGAAGAAGAGGAAGTAGTAGGCGGATAAGGGCACGATAGACACAGCCAAAGGCTAACATTGTTGATTGTGACATATGAGGGCCAATGGCTGTGTCCGCAGATGCTGACGACCGCATGCGTATCGTACATGTGCATTGCGTATATAACGCAATGATTTTTGAAAAAAGCTCACTTGCCTCCTGACACTGCTGCTATCAAGACCTCCTCAATTTTAGCTGCTGTGACCCCTGGGAATAATCATGGCCACCCAGGCAGATGGGAGTGCCCGTGCTATCTCAGCAGAGGAGTAGAGATGCTGGCAACTGATGTCTTCTCTCTTTATGGCCAGCTCTATGGCTCACCAGAGGAACAGGTAACTCTCTCACATGAATATGTAACTCTGTTTTAATCCATAATGTTCTTTCCCACAGGTAACATTGTGCCTCTGTCACCTAATGTTCCCGCTGACTACTGGGCAACAGCAATGTAGGCTCGGTAGGGACAGTTTGCTACCTATCACTCAGTGTAGTTGCAGGACAGCAAGGGACCCAGTGGCCCCAGGGAGTGAGGAGTAGCACGGAGGATGGCAGCTCAAGTTCACAATCTTCTGAGTCTTCCTCCAGTGGACACTCCCAAGTGGTGGCACATCCCACAGGATCTGTACCATCTTCATCCCTGTCTGCCACCAGCAATTCCATCAGCACCTTTCCTGAAGTTCCCCACTCAGTTGGCTGGGTCCCCTCTCCTAAGAGAGGGCTGTCTCATTTGCTCCAGGCACCTCAGCCTCAGCCTCTGCCCCGTCCCACCCACTGCACAGAATGAGGAGGCTATTGACCTCCTGAGGTCTAACTCTGTGCATTAGACTACCATTCAGAATGCCATTCTGGGGCAAAGGCAACCATCTCCAGCAGATGATGGCCTACCTGTAAGGCATTCATAGGGCTATGTCTGGCCTACAGAGATCCTTTCAGGCTCTGTTATCCCTCCTCTGTGCAGCTTCCTACCCCCCACCTAGTGTCCCTCCCCTGCCCCTACCCCATACCAATACCCTATTACCCTGCTTGTCCAAAACACATGCACACATTTCCACTCACACACCCATACAGACCCGAGCATCACATCCTCCCATAAGCAGAAACACAAGAAAAAAGCCAGGCATGCATACAAACACACTGGCACTACACAGACTCCACCACATGCATTTCATCCACATCCACCACAGAAAATACAACATGCACTTACACACACGACTCCCCCATCACATCCCCACACAGTACATCAGACACAGAGCACACATGTACACAACATACACCCACCCACCACGACATTCAGTACTGAAAACACCACACCCACATGCCCCCCTCAGTCACATCCTAAATGAGGAACCATGTGTGCCTACAAACTAAAACCACCTGAGGAAGACGAATTGTTGAAATGCGTAGTGGTATTTGAAGTGTTGCTCTGTGAATAAAAGGAATCTGCTAATATTTACCTCTGGGAGTGCAGCAATTCTTGTTGGCTTATTTTTCGTGGGTCCTCGTCTCAACCCTATGCTGGCATCGGCAGTCAGAGCGTGCCACTTTTCAGACCAATTGTTTTGCAATTAATTCACAAGTGGCAGCGCCCAGTTTTGTTGAATGGAAACATTATGAAATGATACAGGTAGCGAGAAAATACTGTGTTCCTGTATGTGTACTGTACACTTGGAGACAGATAGATATGAAAACTCCAAATGTGCCTTGCATCATCCTGAAATCAGTGGGGCATCCTTATCAAGATGTTTGGTGAGTTGAAGTCCTACAATTATCGTGCCTCAACACCGATGCAGCCGGCCCGATGCAATGCAGTAAATCACAATTTTATTATCACAGAGACAGAGGTGAAAAGGGCTAACAAAGAATTATTCTGGAAATGCTTATTTTGGACAGTATGCCTGCAGAGACCACTTTACTGAAATGTTCAAACACAGGTTCTGCTACTGAATTAACTCTATGTTACTGTTATGACCTCTCATAGTTTGTTTAGTTGTTAAATAAGCAGAACACAAATATTGATTAGTAAAATTTAAAGAAGGACTCTGCAAGTGGCACTTTTGAACTACAACTCCCAGAATGCCCCTGTGTCTATATAAAGCAGGTAAAGGAGAACCACGTGTGCCTACAAATTAAAACCACCTGAGGAAGAAGAAATGTTGAAACGTGTAATGGTGTTTGAAGTGCTGCTCTATGAATAAAAGGAATCTGCTAATCTTTACCTCTGGGAGTCCAACAATTCTTGTTGGTGTATATATATATATATATATATATATATATATATATATATACACACACAAATATATATATTATTTTTTTCACATAATAAAACAAAGGAAAGTTATATTTTCTGAAATTACTCTTACTGAACCTTAGAATTTCAGCAGTTATAGGTATTTCAAGTAACTATAACTCATGCCCTTAGGTAACTATAACTTGCACTCCTGCCATGCACAGTTTTTTCTTTATTAATTTGACTGCTAATGCGTCATTGATAATTTTATTCACAATATAAAAGTTGTCATGATTGCTGTAATAACTGGGTTAATTAGCAGTGCATGGCGAGGGCACGAGATATTGTTACCTTACGGCGTTAGTTATAGTTACTAGAAATAACTCTCACTATAACTGCTGAATTTCTAAGGTTTTGTATGAGTAAATTCTGAACCTAACTATAACATCCATGTAACCTTTGTTTTTTTTCAGTGAATTTCGAAAGTTTTTTCCATTATATTTCCTAACTATAACATACCTGTAACCTTTGTTTTTTCAGTGAATTTCTAATGTTTTTTATTGTATTTCCTAACTATAACGTCACTGTAACTATATATATATATATATATATATATATATATATATTCATTTATTTATGTGATATAGGCCCTAGTTTCCATAGCAAATGCATTTTTTGGTTTGTTTATAACTTTGGCAGTGCTTGACACATCTTCACAAACTTTTCCCCAAAAAAGTGCCCTATTTTATCTAGTTCTGCATTTAAAGTTTCTGGGTAATCTGTTATTTCCAGTAGAGATTTTAGACACGGCTACTGCTCAAAACGCTGGGCAGAATTACACCAACTTTGGTAGAAAGCTTTAACTTTGCCCAGAGGATCTTTTTTTGTGATTTGGTGTAAAATCATTCATTAGTTTTGGACATTAAAGGAAACAGAAATATAGATATCTAGGGGTGCCAAATCTCTGCAGATCCAACAGATCTCATGTTAAGAAATGTTTGGCATCCATCTTGAGACTTGGGCTCAGGGAGTCCTAAGAAAAAAGTTAAAAAAAAGAAGGGGGTCAGGTAGGGATACCCTGACCACTAGGCCCGATGGTTCGGTCTCACAGGGACCCTGTTGAGGGCCAACATTTATTTTTTATTTTTGCCTCAAAATCATGGTGGATCCCCAATCCACAAAAACAAATTATAAAAAGGCCCAACTCTCTCTGTGTTGTTGTATCATTCTTGCTCCTGTCCTCTCCTTCCTTTTCCCCCTGTTTTTGGAGTGTCTTCTCCTTGCTTTTCTCTTGTTCTCACTGCTTTCATCTTGCTTTTTCATCCATTTTTGTGGGCCCTCTCCTTGCTTTTCCTTGTTTTCATTGCTTTCTCCTTGCTTATTCCCCCCATTTTTTGTGTGCTCGCTCCTTGCTTTTCCCTTGTTTTTACGGCTTTCCCCTTGCTTTTTCAGTCATTTTTGGGTGCTTTCTCCTTGCCTTTCCCTTCTTTCACTGCTTTCTCCTTGTTTTTTCCCCATTATTTGTTTTACTTCTCCTTGTCCTTTCTCAGTTTTACTGCTCTCGCCTTGCTTTTCCCCCATATTTTGTGTGCCATTTCCTTCTTTTCCCTAATTTTCCTCTTTCTTTTTGCATTTTCCCATTTTTTGAGTGTGCTCTCCTTACTTTTCCCTTGTTTTCACTGCATTATCTTGGACTTTTCACCCTTTTTTCTGTGACTTCTCCCTGGTTTTCCCTCAATTGCACTGCTTTTGCCTTGTTTTTTTTTCCCTAGTTTTTTTGTACCTTTTCCTTGCTTTTCCATACGTTTCACTGCTTTCTCCTTGCTTTTTCCCTCATCATCACTGCTTTCTCTTTGCTTTGTCCCTCATTTTTTGAGTGCCTTCTCTTTGCTTTTCCCTCATTCCCAATGCTTTCTCTTTGTTTTTTCACCCATTTTTTGAGTGCCCTCTCCTTGCTTTTCCCTCATTTTTACTGCTTTCTCTTTCCCTTTTCCTCCTGTGTTTTGTGTGCCCTCTCCTTGCCTTTCCTGTGTTTTCACTGCTTTTTCCTTGCTTTTCCCCCTATTTTCAGTGTGCTTTCGCCTTGCTTTTCCATCATTTTTACTTTCTTCTGGCTTTTTCCCCTCAGTTTTCATGTGCCTTCTCCATGCCTTTCCCTAGTTTTCACTGCTTTCTCCTTGCATTTCCCTCATTATCACTGTTTTCTTCCTGCTTTATCCCTCATTTTGTGTGTGCCTTATTCTTCTTTTTCCCTAGTTTTCACTGATTTCTCCTTGCTTTTCCCATGTTTTTTAGTGCTTTCTCCTTGATTTTCCCTCATAGTTTGGGTTTGGATGCACATGGGGGTTGGCAGCTGCTCTGAGAAACCAAAGGTAACAGGGATGTTATAGTTAGGAATTAGCATTTAAAAAACCTTAGAAATCCACTAATAAAACCAAAGGTTACAGAAACGTTATAGTTTGGATCATGATTTTCATGCACAAAACAATAGAAATTCAGCTGTTATAATTAGAGTTATTTCAAGTAACTACAAATCGTGCCCTAAGGTAACTGTAGCCCAAGCAGTATAAACATAAGCAGGGTCTTTATTAGAGCTATTGTATGAGGCTTGGTGAAGAAAAAACTGCCAAATCCGTTTCCTTATTGTAGCACATTAGCTTCTTGGGTAAAATTTGGAGACTTTATTTACAATTTAATAAAGTCTCTAGTCTACCAAAAAAGAGCCAACTCTGTCTTGTGTGGTATCAAATTAAAAGATAGAATAAATCTAACGACTTGCTAAGGTTGGATTTATTATAACTAGCACAGAGAAAAAGGTTTAGAACTCTTTCTAAAAGTTACCAAAATTAGCCCTGTAGTGCCCTTTCCTGATTAGTCAGTCTGTGGCAGCCTGGTAGTACATTAGCTCCTTAGGTAAAATTTGGAGACTTTATTTAAAAATTAATAAAGTCTCCTTTTGACCAAAAAAGGGCCAACTCTGTCCGGTTTGGTATCAAATTAAAAGATAGAATAAATCTAGCAACTTGCTAAGGTTGGATTTATTATAAGGAGCACAGAGAAAAAGGTTAAGAACTCTTTCTGAAAGTTACCAAAATCAGCCCTGTAGTGCCCTCTCCTGATTAGTCAGTCTGTGTCAGCCTGGCAGGCTGCCTTAACGAGATGTGAAGTGGCCAAGGCTGAAATAAAGGAAGCATCTGGTGGGAGGAGAACTGCTGCAGCAGATAGCAGAGCAAGGTGGTTTTCAAAGGAGGGAAAGCCACCTGGGACAGAAACTGGACCTCCTCCATTTCTTGCTCCTCAGTCAGATTGGAGCCCCAGTAATCAGTTGAGGAGAGGGGCTGAAAGGGGTGTGTTAGGGAACCTTAGTCACACCAGTGGATGAACACAGCCAGATGTAACCTCCAAGGAGAGATTTTCTCCATGTTGGATTTTTAAGGAAAATTGCTTTCTATCACTGATTTTTGCCACACTTCACAGAAAGAGTTCACCCCGAGAGGGTGGAACCGTGCACCCCATTGGTCAGGGACATCCTCCTGACTGCAACCCGTGAGCAAGGATAAATATGGCAGATCCCTGCTGGAAGAATGTACTGGAGAAGAACTGCCCTGCTGAACCCCTAGTTTGCACCTGAAGGACTGTACCCACATGAACTGTACCAGCTGCACATTTTGGGCTTCACCAAGAAAAGGACTTTGTCTTGCTTCTGCAGCTCCAAGAGTGGACTCCCTGTAGGCTACTGATCCAAAAGAGCTGGCCAGGGTCCCATGCATCAAGTCCTCCAAGAAGAGCCCAGCTGACAAGCGTCCAGTGGCCATTTGAGGATTCTGACCAGGTGCATTCTGGCAACTGTATTCCCAACTTCCAAGCAGCAACTATAGAACGTTGGATCAAGTTTGTGGACACTTCAAGGACCCCCCAAAAAGTACTTCTTAAAGAAGATCCAGACGTTTGGGGAGGTTTGGGGCAACTTTGGTAAAACATTCCATAAGCGAACTGACCTGACGTCGTGAGTCAACCTGGCTACCTTCAACCATGACCAGCCCTGAATTTCAGGTTCGCCCTGCTGAAAGCTCTGGAGTGCCAGACTTCCAGGATTTGACCTGGGCCTCATAGAAAGTCAATTTGATGAGATTGCATCAAAATCAGCTTGCTGGTCTTGCTGGAGAGGACCGCATGAGGTTGAGGGAGGAAAGCTCCAAACATTTTTCTAAGTATGAAGGCAAAACTTTGACCAAAGCCTCCCGCTCAGTGTATCCAAGCAGAGCTCCATCGCAGTCCACCTCAACTTTTGATTTTCCCCCATTCAAGCATGAACGTATGACCCTGGTTGGTGCTTTTGATTGTTAGGCAATAGAAAGCATTTTTTAACATTTAAATTCTAAAAAGTCATATCTTCTGTTCCCTTACATTGGATTTTTGTTGTTTTGGTGTCATTTACAGATACAAATATTTACTATTTTTATAAATTGGTGTCATATTTCTATTGTATGTTGTGTGTTACTTATTTACTGTTGCTTTACATAACAGTTTCCTAAGTTAAGCCTAACTGCTCGTTTGCCAAGCTACCAAGCTACCAAGGGTTGAGCAAGGACTTATTTATTGAGATCTTAACTGGACCTAGTGGGGATTGTGGCCTACTACTAAGTGTAGGTACCTACTTGCCCTCACCAATAATCCACTTTCCTACATCCAGTAACTGTAATCCATTCCCTAAGATAACTATAACCGGCACCCTTACCATGCACTACTATTTAGTCCACATATTACATCAGTAATTACATGTTCTATTGCATCATTGATATCATTGCAATAATTGCAATAAAAATATTGATCTGCAAACTGTGCATGTTGGGGGCGCACATTATAGTTACCTTAGGGCTAGAGCAGGAAAGGCAGGGTAATACAAAGAAATCCCCAAAAGGGTCCAAAAGAGTTTTGTGGAGAAGGACCCCAATTCTTTTTTAGAGCCCTAGCATCCCTTTATTGGGATGTAGTAGTAGTAGACATACTTTCAAGGAAATCATAATGAACGCGGTCAATGTCACTGCCCTGAGAGATGTCTGTGTCAGTCAGATCATGATGGTAGGGAAGGCTGACTTCACCAGAACAGTTGAACAGTTTCTGCTAGGAAACATATCGTAAGGAAACACAGGCCCTGGGGCATGAGGTGTTCCACCCTATGGCTCTTGTATCCCTGGAATGGGAGAGGGTACGTGATCTGAGGAACACATTGTCAGTAGTACTGGGCAGAATTATGATTTCAGTGGGTCAGGGGTTACATTCTCTAAAAGGAGAGCACCCCATAAATTATACATTGGTGAGGCTACGTCTGACCTGGATGTGCACCTGCGCTGTCAAAGAAGCAGAGGCCAGGAGATCTGGTCCCTACATGACACAGAGAGAGTATGTCCCCTTTAAAAAGATGGTGTTCCCCCTGGAAGTCCTGGACTGCCAGACACCTATTCAGTCTCAAGGTACATACCGTGAACTGAAAAGCCGTCTACAGGGTATCACCCCTGGGATGGCAGAAGAAATATTGGAAGGATGATATCTAGCATATGAGGGTATACATCATACTCTAAGAAACCTGGGAGGCCAGGGAAACCTTGGGAGGAAGTGGGGAACTCCATACTGCACCACAGCTAGAAGTGAGGCCTACTCAAAACCCCAGATTGGATCTTTCACCTGGGAGTGGATAGCGAGAGGGCCTGGTTCCCGACACTGACAGTTGTTGGTGGCCTCAGGTGGTTTCTGTCCTTGTGAGCAGAGCAAGTCCTCACTAGGGGAAGGAAGGTTGACCTAGGGTGCAGAAAGGACACATCAGCTTGTTGGTCATATTGGTACTGTCCACCTATTGGGATGAAGCCGTGGAGCACCTAAGGGTAGTTGCCTCACAAATGGGGTATGCAGGTGACAAGAGGTTTTCCCCATGTACAAAGTAGATGGTTAGGAATGCTGTTGATAGAGGGGTGCAGGTAGACTCAGAGGGACATAGAACAGGCATGGGCGGGCATTGCAGAAGCATCTATAACAGTGGCACTGTGTTTTCACCTGAGTAAGGAAGCCCCTTAATGAATTGATTTGTCTACCCTACCTATTGGTTGGGGGGTGGCCTGTATAGGAAATCTGCCTTCTCTGCATGGACACCCTGTCTTTTTCCACCTCTTTCTGGATCCAATACGTTTGCTGGTTTTAGAACTCTGTGCACTTTACGTCTGTTAAACAATAATAAAGTGCCTTTGCTCCTCCTTTAAATGTATTCAAATTGGCTTATTCCTAATTGCTATATGTAACCTACCTATAGGACATAATATAAGATGTACCCAGGGCCGGAAAGTTAAATGTCATTAATGTATTTTAGCACCACCTGTGCCATCCACTACAATGGCAGTGCAAACATTGCAGCAGCCCTACCATTGTAACCAGCCTCTAGGAGTGTAAAAACTGCAGTTTTACCCATCAAAATAAATCCTTTTGACAGGTCAAAACCTCCCCTTTAAATGCTAATAACTCACCTCCGAATAAAGCGGATTTATTGCATTGGTTGAATTTTGGTTTTTCCACCGTGTTTGGACCTGTAATTTGACGCAGTGCAGCCGTTTGATGAGTATTTTCTCATCTTTTTTCAAGTATAACTCACCTCTGTGTAGGCCTCCTAGTCTAAAAGGAGAGGTGCATAGTAATTATAAATAGGCCATGTAGAAATGTAATGTTAACATATCCTTATAGTGGCTGGCATCGAAGACATAGGGCCTGATTACAACTTTGGAGGAGGGTGTTAATCCGTCCCAAATGTGACAGATTTCCTGCCCCCCATATTAGGAGTTCCATAGGATATAATGGACTCGTAATACATCACATTTGGGACGGATTAACACCCTCCTCCAAAGTGTTAATCAGGCCCATGATCTC
Source organism: Pleurodeles waltl (assembly GCF_031143425.1). Lineage (NCBI taxonomy): Eukaryota > Metazoa > Chordata > Amphibia > Caudata > Salamandridae > Pleurodeles > Pleurodeles waltl. The sequence continues at coordinate 577,903,116 of NC_090442.1, read as the reverse complement.
TTACTTGGTGAGGTTGTATCCCACAGCCAGCCTTCTTGATTCTAATTACTCATGAACTTAGTGATGATGGTGCATTGGACCAGTAATGATCCATATACTTCCAAATAACCAGATCCTTGTTGACACATACAGGAATTTTTAGAATGGGCTTCTCAGATAGGGTTCCACCCAGAAGTGCCCACCAATTGTTGAGCTTTTGTGGTGGGGTACAACATTTTGTTCGTTTTGTTTTGCCTCCAACAGTTGTCCCAAACAATTCTTGGTCCTGATGAGACCTCATATTTCATAAGTGGGTTGAAACATTGTTGACAATGTCACAGGAAACATGTAATTCAACCCGTTGAGCGTCAAAAGGGTTTGACTGATATATAGGTAATGAGTTTTGAAAACCTGCCTTGGTTTGTTTTATTTCCTTTTTTCAATTGTTTACTTGTATTTTTGTCCGTGTTGTTTGGGTTCAATTTCACAAGGGATACTATGCTCCTTTTTTCACATGTATACATGACAATATATATTGAATTCTATATCAAAACATTGTTTGTGCTGTATTATTTGTGATGGACTTCTTAGTGGGACGTTCTCTATCTGCATCTTTTTACAGTCCTATTTTTTGTGATTGTCCATTGTTTTTCATCAAGCATACATATATAATTCCCACAAGAACTGCTTTGTCCATCTCCTGATCACTTTTCACTTGGGTTTCGAGGTGAAAAGAACACACTCTTTGTCCCCTGGATATACCTTTGGATCTTATGACTTTGTTTTTGTGATAGCACACAAGTAAGTTCAAACATTATTGTACAAGGGTGTTGTCTGTTTGCTTGGTCATGCACCAGTATTTCTTTGTACATTAATTTTACATTTTATTTGTCATCATTTGTAAAAGGATATTGCTGCACAGCTCAGTACCTTTTCTATATGTTTGCTACATTTGCAATATTCATTTATTTTACTATGTGGCCTAAACTTCCAAAGGGCCATCTAGCCAGTAGGCCCAGTACTAGTAGTCATCACTGCATGAAATAAATGTTTCAGTGGAATATGTTTTTAAAACGTCATTTAGAGCAGGGGTGACATTAGATTAAATTAAAAATGTTGCCTATTGTTTGCATTTCATTTTTTTGTAAAAATTGTCTGTTGTGGGGAAAACATATTTGATGGCATAGTGTGAGAAAATAGCCTCTTTCTAGTATGGTTACCCCCATTTTTTGCCTGTTTGTCAGTGCGTTTGACTGTGTCATCAGGATCCTGCTAGCCAGGACCCTAGTGCTTATGCTCTCTCCTCTCCCAAATGTGTTCTTAAATACTGGTAAACCAGTATTTCATCCCAAATTGGCATACTGGTGCCCCCTTATAAGTCCCTTGTATATGGTACTAAGGTACCCAGGGCGTTGGGGCTCCAGGTGATCCCTATGGGCTGCAGCATTACTTTTGCCACCCATAGGGAGCCCATGTAAAGGCTTCTATAGGACTGCCATTGCAGCCTATGTGAAATGGTGCATGCACCATTTCACAGCCATTTACACTGCACCAGGTCATTCATAAGTCACCTATATGTCAGACCTTCCAACCCTAAAGGCTGGGTGCAAAGTACCTGTGTGTGAGGGACCCCTGCACTAGCAGAGGTGCCCCCACATTGTCCAGGACCATTTTACCAGACTTCGTGAGTGTGGGACGCCATTTTAAGCATGTACTGGATATAGGTCAATACCTATGTCCAGCTTCACAATGGTAACTCCAAATATGGCCATGTAAGGTGTCTAGCACCTGGGTATTGTACCCCAGTACTGATTCTAGTACTGGTTTGACAATTACATACACTCTGGGGGCTCTGCAGTGGACCCCCAGTACTGCCATACCAGCCTTCTGAGTTTTTCCAGGCAGCCCCAGCTGCTGTCACCTCACAGACAGGTTTCTGCCCTCCTGTCGCTCTAGCAGCTCGAGCTCAGGAAGGCAGAACAAAGCATTTCAGTTGAGAGAGGGGCGTTACACCCTCTCCCTTTGGAAATAGGTATTACAGTGATGGAAGGGGTAGCCTCCCAGAACCCCTGGAAATGCTTTGTATGATCCAGTCTTCATTGGTTCAGGGACCCCCAGTCCCTCCTCTGGCACAAAACATGACAAAGGAAAGAGGAGTAACCACTCACCTGCCCATCACTACCCTAGGGGTGGTACCCAGAGCTCCTCCAGAGTGTCCCTGGGTTTCGCCATCTTGTATTCCAAGGTGGTGGGGCACTCCGGGAGCATCTGAGTGGCCAGTGCCAGCAGGTGACTTCAAAGTCCTCCCATGAAAGGTGCATACCTGTGTAGCTGACCAATCCCCCTTTCAGGGGAATTTAGGGTCTTTCTCCTGGGTATTTCCTCAGATTAGGATTGCAAGACTTTAGCAGGAATCCTCTGCATCCTTTACTTCACCTTCTACCAATGAAACTGCATCTGTACCCTCCAGGAACTCTACAAATTGCAACAAAGAAGCAAAGATGACTTCTACAACATTGTTTCTTCAGCTCCTGTCAGCAACTGCAAGTGTTTTTAGGTCCTGCATCCTCTGAGGACTGCCTATCTTCAGCCTGCACCAGAAGAATGAAGGAACCTCCCTTTTAGTGCATGAGTCACTGCCTTGCTTCAGCAGGCACCCCTCTGCAGCAGCAACCAGTGGCGTGGGACCCCCCTCCTAATGAAGTGCATGGATCTAGCAACATGGTTGTTGGACTGAAGTTGCCCTGACGGTCCTAAGGTCCAACTGTCCAACTTTTGTGGAGGTAAGAGCTTGCCTCCCCACGCAAGACAGTACCCCGTGCACCGTGTGATTTGCAGTTGCCAAGGCTTGTGTGTGACCTTCCACAATGTTCTTCATGCACAGCACTGCTCAGGCCCCCAGTACTACTTCCTGTGACGCACAGCTTCCTGAATGGTTCTCTGGCGGTGTGGGATCCATTTGCGTTAGCCTCCATGTGCACCTTCCTGATCCCCATGCTGTGGGACTCCTGTGCAAGCTGCCTGGTCTTCTGATGGTTCTCTGATAGCTGAGAGCCCCCTCTGCCTCCCCCTCCTAGGTAGAGGCCACCAGGTCCCTCCTGGTCCTGGGCAGTGCCATTTTCTGCTTACTGTGAGCTTTGCGTGTGCCAAGGCTTGTTGGCAGAATTCAGTGATGCCAGCCAGCCTGCAATCTTCCATCCGGCGTGGGACATCATCTGCACCAACCAGGAACCCTCATCCATCTTCTTGGGTGCAGTACTGACTGTTGTCCTTCACCGGTGGTTCTTCTTTTGCACCTTCATTGGGGTTAGCAGGGTCTTCTGTTCTCCCTGGACTCTTCAGTGCTTCTTGGACTTGGTCCCCTTCTTCCACAGGTCTTCAGGTCCAGGAATCCATCATTGGTATCTTGCAATCTCTTCTAGTTCTTGCATTATCTTCTATCACAACTTCTTTTGTGTTCTAGGAAACTTACTGTGATTTACTCCCGTTTTCTTGGGCTCTGGGGTGGGTTTCATTACTTACATTTGGTGTTTTCTTACACTCCAACTGCCCTTCTACACACCACACTTGCCTAGGTGGGAAACCAACTTTCACATTCCACAATTTTAGTATATGGTTTGTGTTCCCCCTAGACCCATTGCAACCTATTGTGATTTTCACTGTTTGCACTGTTCTCTAACTGTTTTACAGCGATTTCTGCATCCTAGTGTATGAACTGTGTATATTACTTACCTCCTATGGAAGTATAGTCTCTAAGGTATTTTTGGCATTATGTCACTAAAATAAAATACCTTTATTTTTGTAACACTGAGTATTTTATTTCTTGTGTGTAAGTACTGTGTGACTACAGTGGTATTGTATAAGCTTTGCATGTCTCCTAGATAAGCCTTTGCTGCTCAGCTACCCCTAGACTGCCTGGCTTCTAGACATTGACTACATTTCACTAATAAAGGATAACTGGACCTAGTATAATGTGTAAGTACCTTTGGTACCAACTACAAACCAGGACAGCCTCCTACACATAGGAGGATGTGTGCTGTGACATTTTTACAGCTCATTTCATTTTTGTATTGTGCATTGCTGAATTACTGTTAGGCCCATATTTATACTTTTTTAGCGCCGCATTGGTGTCATTTTTTGACGCAGAAACGGCGCAAACTTGCAAAAAACAATTGCATTTTGTAAGTTTGTGCTGTTTATGCGTAAAAAAGCGGCGCAAATGCAGCGCTAAAAAAGTATAAATATGGTCCTTAGTGTTTTCTTCAGTGTTAGCACCAACCCTCAGTTTTATAGCCAGTGTGTGTGTCATTGTTCACTATTTATCTCTGTTGTCCATGCTGTGTGTCCAGGGGCCATTTTTCTTGTCTATGTCCAAAGGCTTGTATGTGTTCTTTGTTCTCCATGGCTCCTTGTTCGCAGTTGTGCCTGGTGGCCATTTTGTTTATCCAGCCAGTGTGTCTTTGCCATAGCCATGCATGTATCTTTTGCTCTCCTTGCTACTTGCTGTTGTTGTTTGACCATGTGGCTGTCAGTCAATTTGTGCATGCAGCCAGTGTACCTTTGCGGTAGACTTGCATGTCTTCTTTGTTCCCCAGACCGCCTTCCTCTTTGTTGTTGCTGGTTGACCATGTAGCTGGCAGCCATGGTGTGCATCCAACCAGTGTGTTTTTGCCATAGGCTTGCATGTGTTCTTTGTTCCCCATGTCTCCTGGTTGTTGTTTGACCATGTGGCTGGCAACCATTTTGTGCATCCAGTCAGTGTGTCTTTGCCATAGGCTTGCATGTGTTCTTTGTGCTCCATGCCTCCTTGCTCGTTGTTGTGTTTGACCATGTGGCTGGCTACCATTTTGTACATCCAGTCAGTGTGTTTTTGCCATAGGCTTGCACGTGTTCTTTGTTACCCATGCATTCTTGCTTTTTGTTTGACCACACAGCTGGTGGCCATTCTGTGCACTCAGTCTGTGTGCCTTTGCCATAGCCTTGCATGTGTTCTTTGTTTGCCTTGCCTTCTTGCTGTCGTTTGACCATGTGGCTGGTGGCCATTTTCTGCATCCAGCCTGTGTGTGGCTTTGCCATAGGCTTGCATTGGATTGATGTGATACTAGTTTAATATTTCTATGCTTGGGGAACATTGTAGTAAATGTATACTAAAGAATATGATTATGATAAGCATTGCTTATTTTATTTCCTTCTTTTTTCATTTTTTATTTTGTGCTTCCTTTGGCCTTTCCCCACAATATGTTTCTTTTTTCTTGCTGTCCCATATAAATATCAGCAACTATTGATCATTTTTTTAATTATAATTTATATTTTAAGTTTTTTTTTAATTTCATTTTTCATCTTCTATTTAATGTATTTTTTTATTTTACATTTGTTTAATTAATTTTTTTTATTTTCTTAGTTAGTAATTTGTATTTTTAATTTATTTTTTAAATTTAACTTCTTGGTTTTTGAATTTTATGTTTTTAATTTTCATTTACAATTTGTATTTTATATTTATTTTTATTCTTCCAAAATATTTAATTCTGCAGTTTACCTTGATCCATGCATCCATCCATTTCTCCACTCATACATCCATCCACTATAGGCCCACTGCCGCACTGTAGCATTAATTTTCTTTAGGGGTATATTTACATTTTGTCCTTGATACCGTCGCTGTGGCGCACTCTGGATAAATCAGCAGCATAATTAATTTTTTTAATGATCATTCCATTTCCCCTGGGCCACCTTGCTGCCATAGATTTTTTTAAGGAATATTCTATTTACTCATGCACCTCTCTCCGACTACCACAGATGTCTCCTTTTCAAACAGATGGAGCTAAAGCAAAGACCTATATCTGCATGTTGTGTTGCCTGATTTGAAATGAAAGTTTGACGGTGTGGTGATGTAGTTTATCTTTACAATGTTTGATGAAATTGGTATTTAATACATAAGTAACCAACCACACACATTTTTCCTTAGTCTTTACTATTTCAACCTGCAACAATACCATGTTTTACTAACAACATGTTTTGCTTGCTTGGTTGCTTTAAGATGCATAAGAGAAGAAGAGACATCGCCCACAGTACTGCCAAAGAGAAGGCTTGTAAATTAAGTCCTCCAATCTCTTCCACTTGTGTGACTTAGTGCCACTGCCAACTGAGAACTTTAAGATGGCCCCAAAAAAAGGTGCTTGCAAGAAAGTGGTCAATGAGAAGAAGCAGCTTTCCACCAATTGTGTGTGGACTGCAACCTTTTTCAGGGGGAAGCGTGCCTGCCACACCAGCCTCCGGGAAGGAACCTGTGAGCAGCACTCCCACATCCACAGCACCACCCCAACCTAGGCCCTAAGCACCAAAGTGTTGTCTACACTATTCACCTCATGACAGACATGTGGATCAGTTGCCAGGCTACTGATTAAATGTGCATTACTGCACACTGTATCTCTTTTGCTGGGGTAAAACAATAGCTATCCACGTGTCTTGGCCAGAAAGACATTTTTAAAAGCATTCAGTGGCTTGCAACAGTAGACATGTTTGACATGGAGAAATCAAATACCGCTGCAAATATCTTGGATGAATTTAATAGCAAGGCGTCCGAATGGCTGCGACCCAGTGGTCCCTGAATTGGATTTCTTTCCATGGACAATGGGAGTAACATAGTCAAGACCATGGCAGACGATGGCTATTTCAGGGTCCTGTGTTTGGCACACTGCATCAAACTGGTTGTTGAAGAGTGTCTAGAAAGGAAAACATGGTCAGCAACATACTGGCCACCTGCAGATTAATCTGCACTCATTTCAGCCATTCTTTTAAAGCCTGAAAGTTGTTGCAGATTATTCAGTGTGCTAACATAGTACCAGTTAAAGCCCTCATTAGGGAGGTGCTAACACCTTGGAGCTCTCCATATTATTTGCAGCAAGGCCTGTTTGAGCAGTACAGACGGATCAATGACTATGTCATTCAAAAAGGAGGGGATGCAATTCAGAAAGCTCTGACCATGGATGCAGACAAATGGTGCCTAGTCAGATGCCTGACACAGATGTTGGTATCTTTTGAGGTTTTCATGTGGGAAGATAGCAAGGAGGGCAGTATAACTGGCCAAGCTATCCCATTGTTGCATCTGCTACAGGGCCAGCCAAAGAAGGTGTCTGAAAGATCCGCTATCGGAGGTGTGAACAAAAACTCAGAAGTGCATTCCTTGGTTGAGAGCTTAAGCCATTGCTTAACTTGTAATGCAAGGCTGAAAAATTACATTATCTCATCCAAATAGTACATCTGTGCCACCCTACTTGATCCAGGTTATATAAAAAATCTTCCCACTTTTATTTTTTTTTCTGAAGGGGATGTCTCAAAAAACAAGAATTAGATTATTGAGCAAGCCGGAGACCTTGAAGAAGAATGGCTCGAACTTAGAGTCCCACTCCGCAGTTCCGGGGTGCCACCTTCAACTTCCAGAGAGGGCAGTCTTGTCTCACAGCAGCCAACACCAGCAACAAGAACACTGACAACAACAGCACCAGAAGAAGTGGACCCAATCTCTGCATTGGCTTGGTTTCAAGAGGCAGTTCTTAAATTCAGTACAGACGCAAAAGAAAAAAAGTTAGAGCAAGTGGCAGCACCAATGACACTTCAGAGGATGTTCCAGGAGTATCTGGATGACCCAAAAATGGTGTATATCAATCAAAACCCATTGGTGTATTGGTATGGGAAGATTCAACAATGGCCAGAGCTCAGCAGGCTGGCAATAAAGTATCTGGCTTATCCTGTAGCCAGAGTGTCTGCTGAGTGTGTGTTTAGTGCAGCTGCCACAGTTGCCACTGTGGGAAGGACCAGTCTTTCACCTCACAACGTGAAGAGATTAACGATGATCAAAATGAACCAACATTTCATTCCACCTGATTACTCTGTTCCCAAAACACCACATTAATAGGCGGAGGATGAATGGTCAGAATCAAGTGTGCTAGCTGACCAACATCTGGGCAAACCACCTGAGTTTCAGGGCAAACTCTACTTCCCAGTGTAAGTATGCCTGTGCCACCATAGAACATTATAATTGTTTCTCTTTGAACATCTTGCTTTGCAAAAGAAAAAAAATAAGCTATTGGAAGATGTCTTGTTTTCAGGTTTAATGTTATGCCCCCCCACTATTTTTAGTCATACATATGGCTGGATTAGAGTTTGACCAGTGTGCAGTTAAGAAGCCTCCACAACAATATCTTCATGACATTGTAGAAAATGTCTGCCTCCCTTACATGCCTATTCTTTGTCTGCATCACTTAGAAGGGCTGCCCCAGAAGATCTCTTATTTACAAGAGTGTCAATACCAAATGTCAATGTGTTGACTGCATCAAAGATCCAATTGTGTACTTAAACTACCCCTGCTTGTGTTAGAAGAGGTAATATAACTGAATACAACTATTGCAACAATGAATGAGTGATTGCAAGTGACGATTGAGTATGTGACAGCAGACAGTTCAATTAACGGTAAACTTAATTTTGGTGAATTGCAATGTTTGGTGCCTGATGGGTGATAATTTTTCCCAAAGGTGATTGGTGTTTACAAAAGTACTATGTGAAAAAATGTACCTGTGTGTTCTACACCTTTTTGGGTTCTTCAGAGACCAGTCAAGACATCTTAGTTAACAACCACAAATCCATACAACATGCAACAATTCAGTTTCTCTTCTTGTCCTTTAACAACAGCGCACTTCTTGTGTCATGTCGAGGCTGGGATGGAGTTACTTTGAGTCAGGAAGAGAAGGATGGAAGGAGCCAAGGCAGGACTACCTCATCAACAACAGCTAATTGAAGGGAGGGATCAACCTCAAATGAAAACCATGAATCTGAGCCTTGGAACTCAGTGATGTGGAAGGGAGAGACATGAGTTGATTTGGAAATGCTGACAAGTGTGTGTCTTTCACTTTTGGCAAAGGTGAAACTCTGAGTCCTCATGTTTTTTGCTCTTCTTGCAAGTCTTCTTGGCACACCCAAGATGAAGGTTACCTTCGTTCTGTTCTTCTCCTTGACTCTCAAATGCAGTTTTTGTTTCACAATCCACAGGCCTTCTCCTCTCCTGCATGAACGAAAGGTAAAAGATGAGCTCAACACTCCTGCTTACCTACCGGACAGTAGAGGCACCCAAGAGTGACAGACATTTCTAGGAGACTACAGATGCACCACCCTATTTGGCAATACAGTATTATTTTTCTTTTAACAATCACAATTTTAGAACTGGGTGGTTTAAATGCAATCTTCTTTTTCAAACCAGATGACAGAACATTTGGATATATAATACCTTGGATCTCTGGGGCAGAGGTATTGCTTGCAATGCATTTAATTGAACTGCGCCATACCCATTCCTTCATTCATTTCTTTCTAGAACTTATTGCTGATGATAATGTGCTGCTCATCACCCTAATGAATACTGTTGCTGTGTTTGTTTTTGTCATACATTTTCAATCCATTCATGAAACCCCTAAATCTCTTTCCCGAGGCTATGTGATTTATTGATGTGTGACTTAATCTAATTTACACCAAATAGACCCCTCACTTGGTGGGGTAGACATGGTTAAATGTGACACCAAGGCAAAGATGGGATTTTCTATTAACTGAGCAATAACCCACACCAGTCCCACTTACACATCTACGCATAAGAATGAACATCATTACTCAAAGACAATACATCATCATTCAGGCATTTGTTATTCATCAATAAACCACTTGGCCTTGTCGACTACAGAGTACAGACTTTGAGTACATTTATCATGACATGAGGATTTCATAACTGTAATTTTCAAATTCTCACCATTGCTCTGAATAATTTATTTCTGCTATTTTTTTAGATGAGATATTCTTGGAGATGTCACAGTTGTAGTAGTCTGTCCTCAGTCTTTTTAAAGCTATATTACAGATGTACATGTATAACCTACTAACACTTGTTTTTTCTTTAAATTTAGTTGCAGGGGATCCTTTTGATTAATTCTATAGTAGGAGATCGGATCATCTAGGTGGGACTGGGACCTCACTGTGATGACTTCCCTGTTAGCCCCCTACCATAAAGAAGGCACCTTAGAAACTCTTCACTAAGTTCTTGCAACTTGGAAAATTGATGGCAGGGGAGCAGTCACCAGCCATTACTGCATCTTTTCAGGTAAGAGAACTACAGGGGGAGGGGTAAATGAGCCATTATATCTAGTGCATAGCTAACTTATAAAGCAGTTGATATACGTGCTTGATTGTTTATCTATGTTTCTGTGGGAAATATGGGGGAATGGAAGCATACCATCCTAATTGACATGCGCTTAGAGACATATACACTAAAACGTCAGGCTGCACAAAAAGGCATCAATGCATAATTTAAAGTGAAACACAAAAACACTTCAGACAGTGGATTGTCAACATTTCCCCTTTACTAACATATAACATTCTAAATAAGCTGCAAGACCCAATCTCTCTACCAACAACAGGCCCACTCCTCTCCTACATCTTACCCATCCTCAACCAATGTCCAAAACAAATGCCTAATGTCCATACACCATTCCCAAACTTCCACTCCCTCCCTCCAAAAAAAAGAATTAAAAAAGGATTAAAAAAGGGGATTTTCTCACCGTGTTCCATGTCGCCCTTGAGGCATGTCAACTGATGGCTCACTTGTGCCAGCTCGCACAGCACCCAGCAATAGTACAGCCGGTCTGAGGAGGCAGCATGGGGATGGGCAGCTACAGGCTGGTGACGGTGCTCGAGGGCCAGCGGGTTGGCTGGTGGAACTGGGCCCAGGTCTAGAAGCAGGGGCATGTGCTGTGCCCTCCTAGTCCACCAGCAGCTGGTAATGTTGCCTGGTGGCCTCCAGCCTCTGCTGCCAGAGCTGGGCTGCAATCTCCTGCCGGATCAGTGGTGGAGGTGGACCAGCAGGAGCTATATCAAGACAGAAAAAAGAAAGAAAATAGACAGTTTTTAAAGAATGTTCTGTGCAAACACTTTTTTTTTATCACATAGTGGCACAGTATAAGTACATTGCTGCTGGTCCCCTAGGGCCATTCAAATTTTTGATGTGTTGATTATGAAAGTCAGTCACAGGGAGGGACATGGTTGCTTATGCCTCAGACAACCACTGACTGGCTGAAAGGAGACAGCAAAATACAGTGTTTTTTGTATTAAAAGAGTTCCTAAAAAAATAAACCACACAGACAACTTGGCCCTCATTATAACTTTGGCAGTCTTTTTCCAAGACTGCCAAAGCCAAAGCCACCATTAGGCCCCCAGTGCTGGCGGTCTGCAGACCACTATATTACGACAGCTTGCGTTTTTCCACCATTCTTTAGGTTGAAAGTCGCCAGCAGTCGTGCTGGCGGTCAGCACCAACCCCGTATTATGACCTGTAATATGGCCTGGTGGTATCCTGATGGTGAGGCGCTGTCAACGGTGGGTGTGTCGGGTCCCATCCCCTCAGGGAGGAGCACCTCATCGGACGAGGTAAGTGTCCTCCACAAGGGAAAGGGGGTGGGATGTGTGAATGGATGAGTGTGAGTGTGTGTATGTGTGTCATGAATGGGGGAGGTGAGAGGGAGTGTTTGTGCTTGATCCATATGTGGGTGAATGTGAATGTCGGTCGGGGCATGTATGCATGTATGTAGACGAGGTGGGTTTGTGTGCGTATGTATGTTGAGGAAAGGAGGGCGTGGGGATGGAGTGTGTATGCATGTCAATGGGGTGAATGTAGTGAGTGCATGTGTGAGTGTAGGTGTTGTCCGTGTGTGTGTGTATGTGTGTATGGATTTGAGGGGGTGCTGTGTGTGTGTGTGCATGTGAGTATAAGGCTGTTGTGAGTGTGAGTGGGTGAGTGTCAGGGTATGCGTGTTTTTAGGTGCGTGTGGGTGCGTACGTGTATGCGAGGGGGTTAGTATGGGGATCAGGGGGTGGGGAAAGTACGTTTATGCAGGGTGTGTGGGGATACTACTGGGAGCAGTGGGTGGGAGGGTTACTGGAGGGGGTCGGGGTGGGGGTGGTAATGTAAGGGAAGGGGGTGGGGGATCATGGGTGGATGGGTGGATGGGGAAGTGGGGTAGTCATCTACCAACAGCAGGAATGCAAATCACCGGTAGCCTTTCCACCAGGGATTTCACTGAGGTGCTACCACCATTAAATCCCTGGCGGAAAGTTTTCAAATTCTTATGGCACGTTCACTATAGAGCATCCCATCCACAAAAGATGAAATCACAGACACTTAATCCCACTTTACTTCCTGAACTACTATATTGGTGGGTGATTGTGGGAGTATATGGCGCTATCTGTCAGTCTACTAAGGTTCTATTAGTGTCCCATATTCCCAGTAATAATGATGGTGCACTCAACAGAAGATCACCCCAAACTCCCTATGCTCAGTGATCATAAATTACTGATGTCAACATTGCTACATGTATAAGGCACATATCAAATAAAAAGTCCATTAGAGGTCAGTTTTCTTGTCTTTTATTCTTTGGATCTTGATTTCCAGCTGTGAATTCCAGTCATCATTTGTCACTTGTCACCAACACGTGTTTCGTCAGGGGGGTACCCCGTGACTTCATCAGGGCTGTAAATTCCTTTCAATTATTCTCCTGTATCTTTTCTTATTTTCTATAATGTCTGATCTTTATTCATTCCTCTGTGTTCAAACCAAAGTAGGACTCCGTCATATAGTGTATCTCTATCGTCTGAATCCGGCGTCTTGTTGTTACCGCGAGTGCGCTCCTCGAACTATTCGATTAACTCAAATGGACTTTTTATTTGATGTGTGCCTTATAAATGTACCAATTTACTTCCTGGTCTCACCCATAAACACAAATTATGCAAATCAAATACATTCACATGGCAGTAAGTGAAGGGAAAGGAAATGAGTTAGGGAATGATTTAATTTCGCTAAGGGATTACTAAGACACAAATGGGACAGATATCCTGCCTACCATATTACAATTTGCAATACAACTGACAGGATAGCCATCACGTAACGCCCCCCTCCAAACTCTCTCAATCAGGCCCTTAGTCTGCTGCAGCAGGGTAAGGTACAGGGAAAAGTCTGAGTAGGTACAGTGGAGTTTTTGCTTAGAACACTGGAGGAGTGGGGTTGGTTCACTGATGATGCAGATTAGGCTTAGTCAATCATTGTAGTTGAATCTTAAAGTTGATGAGTGTCAAATTTAAACAGGCGTAAAATTCCATTATGGAAGCCATATGAAGTATGAACCTCTTGTCTGGGTCGTAACAGTTGGCACATAACAAAGATGTTTATTTCTTAATGTGGGCAGAAGTTAGGAATGTATATGGCTGGTACTATGCGAGGTGACTGAGTAGGCACTGGGAGGGAAAAGAAAGACACCCTGCTTTTGGTTTGGTTTGCAATCCTTTGGATGCTAGAAAAAAACAACATTACACTTTGTAGAAGCCACATACACATCCCTTTTATTTTAACAAAATACAGCCACAACACATGACTACAGTTGAGTTTGCAGTATCTCCTGTTCCATCTAAAATATCACTTTGGGCATTTTTCTGTTTGACAATGCTAGAAAACTACAGCCAGTAATCAAGCCAACTGTAATGGAGGGGCAGAAATAGGATGATAACTGTGAGTCATTTTAAGCTCAATAAAGGGGTAGAGTACATTTTTCAATGAAGTACATATGGTTTTGTTTAGGTTGACAATTTGGGCAAATGCAATGGGACTATCATCAGACTACTTACTGGCATGCTGCACTGTCATCAAAACTGCTAGTGTAATATAACACAGCTCTGGGGGTATGGGCTATGGTACACTATACCCTTAGCTACTCTCTCGTCATTTGAGCAAGAGCAAGAAATAGAGCACCTTCTCAACGAACAAGCATAGGAGAGCTTGCTTGGAACAGCTAACTCTACAATCTTCACAGTAGAATACCTAATCTAGTGTCTTAGACTGACTGTACAAGTCCACAGGTTAAAATAAAAGTTAGGGGAGAGGGACAGCATAACCAAGCAGATGAAAGCTTACTACAGAAACAAGAGGAAATCAGCTACAGAAACAAAAAATATAGAAAAAAGGATAATGCAGGGTGGAATAACATGAACACACAGTAAAAAGAATAAAGAGCATTTGAAAAAAGAGTCACAGCATAAGCGAAATGAGGAAAAATGAATCTAATTGGGAAGAGTTAAATGTTAACGAAATAAATGTTAACAAGAATTTACTTGGACCAGCAGAGCTATCTGCCACATGATAGTGGCGTAACATACATCCGCCGCGGCCCTGGTGGTGGCACCTTCGTCGGCCCAACCCTCCAACACCCTCTTCTTGCACTTGGGTGCTGATGTAAGAAATAAAGAAGATAACAAAAATAGATTAGTGGTACAGTTGATCTCTTAGAAAATATTTTGACAGGCAAAGGCATACGCATTAATATATTGACATTGTACTTTACTACTTTTCTGAACCAGATTGCCTGATACCTATACGATCAAGGTCATATTTTCAACATCTTAAGCCCTATTTCAAATTTCCTAAACTACATTTACTAATGCATTATGATGAATGATGAATGATTTTTGCTTCGTAAATCGCATTTGCAAACCCCCTTTCATGGTCCAATTCAGTTAGTTTCCCTTTCTTCAATGCATAGATGCATGCATGCATCAATTTAAAAATTATTAAAAAGAAAGACACAGAATGCCAACTCACTGATATATGTTACTTACATTTGCTACTGCCACCACTATTTAAGTGACAGGAGGGCAGAGGAGTCAGCATAACTACCATAACCAGCATAATGAGTCCAGGCAAGCAACTACAGCAACAAGCAGCACAAGGCAACATCGAGCACCTGGCTCTCTCAAATTGCATCACATAATATTGGTAACGTTACATTACGTGAACTGAATTACCCCTGAGTGTGAGCAGCATGCTATTTGAAAAAAAATAGCATTGTAAGACAGGACAAACAAAATACATAAAAATGTATTGCTCTACGAACCAGATCCCACGATCTGGAAGCCCAGCAGGTCAAGCAGGTCCCCCTCCCAGTCAATATTGTTGGCTTGGTGCTTCTGCTGCTGCTGGGTGCGCTAAACCAAAGTGCATCAGCAGATATGCAATGGCGCACCTTCCCACACAGCCGACACTCCTCCCACAGGCCGTAAGCACTGCTGAGCCTATTGTCTGCAGCAAGCATGTAAGGGAGGTGGAACAGCACAAAGAAAACTAGTGCGGCCTCCTCCTTACTAAAGATGGCTTGAGGCTAAACCCCTTGGCCGCACCTGCACGGTGTGAGGTGTGCAGCTCTGCCATATCCCCCACATTCTGCCATGGCGATGGGGGTGATATAAAAAAAAGACAGAGGCAAAAGAAAGAATAGAGAGGGAAAAATTAACTTGAAGAAGACGTTATGGGCAAAACGAATAAAGGGACAAAAAAGGCACAGAAAATAAAAAAGAGGCAAAATGGAAAATACACAAACACAAATACACATAAATGAAAAAAATGTAAAACAGAGTAGGATAAGTGGGATAAAGTAAGGATTACAAAGCTAGAGAGAGGATTTAAGAGTAGGCCCAACACCATACACCGAATAGAAAAAACAAGATGGCCACGCACGTTCAGGCGACTGAGTGAGGCTGTGTGCATTTGTGCTTGTAATGCAGAGGGTACAAATCCACCAATCAGTGTGAATGGGTGGCAAGCATATCTCTGCCTGCTCACACGGAGTTAGGTGGAGTTTGTGGAGTGTTTTCTTTACTCCATGCAGTTCTGTGTAGCATAACTCTGCTAACTATTCTATTCTATGGTTTTTAAATAGTGCTTGGCTACCCAGACGCCTCCCAGCACTGTAAAAACAGCCAGCACAGGGTCATAAGTAGCTGAGAGGGAGTTAATCACAAAACAGCCAGGTCTTTGAGGTTTTGCAAAAGAAAAGTTCATGCTGCAGGAGGCGCAATATCAGAGGTAAAAAATTCCAGAGTCCGGGTGCCAAAAAGAAGGCAGAACGGCCGCCCCATCAAGATCTACAGATCCAGGGGACCATCAGTAAGAAAGCTGAAGAAGATCTGAGGGATCTTCAAGGCAGATATGAGGAGACTAAAGATCTCAGCGGTAGGTGGGCTTTATTGTTTAGTGCCCTGTGCATGATGCATAGGGGCTTAAACTGTACTCAGCTTGCACAGGAAGCCAGTGTAGGTATCTAAGAGCCCTAGTGGCAGACTGATGCTTAGGGATGTTCATCAAAAGTCAAGAAGCGGCATTCTGCAGTCTGCAGCCTTCTAACCACATAGTGGTTTGAGTGAAGAGGAAAAGGGCATTCCCGTGATCAAGATGTGAAAGCACTGGGGCGTGGCCGGGCCACGAAACAAGATGGCCGCTTAGAGCGAGAGCTCCGCGCCGAGGCGGTCCCGGAGGGGTGACGGGGGCGAGAAGACAGCCGGACAACACACCGGGTTCGGTGCCCCTCCACCCCTACAACAGCGGCGACACGGAACCATGTCCGGGGACCCCGTAGGAGCGGGACGCAAGGCAGGAAACTCGCGACTCGCCCCAGGCCGATAAGGCCTGGAAAAAGGGGCGGAGTCGCGTCTTCGGAAGACCGGGGACGGCGTGCCCGTATCGGCAAGGAGCAAGCTGAACAGGCCGCAGGGACTGCGGGAGCCGTGACGACCCGCATCCATCTCCCTACAATGCCAACAAACACCCGTGGACCTTCCCCCCCCCCCCACAGGGAGACGGGAAGACGCAGCAAAGGGGTTCAGCCCCTTCGACAGCCGGGAGAGAAACCCAAAGAGAGGTAGGATCGAATCTCTTCAAAATAAGAACGGCATCGCCGGAGGCAGAGGCACGACTTCTCCCCTCTTTTCCATCACAGAGGGACAACAAAAACCCTCCCGCTGAGATAATAAACTTTCTCCCCCCCCCTCCAGACAACTAATACTGAGGAGGGCAGAGGGGCACGACGGGAGGCACGTGGAGGCGAGGGGACGAGAGGGGTGAGCGACTGGAGGGGCACCGGAGATGAGGAGAGCCAGAGGGAGCCAAGAGATACAGGAGAAGGGAGTGGACTGACACCAGTGTAAGCCACCGAACATCTATATCCTTATCGGAATCTACGGAGGGAATCTCGGGCCCCACGTGGTCAGACTCTGTAGACAATTGAGGCGATGCCCGGCAACAAACCGAACCATAAACCTGTCAGCAAGCCTGCACGACAACTATTATTCTCAGAAGCGCTACAACACAAACGCCTAACCCCCACGAAGATAAACCCTCAAACATCGCCACCTTTAAACGAGTCCACCACGATGCCTGATAAAGATCAATCCACGACTATGGACAGGATACTACAAGAGATCACCACCGTCAGCCGCCGCATAGAGGGGATGGACGCCTCCATAACTTCATTGACACTAGAAACCAAATCCATGCGATCTGACATTGCCGGCTTTCAATCTAGAGTGACAGGGCTAGAACAACGCATGGGATCACTAGAGACGCAGATCAACACGTCTCAGGTGCGAGAACAAGACTTCATCTACCTCAGGAGCAAACTAACGGAAATGGAGGACAGGAGCCGGAGAGACAATATCTGCATACTTGGGATCCCGGAAAACGAAGTAGGCTCGGATATGCAGACTTTTCTGACCTCCACTCTTCCAAAAATGATTTCATTGGACTTTGACCCGCCGCTAGAATTCCAACGGGCACACAGGATAGGCCCAAAACGCTCCGACAACTCCTCAAGGCCCCGCCCAATCATCGCATGCTTGCTGCGGCATAATCAAACCCGACAAATACTCCAAGTAGCACGCAACCACGGCCCTTTCCGAATAGACCAGCACGAGATCCGAATAACCGCCGATTACTCCAAGGAAACCAACGAACGTAGAAAGGCTTTCCTAGCCCTACGACCCCGGCTTCGCAAACTAGAGATGAAATACGGTCTCTTTGACCCTGCAAGAATGTGGGTTACAAAAAATGGAGTATCCAAGGACTTTTATAACCCCGACGAATTGAGACTCTTCCTTGACTCTTTCCAATCCCAGCCTATGGACTCTTACAACACAGACAGTGAGCATGACATTGTAGGAGGCAGTGATAGGGCCGAAACCCCCCACCCGGGAATAGAAAAGGTGAAGACGGCTCTACACGACACCGGAGCCAGTCATAGAGGTAGAGACATGGAGAGACTAACTAGATCATATGATGACAGGGGTCAGATTTTACACGCAGTAGTAACCCACACCCAACTATCGGAAAGAGACAAATCCCGCTCCCCTTTAAAGCCTACAACTGGGTCTTCTTGAGAAGGTAACGCGACAAGACGACTTATGGGACTATCACCAGAGAGTCGAAAATAACAACTATAGACTCCGCGGAAGGATGAGTACCTTTCCAGATCATATGTGTATTACTATTGTAATTGTCTAAGACTGCTAGTATCAATGTTAAAACCAGATACATGAAAAATCTATGCTCTTTATGACTAGAGCCGAGGCCCTATAATGGAAAACTACCAGTAAATCGTTATTTGCCCTCAGTACACAACAGATGATGATTACTAGAACAGGGATCAGACCCCACCAACTCACTGTATGTTGAATAAGGGCCCGGTCCCGACCCTATAACCCTATAACAAGGTAACAAGGTAACAGGGGCATTAAACAGATAACAAAAAATAAACACTAATTAACTATCATGGAACTTACCTTATATTCCACACACTACAAAATATCTCATGGTAGTAAACAACAAAGTATGTGAAACTTTCCTAATATACACCACACTCGACCAGCGCCGACATTAGAACCGTTTAGCCCCCATTATCACCCCAAGGAATGGGACTAGACCACGTAAAGATAAATTAATTCCAATACAGGGACACACAATACGATATAACCTGAAACATATCAAAGCTCCCACTACTTGACTTTACCTTATTCTACAATAAGAAACTGGGGAGAAAAAAAAAAAATAGAACACGAGGACATAATACAACATAATACCGCATAACAAAGCGAAATATTATGACATTCTACACTGCCACTCCACACCACATTATAACATCACAATGTAAATTATAAACTATTAGCTATTCTTTTCCCCAGATGTTCGTACCTACCCCCATCCTAATCATTATTACTATCTTAAACTATCATCAACAACAGAACGACTATGATGGTGGCACATACCAAGTAAGACCTTAGTAGGTCAGTATTATGATGTAATAATACACGGCAAGGAGTTAGTAATAGGATGAGATACGCACTATCCTCGCGTAACCCGGGGATCAGCTACACTCATTACCTATCCTACGATTAATAGAGAGACGTTTGGCATAATGGCTCCTAACATGATAATGTGATAAGATGCCAGGATATGTTATGTTGATCAACCTAATATGTCATTGAACAGTTGTAAGGCGAGACGAGACGAGGCAGTGTTATAGTTGAAAAGAAATGCTCAGGAAGTATTATATTAAACTGTATATTGGTATCTTTATGTACCCATGCATACGCGAGAACTATAATACTCTGTTTGAGCTCTCTCCCCCCCCTCCTCTGCCCTGCCCCCCCTCCCCTCGCCAGCCGGTCTCGGTCTTTCTGTCTGCCCAGTCCCTACTTTAATTTACGACCCTATCTTATGAACTCCTAAACACCCTACGATACCATACAACATCAAGTACTAGGCACAACATCCTAAACACCATACCCCATCAACACCCGACACCCCCCCCCCTCCTCTCCAGCGCCGCTCAGGTACTATAGTTATTAACCGATCATTACTTCTGCCAATATACACTTTAGTTATATAACTAATACACTAGCCACTAACCACCGATGAACAGACCCACTTCCCGATACATAAACATAAGCACTGCTGTGTGCCCCCCCCCACCCCTCCTTATCACCGACATATCGATAACTGGCTGTCTGCTGTTTCCCCCCTTCGCCCCCCGATCGAGACCGCCCGACGGCACGAGAGCTCCGAGAGAAATCGGTCCCGCCGTTTACAGACCTAACGAACGAAGGAGGTTGGACTCCTAACCTCCCTCATCCCTACCCTTCTCCACTTCTTCCCCCAAATTTCACGCTCTCTTGCTATACTCTCAATCTCAACTTCAGCACACACATCCATCCCTTCCCCCCTTCTCCCTCTTTTCTTCTCCCTCTCATTTCTCCTTGCCTTCTTTTTCCCTCATATTTCCCCTTCATCTGGCTCTCGTCCTACTTATATTGCCTCTCTTCCTTCACCCTCTCCTCTCTCTTCTCTTTCTTCTCCAGAGGATTCCCTTGGCCTCCACCAGCTACTAACCCCCGTATAAAATAAAATAAAATAAAACACCGTATCATATCGAAACACAACTCCCACTCTAACTACTAAGTCAATATCTCCCACCCTCCCTCCCCCCCCCACCAACACCAACCCCGGATCGAGGGTGCTTACTTACTCACAATTATCCAATATGTCGAAGCCCCACCCTCAAGCGACGCGACCATTACGCATACTCTCTTGGAATGTACACGGCATGACGAGCTATGTTAAGCGGAAAAAGATACTGTCCTATCTTCAATCCAAAAAAACAGATATAGCTCTGATTCAAGAGACTCACCTTGACACTCTGGAATCCAGTAAACTTAAACGGGATTGGGTAGGGAGGGTTGCCTTCAGCTGCCGTCCAACGAGTCAGGAATCTGGAAGTAACGGACCCCGCAAATGTGGAGTGGCGATACTAGTGCGTAAATCCCTCCCGGTCACTATCATTAAAACCTGGAATGATACGGAAGGAAGGTATATATTTGCTAAATTAAAACTAGGGGACACTGTTTTATGCGTGGGATCCGTTTACGCACCAACCGGCCCAAAACGCCCATTCCTTCTACAGCTAAATCGCCTCCTGACAGAAATCGGAACTACTCGATACATAATCGGGGGAGACTGGAATCTCGTCCAAGACGCCATAATGGATAGGACAGGCCCTGTCGAGTTATGTAACAATCACGACAGAGCGCTTCTGACAGACCTGACCACTGACGTCGGTCTGGTGGACTGCTGGAGAATACAACACCCGAAAGATAAGGAATATAGGCCCTCATTCTGACCTTGCCGGGCGGCGGAGGCCGCCCGCCAAAGTCCCGCCGTCAGGTTACCGTTCCGCGGTCGAAAGACCGCGGCGGTAATTCTGACTTTCCCGCTGGGCTGGCGGGCGGTCGCCTTCAGACCGCCAGCCAGCCCAGCGGGAAAGAGGCTTCCACGATGAAGCCGGCTCGGAATCGAGCCGGCGGAGTGGAAGCTGTGCGACGGGTGCAGTTGCACCCGTCGCGTATTTCACTGTCTGCGCAGCAGACAGTGAAATACATGTAGGGGCCCTCTTACGGGGGCCCCTGCAATGCCCATGCCAGTGGCATGGGCACTGCAGGGGCCCCCAGGGGCCCCGCGACCCCCCCTACCGCCATCCGGATCTCGGCGGTCCGACCGCCGGGATCTGGATGGCGGTAGGGGGGGTCGGAATCCCCGCGGCGGTGCAGCAAGCTGCGCCGCCGCGGAGGATTCAATGGGGCCGCGTTACACTGGCGGGACCCCGCCAGTGGTGCCGGTCCGACCGCGGCTTTACCGCCGCGGTCGGAATCCCCATTGGAGCACCGCCGGCCTGTCGGCGGTGCTCCCGCGGTCCTCCGCCCTGGCGGTCAAAGACCGCCAGGGTCAGAATGACCACCATACTTTCTTATCCACCGTCCATGGCACCCAATCGCGTCTGGATTATTTCTTAGTATCACACACTGTAATCCCTCATATACAAGACACCTGTATCCTAGACAGCGGGCTCTCAGATCACTCCCCAATACTAATCCGGATCCAGGTGGGACTCTCCTTCTCTGGTCGTAAACCATGGCGATTGGCTGTACACAGATATCGCTCTCCACAAGGGAAGGAACAATTAAAAGCTCATGTAACCACATACATGGCCGAGAATTCAGGCACTGTATCCTCAAAAAGGATCCTATGGGCGGCAGCAAAAGCAACCCTAAGAGGGAATATAATGCGAGATGCAGCACTGGCCAACAAAGACAGAATAGCCCGCCAAACCACCTTAGAGACCACGATACAGGACCTCACTAAACAATATACCGCCCAACCATCCCCTAGGCTGCGACACGCCTTAGAACAGGCCCGCATGGCACACAATGAACTCTATACATCTCAGACGGAATACGCACTGCAAAAATTGCGAGGCCGCCATTACGAACAAGGGGAAAAAGCAGGTCGCCTCCTAGCGGCGCAGCTCCGACAAAGAGAGGCAGCCTCTGCCATTGCGGCCATAACATCTTCTTCAGGAGCAGTGCTAACTCGCCCACAAGACATTGTAAAAGAGTTCGCCAAGTACTACCGACATTTGTACACTCCTGAAACAACGACAGATCAAACACAAATGGAGACATTCCTTGCCGCGGCCAATCTACCCCGTCTGTCTGAGGCAGGCAGGGCCCTCTTGGACGGTAACATAAGCAAAGAAGAGATAATCCAAGTTATAACAAGCCTCCCCTACCATAAATCACCAGGAGAGGACGGATTCCCTGCGGAATTCTATAAATGGGCTGGGGAGGAGGCAATAACTGCAGTACATGAAGCACTGACGGAAGCATGTCAAGAAGGCTCCCTGGGCGCTCTATCCAATAAAGCCACAATTGTCATCTTGCCTAAGCCAGGGAGAGACCCCCTTCTTTGAGGCAGTTACCGTCCTATCTCCCTTTTGAATGGGGATGTCAAACTCCTAGCCAGTGTTCTAGCAGCGCGGCTCCGCAAGGTGATACCATCATTGATTCACAATACCCAAGTAGGATTTGTACCAGGCCGTACCTCCAGAAATCATATGCGAACTCTTTGCCATACACTGTTAGAATCCATACAATTACCTGACGAAGCCCTAGCCCTGTCCCTAGACGCGGAGAAAGCATTCGACCGCATTGAGTGGCCCTACTTATTCACAACCATGAAGCATTTTGGCCTGGGGGAACAATTTATCTCTAAAGTACGTTTATTATATGACCACCCCACAGCACAGGTTAACTGTGGGGGCATCATGTCAGACCCATTCCCTATCAGAAGGGGCACACGCCAGGGATGCCCCTTGTCGCCACTTCTATTTTTATTGGCCATGGAACCCCTAGCTGCCACCATACGAAATTCTCACCAAATAAAAGGGATCCATATCACCGGGGGCATATCCAAAATATATCTCTACGCAGACGACATTCTGTTAACAATGTCCGATCTAGAAACCTCGCTCCCAGCACTACTTTCCACTATAGAAGACTTTGCATCCCTATCCGGATATCGGGTAAACTGGGATAAAAGTGAGGCACTACCATTATCCCGCATAACGACGA
The DNA here is from genome assembly GCF_031143425.1 of Pleurodeles waltl. Taxonomy (NCBI): domain Eukaryota; kingdom Metazoa; phylum Chordata; class Amphibia; order Caudata; family Salamandridae; genus Pleurodeles; species Pleurodeles waltl. The sequence continues at coordinate 577,879,779 of NC_090442.1, read as the reverse complement.
GGGCAGCGATACATGGCCTTCAATTCAAATGGACCCGACCCGCCTTAAATATTTAGGAACGTTTATTAACAGAGGTCTAGAACATATGGTCAGGGACAACATAGACCCCCTTATATCTAAAATGAAACAAGACTTTGCCAAATGGTCCCTACTAGGCCTGTCCATGTGGGGCAGGACACAGGCGGTCAGAATGGTCACCTTACCACGCTTCACATACGTGTTAGGCATGCTTCCCCTACAGATACCTCTTTCCTCACTCCGATTAATAGACGCATCCATAAGGGCCTTCGTCTGGGGCTCCTCACGCCCAAGACTGAAACCTGCAATAATACTTGCACGACGGCTCTACGGAGGATTAGGACTACCCTCGGTAGAACAATACTCTCTGGCCCTACAACTCTCACAGCTAATATATACGCTTCCGGATATAGCCGATCCACCGCAATGGGTGATCACAGAGAAACTCCTATATGGACAGTATACGGAGATGGGAGGAACATACGCCAACCACGTTCCCTTAACTAACCCCATCCTCAAGGCTACAAACACAGCGTGGTGCAGAGCCCATCGACTACTAGGAGTACACCCCTCCCTGCATACTCAGGCTCCCATAGCAGGGAATAAAAGCATTAAAATAGGAGGGACTATTCTCAGATGGCCCCAATGGTCCGAGGCAGGTATCCACAATATATCTCACATAATAGATGGAGATAGCTTCCGCACATTCGCCTCCCTCCAGGAAGAATTCGGTATCCAAAGTAACCAGGAGTGGCGATATCTACAGCTCAAACACTGTATGCGGAGAACATTAGGAACCCCCCCGTGGCTGCTCAAAACCTCACCCATCGTCACCTATCTTCAGAAATGGGGCCGACAAAAAGGCGTCTTGGCTGGCCTCTATGCCGAATTAACTAACCACCTTTACTCTCAGCCTTTACTTGAACGACTACGCTTAAAGTGGCAGGACATATTAGAGATAACCTACACGGACGAAGAATGGCCAGACATACTAGAAGCCCTCGACAGGGGCGTACGTGAAGCACGCCTGAAATTTTGCCTATTTAAAATCCTTCAGGGATGGTACTAGACCCCCGTTAAACTCTTCAGGGCAGGGTTGATACCTCACGCGAACTGTTGGAGATGCACAGAGCCATATTGCGACCAACTTCATATTTTATGCCACTGCCCCATGGTACAGCCTCGCCTTATCGGACTTCATACAGATACCAAAACCGACCCCACCAGCATTTATCATTCTACATGACATTCGCCCGTATCCCTCCCTATCGCGGGCACATAAACGATTAATCCACACGGCACTAGCCACGGCCAAAATATGCATACTCCGGCACTGGAGATCTAGCATTGCCCCCACACCCATGGAATGGATGACGGCCATGTATCAAACGGCTACCCATGAACGAGTGATCTATAACCTACAGGACCAAGCAGAACAATTTGAGGAGGTCTGGCGCCCATTCTTGAAGAGACCATGAAGCGGCTGGTGGATGACCAACAGATGATCAATGTTCAATGATCAATGATTAGGGAATATTAATTACCAATCACCCTCTGAGAATCCTAGACTCCGGAAACACATTTAATCTCCTACTGCCCCCTCTCTCTCTCCCTAGCTACGCTATCCTCTCTTCTCTCTCTCTTTTTTCTCTCTCTCTATCAATCCACAGGCCTCTAATTTTGTCACATGCCCGAGACCCTGAACTACCCAACATAGTAATGCAAGTCGCTTCCTAACACAAACAAGGACTGAGAAATCAACTCATATAAGACGTAGACACTCTCTAACCGACCTTACCATATCTATCATACATATTATCTACCCCTAGATAATAACTTGCTACAGACGGAGAAGTACAGAACGATCTACTCTTAGGCCTGAACAAGCTAGTCTCAGGATACAAAGACCCCCTGCCTACCTCGAGTCTCTTCATTCTACATTCCCCCGCGATTACCCTTCCTCTTTCTCCCTCTTTCTTTCCCTTCTCTCCCCCTCCCCATTTCATATGACTATTTTGTCTCTCCCCTATACCAAGACCAACCCCTCCTACACAACCCTATCCTCGCTCCCCCTCCCCTTACCACCTCCCCCCACCTGTTTTCCACTCTTCTTCAAAATAAGGGTACACAACTCAACTATGCAACTGGGAATTTTTAATTACCTGACAGTACATGTGTATATGCTTACAATGGAAATAATTGTGGTAAACGAACAAAAACAATGTTTTGAAAGCTAAACAGTTTGTTTATATGCTGTATGTACCGCCTTATATATTCTTAATAAAACTTTTGAAACTTAAAAAAAAAAAAAAAAAAGATGTGAAAGCACAAAGGCATGCACAATTACTTTTCTGGCTGTGAAAGGGAGGAGACTGAGAGCCTTCTTCAGTAATCTCAAAATGCCGTAACAGCTGGCAGTCCATTGTAAGACTGGAGTCTAGCTATATCCCAGGGCTGTTTATTGATCTTTTTCAGGGTGGGCAACTTGCTCAAACAGTCTGGTAGAAGTCTCAGGACATTGCTGCAAGGACTGTTGCCCAGTAGCATAACTTAGTTTTGTCCTCATTCACTTTCAGTTTACAACTGGCCATCCATTTAGCTACTTCCTGAGGGCAGGGAGTCAACTATAGGTGGCTAAAGCTGGGATTGGGGGAGATTGACATATCCAGCTATTCCAAGCACACACTCAAGCTGTAAAAACCTCTTTCACATACAGTTGCAGCTTGTGGGGGCTACAAGCGGTGGGGCAGCACACGAGGGGGGAGATTATTAAAATAAAATAAATATATATTTTTTTTAAACGTACCTCTGCTCCTGCGCTGCCGCGCCTCCGTTTCCTCAGGCTACAGACACAGGCTCCCAGCCTGCTCTGTGGCTAATTCTGACGCTGCTCAGAGCAGCATCAGGATTGACTAGGAGCGCCCAGGGCTGTGCCGGGCTGGACATAGTGCCGGGCTGGATACAGCATACTGTGCATGTGTGTTTGGCCGGCCTGAGACAGCCGGCCAAACACACATGTGCTCTGAGGGGAGTGCACAGTGCTCTCCCCTCCGTTTTTGTCATCGCCAATGCCCCACCCATTTAACAATGAAAGGATAATAAACTCAGTTTATTATCCTTTCGTTGTTAAAGGATTTGCAGCGCTTGCTGCTGGAGGAGGGGTGGGATGACGCTGCTCCGGCATAGCGGAGGGGCTGCCACTGTTCACATGAGAGGCAAAGGAGTGCATGTAATTATGTGGAATGTGTACTTTCATTATTGACTGCATGACCTCATGAACAAATACGTTTGAGTTAGAAGTTAGTTCTTGAATATTTAGCTGCGAGTAAATGCAGTTTACAGAGAAGGTGAGGGCTTCACTGATAGTCAGAGCTTGGCTCGCATCCAACATTCTGCACCTGTGTGTGTTCCAGTGGTTCGGAGCTCTACTCCAGAGAATAAGAAATGCCGTACACTCCAATTAGTTTACAACAGCCATCTATTTCACATGGGAAATAATCATTTTAACATTGTATATTCTATACTTCAAAACCAACACTTTCATTTCCATGAATTTATTTAGGGCAAACATACTAACAGATTGAATGCTAATCTGTATAAAGCACTTGCAGATGTATTTATATTCTACACTCTTTTGTAAAGCTCTTGCTTGTTATTATTCTTTTTTTTTATAATTAGCCTGTGGCACAGATGTGGAGTCTTCATGAAGAGTGATAGGGCCATTAACATGCACTATTGTGCCTTGCCTGTGTTCATTCATTGTAACAGCCATTAGCATGCACTATGGTGCCCTGCGCTCATTCATTATAACAGGGGACTCGTTCGCCACCTCAGAGCTCTTATTGCAGTGAAGTACAGCAAGGAGAGACACCTCCCATGGGCCGCTTCATTGTATAAAAGCATGTGTGAAGATGATCATTATACAACCAGAAGCACTCTATGTTGTCGATGACCTTCAAAGCATTTTTGCATTTGCCACCTTCTTGGCATAATGTGGGCTGAGACTGCAGGACAGATATGTTATTTGCCATTGAGCTCTTGATGCCATGCAAACCACACTATATCCACTCATTCCTTTGTACACGTCATCAAACATGTCAATGTGCATTTGCTGTTATTCACAGAGAGGACTCTTTTCTTATTTTTAGCTTTGTTACTCGTAACATCACTCAATCAGAAAAGGGACATATACATAGGATGCTATCTTTAGTTTGTAAGCGGTGAATTGTATGTATTTGTTCTAGCTCCAAGTAGAAAAGACAGCTACTAGAACACACATGTTGAATAGTCACTTGATGTCTGATTATCAGAATGATGAATACAGATGACTGATGTACCTGTCAGGATGCGCCAAATGCCAAGGACGCAGAGAGCTCCCAGTAATTTCCCTCACTGCGTTGTTAGACCTGGTCTATTGTTCTTGAATTCCCTTGGCTCATTTTCTGAAACGAATTCAAATTTCCCCTGGATTAATATCTGCCCATGAAAAGACGGCATCTGCCAGTTACTGCAAAAATGTTGACAGCTTCTGGCCTTAGGAAGGAAAGAATCATAAATATAAGTAACCCGGAAAGGAAGATTCCCTGACGCCACTTCTCACTCTCTTTCAATGATGCTATGCCAGGCATACATTGTCCGAAATGGCGTTTCTCCTAAGAAAAACAAACATCTATACCGAGTCATTATTCTCCAAAGAGAGTTGAATATATTTTGGTAGTAGTAATGGTGCTATTCAGAGCCAAGACTCCTGCGGAATTGGCGGAATGTAGTAATTCCGTGTTACTCCTGTAACACGGAATTACTAATAAATTCCATCGCTCCGCAGGCGGAATAATCACTTAAGCACTACTTCGTACTAGTTATTTGCAGCCTTTCGAGCCTGTTGTGCTGGCAATACCTTCCGAACGGAAGACAATAAAATGGTTCTGACCATCGATGGCAACTTGTACAAATGGGCACCCTACTAACTGCCATCGAGTACTCACTTTGAAATGAGAGTAAAAAGTGAATGCCGTGCAGAGGCGGCTCTGTTATAATGATCACCTCTCACACTGCATTCCCTTGTTTCTTGGTGGCGTTATTGACCCGTTGGTAAGTTGTTTTTTTTAGCCGCCGTGGTAACTACCTACGTTTTTGTTTTCTTTTTTACTTTAGAGATATTTTTCTGGTTTCTCTAAAGGAGCCTTTTAGTGGAGATGCTTTCCGTCTTGTTTTTGTACCTAACTCCCGTCAATCCTGCTATGCATCTGTTTATGCAAAAGAAGTTGCAAGATGCAAATGAGGATGATCGCAATCATCCCTCTGTATTAGGAAAGTTGAAGGTAAGTGCTGGTCAGAGGGCATATGTTCTAAACTGTGATAAGTTTGCAGACCATGACATTCTTTAAATATATTTCACTGGAGCATTAGGAAGGGCTACATTGTCTGTGTATACAGGTATTTTGGGATATCCATTAACAAAGCTTGCAATGAAAAGAAATTTCAGAAAATTGAGAGGCGTCAGCCAATCCGAGCTTGTGAGGCTCAAACGTAGGTGTAGAAACAAGCATTTTCAATGCAACAGGTCTCGCATTTGTTCCAGTTAGAGCTATTAGCCTTGTAAAGCAAAAAAAAAAAAAATGAAGCGCAATCGCGCTATGTAAAATGAAGCGCAATCATGCTGCGTGAAAAATAAAAAGATAAAGTAGTCCGTATGTTTTTGGTACTTTACCGGTGCTGTGTAGGTGGGCTAAACACCCGAAAAGGCATGACATATGCATGCCTTTCACAAATGAAAGCAAGCGGATTTTAAAAGGCAAGCCCACGAACCAATGTAAGTGACTGACGTGGCATGGGCGTGGTTTGAAGCACAAAGAGAGATTCCAGAATGGACGGGGTACTTTGTGCTTGCTGATAAAAAAGCCCATATAACCGGAGGCGGTGAAAGGAATTACCCCTCTGCTTGCTAGTAATAATATATATTGCAGGGAGCGCAGTGCAGACATTGTGGCTGCTAGCGGACGAGGCCAGCAAAGCACACCCTGGGCCTGTATTGAGCCTAAAACTCCAGTTCCAAAAAAAACATACATCGAATAAACTGGCTTCATTCACTATTTTCATTTCAGATAGTGACCTAAATAAATCGAAAAGTCAACTACTCATGTAGTATCTCACAGCTTTTTATTTTAAATAATGGAACGAGCACGTTGATAGCTAACAAACACATTTATTTGTGAATATGAATTGCTTTTACAAACTATACCGAATCTTTTTGACAATATGAGGATGGATTTTGCACTTATTTGGTAATTCTCAGGCTTGATCGAATTTCGATTTAGGGTTTCATGTTTTTCGTTGCTCTGATATCTGTGATTGTGCCTTTTGTTTCCACTTCTATGCTACAGTTTACAAACATGTGATGACCTTTCTATCGAAATAAGAAAAGGCTGTTCGGAGCCAGAATAGAGAGGCCAAATAGAGCTCCCTTCATGCGAGGGCTGAGTCTGCAACTGGGGCAAACAGCAAGATGGCTGGCCTGTGCGGGTGGGCACCGGCAGAGACGGAGTTTCATGGTGTGGGTAGGATCCCTCATCGACTAGGGGTTGCAGCAGATCCTGTGGCAAGGGGAAGAGACAACGGTTCCCGCCAGCACAGCAGTAAGGGTACTCCACCTAGGCAAGTGGCAGAGACGATGGCCCAGCAGGACGGGTCACCTGCATGCACACATTCTGCACACAGGCCCGTATTTATACTTTTTTAGCGCTGTATTTGCGTCATTTTTGTACGCAAAATCGTTGCAAAGTTACAAAATACAATTGTATTTTGTAAGTTTGCGGTGCTTTTGTGTAAAAAAATGACGCAAATGCGGAACTAAAAAAGTATAAAACGGGGCCATAGTGCATCAGATAACTGGTGGATGGAAAGAGTCTAAGGGAGGCTGAATCGAGGAGGGGAGGAAGAGACTGTATGGTGTGTGCTATGGCAGCAATCGTAGCTGATAGACCCGCAGCCATGAACAACTCTTAATACAAGAGATGCATATCTCGCAACCAACAGTAAAAAATGCGCGAGCCCTTAGCTGTCAGTAAACTCTATGTACTCCACAGATAGGAGCACCTCCCTCACTGGTCCCAACGCGAGCAGAAGCATGACCGGCGTGGGGGCAAAATAGAGTACACAGTGATCTTATCATGGAAGCCAGTAAGGCACCATTGCAAGACTAATCCACGGGATAGAGGGGGGAATGGCTGGGAGATCCTGTGGGGGTTTGAGGATCTACTTCCTACGAGAAGCAATATGCACTCTCCTCGCATCTATCTTTAAAGCAAGGGATCTAGGGCCAGATGTATGAAGCATTTTCCAAGTTGCAAATGGCGAATCGGGCCGTTAGCAATGTGTAAAATGCTATTTGGAATGTACAGACCCATTTTTGTAATTCGGTAATCTATTTACCGAATCGCAAAAAGGGATTGCGAGTCACAATTAGGAAGGGGTGTTCCTTTCCTAATTGCGAGTCTCAGTCCCCTGTATGATTGTTTTGTGACCACGAATGCGGTCGCAAAACAATCGCAGTTAGCACCAGTTTCAAACTGGTGCTAACCCATTCGCAAATGGGAAGGGGTCCCCTTGGGACCCCTTCCCCTTTGTGAATGGCAGTGAAAATATTTTTTCAGACCAGACAGTGGTCCGTACTGCCTGTTCTGGAAAAATGAAAAGATTTTTTTTCATTTTTTGTTAGTGAAAGACACCTCGTTTTCCTTTAAGGAAAACGGGCTGCATTTAAAAAAAAAAAATAGCTTTATTGAAAAGCAGTCACAGACATGATAGTCTGCTATCTCCAGCAGGTCACCATCCCAGTGAGGGCAGCCATTCCCAATGGTGTCGCAAATTGTGACCTACCGCATGTATATTTATGAGTTAGGTCATTTGCGACCCCATTGGGAATCACAAACAGTGTCATTGACACTGTTGTACATCATGTTTTGAGACTCGCAAATTGCAAGTTGCTCTGACTCGCATTTTGCGAGTCGCAAAACCTGAATTTCGTACAAGTGACCTTTAGTGAGGTGCATCTCGTCACAATATTAAGCACTAGTCATAGGTGGCATCAAGCATCAGTGAACAGCAAATGCAATATAACCCTTAATCATCTATCCAGCAGGGAATTACGCCTAAACAGCATTTTGACAGGGGTCAAATGCAGCCAGTGGCGGGGTAATAGATCGCTCCACAGGTGGAAATGATTGAGAGGTGCAGCAGAATGGGTCTGTGTAGTACAGATGCGACATGTGGCCCTTTTGTGACGTCTTCAGCATCCCCCACCAAGTGGTCAGATTAAAAAAAGAAATGAAACACATCTCCAGAGACAGGTCAATGAAGTCATGAATCGTGGGCAAACCTAAATCTATCAAGAGTCGGAAACCACCTACATCAAGTCAAGGTCCTAGGACCTCTATAAATATGGATATACTGCTATCCGACTCACCAGGTGAGCTGGGGCAAGGTACGGTTCAGCACGGGATGTCTACTGAAGCTCCCCTTGTTACTCAGGAAATTCCAGAGCCATCCCGCTTTAGTATCCTAGAACAACTTCTTGCCCAGTGCACCTCCAGATTGGAGGGGGGGAGCTTTTGCTCTAAAAACGACACTGGCGTTGGGATCCCCCATCTCCTTGTCCTGCAATCCAAGATATCTCCAAGGAGAAGCCAGCGCATATCCCTTGTTCATAATGGGCAACTCTAAGGGGCTGTCAAGAGAAAGCATGGTAACAGGATTAACAGACCAAGCCCTAGATCAGCAGGAGAACTGAATCGCGAGTTGGGGAGGTGTCCTTGATGAGTCTGGTACTGCATTATCTCAGTTGCTAAATGGAACAACCAACTCAGCGCAAGCTACACCAACAATAACACAGTGTGCCTCGCCCAAAAGAAGAGCAGCAGCTCAAGCGCCACCAGAATATTCTCCGGCAACATCACCAATTGAAACAACACTCATTCAGATTTTAAAGGAACTTCGGGAGCTGAAATTATCTCAGGAAGAGGCACATAGAAAGACCAATGAACAGCGGGGACAGATTATTGTTAGCATTCTGCAGCTTTCCTCTCTCATGTCCCAGGTTGAGCTAAGGGTGTTGGATCTGGAATATGTAAACAACAAGCATGAAACCCGAATTTCTAGAATGCAAACATAACTGAAAGAACTACAGGTAAAATTGGATGATGTTGAGAATAGGTTTCGACGCTCTCATCTAAGGTTCATAGGTGTACCAGAGGATCATGTAGCAGGATCTACAGTAACTAAAGTGACCTCAGACCTTGTCCACAAGTACATACTTCTGGACAAAACTTCTAAGGTCACAGATTTAACAATAACTCAGGCTCATTGCATTCCATTGATTAGATCTCCAAATGCAAAATGTCCTTGCACTATTCTGGTGAACTTTGGCGGCTTTAGAGTTAAAGAGCAAATTCTAATGCATGCTATCAAGGCAAAAAGCTACAGCACTTCAGGTATTTTTACTTTTTGGATTTTTTGGGACACGTCAATCATGGCGGCACATCATTGTAGGGCATTTTTAGGCCTGATTGATGACCTTAAGTGCCAAGAGGCACAAGCCAGCATCATCCAGCTATCAAAACTCAAGGTGATCTTTAAGGGCCAAGGCCACATCTTTAAATCCATCGTTCAGGCCAAAGTATTCCTACAGGCAATAAAAAAGGGAGGGGGCAGGGAGGAGAGTATAAAATAGCTTTTATCAAGACTTTGTTGAAGGTATCAATAATGATACAAAGGTGAATTGGATTCCAGCAGGCTATATGATTTATCAGGACTTTCAAGTATTTTTTTCTTGTTAGTCCTTGTATTAAAATGTGGGTATGGCGAGTGAGTAAGTCCCTATCATGAGTTAGTGGCCACGTAAGGTGTTTTCTCCCATGAGATTCCATAAAGCCTAACAGAAGAGGTACCACACTCAACATAATTTTGTTTTTCTACTGCTACCCCAAAATGCAGGCTCAGGGAGTGCCATGTCAGGGCCCTCATTTTCAGGGGAGGTGGTGGGGGGCAGATGACAGGCACAAGGGTGAGGTCACTACTGCCTGGGAGGGAGCCCATGATGGGTGGGGCTTCAGGGGCTGCAGTACTGGGAGGCAATGGACGGACTACTAGGAGGTTAGGGCAGGGAAAAAATCGAGGTTGAAAGGATGGGGACATTTCTATTTCCTAAGTGCATATGAGGCTAGGAGATTGCACAAATTTCAGTTGGCATGATCAGCACAGAAAAGAGGTTGAGAGGTGACTGTTTTGCTTACATGTGAGTTCAAAGGGAAGGTATACCGGGCCTTCCAAAACCCCGAACCCCGATGGATAGCAGTCAGCATAAAAGCTGAAGGACAGTTACCACACCTGGTTCACGTCTATGGTCCATTAGAAGATGAGACAACCTCCTTACTGGATCTATTAGATCTTTTGACCTCACGTCCAGGTCTTTGGGTGTTTGGCAGGGGATTTTATTGTTATACAGGATGTACGATTGGATACATCACATAGGAATACATCTCAGAACAAACTTAAAGGCCCCCACTTCTTTGCCAAAGTCATTAGAGATTTAGCTTTAATAGATCATTTTAAGGGTAGATCATCTCCAGAGTCAAGAATTTACATGTTTCTCTAAAAGGTATATCTTACCGTCTTCTGTCTCTGAATTTTGATCAGGAATGCAAGCTTGGCCTCCATATTTGCAATATGGGAGGCATGTAACCTTTATTAGGGGGAAGCTATCTCCTATAAAGCACAATTATAAAAGATGAGAAGGGAAAAATAAATAGCCTTGCAACAGGAATTAGATCAAGCAAAATGGGCTCATCAGCAGGCCCATACTCAGGCCTAGAGGACTAGAATGATGGAAGCAAGACAGAACTTGAGGAAGTACTTTATGTCACAGGAAATAGTAAATCAGACTTTATGCTTCCAGCAATATTATGAAGAGGACAAACATATCGGGAGGCTCCTGGCCTGGTCGATCAAGAAGAGGAGAAACAATGCAGCAATTAAATCCATTTTTGATGAGGTACAGGATTGCACGGTTGATCAACCAGATGTAGTAGGCAGGATTTTTTTAACACACCATACTAATCTTTATGCCTCTGTATCACCGGCTACCTCAGATCAAATAAATGAGTATCCTAGGGGCAATTATAAGTAAACCCAGCAGATTTGTCAAACAGGCTGCAACACTGTCATGTCAAAAGAGACCAATGTTATTGGGCCTGGCTAGCTAGTGGGACAACTAAAGGCACCTGTCCAAGTGTTAGCTAACAGTTGCCTATGGTAAGGGAGGCCTCTTTGGCTCAGAGGAGTCATTTCTGCCTATTCACATCAGCCTACTGTTATGTCCTGGGAGCAAGTTTACACCTCATTCATAACTCTTTAAATGTTAATTACTGGCTCAATGAAGTGGGAGAACAAAATGTTGATTTCACTTCCATGAATGCCAGGCAGGGCTACAGTAATTTTTTAAAATGTTACTTTTCCATAATATTTAGAAAGATCAACTTTACCAATGAATTGGTTTGTAATAGGTATTGAAAATAGTTGGTTCATTATTTTTCTAGTTAGTAACAATCTAGAGATACAGTATTGCTTCTTTATTATTTCATCACTATGTGTTCCTATGGAACAGTCAACCATGCTGCAATGAAAAGGTGCTAACACTGTAAGAACATGTTTTAACATTAAGGGGGTTATTCTAACTTTGGAGGAGGTGTTAATCCGTCCCAAAAGTGACGGAAAAGTGACGGATTTACCACCAGCCGTATTACGAGTCCATTATATCCTATGGAACTCGTAATACGGCTGGTGGTATATACTTTTAAATACCATGCACCCTGTCTTTATGATCAATAAGGAGACCTCAGTGGTGATATATAAATATTTAAAGGCAAGTTTTAGGCCTATCAAAAGGGTTATTGTGAAAGGTCAAATTTGTAATTTAAAACTGCACAGTCAGGCTACAATTGTAGGTCTGGAAACATGTTTTGCAGTACCATTTAATTCAAGAGCACAATGAGGGCTACAGTCCACTGTTAGCATTAATTTACGGGCCCAACTGGTAGGATGTACTAGAAACTTATCAGAAGATTATGTAAATCAATCAGGCATACACCAAGCATATAATGTTTAAAGTAGGAGAACAAATACTTTACCACTGGCTAGCAGGGGGGTAAGTTGCACAGAGGTCTAAAGCCACCAAAAATAATTTTCTGCAAAAAGAAAAAAACTCTGGGGTGGCCCTGCCAAAAGGGTAAATGTTTAGTACTGATTCCCTCACTTTCCTAAGCCCACTGGCAATGATTTAAACAATACTTTGCTGCTCAGCAGTAGAGCCATAGAAAGGGATAAGAGAGAGAAACAGACACTCTGGATATTTTACATACCTCTCTGTTCTTACAGCAGGGTTCCACCTCTTCTGCATATCTATAAGAAGAGATCACTTATTTCGTTTTTCACCATTGAAATTTCAATTCATTATTCCTGATATGAAATTTGATATAGCAATCCCTCTATTAATACATTTCTTTGTATATGATAGAAACTCTAGGACTTCCTAGAGCTGAAATCGAATGATGCAAAAAAAAGAAATATATAAGTATTTTCTGTGAATCATAAATTAAGCCCGTGCTGTGGATGATTCTTAACATATTAAATTCATCTGATTTAACGTAATGAATACACAATAACATAACACCATGTTATAATGAGTGCATATTAGTATTATACCTTTTTCTTTGGCAACATACAGTCACTTAAAGGCCGCTGTTAATACCTTATTAAAATAAATTACTCAAAAGAAATATAAGCTAAGGTAACTAAGTTGCAAAGATGACTATAACTTGCGCCCTCGCCAGGTTTCTCAACAATAATTTTACTGTAAATGTTACAGTGATATTATCAATGATGTCATAGAAGATGGCATGAGTGTTGTAATATCTAGGGAAATTACCAGTCCATGGTGAGGGCACGAGTTATAGTTACCATAGGGCATGAGTTATAGTCACCCCCACCCAAGCTTGTTTCTCCTGCCCCTTCTCCTTGCCATCCACCATCCACGTTCACGACCGTGCTCCCTCATTACAGTTCTGTGTGACTATTGTTCTGCCATTGCCCTTCCCGCCTGCTCTGAACACTTAGCTTCCTGTCCAATCCACCTCCTCTATACCCTCTGTTGTCTGCCACTGCCCTCCATTTAGCTAGATATCTCTACCTACTCCTCTTGCCCTCCATTGTCCAATTATATGCCCATTATTGCCTTCCTGCTTAGCCTCTGTGCTTAGCTTGCAGACCCCTACCCTCCTTCCCCCTGCTCTCTGATGTCTGTGTGCATGCACTTGCTCCCTTCATTTTGCCACCACATGTTCCATGGACTTGCCACTGCCTCTCCTATCTACTCTGGGTGCTCTGTGGAACTGCCACTGCCCCTCCTACTTGCTAAGCATGGTCAGATGGCTGCCGCCTGTCCCTATCACCTACACACTGGCTGTCCAAGTTCCATGCCCCTATCCTCTCCCTCCTGTCCTCCATGGTCCATTTCACTGCCACTCATTCTGTCCTCCATTCTCTATGGTGCTGCAACTGCTCCTCCTGCCTGTCCTGTGTGGTCTGTTCTGAAGCCCTCTCCCTTGCCCACTCATGTCTGTGTCCAGCCCATACCACTCCCTTCTATACTCCATTGCCCTCTGTGCATGCCCCCTCCCTCTTGCCCACCATGATGGTTGTGCTACCTCTAACCGTCCCGCTTTCCATGCATGGTCTTCTGTGCCGCTTTCCATGCATGGTCTTCTGTGCTGCCACATTCCCTCCCACCTGCCCTGTGTGGTCAGCTTGCTGTCCCTGAGCCCTTCCTAACTTCCCTACATTTTCTGTGTGTATGCCGTTGTAGTCTCACTGTTACCCTCCATGGTGTGCTGTGCTTCTAGTGCCCATCCCGCCTGCCCTTCATGGTCAGCTTGCTTCTCCTGCCCTGCCCTCTTGCCCCCTGCCCTCTATTTTCCATGTGCAGGCCCCTATCCCCTCCTCCTCCCTTGTCTGATCCATTGTGGCCTTGCACCCTACCTCCTACCCTTCATGGTCTGTTATGCTGCAGCTGTCCCTTCTGTCTGTCCAGTATGATCAGCTCGCTGTCCCTGCATGTTTCCTCTCTGCTCTCTGTGGTTCATGTGCAGAGCCCTCCCCCCTCCTTATTGCTTTCCATTATCCATTGTGCCGCCCGCTTGCCCTGTGTGGTATATTGTGCTGCTGCAACCCCTAATGCCTGCCTGATAAAGAAAGTTTGGTACCCTTGCTCATTTACCTCCTGCCCTGTGTTATCCAGTCCATGTCCCCACCACATTCCTCCTGCTCTCCATGATCGGTCGGTGTGGTACATTGGTGGGCTGGCTTCAGCCAACCCGCCAATGTCATAATGTGGCGGTCTATACCACCAGCCTGTTGGCGGTACTACCGCCACATTCACACCAACCGCCGGGGTCATTATGACCCCCTAAGTGTTTTGCACATTTCTGTCGAGTATACGTAGGCTACATTTGGGTGATATTTTTGCTACATTTGGTCTCTTTTTTCTCTGGTGACTATCTTGGAAGACTTATTCATATTGACGCTCCCTAATTTCCTCATTTATTGCAATATCCTCAATGTAAAATGCTTTCAGTTTTCCACTTCCATTCCATCAAGATGGCGTTCAGATGTGCCACACTTTTGATATAAATTCAAAATGTTAGCACTCTAGCTGCGCATTAGAATACTGTAGTAAAGCTGCTGCTCACCAGGGAGTTAATTGGCAGTCTTCTGCTGGTGTTGAAAGTGCATGTCTCAGTCTGCATGTCAGAATGGTTTAATTCACTTGCTGCCGTCCCTCGCACCCGCCGCTCCACGGCGGGTGGGAGATCTTTCTCCTTCCTGGCGGCCAAGACCTGGAACTCCCTCCCCACCAGCCTCAGGACCACCCAGGACCACTCCGCTTTCCAGAGACTCCTAAAGACTTGGCTGTTCGAGCAGCGATAACCCCCCCTTTCCCCCCTAGCGCCTTGAGACCCGCACGGGTGAGTAGCGCGCTTTATAAATGTTAATGATTTGAATTAATGAAATAGAAGAGGAAGATATTTGAGAACTCACATAAAATATGCTCTATTTTTTCTTTCTATAGCACTACCCATAATTGCTATGACAAAATGACACCCCCCCCCATTTTGTTTCATTCTAAATTAAATATTTTAACTTTTACCAATTTGATTCGATCAAGATGGTTTCTGGTGTGCCACATGCTTGGCATAAGTAAAACTGGTAGTACTCTAGTGCTCTAGTTGTTCTTTAGAATACTCTGGGAGGCTGCAGTAGAACACAGTGGAATCAACTGACAGGTTGTTCTTGTTGAAAGTACCTGTTTTACAGAGAATGCCAAACTTCATTCTCATATGGCTGAGAAAGATAGTGTGAATGTAAAGAAAATGTGCTTCATTTTCGTTTCTAGAGCACCTTCCATGACCCCTATGGGAAAACCATGAGAAAACAGTTTTCTCTCAAATATGATTCATGGAATCCCAACAGAAGGTTTTTTCACAGGGTACAATGACCTTAGAACACACCATAGTTCCTAAAATTGCCATCAACAAATGATTTCTTTTTTTTGTATTCTGACATGCCAAAGAAAAAAAAAAGTGTACAATGCATTTGCAAAAAAAAGAGCATATCTATCAAATCTAACAAAAGGAGGAAGGACAGAAAAAAATCAGTCAAATATCATACAACCTCTACCATACATCTTGGTTTTCCAACCATTTTGTCAGTGGTGCCCAAATTCGTTCCTCCCTGTGTCTCTTCTTATGTCCTTTAAGTTTATATAAACTCAATTCAGTATTATAGATAGCTAATAATCTTGATCGCCATCCCTCAAACGTGGGGGGTTCTTCTTCAATCCAGTCTGTAGCAATACAAAGACGAAGTATTGCCGTTGCTACACATAAGAAAAGTCTTATCTTATCCAATGACGGCTCGATGCCTCCGATTGGATCATTGACGCCTAATAATACCATCATGGCAGTCAGCTGGACATTACAGCACGTACTTTTTTTGAGGAATATCTCTATTTCACAAAGCAATATTCTCAACTTTGGGCATAGATAAAACATATGCAACATCCCAGCTTCCTCCTCTCCACAGCGATTACATAATCCATCTGATTTCCCCCATTTTTTCAACTTTGCTGGTGTATAATATAGATCAACCAGTGTTTTATAATGCTGTGTTTTCAAGTTGGCTGAGAGAAATATTGTATCTGCCATCGCTAGCGATTGACCCATCCAATCCCCAGCCTTGCCCAGCCGTTTAGACCATCTTTCATTCTGTTGTACCATATCATCGGGTTGAAGATCTACTAATAATGTATATATATCATACCAATCTTATCACCACGGCTGATGGCCTCTACTAATGGAATCTTATCCATATTCGACATATCATGCTTATGACAATGAAGAAAGTCCCGTACTTGCAGAAACTTAAAAAAATGGGTTCTAGGTAACCATATTGTAATTGCAATTCCATAAAGGATTTATGCCCTGACTTGCCATATATATCCCCGACACTCCTTATTCCCTGACGGTGCCAAAAGGCTAAAATGGAATCTTTAAAGATATGGCTAGGGATAGCAAAAAAATCCAATGGCGTGTAAGCAGTAATCTTACCCAATCCCATACTCCGTTTTATCTGAGACCAAACCTTTTAAACTGCTACAAAAGGTTTAAATCTTACTTTTTTAAAGTAACTTGGTTCCTCAAACTTCGACAACCACCCATTTGCTTCCCCACCCCCCATCATTGTATATATGGAGGGTTGATTTACTTCGATATCTCCTGTGGGATTTCCCCTTATAAGTTCATCCATATGTTGGAGGCAGCAGGCATAGTAATACAATGTAAAATTAGGAACCAACCAGCCTCCACAACACTTAGGAAGCATCATATATTTCATTGCCCTCCTTGGTTTGGCATATCCCCACAAGAAATTATTGCCTATTTTTTCCAATTTTTTAAGCCAATTTTTAGCAATCTGGAGGGGAATGGCCCGAAATAAGTATAGTACTTTGGGCAAAATCATCATTTTTAGAACGTTACATCAGCCTTCAAGTGATAAATGCACATAATGCATTCTATCTAGATCACTTTTTATTTTACTTAACAGTGGAGCAAAATTGAGTGCCACCAATTGATTGACAGCAGCAGTGATTTTAATCCCCAAATACACAGCATCAGATACCACCCGCCTATCCGTAATCAAGGTATATTCGGAGCATACTATCTGTGTTTTACCCGAATTTAGCTTATATTCGGAATATATTCCGAACTTACTCGCCTCCTCTCCAATTTCCTTGATAGCATTCTCTGGATCACTTGTTACTATAGCTACATCATCTGTGTAAGCAAACACTTTATACTCTTCCCCGTGATAAATTAATGGCTTAATACTCATACATTTTTCCAGTTTAGATAAGAAGGGGTCAATATACAAAGCAAAGGGGAACATGGACACCCCTGTCTAGTCCCCCTTGAGATTGATATAATATCAGACTTCAAGCCCCCAACACAAACTCTAGCTTTAGGTGCCTCATATAGGGCTTTTATAACTGTTATATACCCTATCCCTATTCCCTTCCACTTCAAATTTTCCCATAAGAAATTCCATGACGCTCGATCAAATGCTTTTTCAGCATCTAATAATAATAACCCAAGAGGTGTTCGGTGCAACTCTGCAAGATCGAACATGGAAATTATTCTTCTTATATGATCAACCATGTCTCTACCGGGGATAAATCCATGTTGCTTTTTCCCAACTAAACTAGCTACAACTTCGCCAATCTACTGGCTAATACCTTTGCATGAATCTTCCCATCTAAATTCAGCAGCGAGATTGGCCTATATGAGCTGGGGAGGCCTGCTGGTTTATCCTTTTTTTTAAACACTATTATATTGGCTTGTTCCCATGACGAAGGTGCCTGGCCTATTTGTGCTTTACAGAAAGTAGTGTGTACATCCCTCTTTATCTCTGTAAGAAAGACCTTATAAAATTCCAGTGGTATAGCATCAGGGCCTGCGGCCTTCCCTACTGCCAGGGAGCTCACAGCCTCAATTATCTCCTTAGTTTGAATTGGTATATCTAATATCCCTTGTTCCTCAGGGAGAAGTCTCGTAGTTCTTAATTCTCCTAAAAATCCTCTAACCTCCCCTTGCAATTGTTCAGAATCTATTATATCCTCTCTATACAGGTGTTGATAGTAATCCTTAAAGACCTCTATAATTTCTTCTGGCTTTACATGTTTCTGACCATTAACATCAATAATATCTGGGATAGTTTTTTTAAACGCTTTTTGCCTTATACGCCTGGCTAAAACTTTCCCAGTCGTCTCACCATACTCATAATACTTAATCTGAAGGCTTTGGTAGTCAGCTGCAGCTGCCTTATTCAAATATGCATTAATATTGGCCTTTAGCATCACAATCTGGGTCTGTATGGGAATATCATCTTCCTTATTAATAATTTGTAGGGCTAGCTCCCTCTCCCTCACTACAAGTCTTTCCTGAAGCTCTTTTGCCTTCTTCCCCCTGGCCTTCTGCAATCCCAAGTTATATCTTAGAGTTTCACCCCTAACGGCGGCTTTAAAAGAATCCCACACCATCCCACACTTTGCCGTATCTCTGTTAATCTAAAAAAAATTGTAAATCCAAACTTTCATGTGATATATATATCCTGGATCAAACAACAGCTTCCTATCAAATGTCCAGACACGACGTGGGCTTACTAACCCCCTTATCAATATAGTCAAAATTAACGGATTATGATCTGACAAAAATCTAGGCTTACATTCTATTCTAGCCCCTTGGATTAAGCTACGCGAAATAAAGAAATAATCCAAGCGTACTAATTACGCATGACGGGAAGAATAATAAGTATACCCCAGGTCTGGAGCCATATTATTCTCTCAGACATCTATTAAGCCATGATCCATCACCAGCCTTCTCAAGGCTTTCCATACTTTAGGTTTTCATCCCTTATATAAGCTCAGAATATCCATACTATTGCTGCCTACTTCTATATGAATATTTAAATCGCCACATTCTATAACAAATGATTTCTATTGTAACTAAAATCTGTTATCACTCTTTATACGTTCTCCTTTTTGTGACCCTCAAAACCTGCCATTCACTACAAATCATTTGAATGAGGTGCTATTAAGTATATTGCTCCCAAGATTCCTGGTTGAAGTGCTGATAGCCAATCAGATCTCATGATGAGATCTGCACTTAGGTTCCACCCAGATATACAAATTTCATTTTCCTTTAATAATTCAAAAAGCTATTGAACGGATTTACACCAAATAAGAAAAAGCACGCTTTCTGGACTAATAGCTACCTCTCTGTCAAATTTGGTGTAATTCAGCAAGCAGTTTAGACTGTAGTTGTGTCTAAAAATCCCCATAAAAACTGCATGGGGAAAAGGGTTTTTGGACCCTCCTTTTTCACAGCTTCCGCTTGATGAATCGCTATGAAACTTTCAAGACAGCAGCTAAAGTAAGTGACAAAATAGTTTAGAAAAGTTTGTGAAGATTCATCAAATGGCACCAAAAGTATTGGCAAAAAAAAAATGCTTTTCCAGTGGAAACTTAGAGCACCATGTACGACGCCATTATGGGGTCACAAAAGGCGAATTTCACCTTTTGCGGCAGCATAGTGGCCTTTACTAATGTACTATCCCTAATTTGGGAGCTGGCATGCGAATACCAACTCACAAAATAAGAATTGCGACTTGCAATTAGGAAAGGTTGTCCAGAGGGCTGCGAGTCGCAGGGGAATGTATGATAGTTTTGTGACCGTAATTGTGGTTGCAAAACAATTGAAGCTACCATCAATTTCAAATTGGTGGTACCCCATTCTCAAACAGGAAGGGGTTCCCACAGGACCCCTTCCCATTTGTGAATGGTAGCAAAAATATATTTTTTAGAGAAGGCAGTGGTCCCACAGGCTACTGCCTACTCTGAAGAAATGAAACTGAAATGTTTCATTTTTCTTTTTGAAATGCATCCCGTTTTCCTTAAAGGAAAACGGGCTGCATTTTTTTAAAAAAAAGCTTTATTTAAAAAGCAGTCACAGACATGGTGGTCTGCTGTCCCCAATATCGCAAGGTCGCAAATTAGTAGAGAGAGATAGTGTGTGTGTGTGTGTCTGTTTGTGTGTGTGTATATATATACTGTATATATATATATATATATATATATGGATATATCTCTCTCTATATATATCTGTATATATATATATATATATATATATAGATAGATAGATAGATACATACATATATTTATTCATGTATATATATTTATTTATGTATGCACAAACAGAAAATAATGCTGCACTTCCAGAAGCTTCAAATTTCCAAATTCTTTGTGGCTCATGGCATCCACATAACACCCAGCCCAAGGAGTTTAATGTAAATATTAATTTTGGTGAGTGAGTCCTTACTAAATGTCACCATTTATACCATCATCCTTTTGCCCATTACATAGTATACTGGGAATTACAATACTAATAGGCCTTCCTTTCATTTATAATATTGCTCCGAGGGAAATACATCAATTATCTCCATGTTTCACAGTTATTGGAAAATAATTACAACTCTGTGCCATTATCTTAAAAAGTGCATAACCTGCAGCTCAGTATCATTCTCTTGAAAAGTTCTTAATTCGCAAATATTTATAAGTCCACATCCATAACGCGTTTCAGCCCATCCCAAGTCTTAATGATATTGTCATATGGTCATGTAAAACTGGTGAGTTACTCTAGTTTTATCTTAGTAACCAATATAAACAAGGTCTGATGGGAGAAATATGCACAGTAGCATTGCATTATGGACATTGTGGTCCTTAAAAAACTGTAAGCTGGAAAAACAAAACAACAGTGAAAATATTTGGTTTTGTGTGTGAACTTTCAATGAAATCAACTGATTATGACCAGATATATTGCGATTTTGCTTTTGTAAACACAGTTGTTTCGCAGTTTCCTTTTATAAGAATGTCACGAGAGTGCTGATAAGGATGAAGTGTTTAAAATAACCTCACCTAACATCCCTCTTCTCTGTTTATATTTGTTACTTAGGTAAAAGCAGAGTAACTCACCTATTCCATATACAGTCTCTCTTCTATGTTTATATTTGTTACTTAGTTAAAAGCAGAGTAACTCACCTGTTTCATATGACCATATTATTAAGACCCGGGAGAGGTTGAAACATGTTATGGATGGAATTGGATTTGCTGCATATAAATACTGTGGAATTTGAATGGATGGAGGGATTGTTGCAAGTTCTTGGAGGAGTGAGTGTTTGGTTTATTAGAATACATAAGCAGTGACACTCTGCTTTACAAGCCCCGACCGTGAGGCTGGATGTCTATCTTTGCGTCATTTTGAATGAAATATAAATATACATGCAGAATTGCCACAAAACTTTTTAAAAAGTGTTCTTTTTTTGGAGAGTTTTGGGGAGATCTGTCAAGCAGTGGCCAAGAAAAAAGGTGAGTCACAAAATGCTTTTTCTCTCTTCATTTTCCCTTAGGAACTTTAGACACAGCTTCTGCCTAAATCGCTGAATGGATTATCACCAAATTAGGCAGAAAGCCAGATCTAGATGCAAAAAGAGTGCTGTTTGAGTTTTTATGTAAATATGATGTACATATTGTCAGTAGTTTTTATACTCAGAAACTTTGTACAATGTTGTACATCTAAGGATGCAGAGGCTCTGTGGATCCTGACAGTTCTCATACTGAGATCATTAGCTGCCAGCGACTCAACCAGGAAGTGGTGGCATCCATCTTGGGACTTAGGCTCGGCATTTTTATCTTCTTCATCTGAGCAAGAGCAATGCTGGCTCCTGCTGGATACGGGGAGCTGGCTGGGCCTGTGGGGGTCATGGGCTCCCCCCGCTGCCCACAATAAAAGTGTGGTGGGTGCCCTGGATGGGCAGCAGGGCACTCACTCTTTGTTGACTGGGCCCTGGGAATGGGGTCCTTGGCATGGAAATAGGCCAAGGAGGAGGGCTGCCTGCCCCTTCCCCTTAAATATGTTGCCAGTCCTTTGGGATGGGGTCCCTGGTGCCAAAAGTGTCCCGAGGGCGGGGGCCCTGTGCATCTTCTCCCTAAAAAATATGCGGGCCCCAGGGGATGGGGCCATGGTGCCAAAAGAAGCCTGGGGATAGGGGCAGTATTCTCCCTTCACCTATGCAGCAAGGCCCAGGGGGGATTGGGCCCCAGAGGCCATAATCTGCCAGATGAGGGGGCCACATGGTCCTTTCCCTTAAATATGTTACCAGGCCTCAGGGATGGGGTCTTTGGGGCCAAAGGTAGCACGGAGAAAGAAGCCACATGCCCATCCCCCTAAAAAATACACTGGCCCCCAGGGGATGGAGTCCCCGGGACCAAAAGCATGCCTGGAAGGGGATCTGCATGTCCCCCTCCTCTTAATTTATTAAGTGGACCTGAAGGGTTGGGGTCCCCAGGACCATAATAGGCTCTGGGAGGAGGATCACATCACCCCCTCCTCTTTAAAAAAAGGCCCTGGAGTCCCCAATGCCAAGCCTCTGGAATCTGAGAGGAGCCACAAATTTCCTTCCACTCCGCATTCCCCCAAGTCTCCCGATAAAAATGGTACCTCACTGGTGTGGATAGGCCTAGCGCCCGCAAAAGGAAATGCCCCAAAACACAACGTGGACATATCACATTTTCACAAAGTTTTTTGCAAAGTGCCTAGCTGTGGATTTTGACCTCTAGCTCAGCCGGAACCTGGGGAAACCTAGCAAACCTGCCCATTTTTGAAAACCAGACACCTAGGGGAATCCAAGATGGGGTTACTTGTGGGGCTCTGACCAGGTTCTGTTATGCAGAATCCTTTGCAAACCTCAAAATGTGGACTCAAAAATACTTTTTCCTATTATTTCGGTGACAGAAAGCTCTGGAATCTGAGGGGAGACACACATTTCCTTCCACACAGCATTCCCCCAAGTCTCCCGATAAAAATGGTACCTCACTTGTGTGGGTAGGCCTAGCACCCGCAAAAGGAAATGCCCCAAAACACAACGTGGACATGTCACATTTTCACAAAGTTTTTTGCAAAGTGCCTAGCTGTGGATTTTGGCCTCTAGCTCAGCCAGCACCTAGGAAAACCTAGCAAACCTACCCATTTTTGAAAACCAGACACCTAGGGGAATCCAAGATGGGGTTACTTGTGGGGCTCTGACCAGGTTCTGTTACCCAGAATCCTTTGCAAACCTCAAACTTTGGACAAAAAATAAGTTTTCCTCTTATTTCGGTGACAGAAAGCTCTGGAATCTAAGAGGAGCCAGAAATTCCCCTCTACCCAACATTCCCCAAGTCTCCCGATAAAAATGGTACCTCACTTGTGTGAGTAGGCCTAGCACCTACGACAGGAAATGCCCCAAAACACAACGTGGACACATCACATTTTCACAAAGAAAACAGAGCTGTTTGTTGCAAAGTGCCTAGATGTGGAATTTGGCCTCTAGCTCAGCCGGCACCTAGGGAAACCTAGCAAACCTGCACAGTTTTGAAAAGTAAAAACCTAGGGAAAACCAAGAAGGGGTGACTTGTGGGGCTCTGATCAGGTTCTGTTACCCAGAATCCTTTGCAAACCTCAAAATATGGCCCCAAAAATACTTTTTCCACTCATTTCGGTGACAGAAAGTTCTGGAATCTGAGAGGAGCCACAAATTTCCTCATACCCAGCATTCCCCCAAGTCTCCCGAAACAAATGGTACCTCACTTGTATGGGTAGGCCTAGCGCCCGCAACAGGAAATGCCCCAAAACACAACGTGGACACATCACATTTTCACAAAGAAAACAGAGCTGTTTATTACAAAGTGCCTAGCTGTGGATTTTGGCCTATAGCTCAGCCGGCACATAGGGAAACCTAGCCAACCTGCACAGTTTTGAAAACTAGGCACCTAGGGAAAACAAAGATGGGGTGACTTGTGGGGCTCTGACCAGGTTCTGTTACCCAGAATCCTTTGCAAACCTCAAAATTCAGCCCAAAAACACTTTTTCCTCTCATTTTCGTGACAGAAAGTTCTGGAATCTGAGAGGAACCACAAATTTCCTTCCACCCAGCAGCCCCCCAAGTCTCCCGATAAAAATGGGACCTCACTTGTGTGGGTAGGCCTAGCGCCTGTGAAAGGAAATGCCCCAAAACACAACGTGGACACATCACATTTTCACAAAGAAAACAGAGCTGTTTTTTACAAAGTGCCTATCTGTGGATTTTGGTCTCTTGCTCAGCCGGCACCTAGGGAAATCTATCACGCATGCACAGTTTTGAAAACTAGATACCTAGCGAAATCGAAGATGGGGTGACTTGTTGGGCTCTGACCAGTTTCTGTTACCCAGAATCCTTTGCAAACCACACAATTTGGCCACAAAACACATTTTCCTCTCATTCCTGTGACAGAAAGTTCTGGAATCTGAGAGGAGCCACACATTCCTTTCACCCAGCATTCCCCCAAGTCTCCCAATAAAAATGGTACCTCACTTGTGTGGGTAGGCCTAGCGCACGCAAAAGGAAATGCCCCAAAACACAACGTGGACACAGCACATTTTCACAAAGAAAACAGAGCTGTTTTTTACAAAGTGCTTAGCGGTTGATTTTTGCCTCTAGCTCAGCCGGCACATGGGGTAACCTAGCAAACCTGCACATTTATAAAAACTAGACACCTAGGGGAATCCAAGATGGGGTGACTTGTGGGGCTCTGACCAGGTTCTGTTTGCCGGAATTCTTTGCAGACCTCAAAATCTGACCAAAAAACACTTTTTCCTCTCATTTCGGTGACAGAAAGTTCTTGAATCTGAGAGGACCCATAAATTTCCTTCCACCCAGCGTTCCCCCTAGTCTCCCGATAAAAATGGTACCTCACTTGTGTGGGTGGCCCAGGCGCCTGCAACGGAAAAATGCCAACAACCTGTAGAGATTGAAGGGATAGCACAGTGAGTTGATAAGCACATATTTTTCTTTTATACATCTTTTAGGCTGACTCTGCTTTTCGGACCCACGTCTTTGGGAGACGGAGGGGAACGCTGGGTGGTAGGAAATTTGTGCCGCAGCGGTGATTCTACAATGAAAAGTAAGGAAAATATGCTTTTTGAGCAAATTTTGACGTTTGCAGAGGAGTCTGGGTAAGAAAATGTTGGAGGATCTTGGACTCCTTGGGGTGTTTATTTTTAAAACATGTCTGGGTTTGGTATGTTTCCCTAGATGAGAGCTGCACCCGGGACCAAAAACATAGGTGCCCCCCTGTTTTGCTTTCCTTCTATTATCTTATGACCGAGCTTACAAAACTTCTCTGGAATGCACTTCTTAGTTTAAAGAAGACATTTATTGTTATTATTACTTCACCACGAGGTTCCTGAAAGACAAGATTAGTAGGTTGGAAGCACACGTTTGAAAGTAGTCGCAGCAATGAAAGCAAAATATATCAAAGTACTTCTCAGTTGCAATGTACACAGCAAATACATGTGATTATATTATTGCATAACTTCAAAGCAAAGCATAAAAGTCAAAATTGCATCACTGTAGGGCCTATCACTCCGCTTCATCTTTCTAAGGTCTGCAAGTTGATGACTCCGGTTCAACTGCGAGAAAGAGATTTTCCACCCAAGCGGGAGACAGGCAACTGATGTCCGTTTCTGTCTGAAGTCAAGATCTTTCTCCCCCTCGCTGCTGCCCAGGGCCATTGTACAAGCTCAGTGTGGGAACCAAATAAACTTGGAGAGTGGCCATTTCTCCAAACTTCACTTGTTCCCAGACTGGATTGAGAGGTAAACACAAAATCTACGCTCTCTTATCAGCTAGGGTTTGGGGTGAATAACACAGCTTGGTCTATCATGTGGAAAAACACAGCTTGGAAAAACACAGCTCATCTGCAATGTCTCAACTGCAATGTCTAATTCCACGTTAAAGCCAATAGGCAGCTAACCTAAATACCAAATGTAATGTCTAATGCCGTGTCAAAGCCAATAGGCAGCTAAACTGAATATAGAATGTAATGGCTAATGCCATGTTAAAGCCAATAGGCAGCTAACCTAAATACCAAATGTAATGTCTAATGCCACGTTAAAGCCAATAGGCAGCTAAACTTAATACAACCTGTAATGTGCTACTGGTGAACTTGAAGCAACTAATATGCGCAGTGGTGAAGCACAAAGTCATTGGTCAAACACAATTAATAGCATAACATTCCACCCTATGACTAATGCATTTTTGTTTACATAACTCTTATTTCAAACAAAAACAAAAAACAAAAACATCAACAATTTTTTTTTATAAGCAAATCAGATTTGAATGATAAAAGCAATCACTGTAAAGCAATGGAAGTGGATTAACATATTGATCTCATAACCTTTCACATCAGATACATCTACAATGAAAAGACCTAAACTTATATACTCTGATTGGGCTAATAGTGTTTCTAAAACAGCAAGTTGATGTAGCATGAGTTCTACTCATGTAAAGGTCCACGGTCCACCTGAAAGGTTTGCTGGAATGTAAGTGAAAGTCAGAGTTCCACACGAAAAAACACAGACAGTTAACTGGTAAGGTTGCTTAGTGCCAGTGGAAGAATGTAATCAAACAAGTTGACAAACTTTATATTGATCCCACATAGAACTTGAACTGAAGGTGCCAGTTGCGCAAAATGGATCCATGGGGTTTGTACTTGAATCAATCAGGTTCAGGTTGGGGGTTGGGTCCCTCCCCCGACACCACACGCACACACCCAAAGGCAGACCACACAGCACACTCATGGTCAGTGGCGAGTCGTGGTAGGATCTGCAAAGAGAAAAGTATGACTTTTCTTGCAAATAACATTTGTCATCTGGAATGTGCCCTTCCTCTTCCTTTCCTTGTTTTATAATCAGCAGGACGTTATTGGGGCCCTTTGTTATAATTTCTGCATGTTCTGGAGGGTCACTTGGGGCTTCAACCCACACCTCAGCACTGAGGTTTTTATCTGCTGCACCACAGCTTCCCTTTCCTTGCACTGTCAGAAGGGCTGGGGCAGACTCCTTCTTTACCAAACCTCCATTCACTGCACTTTTGACAGGTTGGGCAATTCTGTCTCCAATCTGTATGAATGAATCAGATTATTTTCTAGTTTTCAGCATAATTTTGCTTTCCCCTTGGTTAGCTGCGGCAATCAATCCCCCTAAAACCTGATCAATTTGCCATATCTGTCCTGGTAACTTTCCTCTCCCCAACTGATCTTTGACTGTTTGTGGGACAGATTGCTGTTGTGCGTGCTGACAAATAGGACATTGCAAAATCACACATTTTTGATCAAATCTAGGGGAATGTGCATCTCTCTAATCTCTGCCCACCTGTAAGTGGCTTTTTTTCCCAGATGTTTACATTTCTGGTGGACCCACATAGCCATCCCCACTGAGTCAGAATTCTGGGTGGACACTTCTCTCTCTGAATTTTTCTCTTTAACATCTGCAAGGGAATTGAACCAATTATGTACAAGCCATGTGGAAAACCAAATGGCTAAACCATTGGCAGTGAACCAAGTGTAAAAATGACACATCTCAAGCAGCTTCTGCTTTAAAGTCTGACACACATTGTACAACTCTGTTCCTTCTCCTGTGGTAGACAACAACTTTTCAGTCAATGAATCATTAGTCAGACAAACATGCTTTTTATCCTCAGGGGACATGAATTCAAATGGTGCACTCAATTTCACTGGTAACTCTTTTACCTGTAGTAGACCCTGCACCCTCTCCTCATCCTGAAAAGGGGCTTGTGACACCTCTTCATGTAGGGCTGCAGTGACTCTAGCCCTGTCTTGCATGTACCAGATCCAGTGTATGATACTAGCCTCCTGTGCCTGTCCTATACTGTGAGATGTAGGTGAACTCATCACCCACTGCATGTTTGATATTTCAGGTTTCAGAATTACATTATCATTTAATGTCATTTGCTCAGTATTCACTAGAGCCCAATAACAAGTCAACAGCTTAATCCAAAGTTCCAGAGGCACTCTTGTCTTCCCCTGATTCTGATTTACATGTAAATCAGTGTTTCCCTCTTGCACTGCGCAGAAACCTAAAGTCTGAATTATTCCATTTGCCAAATCAAAAGTGCACAGCTGCTCATGTTTTTTCCTAGTTACTTTGTACCAAAGTGTTAAGATTTCACTCAGATGAGGGCTATACTGTTTCCAAAAATCAAACAAGCTTGTGAAACTCGATGTCTCTTGCTTAGTGCAAATAATAAGAAACTCCAAAATCTTTTGTTTTACTTGTGACAACATCTGTCTATTTTCTGGGTTCCACTGAATTCCCATTAACTGCACATTTTGCGACAGTACTGCTGCCTTGTCTGAATTAATTTTAAATATCGTACTTTGCAAAAGCAGTCTGAAAATCACATTCTCAACTGTCTTCACAGTGTAATCTGTTAAGGAATGCACTCCACCTGCCAAAAACTGTGGGCTGTTCTGCACATCTACGCTCTGCTCAAGAGGCTCAAACTGGCCCACACCTGTTTTAACCTCCTCATTACTGGAATGGGAAAATCCAGATTCTTCTAAAACAGCAGTTTTATAGATTTCAGCATTATCTTGCAATAATGTGTTCTGGCTAATTTGCTCACGTAAATTCTTATTTTCATGTTCTAACTGCCCACATCTCTCCTGCATTTTTCTGTAAGCAGATAAAAGTATCCAAACCCTTCTGTCAAGAACAAAAGGGACATCCTTTCTTTCAAAAGGTACATTTTCTAAATATGCTTTATCAAAGCACTCATCCCAAGACTCACAAAGTCCTGATAAACAAGAAAACATGTTTCTCACAGCACCATAAGGCAGTTTAACTTCACATGCATTTTCAAACATGGTCTGCGGTGCTTCTTTAATTCTCTAAACAACAAAAAACAATTACACTTTTAAATAGTGCACTTCCAATCTCTAACTCCGACTCCCAGACTGCTGATTAACGCCAAAATGTTTTGCTTTCCTTCTCTTATCTTATGACCGAGCTTACAAAACTTCTCTGGAATGCTTTCTTAGTTTAAAGAAAACATTTATTGTTATTATTACTTCACCACGAGGTTCCTGAAAGATGAGATTAGTAGGTTGGAAGCACACTTTTAAAGTAGTTGCAGCAATGAAAGCAAAATATATCTAAGTACTTCTCAGTTGCAATGTACACATCAAATACATGTGATTATATTATAGCATAACTTCAAAGCATAAGAGTCAAAATTGCATCACCGTAGGGCCTATCACTCTGCTTCATCTTTCTAAGGTCTGCAAGTTGATGACTCCGGTTCAACTGCGAGAAAGAGATTTTCCATCCAGCCGGGAGACAGGCAACTGACGTCCGTTCCTGTCTGAAGTCAAGATCTTTATCCCCCTCTCTGCTGCCCAGGGCCATCATTCAAGCTCAGTGTGGGAACCGAATAAACTTGGAGAGTGGCCAGTTCTCCAAACTTCACTCGTTTCCAGACTGGATTGAGAGGTAAACACAAAATCTACACTCTCTTATCAGCTAGGGTTTTGTGTGAATAACACAGCGTGGTCTATCATGTGGAAAAACACAGCTTGGAAAAACACAGCTCATCTGCAATATCTCAACTGCAATGTCTAACTCCACGTTAAAGCCAATAGGCAGCTAACCTAGATACCAAATGTAATGTCTAATGCCATGTCAAAGCCAATAGGCAGCTAAACTGAATACAGAATGTAATGGTTAATGCCATGTTAAAGCCAATAGGCAGCTAACCTAAATACCAAATGTAATGTCTAATGCCACGTTAAAGCCAATAGGCAGCTAAACCGAATACAACATGTAATGTGCTACTTGTGAGCATTGAGCAACTAATATGCACAGTGGTGAAACACAGTCATTGGTCAAACACAATTAATAGCATAACACCCCCACCAAACACAGGTAGTTTTGCTATAGATCATTTTGGTGTGTCCACATACTTATGTGATGTTCCAAACACTAAAATTGTGAAAAGAAATGCATTTAGGTTATGTTAAAAGGACCCCTCACACACCAACCAAGTTGGTGGCATGCTTCATCATCGGGGTGCCGCCCAAGACATCTAGCGTGTCACATGTGTCCTGCGACGCCTGATTACAGTGGAGCAGGTTTTGTCATTTTTACCACACATACTGATTGGATTTAGCACGAGGGATCAAATTTTATTAACAAGATATTTGACAAAAACATAATGCACTGTTAATATTTGAAAGGCCAAATAACTGAACCAATGACTCACAGCTTGTGAGCTGTAAAGCCACGACAAGGCACCAACTGCTTTAGAATCCATTCACACACCTTTCATACATGACAAGCACAAGACCATTCACGCCGCCAGCCACGGGCCCAGCACATTACAACACTCGCATTGAGAGACAGTGCCACTTAAGGGCCCATCACTTACAAATGCCCACATGCCGGATACAGCAATCACACCAGCTGATGGGAGTGTGTGGAGTGGCGTTTGGCTTGCAGTGTGTTGCAGAAGCCAACAGCAAGTCAATATGTACACCGTCAGCCAAGCACCACTCCACACACAATGGCATCACTTTTTTTTGTTTTAAAAACAAAGAAACCACTAACTAATTAGAAATAATTACAAAACTACAAACACAAAAGCTCTAAGTGCATGACAGAAATGCCAACCATGAAACTGAACACATGAAAATGTAAAACAGGCCTTTACACTCATGGTAGTTCCCAGTAATTCTTCTGGGTGTGGTAATACTTGAAATAACCACCCAGGCTTTGAAGGACAATCTGGGCAGTACATTCGAGTCTCCCTCCAGATATCTCTTTGAGCACAGACTCTACATTTCTTAGCTGGAAAGTATTTTTTGGGCGTGGGAGGAATGTGCTCAGCAAAGTGGCGATCTTTCAGTCAAGCCACATCCTCCACCACTGCTTCTCTAGGAACTCTTGCCTGTTCCACCACAATAAGGCTCTCTGTCACTGACTCCTGAAATTTCACAAATGTCATCTTTGACTCTGGAGACCTATCCTTA
The DNA here is from genome assembly GCF_031143425.1 of Pleurodeles waltl. Classification (NCBI taxonomy): domain Eukaryota; kingdom Metazoa; phylum Chordata; class Amphibia; order Caudata; family Salamandridae; genus Pleurodeles; species Pleurodeles waltl. The sequence goes on along the minus strand of NC_090442.1, from coordinate 577,848,638 downwards.
AACACAATAAAAACATTAAAAGTTGCGAAGTGGAAGAGGTGAATTGCTAACTTCTTATACCAAACGTAAGGCTTACGAATAGCAGTATAAGGTTCCAACCTCTGATCAACTCTATCTACACATCCCATGTGCTTATTATAATCTAAAATGTACACAGGCTTGGGCACTTCAGCAACCTGGCCCCAAACAGTCGCGGGGAAGTACTCTCATCATGGATAGTACTTAGCATGTAGACATCCCTCCTGTCTGAAAATTTCAATGGTAGCAGCTCATCATTACGCAAGGCACTGCACTGTCCCCTCTCAAGTTTTTTTACAGACAAGCTCCCTTGGATAGCCTTTCCGGATACAACAAATTGTGCCACAAGCAATAGTGTCCACTCTAAACAATTCCTTGACATCTGCACTCCAGTGTAGAAGTAATCTACAAACAAATGGTGACCTTTGTTGAACAGTCTTTTTCGAAGTTCCCACACAATTTTCTCAGTAACTCCAAAAGTGGGAGGACAACCGGGGGAGGGGGGGTCAATACTGGAATACCTACCAGTGTAGACATGGAAACTATACACATATCCTGTTCTACTTTCACACAGCATATACAATTTAATTCCATTTTGTGCCCTTTGCTAGGAATTTACTGCCTAAAAACTAAACAACCCTTGAAGAGGACCAAAGACTCGTCCACAGATATTTCTTTGCCAGGAACATAGACCTCTGAAAACCGATCTACAAAATGATCAAGGACAGGCCTAATCTTAAAAAGACGGTCAGAAACAGGGTGATCAGCAAAATGCAGCATCCTAAGAAGAAGCAAATATCGATTACGACTCATGGTTGCAGGAAATTTAGCTGTTGCCATCAAGGGACTAGTAGACCAATAAGAAGCCAGTGACGGCTTCCTTATCAATCCCATCAAAAGAGTCAAACCCAAAAACCTTTTCATCTCCTCCAAATTTGTGGGACTGCACTGGGTAGCTCTAGAGTGTGGCCTAAGTCTAGCAGTGCTGTCCCTCAAATACTGCTCCACATACAAATTAGTTTGCTCAACAATCTCATCCAAAAGCACATCATCCACAAATAACTCAAAGAAATTGACAGGCAAAATGTTCTCTATATTGACTCTACACCCCAGGAGACCAGTAAAGGCAGGAAACTCTGGCTGCTCCATGTTTGGGGCAACCCAGAGTTCAGGTCTTCTAACGGGAAACCTTTCAACCCCAGGTTGCTGCATTAATGGCACATAAGTGTCCTCCTCTAAAACAGGCCCTTCATCTGCACTGAGAGTGGCTTCCTCATCAGAAGATTCCTCTCCGACAGAAACTTCACTGCCAGAATCTCTCACTTCCTCCTCTGCCTCAGATGCAGAATCCATCTCATTATCATGATCAGACAATGACTCAAAAAGCATACCAACCACCTGCTGAGCGGTCATCCTACGAAAAGTAACTGGACAAATGCACCACCAACAACCAGCACTGTGTAAGATATGTGAGATATGTGATAAAGTGTAGCTTTATCAGAAAGAGTTATAAACTCAAAAACGATACCGCTCACTTGCCTGAAAAAGCTAGACTCACCAGCAACTACTCTGCACAGACACAGAAATCAGCAATGATATCCCACTAAAAAGAAAGAAAGAAAAACAAAATAGAAATAAGACAACACAAATATCATTGTGCACTAATCTAAGTACAATTTCACACACAATCCTGCATTTAGTACACCACCTACAAACATGTCATTCATGCATGGCAACAATACTCCTTTGGAGTAAATTGCTTTTACTTACCTAAAACATGCAACTATGCAAACAGCAGGTCAACCACTGCCAAAACCGCAAGGAGCCACAACAAAGAAAGCAAAAGCTATGAAATAGAACAAAAAGGAGAAAATTGTTTTAGCACAAATGCAAATACTTCACCAGTTGACAAACACCCCACCATCAAGCATTTAGAAATTGGTGTCCAAGTGGATTCTGCCCCCCATAGGGCAGATGGGCATACTAGAAAATAGGCATATCTGCCCCAAGGGGGGCAGAAAATACCTTTAGTAGTGTGTCCCCATTGGGAGTGACCCTTGCCCAAGGGGCCACCCCCAATCAAAAAACTATCCCTGGTGCCTAAGTGGCTTCTGCCCCCCTTGGGGACAATGGGCTTAAAAAAAAATATGACGATGGCCAACAGTTCTATGCTCCCCCACATAAATAAACAATTAAAACAACATCCCTGGCATTCCAGTGGTTTCTGCCCCCCTTGAGGGCAGATCGGCCTAAAAATAATAGACAGATCTGCCCCTGTAGTGTGGTCAGTTTTGTGTATCCTTTGCACATTAGCTTCAGGCTTTAGGCCTTTCTGCACCTTGCCCTGGATGTATTTTATTCCTTTGCTCGCAGCTTAGAGCCTCTGTGCACTTTGCTCTAAATGCTTTTTATTCGGCTTCGTACTGTTATTTTTCAAATAACCAGTTCTACGGTCTTGTTTTATTTTTTCTATCACACTGTTTAGCCTACTTTAGCACTGGAGTTCTCAATAACACATTCCTGTTCACTCTGTGCTTCAGTCAAGGATACATTGCCGATAGACGTGGTAGGAGTTTAGTCTTTGGCGTTATTGCGTAGGCACATTTTGTGATCACGCTGACATGTTAGTTATAAAACACTTCCTTGTCCCAATACAATACAAGAGGGAGATTCCGACCAGGAACCACAACTAGACGCCGACTGCCTCGTTGCAGATGCTGAACCAGATCACAGGCCTTTGCTCAGGTATGAGGGTTGATGTCTTCCCAGGGAATCTGAAAGGCAAGTTAGAAGCTTAACATGCTGTGCTCGAAATAGAACTAGCTGAGATAGAGTAGAAATTATTAACACCATGATAGCGTTATTCTTATGTTTCACTCTCCTCGCGACTATTTCAATCCTACTGTGTTGTATGGTTCTGGTTATTGCGGCTCACGCCTTAATAGCTAAAATGCAGTCGTTTTATTAAAAGAATATATAAAACTTAAACTGCCTTTGTCATTTGTATACGAGATCATACTGTAAATGAGAGAGCTGGTTTGGATCTGAGTGACCACGACTTCCCTGAGAAGTTCCAAAGATATCATGCGCTCGGCTGCCCAATCATCTCTTCCCCGTGGGAGAAATGAGGCACTGCTAGTTAGCCGGAGCAAAACCGGGTTTAGGGTGCCAGAGGTCCTTCCAAGTGGGTCAGACTCAGTCCTCCAGACCGTGAACGATCCTGCTACCTAGAAATCCAGTAGTCTCATTTAGGATAATGAGAGCCCACGTGACATGGCGCTGCCAACGATTGGTCTTGCTCTAATTTACGGATCTGGCTGACTCTCTCGGTCTCATATATATATTGACTTCTCGGTTCCGTTAACGGAGACGTCCGTGGGGCTGAGGATTTCCGCCACCACGGGATAAGTGCATCCTATTGCTTAGTGGTTGGTTGTTCAAGCTTGAACTTTGAAAGGAAAGCCCCGATATTGGTGTGCCTTCTCTGCCCTAGTGCTATTTTTATAATGGCGAATCCTCAAGTAGTGAACATAGCGCTTAATATGCGCCAACCGCTCACGGGACATCTGATAGCACATGGTCTGACGAACCAGGGGGGTCCTGGCACTTTTGTGGTGGACGCCCATGTAGTTATAGAACAGAGCTTTTTTATTCTTGGGTCGTGTTTCCAGCAGTTGATGGGGGTACAAACACTTTTCATGATTACACTATTGCGAATGTCCCTGGACAGTACAGGGCATATGCATACTTAGAGATACCTTTATCTGATCAAGAACACCATAATTGGCTTGATGGCGCCCTCCCACACACAGTAGCACAAGTTAGGTTAGGTCGACTGAGTAATGATGGTCCTACCTGGCCTTTATTGGCTACATAAACACCATATCCTGCGGTTGCTAACTTGGCGGTGGCTGACGTTCCCCGTTTATATATAGACTTGGCTACTACATACAGAAGACTGGTTCAGTTTGTAACACAGACTTTAAATACTAATGCAGCGCGTGCTGCTCTGGCGCACCCACAAGCGGTGGTTCCGGGTATCAATCCGGCCACTGTACACTCAGTTATGGGTAAAGTACCGGCTAAACGAGAGGAAACTCCATTTTGGCTGGCGCAAAAAATGAATACGCTGGAAGCAGTATTTCCCCATACGGGACCACAGGATAAACATAGAATATTGACGATGTGTTTGCCGTATGGAATGGTTCCTACTGTGGACCATTGTAATACCTGGGGCACGGTGTTTGCCGCGCTCTACACTACTGCACACGGTACACCCACATTGGCTAATTTACCGGAAGTGCTAAAACAAATTCAAGATGAATATAGGGCTGCCCCAGCCTTAGATTGAGGGATGCAGCTGATGGGCAATTTTGCCGCAGTTTCTTCTATTATTTTGAGTAATCTCAAGGGAGAGGCAGTGGCGCTGGCCGTGCGTATGCGTCTTCGGGACATTCCGCAACTTAATCAGGAGCGGGAACTGCCGAGAATAATAGCAGAAACATATTTGAGTATCGGTCGAGATAGCCTTGGGGCTAGACCGCAAAAACCCCAATTACAGGGTAAGATTACTAAAGATATTACTAAACAACAGCAACCTGAGGGTACTAAAAACGCTGGGAGAAAAAACAACAGACACCTAAGAAAGATAGGGGACAATCTCCGCAACCGGAGACCCCGCAGAATAGGTATAATCTCAGGAATAGGGATAATTTGAAGACGCCTGATAGATATCAATATACTGATACACGCCAATCTCGTTCCTTTCAGGACTCCTCGGAAAAGAGAAGTGAGAGAGATTGGCGGTCAGAGCGGAGAACAGAGTACGTGAAACCGCGACAGGAATCACAATGCTCAACGGAGGTTTCTGTCAAACAGGAAGAGAAACCGATCCAACAAAAGCAGCAATTTAAAAAGAAGAAAGTGGCGGCGGTCTCGGTTAGACATGCCACTCAAGAAGAGAGTTCTCTTGAAGAACAAGACATGGGCGTTAGCACTGTTAGACAGCGCGGCAGAGGTCACAATAGTTTGCCGGAGTCTTCTAGAGCATCTGGAGGTGAAAGCAACTGATGACTTCATACAAGTCGAAACAGCAGATATGCGTGTCTCTGATCCCGATAGAGTATATACAGTAACTTTACAATTAGAAGGGGACATTGAACGCACTGTAAATGCCATCTTTTGGGATCGTGTTGTTAAATTGTATGACGTTCTGCTGGCCGAACAGGATTGGCCACCTGACTTTGTTTGTGACTGTCCAGTTGGGGAGGAGGTTATTACACCTTCATTCTCACCACTTGTTCCAGGAGAACTAGCAGAGTCCTATAGTAAATCATGGGCTCTAGCACAGGCCCCCGCACTATATAGAAATAATGTGGGGTGGGATAGAAATTCACCTTATCATGTAATTCCGATAAAAGGCGAAACTCAGCCGCAACCGCAGTATCCTATAAAATTTGAAGCAAGGGCATCGGTAAGGAAAATTCTTACACAATTGGAGTACCAGGGAGTAATTGAACCCTGTGTCTCGCCGATGAATAATCCCTTATTTCCAGTAGCAAAACCGGACCATTCTTATAAGATAGTGGTGGATTACAGACATTTAAATGGACATACACGCACATATGCAATACAGAATTCGCGCAGCGCTCATGAATAATATAGTGCGTAAGAAATACAAAACAATATCTCGAATGGATTCTTCTGCCAGAATATAGTGCCCAAAAGTAGGGACTATACGAGCTTTAGTGCGTTTGGCCCTCAAAAAAAGTTTGGTCGTCTGCCTCAGGGGTATAAGAATAGCCCAGGACTATTTTCGGCTCGTGTAACTGAAATTTTGCATGAGTTGGACCCTGAAGCTTTATCATATGTTGATGATATATATCTGACGGATGATGAGTTACTGCAACATCTAAGGCGGGTAGCACGCATTGTTGTGGGATTTGCTGAAATTGGCTACAAATTTAATTTAAAAAAATCGAATATTGCCTTCTTCACCGTCATTTTCCTGGGATATGAGCTGTTGAATGAGGGCAAGAGTTTAGCGCCACACTTTTTGGAGAAATGTGCTTGGTTGCAACCTCCTAATACGGTTCCGAAGCTCCAGTCATTGTTGGGGTTTCTGAATTTTGGCAGAACTTACATTCCTGATTATGCTGCACGTATAAAACCCTTATACGAGTTGATTCGCCCACATTTTTCGTGTAGATTTTGGACGATTGAGCATACACATATTCTTCAAGATTTGCAATCTGATCTCTTAGCAGTAAAGCATTTACACACACGGGACAATAAAACGCATCTGGTCATCAGGGTTATACCTGGTGCCGTTGGATTTACTTATGTCACCTTTAATGAGGGTGAGACAGTCCAGATAGCATACAAGTCTCACTTATATTCGGCTGCAGAACAACGTTTTGGACAAACTGAGAAAATTCTCACTGCTGTACAGATGGCTGTTATTAAAGAACGACCTCTTGCCCAGGGCCAACGCATTATTGTCGTTTCCCCGATTCCGGCCCTAGAGGCTGTTACAAAAGCGAGTGTTCCTAATTCGAAAGCTTTACACCTGCGATGGATACAATGGGCAACGTCTTTGACAGCCACTGATGTAGATTACATATTTGACCCTAAACTGCAGACTCAAGAATTTCTTCAATATGAAATGGAGTACCCAGTTCCCGCTGGCACATTGCCTATTGACCAATATCAGGTGGTCATGTATACCGATGGCTCCGCGCAACCAGCGGTTGGGACTAAACAACAGTATTCTGCTGCATGTGCGGTGGTGAGCGGCTATATGGAGGGGGAGAAGTTCTGCCCCCCACATACTTATACACAGTATAAGGCTCTATTATTAGCCTTGGAACACGCGGGTCTGGCGATATTTACATTGCTGGTTTGTGACTCCTATTACTGTGTTCAGTCTTTCAATGAATATTTACACTACTGGAGGTTGAATGGGTTCAGAGATTCCAAAGGTAACACCATTAAACACAAATTGCTGTGGGGGAGGGTTGCGGATCTGAAGGAGACGCTTCCTAAAGTCCATGTTGTGCATACACTTGGAATACACGTTGCTGGGAATACTTTGGCTGATGAAGCCGTATGATCGGCAGTGGCAGTTGCCACTGTGGCCGCAGTAACTCATTCGACTTCCAAACCAGACACAGAGATTTTGGCTGCCATAAAGGCTACGGCTGATGGCACGCCATTTCCTAAAGGATTCCCTTCTAAATATAGTTACTGTATGGGTGGTATGCTAAACGCTGTAGTTAAAATCCCAGGCGTTGGTGAACGTGAAATGCCCAATAAAATTGAGCGACCTCGATTAATTACTGCAGCACATGAGGGAGCGGCATCTGCGCATGCGGGCGTGGCTGCCACAATTTCACTCTTGCAGGCTCGTTACTGGTGGCCTGGTCTCTATAAAGAGACAAAGCAGTATGTCCTTTGTTGTGACGTCTGTCAACAAATTAAAGTTTCCACGGTTAAATAAACATTTACAGTGTGTGTACTTGGATCATTGTTGTCCGCTGACGCCAGATAGTGCATACAAATATATATTGGTTGCTGTAGATTCATGCTCCAGATTTGTGTGGGTCTGGCCACAGCGCTCGGCTGACGCTCGAACTGTTATTAAAGATTTGCTCATCTTTGTCGATACATTTGCAGTTGTAGCTTTTCATTCGGACCAGGGCCCTGCTTTTACCTCTAAGGCATTCAGGGACACCATGGCTTCGTTGGGGGTCCAGCTCCAGTTCTCGTCTCCATTTCATCCTAGGGAAATTCTGTCATGGAGCGTTTAAATCGTGATTTAAAGCAATCCTTAACGGCCAGAGTTATAGGTACGGGTCGTAGTTGGCTAGCCCACCTGTATGGAGTACAGAGAGCACTTAATAACTTGCTTAGAAGGTCCCTGGGGGGTCGTACTTCATATGAGTGCCTGTTTGAAACATGAATGTATGTTCCTGATCTAGATGGTCCTGGAGTGGAGACGGCAGATACGCCCTTTGACATAAATGATCGTGTCACTGTTTTGCAGGATTTACAACAATTCCGTGAAGATAACTCTTCTGCAAGTGCTGCCTCCACAGGAATTAAGGATGAACCAGTGACGCCTACTGGTTGGATTCCCAGGATTGGGGATCTTGTGCGTGAGAAAGTCGCAGTGAAAAAAGAATTTGGTCCTTCTTATCGGGTGTCTGTCCCTGTGATAGGAATCAGTAGCACAAGAACTGTAATTTTACCGCCGTTGCAAGGTGCCAAAGGAAATCGCTTTGTTTCCATTGATAATGTCAAGTTACAACATGTGGCCGATTCTGCACAGCAGACCAAGAGGGACATCCAGTAGTTCCGGAATCCCTCTCAATACTGGGGAAGAAGTCCCGCTGCAGGTGATTTGCACCGATGCTGTTTCCTCTCCGAGCTTGGGGAGGGCGGAAGCTGATCTTGCGATTGTTCCACAGACGGCGAATACTTTGGAATCTTTTGATCAAGTTGCTATACGTTCTAATGATATTACTGAACATGTGGTTTATAGCGTGCCAAGGCGAGAGCCACCATCTGCTTCTTTGTTTACGGTTGCACCTTTTGCGAGAACTGCCTCTGGCTGCTTCAACACCACTGATGATACTGTGTCGGACTCCTCGTCCTATTTACCATCAGCCCAGGGTCCACGTAAGCTGCTGTGTTGGCTTAAACACACATATTTTGTTGTTCCTTGGAACTATCTGTGGCTTTTTATGACTGTAATGACTCTTTTCTTGTGGCTGGGATTTGTAGTTACTTTTTTTTTAGAAATACATGGTCATTTTCTTCCTGAACGATCTGACATTGAGCACATGGAGATGGTGTTGAAACCACATTTTTTGTCTCATATGGTCCGAAGAGACTTTTCCTTTGTGAACATTTCTACAGTGCCGATTCCGGATGGGATTGTGTGGGATAGAGTCATGTTTGATATATATGGTCCTACTGAAATAATTCAAATAACGTATGTTCTCAAATTATCAATGAATGATATTGTTATACCAGGCATTGTATCTGATGATTGGGATGTGAAGACAGTGGATTCTATGTTGACGGAATTGCAATATTATACTGTCTATGAAAATGAAGATGCTTACCTAGTTAGAGATAATTATGGTGACATGTTTTGCTACAATTATTATGGACACCACTTTATTCATAAAGCTAGTAGCCCTAAGTCGATATTTGAATATATGCAATGGAACATTGCCCGACTGCTCCATAGGGGAGCTCTAAAACGTATTCAGATAAATTTGCATATTTTTCTGGCCATAATCAACAGAGTGCTAAGTCTTACTATTTTAAAGTTACTCCGCATGCTAATAAGCAAATGTTATTGACAGACACTAAATTACTGTATTCAAATTTGTTTGTATCAAACTTTCGGTATGAATACTGGTCCAAAACTGTTGACTTGAAAAGTGTCTGGGGAACGAAAAATTGGCAAATGCGGGGCTGGGACACATTGTTTAGGGCGTGTATTATTCCTGTCCAGATGATTTTCCTAAATGACACTGTACAACAGACTAGTTGTTTGGGCTTAGCAACGATTAGAGATTTGAATTTGCCTAGCATACCTGTCCCTTCCCAATTGAACAATTGGCAGCAATATATTAATGCCACGTTTAGTGAGCTAACAGACTGGGTCCAGAATGGTACGCTTAACACTTCATTGATACGTCCGGGCGGGTGGTTATACTGGCCCATAGACACTAATGGGTGTCATTAGCGTTTTGTCACCTCTTCGGGGGGGTTCAGGACTAGTAGGGCAGACCCTCCCTACATATCACCAGAACATGCTGATATCATTACTACATACAGCGTGGGGAAACTTTGTCAACAATGGTTGAAGTCATCCACGCAGGATGCAGTTAAGACACATCTCACGTTACTGTCTAATGATACTGACTTGCAAGATTTTTTGTCAGGACCAAGAATGCCGCAGAAGAAAAGTTTTCTGTATGAAGTATATAATGAGATTTGGAAGCTTTCACAACAAGAGGCAGCGGCCCGGTTGAGGCAAATTGATCAGGAAAATTTGATACAGGCTTTGTCTGTTGTGGATAATGGGATGCATACCCTTTCAAACCGTGTTTACACAATTGACAACATTGGTTCCTCTGCTATAGACATTATTAAATCTGATATGTCTTCTTTATATCATGGGCAGAGTCAAATGCGGTCCGTCATGCAGTTGGGTTGGACTCTACAGACCTTGAAGGCAGGTCGCGTTCCGTGGCAGCACATTCGTGCCAGGGAGATATTTATTTCCTTTAATTTGACTCATCAACAACAGCTGATGGCTAAGAAGGAAGCGACATATGTTATGTTAAATATTGAAAAGTTGGAGAAATTGCCTTTTACTGTTGCTGAGATTCCGTCAGTTGAGTGGTTGATTCAAGGGGTTATTAATTTGCCTATCTCCACTCTGCAATTTGCTTCTTATTTAAAGCACATTCAGGTAGGTAGATATGAACGGTTGGGAGACAGTTACATACACGAGGTGTGGGAGCTACCCTTTCTATACAGATGTATTAATGGTTTGAGGGAGGTTTTTCTTAGCTGTAGCGAATGCAAAACTTCTGTCAGCCATTCGATGGTTTGTAAACAGCTGTCTTTGCACGGGGCGTGTAATGCCTCGATTGCTAACTTAGCTTGTTATCTTAAGGGAGTTCCAGTCACGGTAATTAAAAACACTTTCCAGGTGCTTTCAAACGGCAGTTACGTCCTTCTTAACAGTGAGCCCTGTTGTGGCATGCGTGCCGGAATAGTTTACGTAGTCATTGTCACCAAGGCCGTTACATGCTGCGGGAATGTGTTGTTTCCCCCCACTCAAATTAGGGAGGTAGCGGACATCTGGCTTCATATTGCTACTTCCAAGGTGAATTTCGACAAGTTGAGTTGACTGAAAGCTCTATTGTTTCAAAAGCATGTGGCCCTTACATCTGCTAGCGAGACCTACGCTCTTTAGGTGGCGAGGTCATCGGCGGCAATACAGTCCCTTTTGAATACTAACTTTCCGAGTCACTTTGGTGAACTCGTGGGACGTATATTTAATGCGTCCAGCACTGCTGGAATTGCACATTTTTTCAAAGCCGTTGGTGTTGGTTTTGCTCACACCTTCTCTTCCATATTCAGTTTAATACCTCGGCTATTCACTCTATTTTCGGAAGCATTTTTGGGGGATTCCCGATTACTTTGGCTTTGTTGGCTGGGGTTTTGCTGTTGCTGCTGTTCTTCCGCAATGGCTGTCCCACTGCGACGAGATCCCACATTGGCACTCCCGTCAGCGCAGCTGTGTCGGGAACCCATGATGCAGCATTTTGGAGCAACACTCCTGGGACAATTGGAGTGTGACTGGTCTCTGTCATTCCGACCGGTTTTGGATTGTGTGCAACCCATGTTTCGGTGCCTTTGGTGCTCGTTTGAACATGCGCTGTCTCTCTGTCTCTCACTGCAGCGCCCCCCAGTGGTCGATACTGATCTGTTGATGTTCCCAGTTAGGGCTCATTCCCAGACTTGTGCACTGCGGTTGCGTTTGCTTCGTGAGGCAGTTTATGAGATTCCCTTCCTGGAGGAAGATGGTATTGTCTCATTCATAGGCCCTGCACGGGGTGCCACCCTGAATGGTTCTGGGGATTTGGAACACACCTGCTCCATGATCATTTTTGGCGTGGATTCTCCGATGTTGACATCTGTCGAAGTGGAGGATCTCCTGCTTTCCATGGCTTCTGTCTAAGAAATGGATATATATATTTTTTTGTTGTTAAATTGACATCATATTGAATTTGGCTTTACAGTCACATGCTTCCCAATTTATAATTTGTTTTTTGCTTTGCTGTCCTCTGACCTTGTTGAAATGTATTTGATGTATTTTTTGTATCTGGGGCATACTTTTATATTATTGGAACCACTTGCTACCGACAAGGGGAGGGTGTAGTGTGGTCAGTTTTGTGTATCCTTTGTGCATTAGCTTCAGGCTTTAGGCCTTTGTGCACTTTGCCCTGGATGTATTTTATTCCTTTGCTCGCAACTTAGAGCCTCGGTGCACTTTGCTCTAAATGCTTTTTATTCGGCTTCGTACTGTTATTTTTCAAATAACCAGTTCTATGGTCTTGTTTTATTTTTTCTATCACACTGTTTAGCATACTTCAGCACTGGAGTTCTCAATAACACATTCCTGTTCACTCTGTGCTTCAGTCAAGGATACAGTCTGGTACACTGCCGATAGATGTGGTAGGAGTTTAGTCTTTGGCATTATTGCGTAGGCACATTTTGTGATCACGCTGACATGTTAGTTATAAAACACTTCTTTGTCCCAATACATGCAGGAGGGAGATTCCGACCAGGGAACCACAACTAGATGCCGACTGCCTCGTTGCAGATGCTGAACCAGATCACAGGCCTTTGCTCAGGTATGAGGGTTGATGTCTTCCCAGGGAATCTGAAAGGCATGTTAGAAGCTTAACATGCTGTGCTCGAAATAGAACTAGCTGAGAGAGAGTAGAAATTATTAACACCATGATAGCGTTATTCTTATGTTTCACTCTCCTCGTGACTATTTCAATCCTACTGTGTTGTATGGTTCTGGTTATTGCGGCTCACGCCTTAATATCTAAAATGCAGTCATTTTATTAAAACAATATATAAAACTTAAACTGCCTTTGTCATTTGTATATGAGATCATACTGTAAATGAGAGAGCTGGTTTGGATCTGAGTGACCACGACTTCTCTGAGAAGTTCCAAAAATGTCATGCGCTCGGCTGCCCAATCATCTCTTCCCCGTGGGAGAAATGAGGCACTGCTAGTTAGCCGGAGCATAACCGGGTTTAGGGTGACAGAGGTCCTTCCAAGTGGGTCAGACTCAGTCCCCCACACCGTGAACGATCCTGCTGCCTAGAAATCCAGTAGTCTCATTTAGGATAATGAGAGCCCACGCGACACCCCCAAGGGGGGCAGAAATGGCCATAAAACACATGTCCCCCAAAGGGGAGTGACCCTTGCCCAAGGGGCCGCCCCCCTAACCACTAAACACGCACACATTCACTGTGCCTTGTGGCTAAGTGTCTACTGCCCCCCTTTGGGGGCAAATGGGCCTAAAAAAATAGGCTGATCTGCCCGCAAGGGGGCAGAAATGGCCAACAGTTCTATGCCACCCTTGTGGGGGGTGTCCTTGCCCAACAAAAATACACAAATAAATAAACATCCCTGGTGTTCCAGTGGTTTCTGCCGCCCTTGGGGGCAGATCAGCCTAAAAATAATATGCAGATTTGCCCCCAAGGGGGGCAGAAATGACCATAAAACACATGCATCCCCCAAAGGGGAGCGACCCTTGCCCAAGGGGCTGCCCCCCATCTACTAAACACACACACACACACTATCCCTGATGCCTAAGTGGCTGGGCCTAAAAAAAAAAGGCCAACAGTTCTATGCCCCCCTTGGGGAGGAGCCCCTTGCCCAAGGGGGTGCCCCCTCACACAAATAAACATATTAACAAACATCCCTGCCGTTCTAGTGGTTTCAAAATAATAGGCCAATCTGCCCCATAGCTTGTTTAAGCCTCGGCCCTGGGGTGGGCCTGTCCCAGGGGCAAATACAAGTAATTGAGTTGTGGAGAGTGGTATATGAGGCCCCCCTCTGCATGGGCCCCTCCTCCCCATGGCTGATACTCAAGGTCATTAACAGCACTGGGGACCACCAACTTCCTGGGGCTAGGCAAATATATGAGGGGGGCCACGTGAACCCCTCCTTGGCCCATTTTTAGCCCTGGGGACCACCACCTTCCCGGGCTATGCCAAAACATGAATGGGGAGGGAGCAGGCCAGTCCCTGCAGCCAATTCCATCATGCATGGCCAAATGCCAAAAACCAGGGCCTGCGGTGAAGCCCTGTTAGCCATGCGCGGCTAGAGTAGGATTTAAATAAGGTAATTAAATATTATGTTACTAAAAAAACAGGAAATTCACTAAAATAAACAAAGGTTACAGTGATACGATATAGTTAAGAAGTAGAATAAAAAAAAACCTTAGTAATTCACTGAAAAAAAGGCTACAGGGTGTTACAGTTAGGTTCAAAATGTACACGTACAAAACCATAGAAATCCAACAGTTATAGTTATACTTATCTCGGGAAACTGTCACTCGTGTCCTAAGGTAAGTTTAATTTGCACCCTCACCATGCACTACTACTTACCCAACATATTACATCAGTAATGACATTTTGTATGACATCATTTATAATATAAATGCAATATTTGAAATAAAATTAGTGATGACAAAACTGTGCAGGTAGGCGGTGCAAGTTTGAGTTTCTTTGTGCCAGCTTTTTGTGACCCTGTACCCACAAAGAAGGTCAGTCAGCTGACCCTTGGAGTTCACTTGTCAATCCTGGGTATAAGTATGTAAGCAGGACCAGCTCATGACACAGGTTGCCAACAGAAGGCTCCCTCCTTTCCTGTTCATCCTCAAGTCTATTCGCGTCACAAGGAGCTAAGGGTGAGGTATCAGTTTTGTACAATGCACTAGCTAGTGGGTAAGCATTACTCCTGGGCAGTCCTTAGCCAATACATCAAACAGAACATAAGGGGTCTAGCAAGATCCTTAAAAAACATTCAATATCAACATTAACACTTTAATTGTTATCCTCTATATCGTTTCTTTCCAGCATGTGTTATTTTAAAAGTTTTCTATAAAGTGGATATCTCTTTTATTTACACCCATCAACATATATAGCACAACACTTATTAATACAATATGTAGTTTATTCTAAGTACAAAATGTATTGCTAGTCAGGTCTCACAGTCATATGCCATTATCAGACACAATTTGCCCCACTGGGAGGATCCTGACTTCCAGAAAAGTTTTCAAGACAAAACATTGAGTACTCCACCACAACTAAAACCAGAGCGGCAGCCCGATGACAACAGCAGTTTCTTGGACACCGACTTAGGACTTTTTTTGCTTGAAGTTTTTCTCCCTTCATAGTTGAGAGCCTCAAGCTTCCCATTGGAAGTGAGGCTACAACTAAGATCCTGTCCTTTGACCAGGCACTGTAGAGTCCTTTTTTAAATCCAGCTGGCCCCTCTTCCTGGCGATAAGCTCCTCAAGAACCTTTTCAGGATAAACAACTAAGTGAGAAGGTCTACTTTCCATCTGGTTTAGCCTGGTCGCTGTATCCATACAGTGTTCCATTTCAGTCAGCCATAACATTTGACTTTGACAAGGTCTAGAGCAACCAGATACCCATGGTAGATGATTTGCATATTTTGGGACTAGAGAAACCTAAAACGTGTTGGAACGTTATTCTATTTTGCTTTATAATTTTAACTGTTTTGGTACTGATAAATGATTTACACTTTTCTCCTAAGTTTAGCCTGTTTGCTCTGTGTTACAGCTACCAATGGTTGAGCTCAGGTTTAATTTATTTAAGCTAACTAAAAGTTAGAATAGAGCCAGTATTAACTGAATTGGGATTACAATCCAATTTAATTAATAAACCACCTTCTCACAACTTTCGGAATCCATTGGTGCACAATTCGCACATCAACATTAGGACAGTACAATAAACTCTGAGCTTATAAAATGGAACAAGCCAGTGAGATGGGGATTTAGAAACTGGGTTTGCAGTGGAGGTAGCTGAAGTAGTAGAGGAAACAATGGTACCTCCAAAGCGAATGCTGACAACAGTGTAAGAAATAGCATTGTTGATTGAAGTCATACACAGGCAACAACCACAGTCCTTGCCAGGCGGAAACAAAAAGGTTAGTAAGTTAACCTGAGCTTAAACCTCTTGTAGCTTGGAACAAAACAGTCAGGCTTAACTTTGAGGCAGTTTGTAAAGTATTTATGCAACACACAAAAATTAATAAATGAAAACACAACACAACAAAACTCCTAATCCAACCTAGAACAAATTAGTACATTTAAAAAATGAAAGTATACCAGAACAACAAAAATACATTCAGTAGAACCAGAGATTTTGAATTTTAAGTTTTTTTGTGAAAATAGGGCCTAAAAGCATACATTGCTGTGGTCAGCTGGTGGCACTAGACCAGGGATCAGTCAAGTTCAGGCTGACCTCAATGGAGTGCGAGTCAGATATAGGGACCAGGTTAGTTCTGCTGAAAAGTTAACCTTCTCAAGTCCTCCATAACGAGTTTTGTTCACTCTGAAGGAGATCACGAGGAGGAGACTTTTGGCACAAAGAGCAGGTTGAGTATTGCTAGTCATTAGGAGGGAGAACACATGCACTTTCCACTGATTAGCAGGGGAAAAGTTTACAGAGTCCTAGATGACAAAAAAAATGAGTTCAGAAAAGGAAGACAAAGGAAGACAAAACTCTTGGGTGACAATGGAGAAAGGGCAAAGTTCAACAAACAGTAATGGAAACTACAGGCCAAGCAGGATGCCATCACCATGCCTTTTCATCTCTCAGCATTAGAGCATATGTAAAGCAGCTGTGATCCCCCTTTAGAGTTTAACATTTGGCTGTGCAGTCTCCTGACCAGACAAGCTACCCGAGAGGGAAAATTGAACTACAGGTATGTTTAGAATCACACTCTTCTAAGCAAATTGCAATATGTATGACTCCTGAGCCAAAAAAAACAACTTTGATTGTTGATTAGTAAGTATAAAACCTTTGTCAGCAATGCATGAATTTGTAAAAGATGAGAAGTTTGCATGTGTGGGACAAATAATACGTTGGCTTTGTTGGAATCAGAACAAATGAAGTCAAGCATAATGTTAAAAAAGAAGTCGAAGCAGGCTTTAGGTACTGGTTAAACAAAGCAACTATAAACGTCTATTGGAATGCAATAGAAATGTCCATGTTTCTACACCATTTGCCAGAGCACCAGTCTCCTAAGAATAGTTTTTTTAGTTGAAACATTTTTATTAAGATAAAGATTAATAAATAACAAAAATTTGTGAATAACAATTTTTTAAGTAAATGGAGTGATAGCAACAAACTTAACCACAACAAATCAAATAAATCATGTACAAATAGAATGTACTTAATAATATAGACAACTGTACGTAAAACAAATTGTGGCAATGTAAAACAGAAGACATTTGAAAGAAAGGAGAAAAGAGTGAGAAAAGAAAGAAAGAGAAGAATAAGTAATATCTGGATATAATAAGTATAAAAATGCATACAATAATAATTATATAAAAATAAATTGCACCACAACTTTAGATAATATATAATAAGATCATACTATGAGTGATAAAACAATGAAAACAAAAAGTAAAACATGTTTTGTATGAAAAAAGGAATATTTAGCAGCATGATTAATAAACTAAAGCCTGAAAGTAGCACAATCTGCTGAAATTAAAGACTTCTTAATGAAGGATCTTAGTAGGCGATGATAAACATAAAGTTAATGGTTCCCATAATTTTTCCCCATTTGGTCGCTAGTGAAGTTGATGATAGATTGTATCGATCCCAACGGTGATTGTGATACACTAAATTCCACCACTGCAGATAAGAAACATTTTCAGTAGACTTCCAGTTAGAGGTAATTACCTGGTTGCTATAAGTAGATCTATTAATTTATGACACCTTTTGTTGTGAAGTCAGAGATTACTCAAACTATCTAAGAAATGTGCATTGATGGAAAAGGGAACATGAAAACCAGTGATGTTTTCAATAGTATACCAAACATTTTCCCAGAACTGGATAACTTTGGGGCATAAAAAACATATAAATATAAGTGCAAGAACTAGAGTTACCTTGCCAACCAGTGTCGGTTTTAAGTCTTTTTAGTTTAAAAAGGTGTGTTGGTGTATAAAACAGTCTAATGTGTAAAAAAATATAAAGTTTCAGTATTTTATCCCACATTTGTTGCCATAGAGAGATAGGCCAGTCAGAAAGTAAATCCTGTTCCCATAACATATCTGTTTTTTGATTTAGGCCTATCTACTAGAGGAGTTATGAGCATTTTATATGTAAGTGCTGCTTTGGAATAGGTTATGGTGGGACCTGGGGATGGCTGTAAATTGGTTTGGAGTAAAAAGGAAAAAGAAAAAGTTGTTAGTGTATGTGAAAGAAGGAGTTTCAGAACCTGTTATTGCTCAATACATGTGGGAGATACCTTTTTGTAACCAAGTACGCCAAAAAAGTGGTTTGCCGTTATACAAAAGATGTTTGTTATACCAAATAGGACTATGTAAAAAGTTTTCACTTGAAGAAGAGTTAGTGATAATATAAGGTTCAAAAAGAGAGCATGAGAATGAAAGCAAGGATGGTGTCCAATATTTAGGGGGCTGCAACATACTGTATATAGGACATCTTCATGAAGGGAGGGACAAATTAAAGCTTGTTCTAATTGATACCATAGCTAGCTTGGTTTCAGACTGCAAATCATTTTGAAAACTTCCTTGAGAATGCTTAATAATAGATGCTTTATGATAAAGGCAAAGGTTGGGAAATGTAACCCCCCAAATTCTTAGGTAACTCTAAACTATTTAAAGAGGTACAAGGGGTTCCCCCATTCCATAAGAATTGTGATAATATCCTATTGATTAACTTAAAACAGTTTTCAGGTATTTTGGAAGGCAACATCAGTAAACAAAAATTAATTATTGGGAGAAACATCATTTTAATAATATCAAGACTTCCCCACCAAGATAAAAAAAAAAGAGGAGACCAATTTTGGGACAACTTAGTGAATTTGGAATGCATAACATCCATATTAATTTTAATAGTGTCTCTGAGGTTATTATGATATAATATTCGTAAACATTTAATTTTATCAGGATGCCAAGCCAAAATTTGGTTCTAAGAAAATATGGATTTAAAGGCATTATTTCAGATTCATCTATGTTAAGTTTAAATCATGAGACATTTGAATATTGATGTACTTGATCAAAAAAATATTGGAGGGAGGATTCTGGTTTGGAATTACATAGTACAATATCATCATCATAGGCAATAAATTGAACATGGGCATCTTTATAATAAAAATCCAGAAACGTTGTCAGAGTGTTGGAGTCTTTGTAAAAAAGGTCCCAATGCAAATATGAAGAGCAACGAGAATAAGAAGCATCCATGTTGTGTGCCCCTATTTAAAGAACAGTTTGGTGATTGAATTCCATGAACTAACACAGAATAGAGAGGAGAAGAGTGTAATAATGATTAATTTAATGAATCCTGCACCAAAGCCATGCCAATGTAGGGCCTGAATCATAAATTTCCAGTTGACTCTGTCAAATGCTTTTTCAGTATCTAAAGCTATCGCCGCAAAAGACTGTTTGAGTTTGGGGGCCTTACAACTAATATTTAAGCAGACACATGAGTTATCAACTATATTCCTACCTTTGACAAAACCAGACTGTTCGACCTCAATTAAATTAGGTATAAAATCACTTAATCTAATGGCAAGTGCCTTTCCATAGATTTTACACTCTGTATTTATGAGAGAAATGGGATGATCATTTTTACATTTAGATAAATCTCTTTCTTTTTTAGGGATGACACAAATCATTGCTTCTGTGAAGGTACCAGATGAATTGTTATTGGAGACAAAATAATTAATTAGTTTAAATAATTGAAAAATAATTAGGCTTGATAATTGGAGGTAGAATTCTACAGTAAATCCATCAGAACCTGGTGCTTTACCAGCTGGAAGACTTCTGACTGCTATAAGTAAATAATCTAATCTTGGTGGAGCATCTAAAAGAGACAACTCTATTTGAGGATGAGAGAAATAATTACTTATTAGGTCTTCGGAAGGTATAGATTCTGTAAACATTTGCACAATATCTGTATCCTATAAAAAAGTATCTCCTAATGAATTGATAATGGATTTAACAGAACTCTTTTCCTTTGTACCTTCAATATAATTAGCTAAAAGAACATCAGATTTATTCTTACCCCCATAATAGCGTGCATTAATTTTTAAAAGAGTCCTACATGTCTTTTCTGTTATAACTTTATTGAAATGTATGTTCCAGTGCTTTAATATTACTTAAAATGGAAGCTGATTCTTTTCCCATAATTTTCGGTTTGTTGGAAACACGATTGATAATAAAACCTCTGAAGGCAGCTTTAAAAGCATCCCAAACAAATTGAAAGGAAGTTCTCCCTGTGCCATTGTTGTCAAAGTATTCAAGGACAAATTCTTTAAATGCAGATATGAAATTTTTATCCGAAAGCAAAGTATTATAAACCTCCATCTAGATTTGGGGGAAGAATTATGGGGAATGTCTTTATCTGTAGAGACCAGGGCATGATCTGAGATTAAGATAGAACCTATATCTGAATGTAAAATGGATTGTGTAAAATGTTTATTGAGGAAAATATAATCTATTCTAGTTTGGGATCTATGGGGATTAGAATAGAAAGTGTAGTGTGGATGAGAAGGATGAGCTAATCTTCAGGAACCTGAAAGAGCATTATGTTTAACTGTGTGTATAAAGGCTTTATGTGTGTTGTTCTAAATAAATGTAGTTGTAGATTTTCTATCTAGAAAGGGATGAAGAATAGTACTAAAATCCCCCTCTAAAATGAGGTTATCGGTATGATCTTCTACAGTCTTTTGGGATACCTTTTTTCAAAAGCTAGGATCTGGATTTGTAGGGCCATACACGTTCATAATGGTATATAAAATGTTATGTAGTTTAAATTGGATAATGCCCCAAGCATCCTCATCGTCAGTTTCTTGGTTTACAAAATTAATATTTAATCTTTTATGGCAATGGATTGCTACACCATTTTTTTCCTTGAACTGATGGGGAAAGATATATGTCCCCCACTCATGCTTCTTAACCTTGTGTAAATCTGTATTTGTAATATGAGTTTCTTGAACAAGCGCTAGATGGAAATGTAAACGAGAAAGACGAGAGGGCACTCGTTGACATTTAACTAGGTTCTTCAATCCTTTAACATTCCAAGTAGTAATTCTCAGCGGTGTGTCATGTGAAGTCATCCATAAACATTAGAAATATTTCTTAATTCCTTTAAGACAAACATAAGAAGTTTCAGAATTGAAGAAAGTACTTGTGAGAAAATCCTGATCAAGTAACAGAGATAAAGAAAAGGAGAGAAAAAGGGTAAACACGCTTGAAAAGCATATTAGGAGAGAAGGCACCTCAGGGAGAAACAACCTTAGTTGCAGTGAGAACCTAAAAGTAAAAGAGATATATCTCAAAGGATACAGAGTGTGGATTGTCAAAAAGAATGGGACCAAACCCAGCGAACAAGACCTTAGTGGTATTAATGACAAGTGAAGAAGAACCACGTTATATATGAAGTAATAATGAACAGGGGTTTAAGACAAATAGAACAAAAATGAATAAATACAGGAACATGAGGGAAATAAAATGTTAGTGAACTTACCGGAAATAACAGAGGTAGGAATATGTGTTGAACAGCAGACGACCACAACATATGAATGACACAGGAGACAAAAATTCCAGAGTGATTGACACTAGAACAAAGAGGGCAAAAAGTTAAAACACAATATTTAAATAAACAAGATATTATATAATATCAAGAAGAAAGGATTGTATAGAATGTAAGAAGTAGAAACAGTATATTAAATGCAACCATTTATTATTATTTAGCTGTAGCTCCATGTTCCATATCCTCATGGCAATGCTAGCTAAGGAAATCTCATAGTTTAGCTGGATCTTCAAATGAATAAGATGTTTCTTTATAAATTATCTTAAAAATGCAAGGATGAAGTAAGCTGTATTGTATATTCAGAGTTTTGAGTTGTGGCCAAAATTCCAGAAAATGTTTTCACCTGGCAGCTGTTACAATAGAGACATCTTGAGAGATGAACACCCTATGACCAGACCCTTGTAGAATCTGAGCAGACCATGATCTTTTAACTGGACAATAGAAGGTAGTACCCGTTCTGAAAAAGAGATCGTATTTGGTCCTTCTGAGTTATCCAGGATACCATATAAACAAAAGTTATTCCTTCTATTCCTGTTTTCTAGATCCTCACTGACCCACTTGGGAAGTTTGATTTCCTTAGTGAGTATGTCCACGTTTGGAATGGATTGCCCGAGGTCAATAATCCTTTGTTCTGTTGCAGTAATAAGGTTGCCATTAGAAGATAATTTATCTTCAATTCGTAGAAGTGAGGTGTTAGTGTCTACCACAAAGGGCTTCAAAGCTCTGAACTCTTCAATAGCATCATCCAAAGTGAAAGGTGATGTTGACTTTGGAGGTGGTTCCTTGTCTTTCTTATGTCATTTAACTGTAGTAGGAAGTTTTTGGGGGTTGCACCAGATGATGAGGTCAAGCAACCCGTTCCTGTGCCAGTTGCTCCTTCCATTAGAATCAATAAAGACTTGGGAGCTAAATTTGATAAATGAACCTTGGAATGGGCAATAATCTTAGAAGAGAAGGGAATAGAAGATTCTTTATCTTTTTGCTTTGGCGGTTTGCCCATGTATGAAAATAAGTTAATTTATCAAGTGGAGCCAAAGTGTAGTTTTGTCTTCCAATTGATATGAAAACAATTGCAGCTACTGTAGATAAATAGCAATAATAATATGAAGCAATTAGAAATGAGTGTCTTACTAGTAGACTTTGTAGACATGAATTTGAAGACCAGCAGACAAACTGTATTTCACCTCAGGAATTCTGACAAAAAATGGAGGGTAGTTGTGAGCACATCACACTCTTGAGCTGGTATAAAAAAATGCAGCCTACAAAAACAAAATAAAACATGCCATGTGAAGGTTGTTACCTTCCGACAATGAATTCCATGTTCAAAGCATCACCAAATCTAGAAATATTGAAATATTGCTTCATTTAACAAAAAAAAATGCCAAGGTCAACTGGGAGGTTGAGAGTCGGTGGCCATCTTGAAAGGCACTCGCAACGTGCTCCTGTCTCCTAACAAATGTATCCGGATGAGAGCAGTAATTGAGGTCTACACTACCATTAATCCAATGAGGATTTGTCTTCACAAAGTTCTCGTTGGTGAAGGCAAGACAGCTGTCACCCCTTCGGCTTATTCAGTAACAAGCATTGTTTTGTCTATTATAATGCATGGTATTACTATTGTTATATTAGATTTGTACATTTTCTGGATTACATAGATCTGTGTGCACATCAGAGAACATTTAAGAAAGCACAAATAGGGGAGGAGTCTGGCCGCCAATGAAGATGTTCGCCAATGAAGAGGGCTGCCTGATCCCAGAGCTCTGCCATGTTGGGAGAGCCTGGGACGACCAGCACTGACACCATGCGGTCTCTAACCACCATTCTCCCCACAGTAGAGCCCGGACATGCAGTGATGACAGGGGAGCGACACTGAGTCTGAACAATGGCCACCTGTGGTTGGTTAGAGCCACATGGCATTGCGGCCTGGCCAGGGAGATCTCATTCAGCCCTGAGGATGGTACTCTTTAAAGGGCCGTGTGATGCAGCACTGCAAACCAGCATGCATCGAGTCACTTAGGCCCCTGCTGAGCTACTGCTGGGCCTCCACAACCATTCCTAGAGGAATAGGGGGCCATGCTGAGGAACTGTTGTGCCCCCAGACACCTCTCCTCACCGCCTGGATACCTAGCCCCCAGAGCTGGGGTGAATCTCTGAGTGCAGCAAATGGGCAAAGAACAGCCTATCTAGCTCGATTGCCAGCAAAACCTGAATGGCCACACAGTGTACATTTCCACTGCACGATCCACTGTTGGGCTATGACTGGACCCCAGCGGCCATTCCTTGATGACAGGAGAGACCCAAAGATGGCCTGCTGCACCCCAACCATCCCACCTCATGGCACTTTTCCAACACAGACTGATGGCATCTGTGAAGCAGGGACATGGATTACTATTGAAGACTACAGCCTGACCTGATCTGCACACTGAGCTGAGCGCAACAGTGGCCCCTAAAATTCAAGGAGGGGCTAGGGCCCACACTGGACATTGTGCCCTGCTTCCTCATGACTGCACCTCACGACAGTGAGACCCCCTTCCATGCTGCTAGTCATATGTGAGTGATTTATCCTGGCCTGATTCACCCTCAAGGCTGGTGGCAACACCACTACATTGCAGGCATATGAGGTAACTCTTGGTGATGCCAGCTCTTGAGCACGGTAAGTGCAGCACTTGTGGGGTGACAGCTTTGCACACTAGGAACTGTAGGTCCTTCTGACCTGTTGCTATGAGCACCACAGGGGACAGCACATGGGATGTGCAGCACATGGTGCTGTGGGGCCTCCTTTAAGTAGGCTTCTGACTTTGATTCAAATCACCATTGTATTTGCCAGAACAGTTTATTCTGGTGGGGTGCCTGGACCCCCATCCCTCACTCTGGGCCTGCTTTCTATCAGGAGTGCTGCACATTTGCTGGTGATGGCCTCTTCGATGCACTTGGCACTTGACACTGGAGCTCCAGCAACGGGACAGCTACTTACACCAGGTCCACTGGAGACACTCTGCCATCGCCTCCCATGCAGTGGGCTTCAGTTCACCCAAGGGCAGTCCTAGCTACAGGTGGGATGGAGAGCACCCAAACCCTGCCCTTTCCCATCTGGTGGCTTTTGTGCCAGAGAGGGTTTATGTATGGCCCCCTCCCACTAATGTCCCACTTCGGTGCCCTCACCCAGCTTTAGTGCTCTGGCCCCTTGGAGTATGGATCTCCTCACACTGTCCTCTTTTGGGACAGTTACCTGTTCCTATCCCCCAGTGTCTGATAGTTGACACTCCACCTGTCACAACCACACCTATCCAGGTGTGGTTCTGACAGGTGGAGTGTCAACTATTCGCTATCCAGAACAGGAGTCTACTTGGCCCACAACGGCCTCAGGAAGGTGGACCAGGCAATTGCCTTTCACAAAGGTGGTCTCTTAAACCAAATCTACATCCTCTCCATTGGGCCCTCATGCTCAAGGAAATAACAGCAGTGGGGCACAGGCTAGAGTCCATGGACATGAAAATGACCGACCTGGTGGTCGAGATGAAATCGATCCGTGCTGAAATATTCGGCTTCCAGAACAAGGTGGAGGCCCTGGATCACTGCCTATCCTCTCTGGAATCTAGAGTCAAGCTTCTCTCAGACAGGGACCAGGTGCTTAGCACCTTATGAGATAAGATTGTTGACCTTGAAAACCAGAGCCACAGAGACAACATCTGCTTATTCGGCACCCCTGAGAATGGACAGGGCAGAGATATCCAAGGTTTTCTTCCTGATTTCATGCCCACCATCCTGGGCATCACCTTTTCACCCCCACTGGAAATTTAGAGAATGCACAGGATACAGCTGTGATGACCTCTGGCTCTAACAGCCATCAAGCCCATCATTGCCTGTCTCCTCAAGCAGAAGCAGGCACAGCAGATCCTGGCAGCAGCAAAAGCACACAGACCGTATGACTTAGGTCACAAGATACAAATAATAACTGACTTCTCCAAAGAGACTAATGATAGGTGGGGGCCTTTCCTTTGCCTCCTGCCACAACTCAATAAGTGAAACATTAAGTTCAGCCTCTTTGAAATGGTGTGTATGTGGACCAGCATGGATGGTGTTTTGCTTTACTGCTGACCTAGCCAAAATACACACACTGAAAAGAGTCAAAAAGAATCTCTGAAATGCACTTCTTAGACTAAAGAGGACATTTATTAAATCACTCTGTAAGGCTCGTGAAGGAAGGTCAGTAGAACCGAAAGTGCACCTTTAAAATGTGTGCAACAATAAAGTGAGAACATGTAAAAAGAATCTTCAATTTATAAACAGCAAATACACATGCAAAGATACAAATACCTATATATTATTATTAAAAAATTATAAAAATTATTAATTCATCACAATGGGGCCCATCTGGTTCTTCATCTTTCTCATAGTAGCTTCAAGCCATAGACTCTGAGATCAGCTGCGGAAGAGAGAGAGAGATATCTACCCTCATGGGGTGTCAGGCATTCAACGTCAAAATCCTGACCAAAGTCTCTGAATCTCCCACTGTCAATCCTGGGTCTCTTATATACCTTAAACAAGCCAGAGGGGGGAGTTTTAGAAAATCTCCCACCGCTCACTGTTATTCAAAGCTACTTCAGGTCAGCTTTGAAAGAAACACGTTGGAAATAGGCAAGTTCACAAGGTGTCCCTCCCAAAACTAAATCGTTCCCTACCGTACCATAAACATCATTCTAGTACATCCTTATCTTGCTGTCTGATTGAGTCCTCCACCTTATGTCCTAGCCCTTGGTAAGAAAGAACATGCAGACATGTAGAATGAAAACATGAATGAAAAAACATGTTGCATACCATGTTTTGTATGGAAAAATACTTGCACCTTTAACGTGGCTGTGAAGATAAGGTTAAGCTGAATACAAAATGGAGTCTGTAACTTGTGACCACTAATGTGACGGTGGACAGCTAACCCAAGTGCAAAGTGGTGTGACATGGAATCAGTGGTCAAAACACAAATATCACTATACTCTACCCTTTGACCTATGACTCGCATACCCAATAGGTGTAAAATCAACCTCTTTCGGTCTAAACAATGCAAGCAAATTAGGAATACATTGTACACAGCAATATAATGATATAATAAGAGCTATTACCACAAAAATTCTACCCAAAACCTTGCGCAATTGCCCAAAATCAGGTAACTACTGAAACAACCAGTCCCACCATCCCTGATCCATATCCTGTTTTACTCCTTTCACTAATGTATGTAGTGTATCAATGTGGGCCTGGATAGATTTAGAGTGGTCCAAAAGGTTAAAATAACACATGCCTTCAAAATCCCTACACCCATGATTGAGTTTTAACAACAGATAGTCTAAGGCAGCCCTGTATTGTAATGCAGCTTTTCTAGTGCCACGCACATCTAAAAATGCAGATAAAGAAATGGAAGTATGTTTAATGTTTTTAACCATTAGACATGCTAACTTATTGATCAGTCTGTTATAATATTCAGCTAAGCCAGGTACGCCTACAAGAGAAAGACTTAAGCTAATATATTCGGATTTGGATACCAATTGGATATGTGAATCGCAGTCTTCATTTAATTGCATAGTGTCTCTAGGAAAATGAGTATGTATAGAGTTAGATGGAAACATCATGAGTCCCAGGTGTGTAAAAGTACACGGTCCACCTGTTATGTTAGCTGGGATGTAGGTAAAAGTGAGGTTCCCACACAAGAACAGCCAGTCAACTGGCAACTTGATATGTTTAATGTGACTGACAACAGTCACCAGATGATGGCAAGCCATATGATTAGATACATTCTTACAATATTGATCCGTTAAGTAAAGGCATAAAACTTTGTATTCCCACGGTATGTTTTGAGAAGTTGATGTGCAATTGAATGCATTTCCGACATCACAAGAATTGCAGGACATCTAGTAACAAATGTCACCAGTAGTAATGTTGTATGTAATTATCTGAGTGAGATTGTCCCACTTCTCATCGGTCACTTCTTGACAGTCCCTGCAATTCTCATAGGGACTGAAGTGGGTTTCCACATCATGTCCTTGCAAATCTTTATCCTGGTTAGTGGCATTGAACATTTCTAACAAGATGCTGGTTGCTGTTGGTATGGCGATTAAACAGGTTGACAAAACATCCACTGCGCTTCTCATGGCACCCACGCAGCAGTCAGATCTGTTGAGCATGGTCTGCACCTAATGAATCCATATATTGTCATTCAGATGTAATAAAGGTGTTGCACAATGTGATCAATCGATCAGGTTGAAGTTGGGGGTGCTGGGTCCCTCCCGACCCCACACCCATATACCTGGAAGGAGACCACACAGCACACTCACAGCATGGGCAAGCTGTAGTATGATGTGTAAAAGAAACTAGTATGATCATTCTCAAAAATAACATTTGTCAGCTGGGATATGTTCCCATTTTTCCTTTCCTGGATTCATGACCAGCAGGACATTATTGGGGCCCTATGCTATAATTTCTATGGGTTCTTGAGGGCCATTTTGGGATTCCACCCACACTTTAGTACCAGGGCGTTTGTCAGTTGACCTAAAACCTCCCTTCCTATGTACAATAAGAAGAGCTGGGGCAGTCCCCTTGCTCACCAATCCTCCTTACACTGCAAATTATGACAAGTTGGGCAATTTTGTCTCCGCTCTGTATGAATAAATCAGCTTCTCCACTGTTCAACAGAATAGCTTTAATTTCTCCTTGGTAATCTGCATCAATCACTCCCCCTAAAACCTGAATACCTTTGAGGGCAAACCCAGATCTGGGAGCAATCAATCTAAAATGCTCTGGGGGAATCTGTATTCCAACACCTGTTTCACACAGTGTCATGTCTCTTAGTTTCTGTCTGTACGCTTGTAAAGCATGCAAGTCAAGACCTGCAGATTCGGGTGTGGCTCTGTAAGGAGTTTTATTTCCCAGTACATGATGGTATTGGTGGCCACACGTGGTTATATTTGCAAAGATGGAGTTAACATTCGCATCAGGGGTGTTTCAGCATTTGTTAATGGTCTGTTATTCAGAAACTAGAGTGCTTCATTTAAATGCTCTCTCCAGTTTTTCAAAGTCCCATCAGATAATTTTTGCAACTGAGCTTTTAGTAAGACATACATTCTTTCAATCAGTCCTGAGGCTCGTGGATAATAAGGGTTATGATAAATCCACTCTGGACCTGGAGTGGTACTCCATAGTGTAACATTAAAAAGTCCAAAGTTCTGATGGTGTTGTCCTGAGTGGCAAGTTTGCAAGGGACAGCAATCAGGTACCTAGAGTAAGTGTCCAATACGGTGCAGGCGTATTGACACCCACGACTTATCGGTAGTGGTCCAATGTAATCACTTTGCCATATCTGTCCTGGTAACTTTCCTCTCCCCAATTGACCTTTGACTGTTTGTGGGACATATATCTGTTGTGTGTGCTGACAAATAGGAAATTGTAGAACCACGGTTTTTATCAAATCTAGGGGAATTTGCATCCCTCTAATGTCAACCCACGTTTAAGTGGCTTTTTCTCCCAGTTGTCTACATTTTTGGTGCACCCATTTAGCCATCCCACCAAGTCAGAATCCTGTGCTGCCACTTCTGCCTCTGAAAGTTGGCTTTGTCATCTGCCAGGGAATTGAACCAGTGTTCTAGTGAGTCAATGCGACAATTGGCATCTACATGATATACTGTAACTGTACTTTGTTGTAGCATTTCCCAAGTTTCTTGCCACAACTCTTTCCCCCACACCTCCTTTGAGTGGATAAACCAGTTATGTGCATCCTACGTGGGAAGCCAGGTGGCTAACCCATTGACAGTGGGACACGAATCAGTGTAAATATGACCAGTTCTAGGCAGCTCTTGCTTTACAGCCTGATACACAGCATACAACTTGTAGTGGCCAACAACATTTTGGTAACTGGGTTGTATGACACCGCTTTCCAATGTCTTTTGGTACCCACGTATTTGGATGAACCATCAGTAAACCATACATGCTTCCTATCCTCGAGGGACAAGGATTCAAATAGCATGCCCTAACTCACTGGTGTCTCTTTTACCTGTGGTACCTCCTGAACCCTCTCCTCATCCTGTACAGGGGCTTGTGATACTGTTCATGTGGGGCTACAGTGCCTGCCGGTCCTACTCGAGCCCTGTCTTGTATGTACCATTTCCAGCATATGATACTAGCCTCTTGTGCACGTCCTATATGGAGAGATTTAGGTGAACTTATCACCCACTGCATGATTGGTATTTCAGGTCTCAGAATTACATTGTGACCTAGTGTTATTTGCTCAGTATCCAACAGGAGCCCTCCCCAGAGTCTGTTAATTTCCTAGTCCAGAACCCACGGGGCACCCTTGTCCTTCCTTGTTTTTGTCACATACACCAATTTGCATATTGTCCCTGAACAGTTACATGTAGCTCAATACTACAAAAACAAACCAGTGGTGCACACCAAGCAAAACAATATCTCTACTTAAGAGATAGTCAAATATCTTGAAGAGACCAATTAACATATCATAATAAATTCCCCTAGAATGCTTGTTTGGTCCTCTCTCTTCCTTAAATGAACTAAACATTCATAAATCTGACCAGAACATACTGTACACAAATATACAACTGACCAAAAGAAGAATATGTCCATGCGAATATAAGTTTTAATACAAAAAGGAAAAATCTTCTTAAATACATAAACATATACATATATATACAAAACATGAAGAAAATAAATGGATAGCCATCAGCCGACACGTGTTTCGTCCTGACTGGACTTCTTCAAGGCTGAGAAAATCACAACAGACAACAATCAATACACGACAAACATATATATACAATTTTACACAAAAGTTAAAACATATTTACATTTTATCCTATTGTTTTCCAAAATCACCAAACAAAGGTATTCTTTTGGTCAGTTAGGTGTCCAAAATATTCTATACAAATCATATTTATAATATTGATTTGAATCTAAACCAGAAACTACACAGGAAGAGAAGAGAACCACCACCACATAGTTTTAGTGGCAAAGTGTTATTTAATGTCCAAAGATATAGCATAGAATACTACCCACGTCTCAAAAAATTGGTATATCAAAGCCATATCCAAAGTTCAACATGCCACATGCACACCCAAGTGGAAAAAGACTTCTCTTTTGTTGGCATTCTAACAGTTCATATCTAGAGTTCATATTTAGTTAATATTAGACCGCTCAATGCCTCAAGTGACCCCTCCTTATACCATGGTGTAGAATAATTATGTACCTTTGCTCACTTCTATGTCCGTTATATTCATATCACATCTACCATACTCTATAACAAGAGGGGGGAAAGAAAGACCATTTCATTAACCTCCTTTTGCTTTGTCCAAAAAACTCCTAAAAAATGTGGAAGTTACTCATTATAATGCCATTACTGACCTGTTTCAAAACCACAGTCAATCACATCTTTTCCTTCTTCATAATCAATTTAAATACTGGACATTGCTAGTTTCGTCTATTGGTGAGTCAACTGGAATAAAGACAAATAAAATATCTCTAGTAACCTTTCTACAAAACCAAATAGCCTTTAGTTTCTATCTACGTCCATTCACCTAACAGAATTTATATCAGTGTCTCCATGGTTTCCAAGAATGAAACAAACACATTAATATGGCTCAATTTTTCCATTACTTACACTAAATACCATTACCAACTAACGTGCTATTAACTTACCTATTCACCCCTCTTTCTATTCTTTTTGTTTACTCTCCAAGCCCGTCTGCTGATAAATCTCGGCAAAGAAACGTCGAGGGAAGTATGTGCCTCCTGTAAGTCTTCTGTGGGCCCGAAAATCAATATGAGCCCTTCGCCGGCATTAATGCATGCCGCGTTTTTTCTTCAAAACGCGATCATATATAGCAATGACGGAGGGAATCGTGTGCCCTCCGTTAGTCCTCTGGCTATTGTGTCCTGCTGTAACCCCCGCGCCGGCATTTAAAATGCCGCGTTCAATTTCAAAGCAGGCTGATGAACAGCAAAGACGGACTTCCGCCTGTCCGACAGGACTATGGCGGCCATCTTGAAAAGGGTTCATTACTGAAAATAGAATTACTAAACAGCAAGGAAGGACTTGCCGTCTATTTATGTGTATATATGGCGGCCATTTTGATGTGGCAATTCCAGTCTATGGACATATTAAGTCCAAGGCATACAAGTACGGCGGCCATTATTATATGGCAATTATAGTACATTGTGTTATTCAACAAGTACCCCAGCCACAATGACAGGAGAGATTTCGATACAAAGATCATATGTATCTCCAAACAATCGACGTTTTTACTAAGCCGGCAATCCACTTAAAGTATATGGAAGAATGCCAATTAGATCTATTTGCCAACAAAAGAGATCAATTTTCCCTTAGCTTTCGGACATCAAGTTCCATGATTACAACAAAATAAATGCCCCAAATGTATATAGAAGTGTCAAAATTAATGCACATGCAGAGTGAGGAAGTAAAGAGTCCCCCCAGTATATAGGAAAACTAGGGTGAAAGAAGGAAAAATCCCCCCAAAAATATGGTATACAATGTATATCACCAGAGTAAGTTGCTCATACATATGTATGTTATTCTTCATCAGTAGTATACCCAGTGAATACATTCAGAGGAAATGATACAATTCATCATCCAAGTTCATGCCCATTTCGATCGTTCTCAATTTAATGATCCATTTTGCCTCATTTGTTCGCAAATCCAATGTTCTATTGCCACCCCTAACATTTGTTGGGATGTGATTTATACCCATGTATTTTACTAATGGGACCTCAGTTCCTGGATGTTTATCATTGACATGCCGTACTAATGGTGATGCTGTATCGTAATTTCTTAAGGCTCTGATATGTTCTTGGATTCGTTCCTTTAAGGGCCTGATTGTACTGCCCACATATATCTGGCCACATATACATTCCAATATATATACCACAAATTTTGTATTGCAGTTGATAAAGGTGGATATTTTGTATTTGTCACTACCATTGTAACTGAATTCAGAAGTTTTATGCAGTGCCATGTTGCACATATTGCAATTCCCACACCTATAGAAACCCACAATTTTTTTGGGAAGCCATGTTGCTTTGCTTTCCATTATCGGTGGTAAGAAACTTTTGCAGACTTCATTTCTAATAGTTTTGCCCCTTGAAGAAGTCCAGTCAGGACGAAACACGTGTCGGCTGATGGCTATCCATTTATTTTCTTCATGTTTTGTATATATATGTATATGTTTATGTATTTAAGAAGATTTTTCCTTTTTGTATTAAAACTTATATTCGCATGGACATATTCTTCTTTTGGTTAGTTGTATATTTGTGTACAGTATGTTCTGGTCAGATTTATGAATGTTTAGTTCATTTAAGGAAGAGAGAGGACCAAACAAGCATTCTAGGGGAATTTATTATGATATGTTAATTGGTCTCTTCAAGATATTTGACTATCTCTTAAGTAGAGATATTGTTTTGCTTGGTGTGCACCACTGGTTTGTTTTTGTAGTATTAGAACGGGTTTACTTAGAAACTCGGTTTTACACATCAGGGCAACGATGTGTTTCAGTGTATGAGCACCCATAAGTTTCTTCTTACATAATTCGAATGTGCATTGATTTCAACTAATGAGTTGCCATTTGTTTTTGATTATATATGTTCATATTGAATCCTTGCACTTCAAAAAGTACTAGATCAATGTTGTAAGGGTTGCTGAATAGGCACTCCATAAAATGGCGATGTTTGAAGATGAGAGAGATAAAATTTTTCATGAAATGTTCTTACATACTCCAAATACTAGTAACACTTCCCAAGGTATAGGTAACCATCCAGAAGGTATGAAATCTAAATACCTACGTTTAGAAAAACTGAGGAAACAGGAATTATCCCGATGGTGGGATGCCACGGTTCTAAAAAAATACATTACTGAAAAAAAGGTCCCCCGAGGCCTTAGGGTAATTATTTTCCCTACTTTCGACGATCTGTCAGTCAAACACATGCTGGAGTGGGAACAACTGCTCTTCGAGACTTCGAAGGGCATGATGACAATCTTAATACAACATGCGGAGGAAAAAAGGGAAAAACTACTAAGAGACATACAGGAATTAGAGAATGAAATTAAGGCCCTAAACTTGCCAGATGTTAAAATAAAAAATGATAAGATTTTGAAAGAAATGCTTGACAAACATCAAATATATATCAAGAATAAAAAAATGTCAAAATTACGAAGAGATGATAGAGACTATGAAAGTGGTAGGGTATACACGTTTGCCAGGAGATTTGATAACTTCATCCATAAAGGACAAACTGCAAGTGTGAAGGGCACTTTGGGAACTATAACCAACGAATCTGACTTTTCAATTACGTCAGATGAATCAGACAGCACTAGTGTTTCTAGTGACAATACTAACCTAAATCTCAATGATGACCAAATGCCCACCACTAGTTTTTTACAGGAAGCAAGAAGGTACAGATTAGGAAACAAGAGGTATGCTTACAACCAACCTTTTAAAAATGTAAGGCCAAAACACGTAGAGGCAAAAGGAGAAGAGGAAGCCAAAAATCAGCCAGTGACGGGGATGCAGACCAGAGCAGCAAGGAACAAAATCAAGAACAATTGATATCCACATCCAGTAAAAACATGGTAGATGTCGTACAGGATTGTAGCAGCATCTCGATTGTAAATCTATCTAAACATATTCTTACTGAAGATCAACTAAAAGTGTTAGGTAAAGGATTGGGCTACTGTGTGTCTAATCTTTGTGATATGACACAAGTCCATATCGATTTTTTTAAATTTCTTCGACAATTGAAACTTAAAAAATATTTTGCAGATAAGACAGAAATACATATAGAAGCAACACCTGACACTACAACGAGTACTACAATGAGTAATTATACTATCAAAGATATTGCAGACATTGAACTTTTACTGACTTTGGAAAATATGGATTACAATAACATGGATAGGCTAGACTTACTAAATGACCTTAAAATTGTTCCGGATACATCTCTAAATAGTGGCCTCAAACCAAAATCTATGTTTACCCCCAAGTTACCTGGTAATAACGCCATAGAAGTGTTTGGGAGATTAGTAAAAGAAGATCTGTTTAAACTTCAAAAACAGATCAAATGTGGCAACTTTCATAAATCATTTAATATAACTAACAAACAGAGATTGGCCTTGAAGGAACTGGGGAGCAACCAAGACATAGTGATCAAAGAGGCATACAAGGGGGGAAATATTGTGATTTTAGATAGAGCGAACTATGTTCAAGAAATTGATAGACAATTGGCTGATAGTAGTGCATATTTGAAATTGCAAGGTAATCCCATTAAAAAGATTGTCGATGAATTGGAGAAATTGTTATCTTTATGGTGTGATCAGGGTTTGATTTCCGATCTAGAATTAAAATATATTTTTAATCCTTATCCTACATCACCATGTATATATATTTTACCTAAATTGCATAAAAGTGCGACTTCACCGCCAGGCAGACCTATAATATCAGGAATCGGATCGCCTACGGAAAGACTTTCTGAGTTCATTGATAGCTACTTGCAGCCGATTATCAAAAACATTCCTTCATATCTACAGGATACGAAGGATGTTCTACGTAAACTGGAGGACGTGAATTGGACTCCAGATATGATGTTGGTCACTCTAGATGTATCTTCTCTATATACATGTATCCCCAAAGACAAAGGTTTACAAGCAGTACGACACTTTTTGTCTGGGAGATCGGCATCTCACATGGAACACACTGAAATGATACTGTATATGATTGAATTTACATTGGAAAATAATGTATTTTTACATGAGGGACAATGGTTTAAGCAAGCACAAGGAGTAGCTATGGGCTCACGATTCTCTCCATCGTATGCAAATATGTATATGGGTTTCTTTGAGGCAATACATATTTGGAAAAAGTGCCCTTCTGTATTTACTGATAACATTTTCTTCTGGGGAAGATTTATTGATGATGTCTTAATGATTTGGACTGGATCTGAACAACTATTAATGGAATTCTATGAATATATCAACTGCAATATCTTTAACATTCAAATGACGTATGATTTTAGTAAGAATAAAGTTTGTTTTTTGGATCTAGAGATATCCATCACAGACAACAAGATCCATACAAAAATCTATCGCAAACCAACAGCCTGCAATTCTGTACTACATGCAGAAAGTGCGCACCCCAAAAGTCAAATTTCAGCCATTCCCTTTGGGGAAATGACAAGATTAAAAAGAAATTGTAGTGATCCAAATGTATGTAACATGGAATTAAATAAATTGGAGGATAGGTTTACACAGAGAGGCTATTCAAAGCATATCATTAAAACATCAAGAAAAAAGATTGATCAAACATGTAGATCCACCCTCTTGGGTCAAAATATGAAAATGCGAGATAACTCAGCATACAAAGCAATACGTTTTTGTATGGCGTATAGTCAGAATAGTCACAATATACACCGTATTCTATGTAAACATTGGAACGTACTACAGACAGATGAGACACTTGCTGCTCTACTTCCTAAGAAACGAAAAATGGTCCACAGAAGAGGCAAAACTATTAGAAATGAAGTCTGCAAAAGTTTCTTACCACCGATAATGGAAAGCAAAGCAACATGGCTTCCCAAAAAAATTGTGGGTTTCTATAGGTGTGGGAATTGCAATATGTGCAACATGGCACTGCATAAAACTTCTGAATTCAGTTACAATGGTAGTGACAAATACAAAATATCCACCTTTATCAACTGCAATACAAAATTTGTGGTATATATATTGGAATGTATATGTGGCCAGATATATGTGGGCAGTACAATCAGGCCCTTAAAGGAACGAATCCAAGAACATATCAGAGCCTTAAGAAATTACGATACAGCATCACCATTAGTACGGCATGTCAATGATAAACATCCAGGAACTGAGGTCCCATTAGTAAAATACATGGGTATAAATCACATCCCAACAAATGTTAGGGGTGGCAATAGAACATTGGATTTGCGAACAAATGAGGCAAAATGGATCATTAAATTGAGAACGATCGAAATGGGCATGAACTTGGATGATGAATTGTATCATTTCCTCTGAATGTATTCACTGGGTATACTACTGATGAAGAATAACATACATATGTATGAGCAACTTACTCTGGTGATATACATTGTATACCATATTTTTGGGGGGATTTTTCCTTCTTTCACCCTAGTTTTCCTATATACTGGGGGGACTCTTTACTTCCTCACTCTGCATGTGCATTAATTTTGACACTTCTATATACATTTGGGGCATTTATTTTGTTGTAATCATGGAACTTGATGTCCGAAAGCTAAGGGAAAATTGATCTCTTTTGTTGGCAAATAGATCTAATTGGCATTCTTCCATATACTTTAAGTGGATTGCCGGCTTAGTAAAAACGGCGATTGTTTGGAGATACATATGATCTTTGTATCGAAATCTCTCCTGTCATTGTGGCTGGGGTACTTGTTGAATAACACAATGTACTATAATTGCCATATAATAATGGCCGCCGTACTTGTATGCCTTGGACTTAATATGTCCATAGACTGGAATTGCCACATCAAAATGGCCGCCATATATACACATAAATAGACGGCAAGTCCTTCCTTGCTGTTTAGTAATTCTATTTTCAGTAATGAACCCTTTTCAAGATGGCCGCCATAGTCCTGTCGGACAGGCGGAAGTCCGTCTTTGCTGTTCATCAGCCTGCTTTGAAATTGAACGCGGCATTTTAAATGCCGGCGCGGGGGTTACAGGCAGGACACAATAGCCAGAGGACTAACGGAGGGCACACGATTCCCTCCGTCATTGCTATATATGATCGCGTTTTGAAGAAAAAACGCAGCATGCATTAATGCCGGCGAAGGGCTCATATTGATTTTCGGGCCCACAGAAGACTTACAGGAGGCACATACTTCCCTCGACGTTTCTTTGCCGAGATTTATCAGCAGACGGGCTTGGAGAGTAAACAAAAAGAATAGAAAGAGGGGTGAATAGGTAAGTTAATAGCACGTTAGTTGGTAATGGTATTTAGTGTAAGTAATGGAAAAATTGAGCCATATTAATGTGTTTGTTTCATTCTTGGAAACCATGGAGACACTGATATAAATTCTGTTAGGTGAATGGACGTAGATAGAAACTAAAGGCTATTTGGTTTTGTAGAAAGGTTACTAGAGATATTTTATTTGTCTTTATTCCAGTTGACTCACCAATAGACGAAACTAGCAATGTCCAGTATTTAAATTGATTATGAAGAAGGAAAAGATGTGATTGACTGTGGTTTTGAAACAGGTCAGTAATGGCATTATAATGAGTAACTTCCACATTTTTTAGGAGTTTTTTGGACAAAGCAAAAGGAGGTTAATGAAATGGTCTTTCTTTCCCCCCTCTTGTTATAGAGTATGGTAGATGTGATATGAATATAACGGACATAGAAGTGAGCAAAGGTACATAATTATTCTACACCATGGTATAAGGAGGGGTCACTTGAGGCATTGAGCGGTCTAATATTAACTAAATATGAACTCTAGATATGAACTGTTAGAATGCCAACAAAAGAGAAGTCTTTTTACACTTGGGTGTGCATGTGGCATGTTGAACTTTGGATATGGCTTTGATATACCAATTTTTTGAGACATGGGTAGTATTCTATGCTATATCTTTGGACATTAAATAACACTTTGCCACTAAAACTATGTGGTGGTGGTTCTCTTCTCTTCCTGTGTAGTTTCTGGTTTAGATTCAAATCAATATTATAAATATGATTTGTATAGAATATTTTGGACACCTAACTGACCAAAAGAATACCTTTGTTTGGTGATTTTGGAAAACAATAGGATAAAATCTAAATATGTTTTAACTTTTGTGTAAAATTGTATATATATGTTTGTCGTGTATTGATTGTTGTCTGTTGTGATTTTCTCAGCCTTGAAGAAGTCCAGTCAGGACGAAACACGTGTCGGCTGATGGCTATCCATTTATTTTCTTCATGTTTTGTATATATATGTATATGTTTATGTATTTAAGAAGATTTTTCCTTTTTGTATTAAAACTTATATTTGCATGGACATATTCTTCTTTTGGTTAGTTGTATATTTGTGTACAGTATGTTCTGGTCAGATTTATGAATGTTTAGTTCATTTAAGGAAGAGAGAGGACCAAACAAGCATTCTAGGGGAATTTATTATGATATGTTAATTGGTCTCTTCAAGATATTTGACTATCTCTTAAGTAGAGATATTGTTTTGCTTGGTGTGCACCACTGGTTTGTTTTTGTAGTATTAGAACGGGTTTACTTAGAAACTCGGTTTTACAGATCAGGGCAACGATGTGTTTCAGTGTATGAGCACCCATAAGTTTCTTCTTACATAATTCGAATGTGCATTGATTTCAACTAATGAGTTGCCATTTGTTTTTGATTACATGTAGCTCAATGTCTCCCTCCAGCACTGGCCACAAGTCTAAAGCCTGTTGAATTGCTTCTTCTGCCAAATCGAAAGCACACTGCTGCTCTTCACCCCATTCAAACTCATGTTTCTTCCATGTTACTTTGTACAGAGGGGCCAAAATCTGACTCAAATGAGGGATGTGCTGTCTCCAAAAAACAAACAATCCAATACATCTCTGTGTCTCCTGCTTAGTGTGGGAAGTGGTAAACTTGTGAATCTTTTGCTTCGCTTGCGGTCATACCTCTCTGTGTCCCTGATCCCACTGAATCCCTCGAAATTTCACATTTTGAGATGGTCCTTGTGTCTTATCTGTGTTTATCATCCACTCCTTACTCTGCAAGAGTTCCACCACTCGCTCCAACTGAGTCTGCACCTGTTCTCTGTCTCTCCCTGAATCATCACATCATCAATGTAATAGGTCGTTGCACACCTGCAATGACAGATACTTCATCCAGGTGCTCTGCCACCAGCCGGCGACATTTAGTGGGACTATGTATGTACCCCCATTGGCAAAGATGGCATGCAGAATTGTCTACCGCCATTCAAAAATGAGAATTATTCCTGACATTCTGGCAGCAAGGGTACAGAGAAGAACGCATTGGCAATATCAATGGTGGCATACCATGTCCCTTTATGTTTCTGTATTTGTTCAAAGTTATGGTGTCTGGAACCATGGCTGTCAAAGAGGGTGTATGTTTATTCAGCTTGCGGTAATCAATCATCATTCTGTACCGCCCATCAGGTCATTTAACTGGCCAGAGGGGAATGTTCCATTCTGTAGTAGTTGGAGCTATCACAACGGCCCCAATCATGTCTTTTATGGTTTCACTTATCTCATCATGCCCTCTAGGAATGCAGTACTGTTTCAAACAAATTACTTTGGAGGCTGGGGGCACCTTCACTGGGGGAATTTTTAAACAACCCACTCTCATGGCTGTCACTAAAATGTATCTTTTTGTTCCAAATAGATAACACCCATCATCCAGATACAAAGTCATTCCTTTCAAAACATCAGTTCCCAGTATGTACTCTAAAAGAGGCACAATCAACACAGTATAATCTCCATTTTGGTGTTCTCCTTATTTTCATTTGTACTGTAGTTTGCACAGCAGGGGTCTGCCTTCCCCAAGCCCTGTGGTGGTGTAATGCGGTCTGTTAAACTTCCTAGGATTTTTATAAATCAAAGAGGCCTCCGCCCCTGTGTCAACTAAGGCTTGAACTTTTTGCACATTTTAATGTTTCCAATGTATTTCTAAGTCAATTTGAGGTCTGTTATCTCGAAGAGCCCAACTTTGTACCGGAGCTTGGCCAGTTTCCTAATCTGATTAAAACCTGTCGACTTTTTGCCCAAGTGAGGACTGGATATATATGCTTTCATATTCGCGAGCAGGCTCGCCTCCATCCCTGTTCTCAAAAGTTAACCAATCACTGTCCAGATTTTCCTCTTTCTCTCGTGAGGAAACATTTCTCTCCCTTTCTTGTCCTTCCTCTGGTAAAGGTGGCTGGCTCTGTGTTCCACGTTTATTATCTTGCTTGTTCACCTTTCTGCTACCTTCCTTACGATCCAAACCCCTTTTGCGGTACATCTCCCACAAGCTTTTGGTATCTATCCCATCAATCTGCCCTTTGCTGACACCATCTTTTAGTAATGCCATAAACATGTCTCTCCCCCGGACACTCTGTTGTTATCTGTTCGACCCTCAGATCTTGAAGATCTCTTGGGTTTATCTCATTATCCTAAATGCCCTAACTCTCTGACAGCCTCCAGCACATCTTTCAAAGCCTGCCCTATCTGATTAATTAGGAGAGTCATAATCACTAGTTTATAGGCTGGCGGAGCAAGGTGAATAATTCTGTTGCACACTGAAACAGCGAGTGGTCCATCTAACAGATGGTGTGCATTATTCAGGAAAATGGCAGTTTTTATACTTTCCGCCTTAAGCCTTTGCATTGCATCTCTTAAGGTGTACCAGGGCTTATCATTAGGTGGCCAATCTCATTCTGTGGGGTACTTATGGTTACACCCCTCAGAGGCTAACTGCAGCAGGGTGATTTGGTGTGGACCCTGAACATTTCTAAACTGCTCTTGTATGAGGGGGTCTGAGCTAAGAGTACAAAGTTTGGAATAGTCTCCTATATCAACCATCACCCCAAAGCACCACAATCTAACAATTGCACCATCCAGGTAAATACTGACTCTCCTGCCCGTTGCTTAAATCTATCTATGATATCATTGTCCACTTCCTGTGTGCAATCTTCTAAAGAATTAATTTCAATCCCTGCTAGATTTTGTGGTGAGTGCTGCTATTTTTGCCTAAATATTGGCTGTGCACGCACTACATTCTGCTTCTCTAGCTCACCCTGGCCCCCACCTCTTTTACTCTCCTCATCACCAGAGCTTGAAAGGTCACTTCCGGTCCAAATGTTGGTATCCCAAGACGAATCTGGCCAACAGTCCAAGTCAGCACTAGCAATGACTAAATGAACCTTTTTGTGATTTATCCTTCCTCTACGTTTAGAATATTTTTTTTTAGCTACTTTGATTGCGATACATTCTGCGATTGTTTGATATGTGTCTACCTTATCTTGCAATAATTGATTCTGACAAGACAACAAGGTTGCCATATTTTTTGAGTCAACAAGTTGCTTTTCTAATTGTTGGTTCTCTCGCTCTAACTGTTTAAATTTTTCATGCATTTTCCTGTAGGCATACAAAAGTATCCACTTCCATCTGCTAAAAATTGAAAGATCATTCCCTTCAACAGGTACTTTTTTTAAACACGGAGTCAGTGGTCAAAACACAAATATCACTACAGATGGCAAATCCAAAGACTTTTACCACCCAAAGGAGCTGCAGGTCTTTTTGGATAAACTATAGGTTGGGGCCATGGATACAACCTCTTGCCCCCCCCCCATCCAGGCCCATAGACATCCTAGCTGTGATGGCAGATCAACCTACTCTAGGGAACTTAGATGTGCATCCTAGAAGTCTCGGCACCAGGACAAGGAGTACTGCATGCAGAGCAGCAGGGAGAAGGTGCTGAAAGTGGTGATGGATCACACACAAGATAGGTGGCATGTAAAGTCCCTCTCAGAGCTTAACCCTGGGCCACCTGCTGACTGATGGATGCTGTCCCATCTGCTGTGTACTGCACAGGACTCTCACTATCCCCGGCCTAAAGGCTGAGTATGGCCTGCACATTTGTTATAGGTGTTGCTGGCTCATTTGAAACAAAAAAAGTATACACAGTTCCACTACAGAAATAAGTTCCTGTGATTCATGAGTTCTTAGGAAACAACATTTCTTGGAACATAAGCCCTCACTCACCATTTGGTGACATGCTTCATAATTGGGCTATGCTCCTCGTCAGGCCGGCACTGCAATGCCTGACGGGCCCCACATGGATGCTCTTTGCCAGAGATCTTTTGGTGATGAATATTAGCCGGTCAATGTGTACACTAATGTGGGATTGGTATGAAGAAGAAAAAGATAAAATGCTGTTAAAAATGACTAGAGGTGAAATATAATTTAGTAATATATCAGACTTCGGTCATGATTAAAAACAAAGATATGGGGAGGAAATAAGATAAGGGGCCAGATGTACGAAACATTTTGCATGCCGCAAACAGCGAAAAAAAAACTGCTTTATTTAAAAGCAGTCACAGTCATGGTGGTCTACTGTCTCCAGCAGGCCACCATCCCTGTGAGTGCTGCAAATCGCAAGGGGGTCGCCAATTGCGACCCACCTCATTAAGATTATTGAGGTGGGTCTTTGCGACCCCCTTGCAATTCGCAGATGGTGTCAGGGACACCATCCTGCATCTGGGTTTGCGACTCGCAAATTGCGAGTCACTCAGACTTAAACTCGGAATTTCGTACATCTAGCCCAAGGTCTTGTCTCCCCGAAAAAAGTGTGTTGGTAGATCTCACTAAACCTCTCAATTTTTTAGTGTAGTGAATATAAGTACAGGCTCACTGTACTACTATCAAATCTAGGTCAACATGTTTCTCGCTCTTCAGTCAATAAGATCTAATGCAATTCCTCAGGACCAATAAACCTACCTATTCCTAAAGTTGTATGGAACCCATAGTCGGGTAATGTCACGTTAAACTGGAACCTAGAACATAGGAAACAAAAAAAGAAATCATACATAGTTACAAAAAATATGAATAGTGTGCGGTATGTAAATACAATTAATCAGCACACACGTGAAATCTCCCCTTTGTGATGTGCATACAAATCAGTTGGAGGAAGAAAAGCTACTCATCATCAAATGTGCTTACCCTCTTCATATTAGTGGATGGGCCCCATCGGGTAAAGCACCAAGCTTGTTTGGTCCAGCACGCTCTAAAGATATAGATAGGGTGAAACTG
Organism: Pleurodeles waltl; assembly: GCF_031143425.1. Classification (NCBI taxonomy): domain Eukaryota; kingdom Metazoa; phylum Chordata; class Amphibia; order Caudata; family Salamandridae; genus Pleurodeles; species Pleurodeles waltl. The sequence goes on along the minus strand of NC_090442.1, from coordinate 577,805,350 downwards.
ATTAAGTTATAGCAGTGATCAGCATCTATTGTGTATAATTTGTAAATTAATACTCTTTATATTGAGGCATCTACATTTTGAAAGATAGCAAACTAACTTGGACACTCTCTTTTTTCCATTAGGATGATTCTGACCATTGTCAAATATGGTTAACACTACTTTGAGTAACTTGGTATGACAATTGACATGCTTCTATACTCTTTGTGGGAACATTTACTTTGGGACAACAATTACTTATTTACATGACTTTTAGGAGTGTGACCTAACCTGTTTTGCCTAATTCAGTTCTATCATATTATACACAATAGATGCTATTCTATGTTTCAATGCTCCCTACACACCTCTCCCTTGCTGGTCTTCTCCTCACCTCTTGGTTGACTGCAGATACTGCCTGCCCTACACCTATTTCTGTTTCTATCCTTTCTCTTTCCTACTTACTCTCTCTCTCACCCTCTAGGGCTCTGCTCGCTCTCTTCACCTCCCATCTCCCCCATGTTGTTCCCATATGATTGAATTTGCTGTACTTCCCCTGTTGTTGGGTATGGCCGTGTTACTATTGGTGGTTGACCATCCCTTCTGTACCCATGATGAATGTACATGGCATTGTCACTGTTGTAACCGTTCGTTACAACGTAAGAAAAAAGCACACATAAGTATTTAATTATTATAAACAGGAACATGCTAGGGTTACTAGTTTCCTTGAAGTTTTGGTTATCATAACAGATGCTGGTGAAAAGTCAAATCCAAGGCTGACTGTTTATGGACCCAAAACAGGGATCAAATGAACAACTCAGTGTAATTTGTTGTACAATCATCCATGTTATTATGTACAATTGAACATATACTGTTCCACATTTGGCTAAATACTGGTGCCTAATTAGACCAATTTGGTGTCAATGTTGGGTATACTGTGCAGCATTGATGGCAAACTCCATTGCACAATCATCCCCTTGTTTAGTCACTTTTGGACATAATTTGCATGACTGAAATAAGAACTTTTATAATACCTCCTGTAAGTCATTCATAAAATGACAGTTCTTTACAGAGAACTATTATCACATATTCAAAGCACATAAGGACATAGTGAAAATGGCAATGGTTTGAATTGTACCAGCAGCTATCACATACAATTCATACATAATTCTGAGTTCTTGTTTGCCTCTCACCCAGAGGGCACAAAGTGCTGTACCATTCTTATTTTCTCCCTCACTTTATCTGTAATCTCCACTTTGGTGCCATAGTTGTTGAAAGTAGGAGTGCAGGGGGTGCTGCATCACCCACAGTATAACTATGCTGGAGCTCAGAAAGTGACTGAGCTATAAAGACACTTTTAAATTTTGTTTTTTGCTATTCGTTCAAAGAGAGATGTCAAATATCAGGCCCTGATTCCCAAAGGTAACTTTAACACATGCAACCCCTATGCACATTTTTTATTAATAACTTTACAACAAATGATACAGTGATATTATCAATGATGTTATAAGATATGTCATGAGTGCTGTAATATCTGGGGTAATTAGCAGTGCATGGCGAGGACGGGAGTTATAGTTACCTTAGGGCATGAGTTAGAGTTACTTGAAATAACTATTACTATAACAAGTACATTTCTATGGTTTTGTATTTTAAAATGTGAGCCTAACTATAAAGTCCCTGTAACCTTTGCTTTTTGGGGTGAATTTATATATAGGGGGTCATTCTGAGTTTGGCGGGAAAGACCGCTCTGTGGTCAAAAGACCCCGGGGGCCATTTCGACTTTCCCGCTGGGCCGGCGGGCGACCACCAAAAGAGCGCCCGCCGGCCCAGCGGGAAAGGCCCTGCAACTTTGAAGCTGGCTCCGAATGGAGCCGGCGGTGTTGCAGGGGTGCGACGGGTGCAGTTGCACCCGTCGCGATTTTCACTGTCTGCATCCTGCTGGGGACCTGTTAGGGGGCCCCTGCACTGCCCATGCCAGTGGCATGGGCAGTGCAGGGGCCCCCAGGGGCCCCACGACACCCGTTCCCGCCATCCTGTTTCTGGCGGTGAAAACCGCCAGAAACAGGCTGGTGGGAAGGGGGTCGAAATTTACAGCCGCGGTCGGAATAGCAAAGGAAGCACCGCCAGCCTGTTGGCGGTGCTTCCGTGGTCGTCGACCCTGGCGGTCGATGACCGCCAGGGTCAGAATGGCCCACATAATATTTAATTCTAGTGCATAACTATACTGCCCCGTAACCTTTAGATTTTTCAGTGAACTTCTATGTTTTTAGTTCCTATCTGTTAATCCAACCACAGCCGTGCATGGCCTTTGGCCGTGTGTGGCGGGGTTGGCTGTAGGGCCTGCGACTAACCCCCTTATAACCATCCAAACCTGTGCCCGGCATGGTGGGGGTTGGCCACAGAGCATGGCCTGTAGCCAGGCCCTGTGCACAGCCCCCTTATAACCACCCTGCCCCATGCCACACTTGGCATTCAGCCATGCACAATGGGGGTTGCTGCAGGGCTTGTCTCTGGGTGCAAGAGGGTTTATCTGGGTGTGAGAGGAGGTGTGAGAGTGTCAGTGTGAATGTGAGAGTAGGTGTGAGAGGGTGTGTCTGGGCATAAGAGTGGATGTGAGAGTGTCTGTCTGGGTGTGAGAGTGGGTGTGAGAGGGTCTATGTGGGTGTGAGGATGGGTGTGGGGGTGTTTCTCTGGGTGTGAGTAGGTGTGAGAGGGTGTCTCTGGATGTGAGAGTGGAAGTGAGAGCATCTGTCTGGGTGTGAGAGTGGATGTGAGTGTGTGTACCCAAGTGGAAGACTGAGTGTGAAAGTGTCTTTTGTGGTGTCAGAGTGGGTGTGAGAGAGTGCCCTTGGGTGTGGGAGTGGGTGTGACAGCGTCTGAGTGCGAGAGTGGTTGTGAGAGTGTCCATCTGGGTGTGAGAATGTTTGTCTTGGTGTGAGAGTGAAAGTGACAGTGTTTGTCTGGACCTTTTAGAGGGTATTTGAATATATATGTATATATTTTGATGCTTCACGAAATCCACGGATCCACCTGCAAGATTTACACCGGGGAACCGTGCTGAGCTCTTGTGTGTGGATTTGCAGATCTCGAAAAATGTAAAGACATTTTTTTAACAATACAGTCCAAATTTGAGCCCCAGGGACTGTTTCCAGATAAAAGAAAATGGCAGCTACAACTTATCTGTCAGGTTGCTGCCAGCCAAGGAGATTCTAACTTTCATACTAGATATCTATGTCTTTTACCCTTTTATATCTCTAAAACTATTGAACGGATTATACCAAATCACAAAAAGCATGCTTCCTTAACCAAAGGCTTACTTTCTGCCAAATTTGGGTTAATTTTGTTCAGCGGTTTAGGCTATAGTCATGTTCAAAATCTCTATGGGAAAATGCATAGAGAAAATGTGTTTTGAGACCCTCCTCTTTCTTAGTCCCCACTTGATGGATATTCTGAAACTTTCAACACAGCATCTGAACAGTACAAGGTTTGAAAATGTCATGAAGATTTGTTGTTTTGCCAGGGTTGTTGTCAAAACAAAAAACACTCTTTCTATGAAAATTAGGTCCTAACTATAACGAGCCACTCCAGAGTCAGCCCAATTGCAGTGAAACAGATGTGATTTGACCTCACACGGGGTCTTGATCACCTGACCATATGTCCATTTTCCATGTATTTTGAAATAAAACATCACACAGGATGCAACCATGGAATAGACCATATATATTACCTACTGGTGGTGTATATACACACAATCAATCTTGCCTGCAACAACGCTCCAAGCCTCAGCCGCATACACTTCAAAGCCTAGTTGGACCCATTCCATCTATGGCGATGCTCTCCATGGCTGGGCAGTCGTTGCATATATTTTGAACTATGAGGCCCACTGGGGGCGGTATGGAAATTACTAATGAAAATTCCATACCAACTGTGCAGTCACTGAGTCCGCTGGAAGACTGTTTAATATTGCATTGTCAGCCCACTATAGGGAGAGCCGTTCTTGCCATAATGTAGTATTAATGAACTCACTATGATGCCCACTGGGGGTTGCATGGAGATTACTTATGAATAGAACGAACAATTAAAATCCCGTGAACAAGGACTAATTAAAGTTTGAAACGCGTTAGGAGAATAAGTGAGTGGTTCAGTTTGTGCTGTCAATAAATGCCGGGACACCAAGAGCATCTCTGTTTGTGGGTCACTTTGTTTAATAAATAAATATATATATATATATATATATATATATATATATATATATATATATATATATATATATAGGGTTATTTCAAGTAACTACAACTCATGCCCTAAGGTAACTGTAACTTACTCCCCCGCCATTCGCAGACTTTTATTGAATAATATGAGTGCTAATGTTTCATTTAGATTTTTAATGACATTATAGAAATTGTCATGAGTGCTGTAATATTTAGGGTAATTAGCAGTGCATGGTGAGGACGCAAGTTATAGTTACCTAAGAGCGCGCGTTACAGCAACTTGAAATAACTCTAACTCTGGTTTTGTACGAGTAAATTGAGAACCTAACTATAACGTTCTTGCAACATTTGGTTTTTCTAAGTGAATGTCATTTTTTTTAAATGTTCGTGACCCCATTGCAACATTACACGGAGGCTGCAATGAACGCTGCAACAGAGTTGCGAACCTACAATTGTCAAAAAAAGGGAGTTCAACCTTTTTTAAACTCATAATGTGTCCCTCATAAACCCATTATCCCCATGGGGTCAGCGTACCTATACCCTGACCCCTTCTATCCCTTTCTCACCAAAAATCCATCCCCAGGACAGTTGCCAGTTAATAAAATGGTTGCCACAAATTTCTGAACAGCTTGCGGCCAGCCAATCACACTACTTCGTGTTGCTCTCGGATTATGGATGCTTCGCGATGGAATCACGACGGATCCGTGTCCCTTTATATTACAAAAAAAACACTGAACAGATTCACACCAAAACACAAGTTTGCCTTCTGGACCATGACCTACCTTTCTGCCAAATATGGTGAAATTCTGTCCATTAGTTTCAGCGCTGTCACTGTTCAAAATCCCTAAGGAAAACGAATGGAGAAAAAGTGTTTTGGGACCCCCATTTTTATCAACCCCCCGGATGGATCATCCCAAAACGTTCCAGACAGCATCTGACATGACTGGCAATTTTTTTTTTGTGAAGTTTCATGAAGAATTGTCAAGCATCTCCACAGATATAGGCAACTAAAAACATGCTTTTTCTATAGAAACTAGGTTCTAACTATAACTACCTAGTGGCGACTGCCTCTAGGTGATATATAATTTGAGATATTGTGTGTTAGATGATTTGGATTTTCAACTGTGGTATTTGTGACATGTACTTTGAAAGTTCTTCACTCTGTGCCATGCTGAGTAAATTGTATATACAGTGATCATTAATTATATTTTTTCCATAAACATACTTACTTTTAACTGCAATTTTGTTTCATGAGTCTTGTCGATTGCTGAGAAAATCATGGGTGCTATGTATTATATTGAATACAGATTGGGTATGAAAAAAATATTTTGAAATAGTGAATCAAAATGTTCTTCTGTGAATTCCTGTCTGTTGTTGTGCACTATCCAAGAGGGATAAAGGTTTCTGTATATGTAACAAATAAGTTTAATATAGCACAATTATGGCTTTACAATGAGGCATCCTGGACCTATTGTGTGACAGTAATACTCAGTGTGCACATGTTTATTTCTAGGGGTGCCTTATTTTAGTTCCACATTAGATTTTTACACAATTCAATCAGATTTTATCCTAAAAGACATAGGGGGTCATTCCAAATTTGGCGGGCGGCAGTTGCCGCCCGCCAAACTTCCACCGTCAAATGACCGCTCCCCGATCAGAAGACCGCGGAGGCCATTCTGAATTTCCCGATGGGCCGGCGGGCGTCCGCCAAGGGAGCGCCCGCCGGCCCAGCGGGAAAGGCCCTGCAACATAGAAGCTGGCTCCGAATGGAGCCGGCGGTGTTGCAGGGGTGCGACGGGTGCAGTTGCACCCGTCGTGATTTTCACTGTCTGCTATGCAGACAGTGAAAATCCTGCTGGGGCCCTGTTAGGGGGCCCCTGCACTGCCCATGCCAGTGGCATGAGCAGTGCAGGGGCCCCCAGGGGCCCCACGACACCCGTTCCCGCCATCCTGTTTCTGGCAGTGAAAACCGCCAGAAACAGGCTGGCGGGAAGGAGGTCGGAATCCCCATGGCGGTGCTGCAAGCAGCGCCGCCATGGAGGATTCTCCCAGCCGGGGGAAATCCGGCGGGAAACTGCTGGACCCGGCTGGGCGACCGCGGCTTTACAGCCGCGGTCGGAATGCCGAATGAAGCACCGCCAGCCTGTTGGCGGTGCTTCCGGCGACATCCACCCTGGCGGTCATAGACCGCCAGAGTTGGAATGAGGGCCATAATATGCAGTAGATTAGTATAGCACATTACATAAAAGTATGTTAAACAACTCGATACATCAGTCATGGAATTAATTAGATAAATCACCCTCAGAATTAGTATCACGGTAAAGAGACCCTGAAATGTTTGGTTGAATAACAATACTGTCAAAAAGTTGTTAATCCAATGAGAGACATGATTGGCACTCAAAACTACTCAAAACTACTAAATGCATTGAATCACTGATTGAGACAAGTTTTTGTTACACTTGCATTAATTTCCATGAGGAGTAAGTAACAACACTGGAGTTTCTCCTATATTTCTCTGTCTTTTGCCGACTAGGTGAATGTCATTCAAAACATTGGCCCTCATTATGAACCTGGCGGTCATAAGACCGCCAGGTGGATGTCGGACTGCCAACAAAGCAGCGTTCCGGCCTTCACATTACGACCGTGGCAGAGCCGCCATGTCCGACCAGGCGTCAGCTTGGCGGTGCCAGTGGTCCTAATCTGCAAGGGCAGTGCTGTCCTGGGAAAACGAGTTCCCTCTCCACCGGCTTTTGCATGGTGGTCCCACCACCAAAGGCTGGCAGAGACAGGATGCCGTGGGCCCCATGGGGACCCCTGCATTGTCCATGCCAAGTGCATGGGCAGTGCAGGGGCCCCCATTGACAGCCCCATCGCGCTTTTCACTGCCCAAATTATGGGCAGTGAAAAGCACGATGGGTGCCGTCGCACCTGATGCACTGCAACATTGCCGTTGGCTCGATTACAAGCTGGCATCAATGTTGTGGTGAGGTTTCTGCTGGGCCAGTGGGCGGAAACGCTGTTTCCACCCGCTGTCCCAGAGGAACGCTCATAATAATGCCAGTGGGCGAAAAACCAGAGTGGCGGTTTTCCGTCCGAAAGAGTTTGGCATAAGGCCTCCGCCACCCGCCAAACTCAAAATGAGGCCCATTGTGTCATCTACAGCCATTTGATTTGTTCACTAAAGACTACAAAAAGTGGTTAAATCATGCAGCTGTAGCAGTGTTCTACACTGCTTGATTCTGTCATATCAACCATTCTTCTGCTCTACACTGGATCCCAAATAATACCAGGATAATCTTTAGGGCCATTATAATACTGCCCAAGTTACTACATAAATTAAGGTCAGATCATTTTCTTGACTACTGTGAGAAAGTCATCCTTTTGGCCCTGATCACCCCCAAGCTTTTTGACTGGTGCTGGTGGTTACTGTTTATGACTGTGCCCTAGGCACTGCTAACCAGCCCAGTGCTCTGTGTAAAATTGTATATGCAAATTAGGAATAATTATAATTGGCTCAGAATAGTCTACCTATAGGTCCCTAGTATAGAGCAGGGCATGTTGGTTTAGGAACCCCAGTGTAGTTAGGACACCCCTCAGTGCACTGCTGTGGTCCCTAGTGTCATCGTAAAAGCAAGCCTGCCCTGAAGGCCGCTTTTAAATTGAAGTTAAGCCCAAATTAAAGTTAACCCCAAAATAAGGCCTGTAGTGCCCTTTCATAATTGGTCAGTCTCTGGCAGCCTGAGCCAGGCTGCCTTAATGAAATGTGAAGTGGCCTGTGATGGAACAAAGGAAGCATCTGGAGGAAGGAAAACGTTTGCAGCAAATGGGAGATGCAGGATGGGGGTGGATTTGCCAAGCTGGTTTCCAAAGGAGGGAAAGCCACCTGGGACAAAAACAGGACCTACCCCATTTCCTGTTCCCCCAGCCAGATAGGAGCCACAATAATCTGGTTAGGAGAGGTGCAGGAAGGGGTGTTTTAGGGAAAGTTAGCCACACCATTGGGTGGGTTCACCCAGATGTAACCTCCAAGGAGAGTTTTAAAGAATGTTGCTTTCTGGGATTGATTTTTGCCACACTTCACAGGAAGTGGTCCCCCCAGAGAGTGGCACTCTGTACCCTATTTGTCAGGGGCACCCCACTGCCTGCCAACCCAGGAACAAGGATATAAATGGCACTTCATATCCCTTCTGGAAGAAGATACTGGAGAAGAAGGACTACCCTACTGAACCTCTGGTCTGCATCTGAAGGAATGCACCCACAAGGACTGCACCAGCTACAAATATTGGGCTTCACCAAGAAAAGGACTTTGCCATGCTTCGGCAGCTCCAGAAGCGGACTCCCTATAGGCTAAAGGTGCAAAGGAGCTGACCAAAGTTTTCTTACATCAAGCCCTGCAAGCCCTGCAAGAAGAACCCAGCTGACCAGCATCCAATGGCCATTTGAGAATTCTGACCAAGTACATTCTGGGAACGCTAGTCCCAAATTCCAGGGGGCAATTCAGAGCTTGTGGAACCTTGGATCAAGTTTGTGGACACTTCAAGGTCCCAAAGAGGACTTTTGGAAGAAGGTCCAGATGTTTGGAAATGCTTGGAGCAACTTTAAAAGAAAGCTCCATAAGTGGACCGACACAACGTGGTGAGTGAAGCTGACTACCTTCAACTGTGACTCAGCCTGAATTTCAGGTTCATCCCGTCTGAAATCTCTGAAGCGCCAGACTTCCAGGATTTGAACAGAGGTTCATGGAAAAGCAATCCAATGATGTTGTATCGAAATCGGCTTGCTATTAGATCTCAGTACTGGGATTAACTTCTATGGGAGCTGATCCCAGTATCTGGGAGGGATAGGCTCCTGACCCTAGTTGAGGATGAACCAGAGTCCTATCCCAATATGAAGAGATATATCATCAAGAAGTTTGGTCTCAACCCAGAGGAGTATAGGATGAAGATTAGAGACACCCAGAAGGCCATTACCTAGCCTGGTGTTGACTTTGTAGATACTTCAGTTAAGGCACTAGAGGGATAGATATGGGGTAGCAAAGTTATGAGGGGCTGTACAATTTGATCATGAAGGAGCACATCCTGACTAATTGTATCTCTGGGAGGTTACACCACTATCCACTAGACTCTAAGTTGTCCAATCCCAGGGACCTGGGAGAGGCAGCTGATGAGTGGTTGAGAACCAGGGTTTTCAACAAACACCAGGGGGTGATTAGAAGAAAGGGGAGAAGGTCCCCCCAGGAGAAATCCCAGGGAAAAGAAGATAAAATGTCTAAAGAGTTCTCACAAGAGCCACAGATAGCTTCACAAGGAGGAGAAGCCCCAAGTCATGCCACTTCCAAGGGGAGAGGGTATCTGTAGAAACATTTTTAACCACAAAGGCAGGGTAATTCTATGACCTCACAAAGGCAGGTAAGTGTTTTGACTCTTACTAGCCAGGACACAAATCAGGAGATGCTGCCTGCTCCATGAATCCCCACACTGGTGGGCAGTCCCACGGATTGCCAGCGTAGGTGTGGGGGGGAACTTTGGCCCAGAGATGGGGTAAGGATGAACAGAGGTTAACTTAGTGTTCATGGGAGGGATGGATGTTGCAGCCCTAGCCATCTTACCGCCAAGCATGGAGAAGTACAGGCTAAGGCCTAAAGTTAACAGGACTGATATTGAAGCTCTGAGAGATACAGGAGCCAGTGTGACTATGGTAACAGAGAAACTGGTTTCTTCAGAGCAGGACCTACTTGGTGTATTGCATGGTGAGCTTGGAATGAGGAGGTGTGACTGGCCCTAAAAAGGTAGGTGTGTTTCCTGTCCTCCCAGTAGAGTGTCTACTTGGAAATGATCTTGAAGCACCTGAATGGTCAGAGGTGGAAAGAATGGACCATGTACAGATGTTGGACCTCCCAGCGTTAGTGTGTGTTGTGACCAGGTCACAGGCTGCACAACAGGGAAGTGCTGGACACTTGGACCCTGGAACAATGGGCTAAATGTCCATAAGCAAGAGAAAGGGCACAGGGTCTGGTGAGCCAGCCCAAGGAACTCCAGAGGTGCAGGAGGAATCCAATCCGGTGGGGAAGGATCTGACATCTGAGATTGGGACTTCGACCCCTGCAGGCTCTACCTGACTTTGCAGAATTACAAGGAGCTGGTGGTCTCACCAGGGAAGAGTTGTGCCAGGGCAAAGACAGTGTCCCATTCTTCAGGACCTGAGGCAGACTGCCTCCAGGCAAGAATAGGGTGATGACAGATCTAACAGTGTTTGCTGGGAGGATGGAGTCCTCCATACTGCTGGGAAGGGACCCCAATGGTCCCTCAGAAGTACAAGAAATTCCTCCTCACCTTAAAGCATGACATCCCATTTTCTGGACATTTGGGTCGGACCAAGACCTGGAATAGGCTGGTCAACTATTTCTATTGGTCCAAAATGACTATCAAAGTAAAGGAGTTCTATAGCTCTTGTGTCACCTATCAGGCCATTGGCAAGGCAGGGGGTAATTGAAATGATCCCTGCCAATAGGTATCCAGAGGCAATACCCCTCGGAACAGTCACAGGTTCCACAGTGGTGGGGTGTCAAAGCCCAGCTCACCTGAGTTCTTGTTCAGTTCTGATGGAGGTTGAAGACAATCCGACCCCACCCTGAAACTGCTTGTTCCAGCACACTAGTTTTTTAACACAGTGCACTAAGAACAGAAGCTCAAGGGAAGGGGGGAAGTGGATAAAATAAAAAATAGAGAGACAACACGGTTCTTGCGTTTCCACTGTTGAAGTGCTGCACAAATCTGCGGCCCTTTCGGACTTCTGTAGAAACTGGTGCCTAATGAAACATAAACAAAGAACAGATAAGTGCAACCTATTCCTAAATGGGTTCCTGACTATCCCTTTATTTATTAGAAATTCTCTTCTAAAAGTACCTCTTGGATCCTGGTCTCTAGTTTCCAGGTTTGGAATGTGTTACTGCTCTGGAATGTGCTTTCTATTACTGTAAAGCTTCTAAAACATTAAACAAATACCGTTATCAGAATTACCAATATCAAACATTCATCTTAATATAACTAAAGCCTAAATTCCCAATAGCAGACTCACTTTTCCCATATTTCCAGAATCTTTTATAAAACAAATACTGTACTTTTACATCAAAATACAGCATGTAATTTGTACAAGTCCTTGATTTACTGTTTGCCTTGCTGTTAATGGTTCTTAAAAGTTCCACAAAGATCCGCAAAGTATTCTTGTAACAAAGAGTTTGAATCACAATGTTCGTGGAAGGTATCTTGTTTCAAATTGTCTATACACGAATCCAGAAATTGTTGTCAAAGTTCTTTCAGGTAATAAAAAGTTTTGCACTTACTTGTTGCTGGCAAGAGATACTGATCAGTCTAACCTTGTCTTTTTTCTCTTTTGCAGGTTGCTTGTAGGAGAGAGGCTGAGGCAAGGAGGAACCGGAAACCGGCAGAAGGAAGAGCCAGCAGCTGCGCCCATTGAAGCCAATGAAAGTCTGTAGAGAGCAGGAGTGCCAGCGCCGAGGGATCTGTTCTCAGGTAAGCGGGAGGTAGACGAGCACAAGCACTGGGTGAGGTTCGGGGGCTGCCTTTTATAGACAGGGCTGGGTGTGGTTCGAAGAGCTGGGTGTGGTTTGAAGGGCTGGGTGTGGTCCTCACATGCTGCACATGTTCTTGAAAGGTGAGCAGAGCTGGGTGTGGTTTGAAGAGCTGGGTGTGGTCCTCACATGCTGCACATGTTCTTGAAAGGTGTGCAGAGTTTCAGTTATTATGCAAATGAGTTGAATTAACACATGGCCTAGGGAGGAGTGTTTTAAAGAAGCCTTGGTAAAAGCAAGGCCCAATGTGTAAACAAAACAGCACATTAAACAACATACACAGAAGCCAAGGGGGGGGAAGGTGAGATAACAAGAAAGGCTTTCAATAGTAAGTTTAAAAGGGAGCTATTACAGAACCCACTAGTGCAGTGAGAGGGGACATGCTCTTTGCGGTGCACAAACCCTAACAGTTGCCCCCCTCAAAGGCCCTCCTACAGGACGGGGTTTTCCTGGATTTTTTAAATAAAACCGTCTAATCAGCTGTGGGGCATGTACATATGATGCTGGTTCCCATGAATTCTCAGATTCATCATATCCTTTCCATTCTACTAAATAAAACAGACGTCCACTAATTCTTTTTGAGTCTTTAATGCGTTTCACTTCATATTTTAGATTTCCCTTAATTGGTATGGGTGGAGGTGGTGGTTCAGCTCGGGTTTTTGGGTTGTACGGCTTAAGCAAGGACACATGGAATGTAGTATGTACTGGATATTCTTTTGGTAACTCTAATTTTACTGTTACCGGGTTTACTATGGCAGTTATACTAAAGGGTCCAATGAAACGTGGTTGCAGCTTTCGGGATCCCTCTATGTTTAGGTTCTTTGTGGAGAGCCATACCTTGTCACCAATTTTATACATTGGGGCCTCAGATCTGTGTTTGTCTGCTTGTCTTTTCATGCTTTCCTTGTACTTTAATAAATGTTTCCTGGCTTTGTCTTGTATGTCATCTAACCTCGTTAGTCTATCCGTTACTGTAGGCAACAGGGAATCTTCTAACAAAATGGGTATAGCTCTTGGATGATACCCCTGCAAGAAATAGAATGGTGAGCAAAGTAGAGCTGAATGCTCAGTATTATTATAAACAAACTCCGCTACAGGGAGAGCTTCCAACCATTCACTACAATAATCAGCCAATAAACAACGTAGTGTTTGAAGTAAGGTTTGGTTCAGTCGTTCAGTCTGTCCATCTGTCTCTGGGTGGAAAGCAGTGGATAATGCCACATCTATTTTCAGTTTTTCACATAATTGTTTCCAAAATCTAGAGTTGAACTGGCTCCCTTGTTCTGACACCACTTTGCTTGGCAAACCATGTAAACGCACAATTTCCCTTATAAAAATATCGGCAAATTCTGCCGCCGTGGGTAATTTCCGTAATGGTACAAAATGTGCCATTTTAGATTAAAAAATCCACTATAACCAACACTGTTGTGAAGGATTTTACAGGTGGTAAACCTACAATAAAGTCTACGCTCACAGTGTGCCAAGGTTGTTTGGGTGTTGGCATTGGTATTAACAAGCCGTCAGGGGCCTTATGAGAAGATTTATGTCTTGCACAAATTGGACAGGTAGTGACAAATTGCTTAATATCCTTTCTTATAGTGTCCCACCAAAAGTGTTTTTGCACATTTTCCAGGGTTTTTACCCAACCAGGATGACCTGCCAACGGTGAGGCGTGATGCCAAATTATCACCTGTGTTTGTAATTCAGAGGTGGGCACTAACAGCATGTTGTCGTGATACAATAAACCTCTTTGTATTGTGTTACGGGAATCCTTTAACCAATCCTGAGGTCCTATTTGCATGTGTGCATTATATAGATCTGTGATGAAATCCTTCTGTTGTACTGGTGGCAAAAACATTCGGGGAGGAATAATGGGTTCTCCTATTTTATCTTGTTTCATGTCTGAGGTATGTCCGTATCTAGATAACACATCAGATTGAATTTGTTGTGCACCTGGTCTATAGGTTATAACAAAGTCAAATGTGCTAAAAAAAATTAACCAGCGCATCTGACGTGGTGTTAGTGCTTTAAGTGATCCAAAAAACTGTAGGTTCTTATGGTCAGAAAAGATTGTAACTGGGTACTTGGCTCCCATTAAATGATGCCTCCATTCTGAAAAGGCTACTTTGATAGCTAGTAGTTCCCTTTCAGCCACAGTGTAATTTTGTTCAGCGGGTAATAACTTTTTGGAATAGAAGGCTATAGGATGTAACTGGCCATCTACTGCATCTCGTTGAGAGAGAACTCCTCCTAAAGCTACTTGTGAAGCATCCGCTTCAACAAAAAAGGGCAAGTCAGGATCAGGATGTTTCAGAATTGGGGCTGAAGTGAACTTTTGTTTTAGGAGTTGAAAGGCGTGTGCCGCCTCATCAGTCCAAAGAAATCGTTGCCCTTTCCGCAACAAGGTAGTTATTGGGGCCGCAATATCTGCAAAATGTGCAATAAACCTCCTATAAAAATTGGCGAAACCCAGAAATTTCTGAATATCTTTTACAGAGGATGGTTCTGGCCAATCAGCAATAGCACTGATTTTCTTTACATCCATAGTTATTCCTTGAGGTGACAGGCAGTATCCTAAAAAGTCCACCTTGCTGACATTAAAAGTACACTTTTCTAACTTAGCAAAAAGATGATTTTCTTTTAACTTTGATAATACTGCACAAACATGTTGGGTATGTTCTTCTGAGTTCTTAGAGTAAATGAGGATGTCGTCTATGTATACTATGACACAAACGTCCAGGAATTCGTGTAGGACCTCATTTATAAAGAACTGAAAGGCCGCAGGGGCATTACATAACCCAAAGGGCATTACTGTGTACTCAAATAAACCAAACTTTGTCTTGAAAGCTGTCTTCCACTCATCCCCCTCTTTTACTCGGACCAGGTGGTAAGCTCCCCGCAGATCTAGTTTAGTGTATACAGTAGAATGTCTTAATTGATCCAACAACACAGGTATTAGAGGAAGAGGATATTTATTCTTTATTGTAGCCTTATTTAGTCCTCTATAATCAATACACGCGCGCAGGGATTTATCCGGATTCGGGATAAAAAAGAGTGGAGATGATAGCGGGGATGTGGAATGACGGATGAACCCAGACTGTAGTAGGTCATCTAGGTAGGTTCTTAAGTATTTGGTTTCTTCGTCAGTCAAAGCATATACTCTGTTATTAGGTAAAGGGGCCCCTGGGATAAGATCTATACGGAAGTCATAAGACCGATGTGGGGGCAGCACACTAGCCTTTACTGGATCAAAGACGTCTTTAAAGTCAGAATTTTCAGGAGGGAGACTTGGTTCATCTTGTGTATAACTAGCACAGTGTAATACTGTGCTCTGTTCTGTACCTGCTTCTTGATAGCAATTGGTTCTACAGAAAGAGGAATCCAAAGTAACAGTTCTATTCACCCAATCAATTTTTGGGTTATGAGTTGTTAACCAGGGTACCCCGAGAATCAAACCAAAATTAGGAGTATCTATCAGATCAAAGCTAATCACCTCTGTGTGCCCGTTCTGACAGACCATAACAAGTGGACTTGTTTGTTTTGTGATTAATCCAGAGGTCAATTCTGACCCATCCACTGCACATACTGCTTCTGGACAAGGCTTTAGACACATAGGAAGTCCTACGTTTTCAGCTAACTTATTATCCACAAAATTTCCTGTCGCGCCTGAGTCCAGCAGGACAGGGAGAGAATGCCTCACTTGGGTAGTAACAATTAAAACGACCTGAATTATGAAATGTCTGGGTATGTGCGGTACCATGAAGGCTGCAGCATTAGAGGTTTGATTAAGATGTTTTCTCGAACAAGTAACCTCTCCCCTTGTCGAGCTTAATCGTTTCCCGATTCAGTTGAGGAGGTGGAGGAAACAGCACCCTTTCGTGGAGTTTTAGGCTTTACTGGACATTCTCTGGCAAAGTGACCTGCCCTGCCACAATATAAACATAAATGAAGTTTTCTCCTTCTTTCTTTTTCCTCTGATGTGAGTGGACCTCTGAGTGTCCCTATTTGCATAGGCTCAGGCTCAGGGAGTTTATTATCTGTGTCTTTCTTCTCGTGTCTAATAAAAGTTAACCGTGATTCCAGTTTGTATTTATCTCCCTTTCTTTCTCCTAGTCTATGTTCTAATTTCACAACTAAATCTACAAAGTCTGAATAGTCTTCTGGCAAATCAACGATATGAGCCAGCGCGTCTTTTAACTCGTCTCTCAAACCTTTATAAAAAAGGGAGACACACTTTTCTTTTGGCCACTGTGTCTCGGTGAGTAAACGATTAAAACTAGTGAGATAGGACAATAAATCCTTGTTACCTTGTTTAAGATTTAAAAGCTCATTATCACTTGCCTGCATGAAAGTGTGTTTTGCAAAAAGGCTGGTCATGGTACGTTTAAATTGATTCCAATTATGGAGGATGGGATCATCTCTATCCACTAAAGGAAATGACCAATTAGCTGCTGTGCCACCCAAATACGACAAGACGAATGCCACTTTCGTAGCATCAGTAGGGAACTGTTGTGGTTTACAAACGAAGTGTAATTGACATTGATTGATAAAAACATGGAATTTGTTACTATCTCCATGAAAACGTTCAGGTGCTGCTAAGGGCACAGCATTAGGAACATTAACAGTAACCTCAACTGGGGGAGGCAAAGTTGTATGTTTTGATGGTGCCCCTGTCTCTGAGGAGGTTTTAAACAAAGGCGTAAAAGCTGTGTTCCACTGAGATCCCCTAAATTTATACCTACTTAAATCCTGTTTTAAAGAGGTATTCTCCATCTTCAATCTCTCTATTTCCTCTTGCATATGTTGCAAGATGCCAGACACTGATTCATTATGAGCCAAGTCCTCATTTAGGGCCTGCGCCATATCCGTGACGTCAATGCCCTCTATTTCTTCCCCGGTATTCATCGTCCACCAGAACTGAATTTTTTTTAAGGCTTGTGCTTCTGTCAAAGCCCAGCTCACCTGAGTTCTTGTTCAGTTCTGATGGAGGTTGAAGACAATCCAACACCACCCTGAAACTGCTTGTTCCAGCACACTAGTTTTTTAACACAGTGCACTAAGAACAGAAGCTCAAGGGAAGGGGGGAAGTGGATAAAATAAAAAATAGAGAGACAACACCGTTTTTGCGTTTCAACTGTTGAAGTGCTGCACAAATCTGCGGCCCTTTCTGACTTCTGTAGAAACTGGTGCCTAATGAAACATAAACAAAGAACAGATAAGTGCAACCTATTCCTAAATGGGTTCCTGACTATCCCTTTATTTATTAGAAATTCTCTTCTAAAAGTACCTCTTGGATCCTGGTCTCTAGTTTCCAGGTTTGGAATGTGTTACTGCTCTGGAATGTGCTTTCTATTACTGTAAAGCTTCTAAAACATTAAACAAATACCGTTATCAGAATTACCAATATCAAACATTCATCTTAATATAACTAAAGCCTAAATTCCCAATAGCAGACTCACTTTTCCCATATTTCCAGAATCTTTTATAAAACAAATACTGTACTTTTACATCAAAATACAGCATGTAATTTGTACAAGTCCTTGATTTACTGTTTGCCTTGCTGTTAATGGTTCTTAAAAGTTCCACAAAGATCCGCAAAGTATTCTTGTAACAAAGAGTTTGAATCACAATGTTCGTGGAAGGTATCTTGTTTCAAATTGTCTATACACGAATCCAGAAATTGTTGTCAAAGTTCTTTCAGGTAATAAAAAGTTTTGCACTTACTTGTTGCTGGCAAGAGATACTGATCAGTCTAACCTTGTCTTTTTTCTCTTTTGCAGGTTGCTTGTAGGAGAGAGGCTGAGGCAAGGAGGAACCGGAAACCGGCAGAAGGAAGAGCCAGCAGCTGCGCCCATTGAAGCCAATGAAAGTCTGTAGAGAGCAGGAGTGCCAGCGCCGAGGGATCTGTTCTCAGGTAAGCGGGAGGTAGACGAGCACAAGCACTGGGTGAGGTTCGGGGGCTGCCTTTTATAGACAGGGCTGGGTGTGGTTCGAAGAGCTGGGTGTGGTTTGAAGGGCTGGGTGTGGTCCTCACATGCTGCACATGTTCTTGAAAGGTGAGCAGAGCTGGGTGTGGTTTGAAGAGCTGGGTGTGGTCCTCACATGCTGCACATGTTCTTGAAAGGTGTGCAGAGTTTCAGTTATTATGCAAATGAGTTGAATTAACACATGGCCTAGGGAGGAGTGTTTTAAAGAAGCCTTGGTAAAAGCAAGGCCCAATGTGTAAACAAAACAGCACATTAAACAACATACACAGAAGCCTGGGGGGGGGGAAGGTGAGATAACAAGAAAGGCTTTCAATAGTAACTTTAAAAGGGAGCTATTACAGAACCCACTAGTGCAATGAGAGGAGACATGCTCTTTGCGGTGCACAAACCCTAACATGGGGTACCTACTTGATGTGTTTACCAGAGCGGTTGTCCTTATGGAGGTGGTCTCAGATAGTAGCACAGACTTTGTCGGAAGGCGATGTGAGATGAATGTGGTGTTACTTATAAGTTCACCACCCCATATCATCCCAGACTAAATGGTCTGCTCGAAAGATTTAACAAGACCCTAAAGGCATGATTATGGGTTTGTCTTACTAACTCAGGAGGAGATGGGTTATTCTCCTCCCATGCCTGCTGTTTTCTTACAAAGATGTACCCCAAAAGAGGGTTGGCCTTAGCCCTTTTGAGTTGCTGTTTGGGCACCATGTAAGAGGCCCATTGTGTTTGTTGAGAGAGTCCTGGGAGAAGCCTCTAAGGGAGTCCAAGCAGAATGTGCTGGAGTATGTGCTAGGCCTGCGGTCTTGCATGGCAGAGCACATGAAGAGAGGAAGCAGCAACCTGGAGGCCAGCCAAGAGCTCATAAAGCTCTGGCATGATCAAAGGCTATTATGCCTTAATACCATCCAGGTCAGTTGGTATGGGTGTTGAAACTGTGGCTCCCAGGGCCCTCTGGGAACAGTGGACTGGGCCCTACTGATTATACAAAAAAAATGATGAGGTCACCTACCTGAGTATAATCAGAGTTTTGCCGGTTCAACCTGGGTGCTAGCCAATCAACCACAGGCAAGTTGTCTGTTTAAAAAGCATCATAAGTTTATTGTATTGTACCATGAGGTATCACGCACATAGCATACGTCTGAGAGCGTGTCACCCTGAGTGTTTCTCTGGGCTCCTATTTATACTCTTTTTGCAGGTTAGATATGGTGGGCAGGACTGTGTAAGAAGACAGTTTAGACCATAAATCAAACATATCTTAGAAACAAGAGTAACAGAGAAATGGGCTCTGGCCTTTTCCCATGACCCTTAAAGAGCCCTGGAGCCTGCTATTCCTCTTATCGGATGCAAACCACATTCCAAGCAGTCCTACACCTGCCACACCAGGGAGCCGAGGCAGGCTAGAAAAGCAGCAGCAGGTGTGTGTTCATCTTCCCGTAGTCAAAGGTTCAATAGGTCGCAGTGCTAACAGTTCAGTCAAGAGTTCAACAGTTTCACTGTAACAGGGTTCAACAGTTCATTACATAGGAGTTTGATATTTTATTTCATTTCCCTTCTCAGAAGCTGAGGCCCTAACTGTTTGGCATTTACTTCCATGTTCAGACTGACCACAGACATCTCAGATGGCTGAGACAGAGGAGGAGGGAGAACCTAAAACTTTTGAGGTGGTCTATTTCCCTACAAGGGATGGACTTCACAATGGAAGATAGACCTGGGAGTGCCCATGCTAATGCAGATGGACTTTCCTCATTTTTCCACTTACCTGATGAGGAATACCAGGATGTAGAATAGTACCCATCTCCTTTCATCTGGGTGAGAGTGAGAAAGTCATCCTTTTGGCCCTGATCACCCCCAAATGTTTTGACTGATACTGGTGGTTACTGACTCTGACTTCGACCTGGGCACTGCTACCCAGCCCTGGGGCCAGTCCTATATGTAAAATGGTATATGTAAATTAGGCATAATTATAATTTGCTCTGCCAGCTTGCCTATAGGTCCCTAGTATAGGGTAGGGCATGTAGGTTTAGGGACCCCAGTGTAGTTAGGGCATCCCTGGGTACACTGCTGTGGTCCCTGTTGTTCTTGTAAAAGCAGACCTGCCTAGCTGGGTGCTCTTACAGTAAAATTAACTCCAAATTTGACTTTGGAATTAAAAGTATTTCCAAAGTCTTAAATGACCTTATTTCTGCAAATGTCACACGTAAGGACTACCCTAGGTGCCCCCAGGGTTGGATGCAGTTTAAACATAAGCAGGGAGATTATAAAATATGTTTTATAAGCAATGAGAGGAAATAACTGGCAAATTTGTTTTCCTCATTGTAGTACATTAGCTCTATAGCCTAACATTAGGAAGCTTTATTAAAACATAATAAAGTGTAATTTCTCCTAGGAAAAAGCTGAAAATGTCATGTTTGATATAAATTTCCTGAAATCTTTTTTATTATTATTTCAGCTATACCATAACATTTTGACTTTGCATTAACGTTGATACAACAGACATTCGTAAATGTTAGGTGTATTGCATATTTATAAGAGTGAACAGCAGGTAACAAGACATGCATAATGATATTAGCCAGAGCAATGGATGAAGTATTCAAACATGCATTGTTACATTTTGCAGTCATTAGGGTTCGCCTGAGATTTAGTACGGATGATCCATGTAAGGAGAAATTGGGTCTGTGGTGTTAAATACAGAGTTATAGACTTATTGACTCTCCCATATCCCTTTCGCGAATGTTTATGCGCATTTACAGAGATGTACATATAAATGCTGATCCTGAATTAACAACAAATAACAACAGTAACATTCCTAAACAATGGAGTACTATATCTTCAAGTGTTTGATGACTGCATGATTGAGCCTTCGTGTATGTGGAGTCCCATCAGTGCCGCAAAGATGTGTTAATGTATGTTGGGACCGTATTTAAGCTCCAGATGCCTGAATCTACTTTGTCTTGGCCTACACATGTGGGATGGGGGCGCAACAAACGATAGGAGCTCCGGTGGCCTCCACCGTGCGCCCCTAGTTTTGGTTGGGCGCAAGTCCGTCCCAAATGCTAGTGTGACTCCACTGAATCAGAGCCTGCGCCTGGGTTTTGTAAGTGCGCCAGCATCACCTCCCAGCTGTCTTATAGTGGGTATTTGTTCAGCCCAAGTGCATCCACCCGCCTCCGTGCCACCCCCACCGCACCCACCCAAATCGCAAATGACTGCTTCCAAGCCAATTCGGTAGGCGCCTCTGCAGACTTCTATCTGCGGGTTATCAGCCTTTTGTCCGTCACTGAACCCAAATCTAAAAATCTTGTGGTGGCCTTGTGGCGCGTGCCTCTGGGGAATAGACCTAGTACGCAGCCCTCCCATGTGAACGATACTGTGCGTGTCATTCATGCTGATAAACAGTCTACTACGGCTCTCCAGTAGCTGTGTAAGGAGGGGCAGGACCATAACATGTGGATTATGTCTGCATTGAGATGTTTGCAGCGGGGCAAGCTGCATGCAACAAGAGAAATATCTGTTAATGCAAGCTGGCGTAAGGTATGCCCTATGGATGATGTAAAATTGTATAAGTCGAAATCTGGAGTTGCGAGGTATATTAGTATTGCTAGAAAGAACAGATTTCCGCTGCAAGTCCGTGAATGTGGTGTCCGATTTGTTTTCATAAGCAGTAAGCAGTGCGGTATGCTCCTGGGCCATGTGCGTTCGCAGTGCATCCGTAAACCACCTAATCAGGTGTCTTCCCTGCCCCATCACCTGAATGTATTATATTAGTAGATGGGTCTGGGGGCAGTCGTTAGGTCTCCCCATTCAGTTGATAAAGATCGCACAGTAAGCTATACAGCAGAAACTGTCCTGCAGGAAGGCCCGCTTCCGCGACCAAACCGGGGAATGAGATCAGCCTACCATCACTGTACAGATCACCCAACGTGCGAGGCTCCGGAGCATGCCACACCCGTAGTTCAGCTCCCGACGTGACTTTGGAGCCACGAGGTGTACCCAGTATGGCCAGGGCCGGGGCAAACGGGACAGCTTCCCTCGTGAGGCGCAGGGACCTTCGGTAGCAACTGTGGGCCACCTTAAGGAAAAGTTGCTCCGGCGACACCAAGCACATGAGTGGGTGAAACAAATGCGCCACCTGTGCATGGGGCCAGGGGCCCGCAGTGGTTGCCGTATCGGGAAGATGGAGGCCCGCTAGCCATTTGGACTTCCACTGGAGCTGGGAAGCCAAAGAATAATGCTCCAGATTAAGAGCCGATAGACCGCCCGCTCCAGTAGCATATAGAGTTACTTAAGCGCAACTCTGCAGCGCCCTTTATTCCAGATACATTTTCTCAGCTTGGGTTCCTGATCCCTAAAAAAACGGACCGGTATGTAGTAGGGGAGGTTTGGAAAAGTAGTATAATAAACGTGGTAGTGCAATCATTTTCAAAAGGGCAGTCCTACCCGCCACAGATAGTGGCAACATTTGTAAAAAGGCCATCTGGGATCTAATGGAGGACACCGCCCTCTTAAGGTTCCCGTCAAATATGTCATCTTTATGTTGGTAGATATGGATGCCTAAATATCTGAACGTATGAGGTTGCCAAGGAACAGCACCTCCAGAAAGGCACAATTCTGGGTTTGGGAGAGTAGGATCGAAGGGGAAGAGGCATGACTTAGCCCAATTAACCCTTAATCCAGAAAGTGAGGCACACTGCTGCAGTAATGTCCCGACCACTGAAGGAACCCGCGAGACGTCTCTGAAATACAGTAAGAGGTCATCGGCATATAGTGATACAGTGTGTAGGCCATCTCCTAGGGCAATGCCCCAGCAGGGGCTCTGATCGCGTAGTACCACAGCCAAGGGCTCCATGGCAAGGGAGAACAGCAATGGAGAAAGGGGACAACCCTGTCTAGTGCCCCTGTGCACTTCAATCGGCTCCGAAATACTCCCCCCCCATTTTGACCCGGTCCTGAGGATTAGTGTATAGTAGCCTAACCATGCGAAGAAAGCAGGGTCCGATGCCAAAACTCTGCAGGACCTAAAAAAGGAATGACCACTCCAAGGAATCAAAGGCCTTCTCCAGGTCAAGAACCAGGCATCTCGCCAGTGGCCAGTCCCGTTTCAAATAATGCATAACACGGAACAGCCGCCTAATGTTGTGTGATGTATCTCGTGCAGGCAAAAATCCTTTCTGGTCTGGGTGTACCAGGTCCGGCATGATGGGCGCCAGACATATTGCTAGGGTCTTGGACAATATTTTATAGTCTGTGTTGAGCATTGCTACTGGACGATATGAGCCAAGCTCCATCGGGTCCTTGTCTGGTTTGGGAAGGGATACCAGCATCGCCTCATTCTGGAATGCCGACAAAAATCTTCTCTGCACAGACTCTTCGTATATGCAGAGGATTTGGGGCGCAAGGATTGGGGAGAATGCCTTATAAAAATCAGCTGGTAGACCATCTGGGCCTGGAGTCCTACCCGCGGATAATTTGTGAATAGTAGCTTGGATCTTGGCGAGCTCAAGAGGCTCCTCCAATGTATTCCTCTGGGCTGCCGTCAGGCGGGGGAGCGCAGCCGCCAAGAGGAATTCTGCACAAGTCCGCCGATGGAGAGATGCAGATGAGTCATATAGAGTCCTATAGTGCTGCGTGAACGCTGAGTGTATCTCTGAGGATGTATGAAACATGATTCCAGCCTACGAGCGAATATTAACAATTGGGCCATGGTCTCGTTCGCTCCTGGTCAGCCAAGCTAAGAGTTTGCCTGACTTATCCACGGAGGTATGTGTGCGCGCCGAGTGAGTGGCATAGTTTAAGCAACATAACCGCTCAAGGAGAGATAATTGCTCGGCCCGATCTGTTGATAATAGTGCTATCTCAGTGGGACTTCGGGCAATCTCCCATTCAGGGCACAGTAAGTTCCGCTCCATGCAAGCGAGTTCAACCTCCACAGAGCGATGCAGATTCCACTGCGTCCCCATACAGTGAACCCTAATAAAAACCTTAAGGGCGTCCCATTCCATCAGGCCTGAAGATGCCGTACCTTCATTATATGCAAAGTATCCAGGAATTGCCTCAGCTAAGATGCTTTGAATGCTGCATCTTCCAGGAGCTGAGGCCTAAGTTTCCAAGTGGGGACAGTCGGGGGAGAAATATCACAGCCCAGGCGCACGAGTTGCGGGTTGTGGTCGGAATGTGTGCGACCCAGATAGTCCGTGTCTAGTACTGTAGAGTATAAATACTGCGTGCAAAGTATTCTATCAAGGTGCACATGTAGGGAGTGCGGGGCAGAGTAATACGAGTAAATTCTATTTGTAGTGTTGTGGTGGCACCATATGTCTAGCAGGTGCCAGCTTTTAGTCCAGGTGGTCAACGCACATGCAGCTGACACAGTGGGCAATTTGGGCAGCGGGGGGAAGGAGCGGTCCAAGTCTGTATCCAGCACACTGTTAAAGTCTCCTCCCAGTAACCAGGGATAGTTGCTCCACCCCGACAGCTAGTTAGACAAAGTATGTAGGAAGGAGGCCTGATCCACATTCAGGGCATATATGGAGCCCAGTACTATGGCCCGGCCAGCAAGTCGCCCCCGCACCAACGCATACTGCCCCTGATCATCTCTTATTTGGTCTTCTGCTACAAAGGGGATGCCCGGTCTGATCCAGACCAGGGCACCCCTGGCATAGGCAGAGTGATCTGTTGCGTATAACTGACCTCTACAGCACCGCTGTAAGCGGGGACCTCTGGGAGCGGCAAATGGGTTTCTTGCAGAAAGGCGATGTGCGCTGAGTGTCTTTTAAGGTAGGAGTATATGGAATACCTACGTTTTGGCGTTTGCATGCCGCGCACATTCCACGTAAGGGCGATGTAGGTATTCATGATAGTGTTTGGTTGTTGGAGCAGCAAGCTATCTGCACGGCCCATAAGTGCAGGATTTTACATATAATGGCAGGGCTCCATCATTCAAACAGGCAACTTATGTATAGACTCCGTATCAACAGTAACAAACAAAATACCATCAGAGCAGAGGAACAACCGGTTTCCGCCCAAACCAAGTAACCCTTGAGGCCAACAAAATAGTTATACATGTTAGTTGTCCACTAGTAGGAGTGTGGGGTAGGCCGTGTGACATAAAGATGAGTGTGTGGTAAGTTGTGCACCCCGGCATATGTGGATAATGGAGTGGGGGGGCCAGTAGCAAGTAATGCCCGTGAACAGCTGGAACACCAGCTCAGCCTGTTAATCAATTGCCCCGTGAGTTTGCAGGTGCATCCCAGGTGATTAGTACAATATTACATGACATATCTATAAACAAGGTGCCCATTATGTACTGAGGAAAAGATCCTAGGGCCTCTAAGTCACCCAGACAGGCACCGAAGGGTACTAGAACAAGTCATCTGCTGTACCGGGGCTAACCCCCAAGCATGCCGGAGAACTCGACTCAGAGAGCTGGTCCGGTGTAGTAGGACCTGTTGACTCCAGCCATTCCCATGCTGCTTCTGGCGTGGTAAAGAAGTGGGATTTGTTCTCAGTTATTATGCTGCGTTTGACCAGGAATAAAAGAGAGTACTGAAGGTGCAATGTCCGGAGCTTGCGTTTTAAAGGGAAAAGGAGGCGGTGAGGACGATCTCATAGACCTAATGATAATATCCCTGTCTGCATAATGAAGCAAACAAATTATAAAGGGGCGCATGCCACTACCAGGGGTTCTTGGTCGTGTAGGGATCCTATGTGCACGCTCCACTGAGAAGAAAGGTGTCAGAGTTCCCTCCTGTATTAATCCCCGGAGCCAGGCTTCAGAGTATGCCACAGCATCACAACCCTCCACGCCCTCCGACAGGCCAATCACGCGTATATTGCTTCTTCGGGTACGACCTTCCGCATCCTCAACACAACACTCCAATTCTCCTATGCGGGTCAATGCGTCTCCCATTTTAGTCTCTAGGGAGGATATCGCCAGCGCCAATTCGTCTATTCGTGCCTCAATTGTGCCTGTCTTTTCCGCCAAATTGCGGTGATCAGCATGTAGCAAAACGAGGTCACTGGCCACCTTGTCTATTTTGGCTTCCAGAGATGTGAGGGTCCGCTCCAGAAAATCACTGATGCGCTCCACCGCAGCTAATACTGCATCGAGTTTTTGGCTATCTTGAGTTGCAGCGTCCTGTGGTTGCTTAGCACTGGTTCCAGAGCAGAGGCGACCGGTCCCCGCCATGTCCAGAATCTTTAACATTGTTGGTGGCAGTTTCTGCACTAACAAGATAGCACACAAGGGGTTCCATCCCGTGGGGGCCCACCAGCGCACCCAGCCAGGTCAAGAGGACCAAACAGTGAAGGCCGATTTAGGCTGTGTCTCAGCTGCACAATAAAGAGAGCCCGCTAAGATGAGCGCCCACGTCCTCCTGTCTGGCTAAGCCCCATGGCCCAGCCTCTCTCCGTGCAGTCCAGCAAGGGCCGGCTCCCGGCCCAGGGATCAGCGGTAAGGCCACTTCTGAGTCACACCAACCGCTGGCTGTAGCAGCGTTTTTTCAATTTAATTTGGGCTGGGCCCGCCTGCATGTGCCCCATTGGAACGGCGCCACGCAGCAGCATGAACAGCCCAACTGACAGTGTCTTTTTTAACCGGTGGGTATTCTGTCCCCTGGGCTTCCCCGTCCAGCCCGCAGCAGGGCGCACCCAGAGCTGCGCCTCCTCCAAGACGCGCAGGAGCAGACCCAAGGCTCCCCAGCAGCACAGGCAGCACCGCACCAGAGAACCCAGCCCTCCGCTCTGCTGTGCCCCCAGGTGCGCCGGCCTCCACTGCAATTCACCTGATGCGGTCAGACGCCCCACTCCAGCAACTCCACGGGTGCCGGTACCCCGACGGGCCAGACGCGGCAACAGCGCACTCTGCCAGTGCGGCCCCCACTGCGCGCTGCGCCCTCGCAGGCCACCGCCCTCAGCCACGTGCGGCCCGCTTCCGTGCAGCGCTGCGGAGACCGCAGTCGGGAGTCACAGAGGCTCAGGGCGACTCAGCACTGCGGCGCGCCAGGTATGTAGGTGCCACTGGCCCCTCTCGTACTTGATGGTGCTGGATAATCTGGAACTGGGACGCAGAGCTCTATCGGCTCGCGCCTGCCATCTTGGCCAGCTTAGCCACTCCCCTCGTCATGTTTGATATCAAATTACTAGTTGGAATAAATCCAACAACTTGCTGTTGGAGTTATTATAACTCTCACAGGGAAAGATGTAGTGATAGGCTTAGAGGGTAAGAATGGAATGTGTGGAGATGAGGATTCTAGATTGTGGAGAGTGGAGAAGGGAGCTGGAAGCTGGAGAGTGAAGAGCAAGCTGGGGTTATCACGATATTGCTGTTGTACAAGGACAATGATTTAAATAAAGGATTCCTAATCTTCAAGTGCCAGTGGGATCTTTACATATTTGGCGACGAGGGACTCTGCGCAGGAGGCAGAGAAGGACTTATAACCCCAAACCCCTGAAAACGATGTATAGAACAAGCACAGGGAAAATCAAAGGAGAAGAAAAGGGACGAGAGAACTAAGAAAACATTTGGAAAGGAAAAAGAATGTGTGGTGACGAGCAATCAGAAAAGAAGAGTAAAGGAACTATAGTGAAGAAGATTCCTACTGGGGCAACCGTGAGTTATAGTGTATCTGCCTATCGCATGGGAAAATTATTACTACAGTTTTCCCCTACTTGTTATTTCTGTAAACTACGTGATAGAAATTTCAAGAGTTAATTCTTCAAGGGTGCGAAGATACACGCGTTTAAACGGCGCACGATGCGTCTTGAATGTAAACAAAAAAGGAACAGACAGACGCATGCGTATCGCCTGTTTGGAAGAACGCGTGTACTGTTTTGAAGAGCATGTGCTCCCTGAAGAGCGCGCAGTGTACACAGACAATCGCGTGCGTCTACACACAAGGTGTACATGCACA
This sequence comes from Pleurodeles waltl, assembly GCF_031143425.1. NCBI lineage: Eukaryota > Metazoa > Chordata > Amphibia > Caudata > Salamandridae > Pleurodeles > Pleurodeles waltl. The sequence goes on along the minus strand of NC_090442.1, from coordinate 577,777,680 downwards.
GGCACGCGTTTCAACCAAAAACATTTCTTAAGTCACACGTTTGGACACATAGAAAATCTTCAGAATAAATGTGAAGTAACACACATTGGAATCAGTATTGGAACGGGAAAAAAAAAGAAGAAAGGACACTAAGGGCCAGATGTAGCAACTTTGCAAATTGCGAGTTGCAATTTGCGAGTCAGAGCGACTCGCAAATTGCAACTCGCAATTTGCAATGCAGAACGGTGTCTCAGACACCGTCTGCGAGTCGCTATGGGGTCGCAAAGACCCACCTCATTAATATTAATGAGGTGGGTCGCAAATTGCGGCCCCATAGCGACTATGGGCACTCACGGGTATGGAGGCCTGCTGGGACCAGCAGACCTCCATGTCCGTGACTGCTTTGAAATAAAGCAGTTTTTTTTTTTTCAAGTGTAGCCCGTTTTCCTTAAAGGAAAACGAGCTGCACTTAAAAAAAAAAAACGAAACCTTTAGTTTTGGATTTTTTCAGGGCAGGTAGTGGTCCCTTGGACCACTGCCTACTCTGAAAAAATATTGGTGGGTCCACTCACAAAGGGGCCCCCTTCCAATTTGCGAGTGGGTTACCATCCACTTCAAGTGGATGGTAACTGCGACTCCATTTGCGACCGCGTACGTGGTCGCAAATGGAGTTGCATACCACTTCGAGTCGCAAATAGGAAGGGAACACCCCTTCCTATTTGCGACTCTGAAATGCATTTTGCGAGTCGGTCCCGACTTGCAAAATGCATTTCTGCATAGCAAACTCCAGTTTGCGACTCGCAAACGGCGATTTTTGCTGTTTGCGAGTCGCAAACTGGTTGCTACATCTGGCCCTAAGAGACAAAGCTGCACTCGTCTTACCTCCCAGTTGATCACTGGGCAGTGGGAGAACTAATACAAGTAGTAGGAGTGGAAGAAGGACTAATACAGGCTCCAACTATGTTAGAAATGAAAAGAGGACTTCACATCTTTGTTTAAGATTACCATAAGCTATGGAATACCATGAAGTCTTATTGTTTTAGATACTTATTTTAGATTGTTGTTTTAGTTGTTTATTTTAGATTATTAATTTAGATTGTTGTTTTAGTATGTTTTGTTAGTTTGTCATTTTATATTTTTATTACAGGTGTGGCTGAACAGAGTATTTCTGCACCACCATGCTTCTTACCGTTACCAGATGAACCGACGATCATGTGGAAGATGGGGAAAAATATTTTTGCTACTTACTTATTGGCAATTGGTGGAGACAAGTACAGTCCTCTCAGGAAACATGCTATTTTACTACATTATTAAGGCACGGAGGGGAGAAGGATATATGATGATTTGCCGGAAGTGTCCTTATGTATGGGTGAAGAACAACCCATGAACATATATGAAATGCCATTGCAAATGATGGAAAAACATTTTACACCAAAATTAAACATTGTATTTGAACAGCATAAATTCTTTTCTCTGGTTCAGGGTCAAGATGAAGATGTAATGACTTATGTGGCAGCATAAAGAGGTTTAGCGGTAACATGTGACTTCCGTGATCTTAGTGACTCCCTCATACGGGACCAAATTGTGCATTGTACAAATAATAAGATGGTGAAAGAAAAATTATTATCCATCGATCCTTCGTTGGAGGAGTCCATACAGATAGCAAGGAGTATGGAACACACTGAGGCATGGATGAAAGGAATTGAGTCTAAAAGTTATATGAAGGAGTCAGATTAAAAAAACACGGTTGAGGTGAAGGAATTTAAAGCGAAGAAACATGAAAAGGCTATTGGATATGATGGAGCGATGAATGGGGAGAAGAAGAATTTTAATATTTTGTGTTTTAGGTGTGGATGTCTTGGACATATCGCTTCCAGTTCCATGTGTGCTGCACGCACTTTAACATGCAGAATGTGTGGAAGACGGGGTCATTTTACCAAAGTATGCAGGTGAAAAGGAAAGTTGTTGAATTATAGTATTAAGTCTCTGGACAGTATACATGGGGAACAGGAAGAAGAAGTTGTACTAATGGTCAATGGCATGCTAGAAAGCAATCAGGAAGGTGTGGAATCGGAAAATGATACGAACTTACAGGAAGAGAGTTCATGCAAACTGGAGAAGCTTCATTGTGATATAATGCTGGAATCTGAAACTGTAAGAGTATTGGTTAATTCAGGTAGTCTATTTACCCTAATATCAAAAGACGTATATGAAGAAATTCTGAAAGGTAAAATTGAAGATTTACAGGTGGCAGATGTGAAGGCACTTGGATATGGAGGTAAGAGGATCAACATCATAGGAATTAAATGGATGGACATTGTATTTAAAAGGAATGGTGTTTGTGGAAAGGTGTACGTGACTCATGAAGGAACAAATTTATAGGGTGGCGACATCAGAACGATTTGAACATCGTGTTAGATCCGAATGCAACTGAACCAGTTATGGTTGTGGAGAGGATGAGTGCAGGATTTATGGGAACTCAAGAGACTTGAATGGAATGAGGTGAGCAGCTGATCGAAAATTTTCCAAAGGTCTTTACTGTGAAATTCGGTAAATTGAAGAGATTTACACACCGGATAATTCTAAAACAAAATGCTATCACAGTTGTTCACAAAGTAAGATCAATACCGTTTTTGATGAGGAAACCATTACAACAAGAGCTTGACAGATTACTGGAGGAGAAAATAATCGAGCCAATAGCGCCTTCGGAGTAGTTGGCACCTATCGTCGTAGCACCTAAGGAAGGAAACAAGATTAGGTTGGGCATCGATTTGAGAGATCTTAATAAGAGCATTTGGGTGGATAGACAACCCTTGCTGAACATCATGGAAATGCTAAGCATGATGGGGGCGGTAGAGTATTTAGGGGGTTATTCCAAGTTTGGAGGAGGTGTTAATCCGTCCCAAAAGTGACGTTAAAGTGACGGATATACCACCAGCCGTATTACAAGTTCCATAGGATATAATGGACTCGTAATACGGCTGGTGGTATATCCGTCACTTTACCGTCACTTTTGGGACGGATTAACACCTCCTCCAAAGTTGGAATAACCCCCTTAGTGTTTTAGACATGTCAGCAGCCTACTATCAGGTTAACTTGCATCCAGATTCTCGGCCATTGACTTCCTTTGTAACTCCTTTGGGTGCATATCGTTACTGCTGAATACCTTTTGGGCTAGCATTCCACAACAGCTGTATTCCAACGGATTATGCAGAATGTTTTTAATGGTCTGGAGAATGTGTTGTGTTTCCAGGATGACATTATGGTGGTTGGAAAATCTTTAGAGGAACATGATGAATTAATAGAAAAAGTGTTGAAGAGGATTGATATTCATGGTTTGAAAAGAAGGAGAAATGTCAATTGAGAAAGAGTTGTGTGAATTATTTGGGTCATGAGGTGTCTGCTGAGGGGATAAAACCCCAAAAGAGCATTGTGAAGGCAATTACTGAGGCTCCGTGATCAGACAATAAGGACCAACTGAAATAATTTCTGGGGTTATTAGAGTATTATGTTATTGAGTTTCTCATAGAAACATTTTTGGAAGAAAGTGTACCAAAGATCTTCGTTACAGAAAATGCATATGATGAAATTTCTAATTGGATTGGGAATTAAGCATGAGAGAGTTGCATTGTTCCGACCGCAAGCTAATGGATTGGTGGAGAAGGTAAACCGAATTGTCATGGAGAATATTCAACTCTCTTTAGCAAATGGGCTAAATTGGAGAGACAAATTGAATAAGATGTTATGGGCACCAGAGTAACACTGCATTTAGTGACAGGGGTGTCACCATTTGTTGCTTTTAAAGGAAGAGAACCGGTGATAAAGGAATCTCCTTGGTGATTGAGAGAAAAGAAACAAGTGTGGGTAGATCGTGAGAGCATGAGGGCAAGAGTGTTGGATTCTCAGGATCGAAATAAGTTAAATTATGATGTCAGGAAAAGAGAGAAGGACATTGGGGTAAAGGTAGGTGACTGGGTAGTAGTGAAAAGGTTTGGCACAGTAAAGAAAAGGAGAGAGTAAGTTTTCTAGACCACAGAAAGTAATGAAGGTATTCCATTCAGTAGTTAAGATGGATGATGGAAGAGAATGGAGTATAGGAAGTTTATGGAAAGTTAATTAAGGGATGAATGTGGTTGTGGAATGAATTCTATTTTAAATATGTTGTAAATAGCATATGCTCGGATTTATATGCGCTTATAAATTATTAGGATGTATAAGGGGGAGAATGTGTAGTGATAGGCTTAGAGGGTAAGAGTGGAATATGTGGAGATGAGGATTCTAGATTGTGGAGAGTTGAGAAGGGAGCTGGAAGCTAGAGAGTGAAGAGCAAGCTGGCGGATATCAGGATATTGCTGTTTTACAAGGACTATGATTTAAATAAAGGATTCCTAATCCTCAAGTTCCAGAGGGGTCTTTACAAAAGAGTTCCAGAACTATTTATGAAAGTTACTAAAATCAATCCTGTCCTTATTGGTCAGACTCTGGCAGTCTGAGCCAAGCTACCTTCATAAAGTGTGAAGTGGCATGGGATTAAACAAAGGAAGTGACTGGTGAAAAGAGAACTGCTGTAACAAATGGCAGAGCAGGAAGGTGGTAGGGTAGCCAAACTGGTTTTCAAAGGGGGGCAAGACACTTGGGATATATACCAGACCTCCCTCATTTCCTGCTTCCCCAAGCCAGATGGGAGACAGAGGAATCAGATTAGAAGAGGGGCTGAAGGGTGTGTGGTAGGGAAACCTAACCACAACAGTGGGTGGGCTCAGCTAGATGCAACCTCTAAGTAGAGATTTTTTCCATCTTGGATTTCTGAAGATTGTTGCTTTCTGATATTGATTTTTGCCACTCTTTGCAGGATGTGATCACCCCAGAGGGTGGCACCCTTCACCCCGTAGGTCAGGGTTGCCGCCCTGCTTGCCAACCCAGGAACAAGGATAAATATGGAAAAGCAGTTCAGCAACTCAGATCCCTGCTGGAAGAAGATATTGGAGAAGAAGGACTTCCATGCTGAACTCCTGAAGGACTGCACCCACAAGGACTGCACCATCTGTACTCTCTGGGATTCCCCACTTAAAGGACTTGCTCTCCTTTTTAAGAGCAAGGAGTGACTCCCTGTAAGCAACAGGTGCAAAGGAGCTACCAAGAGTCCCCTAAATCAAGTCCTACAAGAAGAGACAAGGTGACCAAGTGGTCTTTTGAGTATTCTGACCAGTTGCAGTCTGGAAATTGCAGTTCCAGCTCCCAAGGAGCACCTCAAAGCTTCTGGAACCTTGGACCAAGTTTGTGGACAATGCAGGACCCCAAAAAGGACTTCTGTAAGAAGATCCAGAGGTTTGGAAAAGTTTGGAGGAACTTTGAGAAAAAGCTCCATAAGGTGACTGACTCGTTAGTGAGAGTTAAGCCAATGACATCAAACCGCAATGTGTCCTGATTTTAAGGTTTATCCCACTGAAGCTCTGGAGCTTTCCCCCATTGACAGGACTTCCAGGAGTTGACCGGGACCTCCTGGTGAGTCAAGCTGACAACGTTGCACCCCAAGTAAGCCTGGGCGGAGTTTGCAGAGTCACACTCAGCGTGACTCCACAAAGTTGTTCAAAAGCTCTCCCACACTGCACAGAATTCCACGGGCGGAGTTTCCTGTCTCGCCTATTTGCGTTTTACATCAAATGCAATGTAGAGTATATTCCTGCGTTCAAATGGCTCGAATGGGCATGGCCACCTTGTTTTCTTGCTGTGTTCATGGTGCTGGGCCTGTTTTTTTTAATCCCTTCCTAATTGTTTCAATCCTCTGCCCTCTTAATTATTCTACCCCTCATTTTTATTTATTTTATTAGTGTGTTTTAGTGTCTGTGTATTTTTATGTTTCTTCATTTCTTTGTGCTTTTTGTTACTTTTTTATTTTTGTTTATTTTTCCCCTAACTTCCTTAATTATTACTTCCTTCCTTCCTTCTCCTGTTTCTTATCTTTACCCCACCCAGCGCCATGGCAGAGCAGGGTGGCCAACAGGAGAGTGGTGGTGCCAGGCCCCCCTGAACAGCCATCAGCTGCCTACCTTGCAGGTGGTGTCATTGCCAAGGGGTGCAGCCCCAGCCATCTTTTGTGAGGTGGAGATGGCAGCACTGTTTTTATATAATCAGTGCCACCTCCCTTCCATGCTGGTAGCAGGTGGCAGACCTGACAGCGGGTACCTCCTACGGGAGCAAAGGCTGCATTGGAGGAGGGTACACATGTGTGTGTGGTGCACAATCCAGGTCCATCACACCATCCAGCAGCTGATGCTCCACTGGCTGGACATCCTTGAATGGGAGCAGGACCTGCTCAACCTGCTAGGCATTGAGATTTCGGTACTTGGTGAGTATTAACAATAATATCTCTTTTGTTTGTTTTTACAATGCTAACTTCTTTTTCTAAATACCATGCTGCTCACATTCAGATGTAAATTATGTTTAGTTTACATTTAGAATATTATTATGTGGTCAAGTTTGAGCTAGCTAGGTGCTCATTGTTACCTCATCCTATTCTTCCACGCACGCTTTGGATAATTATTGATGATGCCATTACAATGCAGACTTCTCTGTCCTCCGGTCACCATAGTGAATTAGTGATATCAGTGACTTAGCCTTCTCTGTGACTTTTTTATATAGCTCGTACAGTCCCAAGCAATTTTGAAGTGAGACTGAGTTGGTCCTCAAGCAGGTTGAGAAATGAGAATAGAATCAAAGATCATTCATTGCAATTAATTAATTCCAAATGTAGTTTTTGTTAAGGAATTTGGGAATAGGGAGTTTAGAATTACTATAGCCAACTCAACAATAGCCAATACTAGGGATCTGATTTATATAAGTGCAAAGTTACTGCATTTGCCTGTTATTTTAATTTTGTGAAGATTAACTGTACAACTAATCTGTTTTTTTCTTAAACTTCTTTATTTCTTACAACAGCACTCAAGAGAAAGAAGAGGGTCAGCACCAAGATGTGTCCGGGAAGAGCTTGGGAGGAGCAGGGGCCGACCACCAGCACTACTTCTAAGGGCTTTGCTCACCCAAGTAAGACCTATTATTTTTATTCATTTTGGTATTTCCCTAACGTTTACCTCTGTCGACTATTGAACTACTTTTAATTTTGCCTTGTTTGTTTTTGTATACTGTCTATTTTTTCCCAACTCCCTTGTCCAATTTTTGTTTAATTCCTGTTATCCCTGCATTATATTTTTGTCCTTATTTCATGTTTTTTGTTTTTGATAGTGGACTTTTTCCACTCCATACTATTTTACAGAATGATTTTGATTTGTTGGTAATATTCCCCTCTCCCTTATGTATCTTGTGGTACTGTAAGACTAGGAAGAGATTTGTGGTACTCTGCTGTCTACTGTGAAGATTGCATGCCCAAGTAAGCTAGTACTATAAATAATATTCACCAAATGTGTTGTTGAGAAGGCTTTCTTGTTCTTGCTTATGCTCTAACAGTTAACAAGAGAGTGGCCATTGTCATGGATCACACCTCCCAACCATCAATGTTTTGCTGTGTAATTCATGTATGCAGTATACCAGTAGTCCCAATCACAGTGCAGCATGCTGGGAAGTATGAGGTCCCATTGCATTTGCCAACCAACACCAGATGTCTTTCACTGTCCATTATTATTCCACCCCTTCATTGCACTTCAATTATTCAAAGTCATCATCACCATAGACTAATGCTCGGCCCCTCCATGATGAAAAGTTTATGGTTGGCTTGACAACCTGGCTTTTCTAACTTTGTGAACTAACAAAATGCCCAGAGTGATATTTTTTATAGAAGACACTGCAGTGATAACCAAACTGTACCGATGTATTACGATTATATTTTTTTAATATCAAAGGGGAGCGTATCTGGCATCTAAAAAATGTATAATGTCTTCTCTAGCCACATGCTGGCTCAAGTGCTGCTGCAGGAGAAGAAGGAGCGGGGGAGAAGCAGCAGCAGGGATGGGTGATGGTAAGTCACATTGCTTGCTTATTGACAATCGCTATTATACTCACTAGCTACAATGACGTTGTCGTGACTAGTGATTGTGAGCCCCCCACTTTACCAGCTACAGTGGTGGTTGAGTTATGGTCTCTTCTATCTGCAACTCAACAAAATCTCTTAAAATGTACGCTAAAAATTATGGCTTGATGGAAACGGGAAAGAACTGAAGGTTAAAAGAAAGGATGGGTGAAATGAGTGAAAGGAAAGGATGCATGGGTGAATGTTGGGTAAATGAATGGATGGGCGAAAGAAGGATGATTGAAAGAAAAGGTGAATACTGAATGGATGGATAATGGATTGGGAATTTTGGTGAAAGACTGGATGAGAGAAAGTAAAGCTTAAATATTGGTAGCTATGGGTGAATATATTTAGAAAGAATGAAAGGATGATTGTAAAATTGCTTGGATGAATAAACAAGGGAGCTCTACTGGAGAGGGGCATGTTGCTCACCTACTTCACTTACTTTCTTTTATAGTTATGAAAGCTTTGATTCAAAGTGGGGTTATTTTAGTTTTTTGTCTAATCCCTTGACTCACTGTATTTGTTTAGTGAGGCAGGTGTATCCCACCCATCAATAATTATCAGCCCCCTCCCTGCCCATGACATTCCACCACCCATGGCTGAAGTGCTGTCTGGTGTGTAATGTGCATATGCTTTAGATAATGGAGCATTTACAAAGTTTTCAATATATTTCAAACCGAACACACAAGATGTATTTCCCTTTGCCAACTCAGTCACCTTTTAGTACTTCACTCCTTTATTCTTCCCTAAGTTTTTCATCCCAGACTACCAGAACATTGAAAAAGCCATTCTTTGCATGTGCCATATTTTTATGATAATGTAAAATGATTTAAAAAGATAGTTCATTGTTTCTCATAATACATTTTATACCTGTTCAGTTTTTTCACATTTGGCTTTTGAATACCACAGTGACTGAATAAACCAAAGCTTAGGCACATGATGACTCAGTGATCAGTGACACCCCTCTATTCTATGGCAAAAACTGTACCTACCCACCTAATCCTTCTACCTAACCTTACAGTAGAGTAAGTCATTTCCTTTCCTTACTGCCCAACAATTGAATTTGTTGGAAACAGTTTGTGGTGGTGGGCGAGGCCATTGAGTAAAGTCAAATTAAGTGGCTGATTTGATTTCAAGTTTGGCATCAGGGATTCTCTGTAACAAACGTGCCAAATACAATCTATATAGCCACTGTGGTACAGTGTATCATTTTCCCCACTATCCACTTACGGCAGACAGGATAATAACATCCGCATTTTATATATGACACGTGTGACGTAGTGTCCTATTTATTATTCATTTGCCTCTTTGGAGTCAGGGTAGAAAGTGAAAGGTATTTGGAGAAGAGCAGGACCTCTGGAATTAAAGATAGATAAATGGCAACTACACCTCCCCCATCTGCAGACACTAGCAAAATAACTGAAGCACTGGCTAGCATGCCTGTATTAATTTAGCACAACAACTTGCACTCCATAGTGCATAATGCCTTACTCATAAATGAGAGGTAATTTATTGTTATTTTTCCACTCAAATTGTAGCTACTAGAAAATCCTTTAGAATAAAATAATATAAAATCACTGTTTTATTAATCTGGTGTTGTTCTGCCTTAATTTCTTTTTGCCACACAGTCAGTGCTTGTGAAGCATGTGTGAATAAACAAATAACAATTGGCCCTGTGACTCACCTAATCACAATCACATCAAATTCCAATCTTCCTATGGGACCATCAATGTATTGCTCCTGTGCCACTCACTACTTAACATTAAGTGCACAGAGCATTGTTTACAATCTGTCTTCTTTATTTGTATTTTTCTCACAATAGCTGCTCCTGCTGGTCCACCAGCACCACCCACCAGGCAGGAGATAGTTGCCCATCTGCGGTGGCAGAGGGTGTATAGCATCCAGGCTGAATACAGGCAGCTGGTGGTCCTGGAGGAGGAAGAGGCGGGAATAGTTGCCTCTGACCGAGGCCCCAGTTCAGCATACCAGCCCCAGCCTCCATTGCATCACCGATGCAGCTGTCAGGGGCCCTGACAAGAACTTCTGCCGCCTCCTCCCGCTCTGACAGGGCATTGCTCGAGCAATGAAAAGAATGGAGAGTGGCTCGGCAGAATAGAGCAGAACCTAGACCAGATTTGGACCCAAATAGAGATTGCCCTCTACTGAACGCTTTTTAAAATTTTGTGTTTTGGTGGGAGGGACTTGTTGTGGGTGGAGAGGATGGGAAGGTAGTTGAGACCAGGTTTTTCACTTTAAACTTTCATTATACTTTTGGGGACAGGGCCATTTGTTTGGGGGAGAGGGGTGGGCCTGTTGTGCTGGAAAAGGTTGTTTTTCATATTTGTAAAAAATAAAAAGAGATAAATTATTTTTCTTCATTTATGCCTCAAATGTTTAGTTTGGTATTTTAGTTTACACTACTGTTTTTTTAGCGTAGACTGATTTTTAAATCAGCTAAAACTGTGTATGTAATTTATTTACTTATACCCTTGATCTACTGCCCTCTGTAACTATATTGACCACTAGGGGGTGATTAGATTGTCTATTTTGCATACAAAAACCTAGATACCCACAAACAACATCTTCTTCAATAGAGGTTAATTACTAAGTACACAAGTTCACTTCAATCCATAGTTTGACTACCTGAATAGATGAAGTGAGGGCTCATACCTCATTCTTCTTACTGCAGGGTTTTCCCAAGGTGGCATCTTATCTTAACTTAAGGAGGTGGTAGTAGTAGTACCTGGCTAGTGTGCCAACAGGGAATATACAAGGTGCCACCCTCACATATGCAAACTCCAACTGCAGGACTAATCAAAGGGTTATCCATCATTGCCAACTAGATTAAAACAGTTAGTGAGTCATACATTATATCATAACTTTAGGAAGACTGAGACAGACCACCACAATGACAATATATGGCACACAACAAAAAAAGACCTGATATGATAGTATAAACCAGCAATATCAACTTCTTCTGATCAATGGGGAGCTAGTATTTATTAGGCTCTGATTCGGGAGTGGTTAGACAAGGTTAAGCAGTTACAGAATACACAACACAAGGCCTTAACGCTGATGTTTATGGGGCTGGTGTGGAATATTTTTCATGTAATAGGTCATGCATTTAGTTGGTGTCACTTTTTCCACATGTGTCCCAGCAAGTGTGTGATCCATTTATGATGTAAAGTTATTTACACCTCAATAAACCACACAGACTGGGAGAAGAGGGTTGGGGGCTCAAAGAATGAATGTGTGAGGGGATTCAGGGAAAGGTGTGGCAAAGACAAACACTACACAAAAGAAACCATAACAATATTCATTGGGGTGCTGAGCAACACACCATCATCAATCTATTGGGAAAGGAACAATGAAGGGATAAATATGACACAGTTCAGTTAATTGCATTGCAACAGTCCTTCTGCCCCCAAAAGACCCAAGTTAGTATATCTCTAAATGTTATGTCTTCTAGGTTTGAAAATTACAAATTATGGAGGATTGAAGTTAAACCACTCATTTCTACAAATTATGTTGTTAAAAGGAAAATGGTACTGTGTTGCCAAATTGGGCAGTGCATCTCCATTCTTCTTGGAATGCCTGTCACTCTTGAGTGCCTGACTGAACCAGTCTGGTAGTTAAGTTGAAGTGTTGAGCTTTCACTAAGTTTTATTCATGCAGGAGAGGACTAGGAGAGGGCATGCATAGTGAAAAACAGTAACTGTGTTACAGAGTAAAGGAAAAGGACAAAAAGAAACAAGGTGAGCTTCATGAGGTGTCAGGAGTGTACCAAGAAGACTCAGAGGCAGAGCAGGAACATAAAGAGGAGTTTCACGTTTGAGTCAGCACTGCCGCAGACACACACTCAGCAGCATTTCTCAAGTCAATGCACCTCTGTCCAGTCCAGAGATCTGAGTGAGTACTAGGCCTCAGAGTTTTTGCCATCATCACCATTTCTCTTTGAAATTGATAACTTTCTACTTCTAGCTGTTGAGGCAACCCTCCATCCTCCGCCTCCTTCTTCTCATTCTGAGTAACTTGGTCCCAGTCCCAAACCAAGCACGGTAGACCTGTGTAGTGCACTGCTATTGAAGATCAAATAGAGAAACAGAATTTGAGTATTTAATATAGATTTGTGTTTGGTAACTAAGGTGATTGGTCTGGTCTTTAGGGATCTGGAAAAAAAGAATGGACCTGCAGGTAAGTTTAGCTAAGTCCGAAATGCCAATCACTTTCAAGAAAAAGTGATCACCCGTCAGACTCCAAAGATTGTAAAACATTGAAATCAAGGCACAAATGTATTGAACTCCCTCCCTCACTCTCGGCGACCACATACATCAACAATTATCACTCACAATCACTCAATATATTGCCACTCATTGGTGCAATAGTTAGTAGCTACCTCCTCCAATCCAACCACAGTGGTTGATACAAAATATCATCTCCTCTTTGATGGTAGCAACGCATTGGAATTTGTCATTGCCATTGGCAATCTTTTTATCAATGATTTTCTGTGGCAGCCCAGCTAGATGATGTGAAAAAAAAGGATAGGCAATGTCATGTGAAGAAGGCGGGCATTGTCCCCAATGTCCTGAAGGGAATGTGAGGGCTTCTTCACCGTACATGGGTCCAACTCCAATCTGGCCATATATGAGACTAAAAAGTGGTAGGGCAGCATAAATCTGACGCAATCTTCCTCTAGCTATTTTGCTGGGTTTTCTTTTTTTACAAAGAAAGAATGAAAGAAATAAGTTGAACGAGAAATAATTAAAAAGTTATTTGGAGGCACTGGCATACCGGGAAGTAGATTTTATCCTCAAACCTAGGTGGTTTACCCAGATGTTGGTCAGCAAACACACTTGATTCTGACCAATCATTCTTTTCCTTCTCCTGTGGTGTTTCGAGAACAGTGTAATAAGTGGGATAAAATGCTGTTTCATTTTGATTATGGTTAATCTCTCCATGTTTTGAGGAGAGAGAATGGTCTTTCTCCCTATAACAACTGTGCCAGCTGCACTGAACACATTTTCAGCTGATACACTGGCTACAGGATAAGCTAAATAGTTTATTGCCAGCCTGCTGAGTTCTTGCTACTGGTGCATCTTCCAGTACCCATGCACCAATAGGTTTTGATCCACATACACCTCTTTCGGGTCATCCAGATACTTCTGGAACATCGTTTGAAGTGTCATTGGTGCTGCTGCTTACTCAACCTTTTTTGACTTCACCTATGCACTGGACTTAAGACCTACCACTTGAAACCAGTCCAATGCAGAGGTTAGGTCAGATTCTTCTGATGCTTTTGTTTCCAGTGTTCTTGTTACGGATGTTGGCTGCTGGAGGCACGACTGCCCTCTCTGGAAGTTTAAGGTGGCACCCCAGGACTGCGATGTGGGACTTTAAGTTCTAGCCATTCTTCTTCCAGTTCTCTGGCTTGCTCAACAATCCAGGTATTTTGAAACATCCCCTTCGGAAAAAGAAATGAAACTGGGGAGAATGTATTTGTAGCGTGGGTCAAGTAGGGTGGCACAGATACTCTTTTGATGAGATAATGTTGTTTTGCAGACTTACATTGCAAGTCAAGCGATAGCTTAGGCTCGAAACCAAGGCATGCACTTCTGAGTTTTCGTTCACCCCTCTGATTGTGAACCTTTCAGATACCTTTTTAAGCTGCTCCTGTAGCAGATGCAACAACTGATCACTTGGCCCATCAGACTGTCTTCCTTGCTATCTCCCGCTTGAAAACCTCAAAAGGGAGCAGTACCTGTATCAGGCATTTGGCTAGGCCCCATTTGTCTGCATCCATGACCATAGGTTTCCCAGTTGCATCCCTTCCTTTTAGAATGGGATAGTCATTGATCTGTCTGTACTGCTCAAAGAGACGTTGCAACATATAATAGGTTGAGTTCCAATGTGTTGGCACCTCCTGTACTAGGGCTTTAACTGGTATTCTGTTACCACGTTGAATAATCCACAACTGCTTCTGGGCTTTAAAATAATTGCTGAAATGAGTTCAGATTCCTCTGTTGGTGGTCAGTATTTGCTGACTATATATTCTTTTTTGAGAAAGTCTTGCACAACCAGGTTGATGCAGTGTGCTAGAAACAGGACCCTGAATTAGTCACAGTCGGCCATGGCCTTGGCTACATTATTGCCAGAATCTGTGGCAACAAATCCAATTCACAGAGCTCTGAGTTGCAGCCATTCAGACACCTTGCTGTTAAATTCATCCAAGATGTTTATAGCTGTGTGTGATTTCTCCATGGTGAACATGTCTTCTGTTGCATGCCACTGAATGTTCTTAAACATTTCTTCAGAACCAAGATCTGTAGATAGCTTTTGCTTTACCCCCTCCAAAGAGATCCAGTGTTCAGGGATGCACATGTAATCAGTAGCCTGGCAACTGGCCCACATGTCAGTTGTCAAGTGGATATTGTGGACACATTTTGCTGCAAAGCTTGTCCAAACAATTGCAGCACATCATGATGCAGTGCTGGAAGAGCAACTCTAGCAAAATAGGTCCAATTTGGAACCTTCCATTTTGGGCAGATGGCTGCCACAAAATCTACGAAACCCACTCCTTCCACAAAAGAAAAAGGGAGGAGGTCCAACGCTAACATTTTTGCTAGCTTCCCATTGTAGAAACCTGCCATTTGGTGGTTGTGGTTATAGAGCTCCTCATTCCTAAATATGCCTGTAATAGTAGTCTGGATTTTCTTCTTTTGTGAGGCCACTGATGAAGGTGACTTTTGAGATGTAGGTGTGATAGACTCAATGTGCATTGTGGTGCAGTCACCGTATGCTGTGATATCTCCATCTGACTTTGAGTCTTTCTGTGCCATTGTGATACTAGTGCACTGCTGGGGACTGGGCTGCTTTGCTTGGGGATGTCATTCTCTCTTTCTACCATGATTTGACCAGTTGTAGTGGATGTTTCTCGCCTTTGCTCTTCTTCACCACGGTGAGCACATTCAGCAATTTTTTAAGGTGCTTCTTCTACTGGATTGCATGATGTTTTTTCAAAGGGGTCATCTAGCCACAGTCCCATAATGTGAACCACACTTACATCAATGAGCACTTTAGTGGCAAATGGAGCATATTGCAATGTTCTCCTCTTGTTTGCTAATCATGAAAAGTCCCAACCTGGGAGGAGTACTTTTTTACTGGGCCAATGCCTGAAGGAAAAACTAGAGGTAGATGGATGTTTTATTGCCTCTCTGCACTGCATACTTCTTTAAAGGTAGGGATTGGTGCAGTTCTCTACTCGGGCCTTACAAATATTTGAGCTGGCAATGCTGCATCCCTCAGAGCAGGATGGAGAGTAATATCGGACTCCTCTGTGCCAGCTTGCGCAATGACTGACTGATCATCATTATCCTCCTTCTCATCATCCCTTTCCAGGATTCTAAGGCTTTCTGTAATTTTTCTGTTCCCTTACATCTCCTGGCATCTACAGGACCCTGCTGGGGTCTAATCCATGCCCCTCACATCATCATCAGAAATGGTGCTTGGAGAAGATGGTGGAGTCATACCCTTCCTTTTACTTGCTGGAGACCTGGGAGCCATTGATTCTAAAAGAGAAGGTTCTTGCTAGGCAGGAAGTTCTATCTCTAGTTCTGCTCAAACGTCAAGAAGTTTAAATATTGCTGGCTCCGTCTGCTGTCAACTTTGCTCTGTTTTCTGAATTGATTGGGTACTACTTTGTGAAATGGACAAATGCAATTCAAAGTCACTGCTCCTCGGTGTCATCATAATTACAGTGGCTGCCTCACTGACAGACATAGTCTAGGGCTTAGGTTGGGGTGATGCTTTAGATGCAGGAAATGCTGCTCCCTGGTTCTTCCCCTGAGGTGTGTTTTGCAGGCCCACATCTCCTGACAAAGGTTGCGGTTTGCTTGCCACTTGTGGAAAGCTGCTTCTTTTCACTGATCACTTTCATTGGGATCATCTTACAGCTCTCAGTTGGCAGTTGCGGTAAGCTGCACGACCGGTAAGGACTGGAGGACTGAAATAACTGTACCGGCCTTTTCTTTGGCAGTACTGTGGTTTATGTGAAGTCTCTTCTCTTGTGCACCTAAAAGCAACCAAGCAAAAAAAACATGGAATTAGGCAAACGTGGCATTGTTATAGGTTTAAATGGTACAGACAAATGCAATATGAATGCGGCAGGCTACTTATGTAATAAATACCAATTTAATGAAGCATTATAAAGTCAAACTACACGACCACACTATAAAATTGCATTTCAAATCAGGCAGCACAACATGCAGATTTAGGCCCTTATTACAACCCTGGCGGTCGGTGTTAAAGTGGCGGTAATACCGCAAACAGGCTGGCGGAAAAAAAATGGGATTACAACTGTGGCGAAAACTGGCAACATAGACAGCTACTTTAACACTCCGACCACCATGGCGGTAGAAACAAACAGCGCGGCAGTCACCACCAAGAGACAGGTGGGAGACAAAGTACCGCCCACCCTATTACAAGAGGCCTATCCGCCACCTTTTCAGGGGCGGAACCAACGCTATCAAAAGCACGGCGGAAACAGTACACAGAAGGGAAAACACTCACCACTCGACACCCAATGAGGAACCAGGATGCCATGGAGCCCGAATTTCATGTGTTACCCATGTTGGTTTACCTCCTCTTCTATGAGCATGAACGGCGGCAGCGGCGACCACGGTGAGTACTGCGCTTACAACACAGGGGAGGGGGGAGGAAACAGAGTGACACACACACGCAATACCCCCACCCTCACCACCACACACAAGAACAGACACACAAATACATGCAGCAACATTACATATACACCCCCCACCCCCTGGAAGAACGCAAGGACAAAAGGAAAATTATTGTAATCATTGTAATCAAGAAAAATCCAGTATTCAAAAGTCAAAATTCAGTATAAACAAATATGTACACCAACTAAACAATTCGGGATAGTGTACTAATCATTGTCCGTGGACCACTGGGCCCAAAATGCATGGGCGAGGCCCACACATGATACCTGACTCGAAACGGAGAGAATACTGCTGGGGCATCAGATCGAAAATATTCAGGCACCTCAGGGGGAGGGAGAGGGGGCACCTCAGCCTGTTGAAAGCACGACACCACTGCTACACAAGGGTGCTCCATGCCCATTGATGTATCCTGGGGAGTGCAAAGCCACAGTCTCTCAAGTCTCTCCAGTGGGTGGGTTGCCCACTGCTTTATCCTGGGGAGTGCAAAGCCACAGTCTCTCAAGTCTCTCCAGTGGGTGGTTTGCCCACTGCTTTTTCCTGGGGAGTGCAAAGCCAAAGTCTCTCAAGTCTCTCAAGTGGGTGGTTTGCCCACTGCTGCATCCTGGGGAGTGCAAAGCCACTGTCTCACAAGTCTTTCCAGTGGGTGGTTTGCCCACTGCTATATCCTGGGGAGTGCAAAGCCACAGTCTCTCAAGTGGATGTCATTCTCCACTGGTTCTGGAGGGGGCCTGGTGCCCAGATTGCTTCATCCTGCCAAGGACAGAGGTACTGGATGTCATTCCCCACTGGTTCTGGAAGGGCATGGTGCCCAGAGTGCTTTATCCTTCCAAGGACAGAGGTAGGGGATGTCATTCTCCACTGGTTCTGGAGGGGGCCTGGTGCCCAGAGTGCTTCATCTTCCAAGGACAGAGGTAGTGGATGTCATTCTCCACTGGTTCTGGAGGGGGCCTGGTACCCAGAGTGCTTCATCCTGCCAAGGACAGAGGTAGTGGATGTCATTCTCCACTGGTTCTGGAGGGGGCCTGGTGCCCAGAGTGCTTCATCCTGCCAAGGACAGAGGTAGTGGATGCCATTCTCCACTGGTTCTGGAGGGGGCCTGGTGCCCAGAGTGCTTCATCCTGCCAAGGACAGAGGTAGTGGATGCCATTCTCCACTGGTTCTGGAGGGGGCCTGGTGCCCAGAGTGCTTCATCCTGCCAAGGACAGAGGTAGTGGATGTCATTCTCCACTGGTGCTTCTTCCTGTCAAGCACAGAGGTAGTGGATGTCATTCTCCACTGGTTCTGGAGGGGGCCTGGTTCCCAGAGTGCTTCATCCTGCCAAAGACAGAGGTAGTGGATGTATCTCTCCACTGGTTCTGGAGGGGGCCTGGTGCCCAGAGTGCTTCATCCTGCCAAGGACAGAGGTAGTGGATGTCATTCTACACTGGTTCTGGAGGGGGCCTGGTGCCAGAGTGCTTCATCCTGCCAAGGACATAGGTAGTGGATGTATCTCTGCACTGGTTCTGGAGGGGGCATGCCCAGAGTGATCCACATGCAGTGTGGTCGGTACAATTCCCTCACTTGGGTGTGCATGCCACGGTGAGGTTGAGGTAGCATGATACGCCATGGAGGCAGCGACATACCCCACAATGCTGCGGCTGCCCTTTCCACCTGCAGGTGTAAACAGTGATGGAAGAAATGCCTCATGGAAGCTGCCCAGGGTCCAGGAACTCTCCTCCAGCCTCAGACGACTGACCATTGGGGATGGTAGCCATGTCAGCGGTGGTGCCTGTGTCTGAGGACGCCGCCGCGGTGTCTTTTGCGGGGGTGCTTGCGGTAGTGTCTGTTGCAGCTGTGCTTGCGGCGGTGTCTGTTGTGGTGGTGCTTGCGGCGGTGTCTGTTGCTGTAGTGCTGGTGGCGGTGCTGGCGGCAGTGCTGACGGCGGTGCGTGGGTCAGCACCTGCAGAGGGACACAGCAGGACGTTTCCTGCAGCCTCGTTCGGCTGCCCACTGGGGAAGATGCTGGGGACTGTTGCTGAGGCTGTAGACATGCAGGTGACGGTGCATGTGGCGGTTGTGGTGGCGGGGCAACTAGCGCTGTTCGCCACCGTACAGGTTGGCGTGGGCATGGACAGAAAGTGTGACACTGGTCCCTCAGTCGGTGTCACCATGCCCTCTCCTGACCTGCTCTTCAGCTTTTGGCCCTTCCCCAGCTTTGATGGTGCCGCAGTTGTCTTGCCACTATCCCCTTTGGTTTTTGCTGACCCCTTGGTGGCTGGTACTTTCGGCTTCCCCCTCTGGGATGTGGGCAACTTTTTCACCTTGGCAGGTGGCGGAATGTCCTTGCCCTCGATACCTAGCACACTGGCAGCCCTGATGTGTGGAGCACTCGATGACCCCGCAGTTGCTGGCACCACTGTGCCTGGGGAGTTGGTGGCTGAGGTGCTGGGCTGGGACCTGGAAAGCCTGGCCCTAGGGGAAGGACGGGGGGGAGGTGTAGGGAAGAGGTCAATGTTAGCCAGGAAGAGTTTCTTAGACACACTGGGACGGAAAGATGGAGGGGGTTTGGGAGCGGAGGTGGAGGTAGTGGTTGTAGGAGGTGTACGTCTGCTGAATTTGGGTGAAGGTGCATGGGCCGGGGGCTGTTGTGAGGTGGATGGCTGTTGGGTGGGTGTGTGCCTGCATTTGTGTACTTTGGGAGGAGGGCTCACAGACACACTGGGAGAAGACACTGGGGATGTGTGCATGGTAGTGCGAGTGGTGAGTGCACGTGAGCGGTGTGTTTTGATGGGCGTGCTGGTGATGGAGTCAGTGGCTGAAGATTTAGTGCATGCAGGTGTGAGTGGAGACGAGACTGGGAGGGAGGAAGAGGAAGTGGAGGAGGGGGGCACAGTGGAGGCTGTGGATGTTGCTGGGTCTGCAATGGGATGGTGCTTGTGTGAGTGCATGTGGGATGTGTGGTGCTTATGTTTGCCATGTCCACTCTTGTGTGTTGATGAGTGTGCATGCTGGTCTGATGGTGTGCTTGGGATAGGCTGAGGTGCAGGGAATTGGGTCTCCGTGGAGGAAGTTGGAGGGGGGAGGCTGGACACAGGGACAATGGCTGCCATCAGTGCTGGGGCCAGAGCCTGAAATGCTCTCTGTTGGGCCGCCTGCCCAGAATGAATGCCCTCCAGGTATGCATTTGTTTGTTGCAATTGTCTCTCGACACCCTGGATGGCATTCACAATGGTAGATTGCCCAACAGTGACTGATCACAGGAGGTCAATAGCCTCCTCACTGAGGGCAGCAGGGCTGACTGGGGCAGGGCCTGAGGTGCCTGGGGCAAAGGAGATGCCCACCCTCCTGGGTGAGCGGGCACGGGACACACGCTAAGGGGCTGCTGGGAGGGCGGTGCTGGTAGGGGGGGTGGCGGCCGTACCTGTTGATGCAGTGGGCACAGAGGTGCCCGCCACCACAAGGGAGCTCCCATCACAGGAGGAGTCACTGTCACTGCTGTCTGCTCCTGCCCCCGCCATGGAGCTCCCCTCACCCTCAGTGCCAATGGTGGCTTCAGACTCCGTTGTTTCGCCCTCCAGGGCCAAGTGGGTTGCAGCTCCCTCCTGCTCCGGTGCCAATGCTCCTCCACCTGATGATGCTATTGCACACAAGAAGAGGGAGACCACAAAAAGGGGGGGAAAGACAGAAGAAAGACATGTTCAGTGCATACAACACTACTACCGTTGGCGGACACAACACACATAGAGCAGCCCTCTGCACTACGCCATGCACTAACAGTTCCAGGAAATTCCACCTGACCATGGGGTACGAGGCCTAAGACCAATTGCTGCACACCTGGAAGTCACGGGAGCCTGGCTAGATGTAGATGTCTCTTACCACTGGTGGGGTTGGGGGTGCCACATAGCCTTCCTAGCAAGGGACCTTGCCTACAACCTTCGCCCTGGCCTAGGGGAACCCACTGCCCACCTCCCCCACCCAGACACCTCGTAATGCGCGCAGGGTCAGCTAAATTAGAGTGTACTCACCCCCTTGTGGCTGCTGTGATGCCCTCAAGTGCCCATCCAACTCCGTATACGCCTCCACCAGGATCCCGAACATCAGGGAGGTCATGGTGCGACGGGCACCCATCCCACGTTGGGAGGCATCCCCAGCTGGGCCTCCACCGTCTTCTCGCTCCAGCGGCACAGGTCCTCCCATCTTTTACGGCAGTGGGTGCTCTGTCTGTGGTAGACCCCCAGGGTCCGGACGTCCCTGGCGATGGCACGCCAAATACCCTTCTTCTGGTGGGCGCTGATCTAGAGGAATGGTACAGGGGGGAAAGGAAATTACTTACCCGTCCGGACCGTCATACTCATTGCCCACCAGTTCCCACCCTTGCCCTGATGCACATACACTTCCCATCCGCATATGCAGGCCTCAGCCCCCCATGTATCTTCCATCCACACCACTCAAAACAGGCATTGCCCATGCAGCATGCTCATAGTGTACTCACCTGTTTGTCTGGAGGACTATACAGTTGCGTGTACTGGGGAAGGACCCCTTCCACTAGTTTCTCCAACTCCTCCAAAGTGAAGGCAGGGGCCCTTTCCCCAGACACATGAGCCATCGTCGCTTCCAGACTGAGGTCACAACAGCACTTGCAGTGTAGGTCCTCTCCTGTTGAAGGTCAGATATCAAGTGAGTGAACTGACAGAAAATGGTGGTCAGGTACGCGGCAGTGCGTACCGTCAGCACCGGCGTACATCGTTATTGGCTCCTGGGACCCATAGGGCCCAATGTTAACCAATGCTGAATTGTGATGAGGTTACCTCATATCCCCTTGTCCCACCTTACAGGTCAGGCAGACGCAATTTCAGGAGGCCACATGGGATGGATGTTAACTGCATCACACCTATCTAGGCAGGGAATGTAGACAGATACTGGCACATTGCGGATTAATTATGTTTCTGAAAATAAAACATTGTGATACCTCAGTGTTGGATGACTCTCTGCTCGCTATTCTCCCCCATGGGGCACGTTCGTTGGGGCAGTTGATGAGATGGCGGCATCCTCCGGTGTACAGACACGCGGTGGACCTGTCGACAATGGAAGAGACACACATCCTGGTCACACACAGACTTGATCGTGCAACAATCGAGGAACTGTGTGCCCAGTTGGAGCCGGACCTGATGTCAGCTATCCGCCATCCCACAGGAATCCCCCCTCTAGTGCAGGTCCTGTCTGTATTCCATTTCCTGGTCAGTGGGTCTTTTCAAACAACAGTGGCCATGGCATCATGGATGTCCCAGCCAATGTTCTCAAACGTGTTGTCCAGAGTGTTATCTGCCCTGCTGAAACACATGCACAGCTACATCGTTTTCCCTCAGGTGGAGGATTTGCCCACAGTGAAAGGTGACTTCTATGCCCTGGGACATATCCCCAACATCATTGGTACCATTGATGGGACACATGTGGCATTTGTGCCCCCCTGCAGAAATGAACAGGTATACAGAAACCGGAAGAGCTACCATTCAATGAATGTGCAGATTGTGTGTTTGGCAGACCAGTACATCTCCCATGTCAATGCCAAGTATCCTGGCTCTGTGCATGACGCTTACATTTTGAGGAATAGCAGCATCCCTTATGTGATGGGCCAACTCCAGAGCCACCATGTGTGGCTAATAGGTGAGGTCAAGGTCCCAATACAGTTGACATAGGTGTCTGGGTATGAGGTTGTCCCTAAGGGTTAATGTGTGTCTAACAGTTGTCCCTCGACATTTGCAGGTGACTCTGGTTACCCCAACCTGTAATGGCTACTGACGCCAGTGAGGAATCCCAGGACAAGGGCAGACGAACGCTACAATGAGGCACATGGGCGAACAAGGAGGGTGATCGAACCACCTTCGGCCTCCTGAAGGCCAGATTCTGGTGCCTCCATCTGACAGGTGGATCCCTCTACTACTCGCCAAAGAAGGTGTGCCAGATGATCGTGGCCTGCTGTATGCTGCACAATCTGGCTTTGCGACGCCAGGTGCCTTTTCTGCAGGAGGATGGGCCAGATGGTGGTCTTGTGGTAGCTGTGGAGCCTGTGGACAGTGAAGAAGGGAGGAGAAGAGGATATCGACAACCGAAACAACATCATCAGGCAATACTTGCAGTGAGAAACAGGTAGGAAGATGCCACTGCTTCCCACATCTCATTCGATTGTTGGAACTAGCATAAGTCTGTCATTTTCATTTAGTGTATAGACCCTGACTTGTCACTTTGACTTTCCATTTCAGAGATTTGGGTCCCACTTTGTGCCCTCTGCTATGTTTACTGCTGGCCTACAGCTGTGTTACATTGGTATGTGAACAAGTAAATTGACATTGCTATATTCCATAGTTATTGCATTTACACATTTGTGAAAGCACAGACTGACTCCAGTTTTTTTTGTGATTGAAGTGTGTTTATTCCTGTGCTAATAAGTGGAGGGGGTTGGAAAATGGGCTGGGGTGATGGTGGAGGAATGTCCATGGCAGAGTCCAGTCGATTTGTTTCACAGGTGCATTGTCCAAAGGGGCATAGGAAGTGGAGCAATGGCAGTTTAAGGATGGACAGGATGACATAGTGGGACGGAAGGGTGACATTCAGGGGGGTCTTATTTCCTGGCGGGGTCTTGGCAATGTTCTCTGTCTTGTTCCTGGATCTCAGGGACCATTGTCTGGGTGGTTCTCCATCTGCAGGGGGTGGGGTGCTGGTGTCCTGTTGTTCCTGTGGCAGTGCCTCCTGTCCACTAGCACCGGCGGAGGTGGAGGGCTGTTCATCCTCCAGTCTAGTGTCAGGGGCCCCTTGTTGTGCCACTGTGTCCTTCCTGATGTTGGCGAGGTCTGCTAGCACCCCTGCAATGGTGACCAGGGTGGTGTTAATGGACTTCAAGTCCTCCCTGATCCCAAGGTAGTGTTCCTCCTGCAGCCGCTGGGTCTCCTGAAATTTGGCCAGTACCGTTGCCATGGTCTCCTGGGAATGATGGTAAGCTCCCATGATGTTGGAGAGTGCCTCATGGAGAGTGGGTTCCCTGGGCCTGTCCTCCCCCTGTCGCACAGCAGTCCTCCCAGTTTCCCTGTTATCCTATGCCTCTGTCCCCTGAACTGTGTGCCCACTGCAACTGCCCCCAGGTCCTTGATTTTCTTGGGTTGGTGGGTTTGCCTGGGTTCCCTGTAGTGGGTGACACACTGCTGATTGACGTGTCCTGGGGAAAGAGAGATGGGCCCGCTGGGTGGGTGCTGTGTTGGTGTTTCCTGAGGGGGGAGGCTCTATGGTGGCTTGTGACAGTGTCAGGGGAACCGACTGTCCCGAGGTCCCAGATGAGCCGGGCTGGTCATCTTGATCCAGTTGTGCAGAGCTGCTGTCATCACTGTGGGCCTCTTCTGTGGGGGGACTGGATATGTCTGCCACCTCCTGTCTGGTGACGTTGGGTAGGGGTCTTGTTGGGGTGTGAATGCATAATTATTGTATGTGTGTGTGCCATCGTGTGCAATGGGTGGTTGACCCTGTACTCCAGTGCTTGCATTATTGGCTTGGTCCTTGTGTGATTGGTGATTTTGGGGCATGAGTGAGTCTCTGTAGTGGACATGCTTGGGTGATGGGTGTCCATGCATTTGTGTCACATGCAGGGCTTGGTTTTGGGATGTGTGGGTTGTGTTGGTGGGGTATCTGTGGGTTGTTGGGGTGATAGGTGTGAGGGTACGGGTGGGAGTATGTGATGGCATGGAGGTAGGGTGGGGGGTATATAGTAGTAAAGATTTGCCTTACCAGAGTCCAGTCCTCCTGCTACTCCTGCGAGGCCCTCACGATGCAGTATAGCCAAGACTTGCTCCTCCCATGTTGTTAGTTGTGGGGGAGGAGGTGGGGGTCCACCGCCAGTCCCCTGTACAGCAATCTGGTGTCTGGAGAACACGGAACGCACCTTCCCCTGTAAGTCGTTCCACCTCTTTCTGATGTCATCCCTAGTTCTTGGATGCTGGCCCACTGCGTTGACCCTGTCGACGATTCTGTGCCATAGCTCCATCTTTCTTGCAATGGACGTCTGCTGCACCTGTGATCCAAATAGCTGTGGCTCTATCCGGATGATTTCCTCCACCATGACCCTGAGCTCCTCTCAGAGAACCTGGGGTGTCGTTGAGGTGCCATGATGTTGTGTGAGTGATGTGTGAGGTGGTGTCTGTTGTGATGTGTGAGGGGGTGTGTTGGTGTGTTGTTTGAGATGCGTGGATGTTGTGTAAGTGATGGTGTTGTGTGTCTGTGGATGCTGGTGTTGTTTTTGGTAGTGTATCTCTCTGGCGTGGTTTAAAAATTCTGGTAGTAACGATTTGTGGGTGATGTGGGTGTGTGCTTTGTATTGGATTGGGTGTATGGGTGTGGTGTGTGTATGTGTATCAGATGTGTGTATTTTGAATTGTCCAATGTGGTTGTGTTTTGTAAATGTGTGTGTATTTTGAGCCCGGCAGTATGTACCGCCAATGGATTACCATGGTTAAAAGACCGCCATGTTGATTCGTGGGTCGCGATAGTGTGGGCGTATTCCTGTTGCCGTGACAGTGTTGTTTTTGTTATCGCCAGTTTATCACTGACCTTTGGTGTGGCGGACTTGTGTGGGTGTCTGTATTGTGGCGGATTCCGGGCTGTGGGTCGTAATACCTGTAGCGGAATTCCACAGCCGCAGCGGTATGTTGGCAGTCTTCTGCACGGCAGTAAGCGGGATTTACCACCAGGGTTATAATGAGGGCATTAGTTCTTTGCTTTATCTTCATCTGTATTAAAGGAGACTGCGGTAGTCAAAGAGAGGTGCTTGGTTAAATGGAATAGTCCTTAAAAAAGTTATTTAGGCTGCTGATATTTCAAAAGTGCACCCCAGCCTGGTTGTCAAGGATGAAATGGAATTATTATACACCTAAAGAAGTTGAATGCTGTAGCGTGGCTGTGCCCCTTTGGTGGATGGATGGATGGATGGATGGATGGATCGATCAAGGTGAAATGCAGAATGAAATAAAATGAAATAAAAAATGTACAAAATAAAACCGAAAACATTTTTTTTTAAACTAAAATTAAAATGAAATCAAGAAACATTAAAAGAAAAAGAAAAAAAGAAAAAAAGAAAATAAAATAAAAAAAGAAAAAAGAAAATCAAAATAAAAATTATTTTTTTAATTTAAAAAATAAATATATGATCAAAACTTTCTGATGCTTGTATGCAAGCCTATGGCAAAGGCACACTGGCTACAGCCACATGATCAAACAACAAGTGACATGAAGGCATGGGGTATAAAGAACACATGCAAGCCTATGGCACAGGGACACTGGCTGAATGCACAAAATGGCTGCCAGCCAAATGGTCAACCAACAACAACAAGGAGGCATGGGAAACAAAGAACTAATTCAAGCCAGTGGGAAAGAGACACTGGCTGAATGCACAAAATGACCACCAGACACATGGACAAACAACAAGGAGCAAGGAGGCATTGGGAAAAAAGCACACATTTAAGCCTATGGAAAAGACTTACTGGCTGCCTGTACAAAATGTCCAATCACAGAGCCTATTACAATCACACAGTCACTGTGGTGGTCTCCTGGCAGCAGTTAGCCAATGGTGGTCGACTAATGTGGTTCACGTTCAGCAAAGTAACAGTCAACTGCACATTGGATGAATTCAAAAACAGCACAGCTGACAGACATTGCTCCAGTGGACACACCTGCAAAACACACTATGAAACACACCCCTTCACAGACCACAATCCTTTCCATTTCCATTGTAAGGCAAATAAGCCCATGGACCTTTTTTGTATACAACTAGGACAACATAGATTAGGTCCCCCTTTTTCCACCATCCCTTAGAACACTCTACATATACTTTTTCTCATTGACTACCTATTGCACTTGCCCTGTTCAGTAAGTTGCTGTCATCCATGTTTTTACCATCATGTCATGATTCAAAAATCCATGTTTCTCTGTAAATGACTTGAGCGTCATGGTGGATGAAATCATAAGAGTAGAGCCGCAATTGTTTTGAGCCCAAGCCCAGCACCCTCCTCTCAGTATGAAAATGAAAATATGGGACAGGTTAGTCAACAGATTGAATGCTTTTGGCACTACCCTGCACTACACAAAGGAATACATTTGGAACAGGTGGAATGACCTCAGGGGCAAGGTCCATTCCCTTGTCTCCAGGAACTGCTTGGATGCCAAGAAGACTGGCAGTGGCCCTCCCAGTACCCTGCCAAGACTCTAGTAGGAGAAAGTGTTAGCCATCCTGCATCCTGAGAGCTTGACAGGAATACTTGAGGGAGTAGAGTCTGGTACGTTCCTATGCAACAAAAGTCACAAAAATACAATTTCATGCATGCTCACAGCTCACCTTTTGCCACTGCCTTGTTCATGTACTTAATCAACATTCAGTACCAAGAGTATCTGAGTTTAAATATTGTCAGTGTGTATTATTGAACCCATAATCACAGCTACCGAGGCACATCACATGCCATATGTCCAAATGGTGGATGTAAATCACACAATACCAAAAACACATTTCAGGGTTCATGGTATGTCCCAAAATGAAAATGTATGCTCAAACCTAAATGCAGTCTGCATACTGATATGTGATATACAACAGTTGTCAAATGTTGGAGAGAAGAGGGAGCGACCTGACTGCAACTCCCAGGAGGCCCTGTTTCCCTAACTCCAACTACCAGCCCAAAATACAATTGGCCATATACCCCTGTTTGGCAACTCTCATTTGAAGTGTACTCACCTGGGACTATGCCACATGTATAGTCTTGGGAAGTAGAGGGAGTGACCTGACTGCAAGGCCCAATAGGCTCTGTTGTTACACTCCAAACACCAGCCGAATGTCCACTTGATCCAATACAACTATTAGTGTACTCCCACATGAGATGTACTCTCCTGGGAGAATACCAAATGTATAGTGTAGTAGAGAGAGTGACCTGACTGCAACTCCCAGGAGGCCCTATTGCTGTAACTCCAAACACCCTCCAAACTTCAGCCCAGTGGTCACTTGTCCAAATACCCTTGTTTGCAAACTCTCTATTGAAGTTTATTCACTTGGGAGTGACCAAGATATAGATTGTGATCATCTCAATGATGTGTCTGTCTACCTAGCTACATATTGACTTGCTAACCCAAGATAAAACTGTTGTAGACAGGAATGACACCTTACCCATTGTGTACAACAAGTATTCCTAAGGCCTCAAGCTGCATCACCAGATTGGTATTGGCAAGAGACACATTGACACAGCACTGTGCAAATGATGACTCCAGTCGCATATACAACAAAGTCCTGGGTTTGTCTGCATCCCACTCAACTGGGTCTCCAAATGCTCAAAGACATATGTTGCCTCTCCATTGTTTTCGTTTCACTGGTGGTAAAACCTCATTTCCAGGCCATATACCAAAGTTCAACTGATCAGCACATCTCATTAACTGCTTGAGTCAAATAGGTTTGACATGCTTAACGCATCATGACAAATCATCCAATACCTTGGTTACTTGGCACAACTGGATTACCTACAACTTAACTTTGTCCAAGGTCTCTGCTTGCTGTAACAGAAAACCTTTAGAGATAGATGTCACAATTTAACCAATAACAATCCACATTTCTAATCAAAAGGTAGATTCACTACTGGGCACACAGAGGACACAGAACAGATTACCACTACATCCATGGTTGAAGCCCTTGGTGGCGGCAACGCTCCTGGATGTGTGGAAGTGGAGGAAGGTTCTGACCCATCTGTGCAACCTGGTCAGACGGCAACAGTGAGTCTCACTTTTCCCTCAACGTCACCTCCCAGCCCTGTTGCATCAATATCACAGGAAACCATTCATCCCCCCAACCTGTTTACCTACCACAGTTTCCACCATCTTGAGAACCCCAGTCCTGAATTCTGAGTTACAGCTCCACACTTCAGACACTGAGGACCCAGTTGAAGAGGGTGCTCTGTGCTAAGGGCACAGGTTCGTGGTGGGTAGGGTGTAGGAGGGATGCGGTGGGTTAGCAGAGTGAGGCCACTGGGCCTGCTGTAGGGCAGGACACCATCAGGACACCATCAGTCACGTCTCTGGGGTCTATCAAGAGTCCCAAGGCGTGGTGGGCCATTGTGAAAAAGTAGCCTCTTTCTAGCATGGTTACCCCCACTTTTGGCCTGTTTGTGAGTGTGTGTCAGTGTGTTTTTACTGTGTCACTGGGATCCTGCTAGCCAAGACCCCAGTGCTCATAGTTTATGGTCTAATGTGTATGTCTGTATAGTGCCTAACTGTGTCACTGAGGCTCTGCTAACCAGAACCTCAGTGGTTATGCTCTCACTGCTTTTAGATTTGTTACTGTAGGCTAGTGACTTCATTTACCAATTTCTATTGGCATACTGAACCCCCTTTATCTGGCCCTTGTATATGGTGCCTAGGTACCCAGGCCTTTGGGGTTGCAGGAGATCTATATGGGCTGCAGCATTCCTTTTGCCACCCATAGGGAGCTCAGACAAACCCTTACAAAGGACTGCCTTTGCAGCCTGCGTGAAATAGCACACACACCATTTCACAGCCATTTTCACTGCACTTGTGTAACTTATAAGTCACCTTTATGTCTAACCTTCACTTGTTGAAGATTAGGTGCACAGTTACTAAGTGTGGGGGCACATTTGCACTACCAAAGTTGCCCCCACATAGTTCAGGGCCATTTCCCCGGACTTTGTGAGTGTGGGTACGCCATTACACGTGTGCACTACATATAGGTCAATACCTATATATAGCTTCACAATGGTAACTCCGAATATGGCCATGTATCATGTCTAAGATCATGGAATTGTCCCCCATTCCAAATCTGGTATTATGCAGCCAATTCCATGCATCCTGGGGGATCTACCATGGACCCCCAGTACTGCCAAACCAGTTCTCTAAGGCTTGCACTGCAGCTACAGCTGCTGCCACCTCTCAGACAGGGTTCTGCCCTCCTGGGGTCTGGGCAGACAAGTCCCAGGAAGGCAAAACAAAGCATTTCCTCTGAGTGCAGGATGTTACATCCTCTCCCTTTGGAAATTGGTGTTACAGGCTGGGGAGGGGTAGTCTCCCCCAGCCTCTGGAAATGCTTTGAAGGGCACAGATGGTGCCCTCCTTGCATACACCAGTCTACACCAGTTCAGGACCCCTTCTCCCCTGCTCTGGTGGGAAACTGGACAAAGGAAAGGGGAGTGACCACTCCCCTGTCAATCACCACCCCAGGGGTGGTGCCCAGAGCTCCTCGAGTGTGTCCCAGAAATCAGCCATCTTGCTTTGCAAGGTGTGGGGGCACTCTGGAGGCCTCTGAGTGGCCAGTGCCAGCAGGTGACGTCAGAGATCCCTCCTGATAGGTCCTTAGCTGATAAGGTAGCCAATCCCCCTCTCAGGGCTATTTAGGGTCTCTCCTGTGGTTCTCTTCAGATTCTGCTTGCAAGTTTCCTTCAGGACTCCTCTGGAACAACTTCAGACTCTTCTGACCTCCGATCAACTGCAGCCTGCTCCAAGAAACGCTGAAACTGCAACAAAGTATCTACAAGAGACAATGTTCTTCAGCAACCTCAGCTCCAAGTCAGCAACTGCAACAGTTTCCACGGTGTGCATGCTCTGGGGAATCCCTGTCTTCATTGTGCACCAGAAGGACCGAAGAGTCACTCCCCTGCTCCAAGCAGGCACCTTCCAAGGTGACAACCGGTAGCCTGTGACTCCTCTCATGTCAACGAGCGTGCTCGTAAGGACACAGAGGGTGTACATCATCGACATAGACTGTCCTGGGGTCCTGCTGACGCAATTTGGAGGAGGTAAGACCTTGCCTTCCCGGAGAATGACAGTTCCCTGTGTATTGTGTCTTCTTTGCCTACTGAGGCCTCTGTGCACTTTTTGCTAAATCCCTTCATACACAGCCTGGCCCAGGTCCCCAGCACTCCACCCTGCAACCCTCAACTCGCTGAGTTGTTCTCCGGCTGCTTGGGACCTTCTTTTGTTGTGCTGCATCAACCGCATTTTGCACCTCCTTTGAACCCGGATCCTGCGGCTTCTGGAGGTGCTAACTGGCATCCGGAGGGCTCTCTAAAGTGCTGAGAGCCCCCTCCCCCCCCTCACACAGAGTTGAAGCCCCCCAGGTCCCTCCTGGGTCCATCTAGCACCATTTCGATGACAAACACACTTTTGCTGTAGCCAAGGCTTGTTGGCGCTTTCCAACATGAAATCTCATCTGGAACGATATTCACACCATGGGACATCTTTTGCATCATGCAGGAACCTCCTGGCTTCTTCCTAGAGTGCATTTCTAAAGTCTTCGACTAACTGGGGACTCTTCTTTTGCATCCTCTTCTTGATTGGCAGGGGCTCCTGTCCTTCCTGGAACTTCTTTTGACTTCTGGACTTGGTCCCCTTCCTTTGCAGGTCTTCAGGTCCAATAATCCGGCAGTTGTTCTTTGCAGACTTGGTTGGCTGCTGCAAAATACCAAAAACGAGGTGTAGTGTGTCCTACGGAAACTTGCACTACTTTACTCCTGCTTTTCTGGGCTCTGGGGTGGGGTAATTTACTTACCTTTACTGTATTCTTACTCTCCCAGCCATTCTGCATGCACTACACTTGTCTAGGGGGGAATTTGTGATTCACATTCCACTTTTTTAGTATATGGTTTGTGTTGCCCCAGGCCTATTTTCTCCCATTGCATTCTATCGGATCTCCTATTGTTTGCATTGTTCTATGACTATTTACCTGTCTAATTTTGGTGTCTAGTGTATATATTGTGTATAATACTTACCTCCAGAAGTGTTGTCTCTAAGATATTTTTGGTACTGTGTCACCCAAATAAATACCTTTATTTTTGGTAACACTGAGCATTGTCTTTACTTGTGTATAAGTACTGTGTAACTATAAGTGGTATTGCAGGAGCTTTTCATGTCTCCTAGTTCAGCCTAAACTGCTCTGCTATAGCTACCTCTATCACCCTAAGCTGCTAGAACACTACTACATTCACTAACAAGGGATAACTGGACCTGGTGTCAGGTGTAAGTACCCAAGGTGCCCACCACAAACCAGGCCAGCCTCCTACATGCAGGTGTTCACCAAACTCTGGGAAATCAAGCAGCTACAGTGTCATGCATAGGGACATGCATGAACAGATAGAAGCCCACAATTGCAACATGGCCTCCTCAACAGGGATGCTGAGGGACATAAACACAACCTTGAGCAGGGCTTTTCAAAACCAATCTTTCCCTTCCTTTGGATCATCAACATTGGCGCTAGCCACAGGAAGGGATGCACTGCCAGAGCAACAACCAGTCACAGACACCCCTGCCTCTTTTTCAGCTGATCCACCCCCACAAGCTGGGATGTCCAGAAAAGAATCCAGGAGGTGAGGATGGCAAGACACCCTCCACTGCCAGCAATAACCCTCTTCCTTACGGTCCTCCTTTGTGGTTACACATTCACTCTATGGATTGATTCTGAACCACCTTCCATTTCCAATGGAGGAGTACTCTGGACTTTGGACTTCCAATAGTGTGGCATTAACTGCAATGATTTCATTCACCATGAGTGACCCCTTCACATTTCTAATTTTTTTGTTGATTCATGTCACGTATATCTTTTGTTAGTCCTAGCTTCACTAAAAAATCACCCATAACTGACTCATTGTCTGCTGATTTTTTATTTAGCCATGTAGATATGTCACACCATGTGAACCATACGATGATGATCCAAGGTACGTGGTCAAGATGGTATATGCTGCATGTAGACAATGTCCAGCTCAGGATTACAACCATCCCACACAGACACATACATACAAGTGTCTGGTCAAAATAAAAAAAGTGTATTACAACATTCAGCACATAGGCTGTCAAAATGTCTGAACAACTGGAAATCATAAATAATTGACTCACACTGAGTAAACAAACATATTTAAAGGTATAGACCCCCAGACCAGGGTAGGAAGGGATTTGCCAGACATTGTCCTGTAGAATAGGCAAAAATTAAACTTGTGAATGTTACTAGCTTGAGCCTTATCACATACTACACTCAAATAATCCAACATCACATAATCCAAGATTCAGACAGATGGCTGTTTCTGATCACAGGGCCTTCATTATGCAATGCTCATTCATCTGGTGGTGTGACTCAAACATATGTCAGTGTTTTGGCTCTGTGGCCTACGATAACGAAGCACATCTTCAGCAATTTACAGGTCATATAACAAGAGTGTTTAGCCAATGTGAATGGGTCCTGACTCGGTTGTGACCTAGGACTACAAATTTTAAGTCCACTGATGACAAACATGATGCATCAGGCCCACCACAGGACACAAAACAAGTCCAATGGGCACTTCAGAATGTCCATACAAACACTGTGCAAACTATCTTGGCACAGGACTCCTACACCCAAACTATGTGACCTACATTACCTGGAGCAATCCATGACATAGTTGGATTCCTCAGCAGTGTCAGTAACTAAAGATGGTTTGGATATGCTGAGTCTCCTGTTAAGGACTGGGACATAAGTGCAGCAATGAGTCACTCACTTCTTGATTGCAGCTCCTGACATTGCTCACACACAATCACGACAGACATGACTTACCAACCAGTCAGGCCCTCTCTGGTTGCAGTTGTGACATCAGCTGGGGTATGATGATGTTCCACATTATAAAGGTATCATGGACTTGATCAAGGAAAATGGGCACATATGTTTGAGATGAAGAGATCCGACAACAGACAACTTGCATGGTGATGGAATGGAAGTTTTTTCTGTTGCGATAGACATGCTTAGTGGCCTGTGCGGCACCAAACCACCTTGTGTGCCATGAAAGGCCCCAACCACATGTGGGAGGCGGGCAAAACCATACAAGTCAGCCTTGACATTGGCTAAATTCTCACTTCGGTGGAACCAGATATAGTTGACAATGTGTTCTAAAATTGCTGAGAGGAAATCTCTCAACACCAGACTGAACATTCATCGGGACATACCACCAGATAGGGCCACTGTAGGTTGAAAGGGCCCTGTGGCCAGGACATGCAATACTGACATGACTTGAATAATGGATGGTATGCAGTATGGATTACTGTTAGCTGGCATCAGATCTGGCATAAAACCCACTAATTTTTGCCTTTTCATATGGTAGAGCTAGATGACGTAGTGTTCCTGCATGGTCTGAAGGTCTGGCAATGGCTGTAAAATAGGAGGCTGTAACATTCTCCCTCTCCCAGGCTACCTATGTGTGAAAATACATAATTTGGAATAGCAATCACTGTGCCCATAGCAACATACATGATACATACCAACAATATCATGTGGCAAAGCATTTCTGAATTGAAATACATTACAGCCAGTACACATCACAACTGTCAAGTACACAAGGGCCAAATGTGACACCCATGGTTGTCAACACTTGTGTCCACAACAGGGATTTAGGCGACACCCAACTATCTGCTACTCAATTGTCCCTTGAAATGTGACAGTCTTTTCTGACCAACATAAATACCATCAGCTGTGGCAGACCATGCATCTCTGTCATATGTCATCTGTGCCCATCAACACACTACAGGGGTGGTTATAAAGTCAGACCTACACAACAAGACAGATTGAGTATGTTTGTGATGATCTTAAACATATTTTGTTGTTGTGATGCATTTAACATGGCCATATTTAGTATTTAAATGCCTGACCTACTCCACTGGACATCAGGAACCTCCTGCATCTGCTATCTGAAGTTGTCTGTGCTGTGGTCTGTACCAACCGTGGCAAACACAGCTATAGGCTAACGTTGTTGCCCTTGGCAGTCATGACCCAATAGCTGTGTCCTTCAGTGGTGATGACTGTGTATGTGGGGTATGTATATTCCTCATTGTACTAAAGCAGTCACTTAACTCCTGACACTGCTGCCAGCAACACCTTCTTTACTCCAGCTGCTGTGTGCCACCTTTGGGAGCAATCATGCCACATTCAGCAGGTGAAAGGGCCTCTGCCTTCTCTCCACAGGAGCTGGAGAGGCTGGTTAACGAGAACCTTACCCTGCATGGTCAGCTCTATGGCTCACCAGAGGAGCAGGTATGTACCTCATAGGCACAACTGACTCTGTTCTCAACAATCCTTTCTCTCCTCGCAGGTTAAAGAGTGCCCCTGTGTGCCAGTTAGACTTGTTCTGCACCTGTTGCTGCAGTTTTTTTTCCATCAATGAGATGTACATTGTGCAGGTATTGGAATCCAGCACTATATGTTGTCTTCATTCACATTGTGTTGCATGATGTTTTTGGAGGTCTATATACTCCTTGTGTTGGATGCATATTACTATGCATTGAGACTTTACTGTCATACAATGACATTTATATGTTCATGATGGATGTAAATGTTAGACAACATGTATGTGCATGACCGCATGAGCTTTGTATGCATCTTGTACGAGTCATTTCAGGATCTTGCAAGCAATGTGTATTGTGCTATAGATCATTAACCCCACATCTGTCTTGCCGAAATGTTGTCAGGAAGGCATATCATGACTCACTATGCCCTTCAGGTTGCCACACAAGCCTCAACTTACACTGCTGATGGCCATATGATGTGCTGTCATTCAAGGAAGTGATGGAAATGTGAGTGTCATGTAGGTTCTGTATGCTCAGCCTGCAGAGACCAGTGCCTGTCAAATGTATCTCATAGTTTGGGACATTCTCCAGATTGTTAGAGAATCACTGTGGCTATGCAACTGTGGCATTGTGCCCACTCCTTGTAGACCTGCAGATCCTGTCATGTGGTCAATATGAGGCTCTAGTTGCAAAACGTGGCCTGAAAGCCTCAGTCCCTTGACTAGTTTAGAAATGGGTACTGAGGAACATCCATATGTGCATTTTGCCTCATTGTCAATGTGTGACTTTGACTCATGTCAGCTCCCTTACTTTCACAGCTATGTTGTCACCTTCACATACGTCAAATTTGTCCTGTACAAGGATATTGCACAAATGACAAGCCCAGAGTTCAGACAGTGTGTAGATTCCTGGGAGGTCATGAAAAGTGACTCAGTGGCTTTGTTACATAGTGGAAATTGAACAAAACATACCTTTGTATGTTGGATGTCATCTCTGTAGGTTTTGAACATATGTTCAAATGTGTGTTCTGTGGTACAGGTACATACCACAGAAACCCACCCTGAAGTGGCAAAAAAAGTGGTCACATATTGGGTGTAGCTACCCTAGGGTAGATGACCCATTGGTTACTTCTAGGGACTTCCCTAAACACCGACTAAATGCGGTATCTAGTGGGGACCCCTAGACCTCCAGATCAGATTCCAAGGACATAAGAAGGCCTGCAAAAAAGAAGACCCAAGGCGAGACAGCTGCATTTCTGCTGCCCAAAAAAAAGGCGTCAAACCCTGCCTGATGCACTCAGGACTCAACAATTGCCTCTGAGTGGTTGCATGGACATCAGACAGACTCTACAAAATCCCAGAGGGCCTCCACTCTTCTGAAAATGACTAAAGATCTCCCTCCAGAGTGAAAGCATCACTCCCTGCAACAAAGAATCAAAAGACCAGTGTTTAGGTCACTGACTGGCCACTGACCAAGAAACCGGACCCAGCAGCCTGACCAAATACCATTTGATAGATCTTGGAGGACAAATCCTACAAGTGAGCAATGATTGGTGGCATCACAGCATCCAGTGGCTGAACCGTGCAATAGCCCAGTGTACTGGACACCCAACATTGAACACCAAGAAGAAAAGTTCACTCCGGACTCTCAAAGGACCAGGAGCAAGACGAAGTTGAGGGACTTCAGGACTCATAAGAACCACCTCCAAGAGTGGTCCTGCTTGACCTGCAATCCACCCGCAAAGTGACCTGCCTCCTGCTTCCAAGGGCACCTTTGCCCACAGCTCTTGACTCATCTATCTGCTCTGCATGCAGCCTCCCCGGGCCATGCCCTTGAGAACCAGCTGTGCTCTAAGGGTCCCCCAACCCTTGCAACCTCTACACTCCAAGGGGACCCATTGGATTCACCTTGAAGTCTGCCTGTGCATTGCTTTTCCAATTGGTCACCCGCTGTGGTCCTGCACCAGCTCCAAGGACTTTTCAGCAGATACTCAGGTCAACAGCGGGAGCTACCTGAATTTCCCCGGCTGATCCACAGGACATCTCGATGACCTTGACCTATAAATAAAAGGAGACGTTGTTAAGCGCATTGCCTGATTTTATATGCATTTTTAAATTTTTCTCTCATTGATTCCTATGGTGTGTAACTATGCACAAAAAGACTATTTTTGCTAAACTTTGAAAAATCATAACTTAAAAAGTTCTTACCTGAGTTTGATGATCTGGGTCTTAAACAAATTATAAAAATCTGAAGTATTTCGGTAAATTGGTCTTAAGTTATTATTTTGAGTGTGTGTTCACATTTATCTATACTGTGAGTACAACAAATGCTCACCACTTCTCCAAGATTGGCCTAAGTGCTCAACCAGGCTACCATAAAAATAAGAGCATTAGGTGGTCTATTTGTGACCTCTCTAAATCAAGGAGGGGTTGCTTGGACTCTCTGCACTGTGTACATCATTTGTGTACACTATATAGTGAGCCAGCCTCCTCCAGTGAGACAATAGATGAGTAACTGTTTGTGTAGGTCTGGAATTTGGTATACACTGATATGCTTTGCCTATTATCCCAGGGACCTAGGACACAACCGAGTACACGACATCAAAAAATTGCTCTCCAGGGACAACACATGGCTGTGAACATTGATCAATCAAGTAATGTTTGTCGTTGTAGTGGATCTAAATTCTATGCAAAAGACCACCTCTTCTTCCCAAAGAAGAAGAATTGATGGATCCCTGTCCTCCTCCATGTGTCTGGTCAAGTAAGTAAATTGGTATCTGCCCCCCAGTGGCCACTTGTCTTCATTGTGTGATAAGTGGTGGTGCCTCAATACTGTCTGTAATGTGAAGGTGGCCATCATACATGTGACAGAGCATACATTGTCCTTTGGGTGCAGGTACAGATCAATACTTTCCATTGGTAAGTATGGAATGTCCATTAACATGATTTATGTGTCGTCATTGTTGCCAGCATTCCTTGTGTCTACATATTAGCATGTGTCCCCTTCACTTTTGACAAAATGTGTACACTGATGTTTCATGCATGGTCTACCTATGTTTATTGGATAATTTTTGATTTCCCTCACATATATGTGCATACCAACCTGTGTTTCGACTTGGACATGTGTAATGAGGCTATATTTAATATGGTGCCACAGACAGGAGTATGTTACCATTGATTGTTGGTTCACACATACCCTCTCCCACCATAGCATGTCTTTTGGCATATACAAATGAAGTAGCAATAAGGGTCATGGCAGGTAGGACTACAGTTTTTATCCACAATGTGCATTTCCATGCCATTGATGTGACATCATGTGGCAAGGGGCTCTGCACATGTGAAATGGGTAAGGTTCTTACATGACTGTTGGCATGCGTCGTGGAGTGACTTGCAGCTATGGAGAAATCATGTGTGGTTGGGTACAACCATTCATCCCTGGAAATCTGGGTTTGACGGATCAAAATGTAGACAGCGATGTAGCTTCCCATTGGGCAGCATGTTAAGGTCCTCCTACAAGTCCCTGAGAATCATAAGGCCTCTCCTACATACAAAGGACTAATGGCTTCTATTGATGCAATCAGAATATTTCATTGTACTGGGTGCCATACAGAGGTGGTGATTTCCCTGCGGCTAGCTGATTCACTGTGTTGTAGATTTTGAAACATATCTCCCTGACAATTTTCACATTTTGTCTACAGTGTACATTGCCATGCCAGATGTGTTGTATATCTGAACAACTTTAGTATGACCTCCATTAGGACAATGTACATATTGCGAAGTGTGCATTGTTGATATGTTTACAGTGTGAAATGAGTATTTCCATGTCACCTTCTGGAGGCTACTGTACTGCTATCAAAAACATGACTGAATTTTAGGGCATCAATTCTCATTGTTGTGGTATTGTGTATTTGACAAATACATGTGTGCACGTCCTTGTGTGGGATCTGTGGGAATGAACTTGGCATTGGCCTACTATTGTATGACAACAGGTAACTGAGGCATGCTCCATGAGTTAAGGCAATGAAGGTGATGAGGTTTCCTACTTGTTCTACGGTCACTGTGTTGCACAACTTCACCCATGCATTTGGAGTTGTCTGATATTCTGATTTTCCTGTGGGCAACTGTAGACAGTTCATGTGGCATGCACGCATATAGAATGATACATGTAGGAGCCACTTTGATGTAGCTTGTTGCTGGGGCCTATTTGACATCATGATCATGTTTGCTAATCACATGTGATGACTCTTTTTCCCTTTGTATTTGCAGTATCATCCCAAGAAAGCTAAGGAGACAGGGCAGATCCAAGTGGGGAAGCATCTGGTCATGGTACCTCCAGTCATGACACCACCAACACAGAAGGACCCAGTGGCCCGGAGGATGAGGGGAGTGCCATGAGGACACTGGATTAACCTTGCGATTTTCAGGTTATACCTCCAGTGGTCACTCCCTAGTAGTAGCAGACCCATCAGGACCTACTGCTGTATCATCCTTGTCCACCACCCTAGTTCCATACCCACCCTCCCTGTTGCTTCCCACCCAGTGTCTCCTTCGCCCCATGCACCACACGCCCAAACGCTATTGACCCTGCTGCCCTGGGTGAGGAGGATATTGACCTCCAGAGGAGTATCTCTGTGGTGCAGACTGCTATTGTGAATACCATCCAGGGGTTGGCAAGAGAACTACAGCAGACAAAGGCATACCTGGAAGGCATTCATAGTGACATGTTGTAAGAGGCTGGCCTGGTTTGTAGTGGGTACCTTCGGTACATACACCTTATACCAGGTCCAGTTATCCCTTATTAGTGAAATATAGTAGTATTCTGGCAGCTTAGGCTGATAGAGGTAGCAGTAGCAGAGCAGCTTAGGCTGAACTAGGAGACACGCAAAGCTCCTGCAATACCACTTATAGTTACACTCTACTTAAGTAAAGACAATACTCAGTGTTACCAAAAAAGGTATTTATTTGGGTGACACAGTACCAAAAATATCTTAGAGACAATACTCCTTCTGGAGGTAAGTATTATACATAATATATAAACTAGACACCAAAATTAGACAAGTAAATAGTCATAGAACAATGCAAGCAATAGGAAATGCTATAGATTGCAAAGGGAGAAAATGGGTCTAGGGGCAACAAAAACCATTTACTAAGAAAGTGGAATGCGAATCACGAATTCCCCTCTAGACAAGTGTAGTGTGTGAATAATCGCTGGGAGAGTAAGAATGCAGTAAAGGTACGTAAATTACCCCACCCCAGAGCCCAGAAAAGCAGGAGTAAAGTACTGCAAGTTTCCTTAGGACACACTACACCTTGTGATTGGGATTTTGCAGCAGCCAACCAAGTCTGCAAAGAGCAACTGCTGGATTCCTGGACCAAGTCCAGAAGTCGAAAGCAGTTCCAGGAAGGACAGAAGCCCCTGCCAACCCAGAAGAGGGTGCAAAAGAAGAGTCCCCGGTTAGTCAAAGACTGCAAAAATGCACCCTAGGAAGATGCCAGTGGGTTCCTGCATGATGCAAAGGATGTCCCACGACATGAAGATTGTTGCAGATGTGATTTCGTGTTGGAAGTCGCCAATAAGCCTTGGCTATGACAAAAGTGTGTTTTTCATCAAAATGGCACTGGATGGACCCAAGAGGGACCTGGGGGCCTCAGCTCTATGAGAGGAGGAAGAGGGGGCTCACAGCACTTTAGAGAGCCCTCAGGATGCC
This sequence comes from Pleurodeles waltl, assembly GCF_031143425.1. NCBI lineage: Eukaryota > Metazoa > Chordata > Amphibia > Caudata > Salamandridae > Pleurodeles > Pleurodeles waltl. The sequence continues at coordinate 577,737,155 of NC_090442.1, read as the reverse complement.
AGCCAGCACCCCGGGAGGTCCCAGGACACAGGGGCAAAGGAAGTGCAAAATGCAGTTGATGCTGCACAGCAAAGGAAGGTCCCACGCCGCCGGAGAACAACTCAGCGAGTTGAGCGTCACAGGATGGAGTGCTGGGGAACTGGGCAAGGCTGTGCCTGAAGGAATTTTGCAAATAGTGCACAGAGGACTCAGGAGGTGAAGAAGACATAGTACAAAGAGGTACCATCTTTTTCTGGGAAGACAAGCTATTACCTTCTCCAAATTGCATCAGCCAGACCTCAGGACAGTCTATGTCGATGATGTCTACCCTCTGTGTCCTTAGGAGCATGCTCATTGCTGTGAGAGGAGTCCAAGCGTACCGGTTGTCGTCTTAGAAGGTGCCTGCTGGAGCAGGGGAGTGACTTTGTCACCCCACGGGAGATTTCTTTGGTCCTTTATGGTGCAGGATGAAGACAGTGAGTCCTCAGAGCGTGCACACCATGGAAACTGTTGCAATTGCTGACTAGGAGCTGAGGTTGCTGAAGAAAAGTATCTCTTGTGGATACTTTGTTGCAGTTACAGAGTTTCTTGGAGCAGGCTGCGGTTGATCCGAGGTCAGAGGAAGCTTAATTTGTTACAGAGGATTCCTGAAGGAAACTTGCAAGCAGAATCTGAAGAGAACCCACAGGAGAGACCCTAAATAGCCCTGAAAGGGGGATTGGCTACCTTATCAGGTATGGACTCATCATGAGGGGTCTCTGACGTCACCTGCTGGCACTGGCCACTCAGAAGCTTCGAGAGTGCCCCCTCGCCTTGCAAAGCAAGATGGTTCAAGCCTGGGACACACTGGAGGAGCTCTGGGCACCACCCCTAGGGTAGTGATGGACAGGGAAGAGGTCACTCCCCTTTCCTTTGTCCAATTTCGCGCCAGAGTATATTGCCAACCACAGAGAGTAACCCTACAAGCCCCAAGGGGGTTTGGGTATTGCTTAAAAACAAAGACAACAACAAAACCCCTAAGCACAATAACTCCCCCAGTTTCATGCCAGAGCAGGGGAGAAGAGGTCCCTGGACCCGTGTAGAGTGGCTTATGAAGAAGTGTGTCACAATGGTTAGAGCGGCAGATCCTGATGCAGAGATCTGGCCCGGGACCAGGGTTCAATTCCCACCTCAGTGGGTCTTGGGCTCAATTCCCTTGGACCAGATAATTCTCGCCTCGGTGCCTAATCTAACTAACGGGTCCCACTCTGTAACTCTGGGCAATAGCTTGCTTAATCTCCACAACGGCCCTCACAGCGCTTGGATGCCTGGCTTCACCCTGGGGCTGTCCAGGAGTGGGCACCTCACAGGGAAAAGCTAGGAGGGGTTCCACAGCGGTATGTGTACAGCGCCTTGAGACCCTAACGGGTGAGTAGAGCGCTATACAAGTGCAAAGTTTACAGTTTATGCAAGGAGGGCACCATCTGTGCCCCTCAAAGCATTTCCAGAGGCTGGGGGAGACTACCCCTCCCCAGCCTGTAACACCTATTTCCAAAGGGAGAGGGTGTAACACCCGGCTCTCAGAGGAAATGCTTTGTTCTACCTTCCTGGGACTGGGCTGCCCAGACCGCAGGAGGGCAGAACCCTGCCTGTGAGGTGGCTGCAGCTGTAGCTGCAGTGCAAGCCTCAGAGAGCTGGTTTGGCAGCACTAGGGGTGCATGGTGGAGCCCCCAGGATGTAGGGCTGATTGCATAGGCCCCCATTTTCCACTTTTTGCTATTGTTTTCCTGACTCTGATGGTGCCCTGGGTACTACTAACCAGTCCCAGGGCATGTGCTCTGTGTAAAATCAGTATGCAAAATAGGCTAATCATAATTGGCTAAATCAACCTACCTATAAGTCCCTAGTATATGGTAGGGCATGGAGGTTTTGGGACCCCAGCATAGGTAGTGCCCCCATAGGTGCACTGCTGAGGTGCCCACTGCCATTTTGAATGCAGGTCTGCCTTGCCGGCTGCTTTTAAATTAAAGTTACATGCAAATTCGACTTTGGAATTAAAAGTAGTTCCAAAGTCTTAGACTACCTTATTTTTACACATAAGTCACCCCTAAGGTGTGTCCTATGTGCCCATAGGGCTGGGTGCCATGTAACTATAAGCAGGGACCTTATTAAAATAGTTTTATAAGCCCTGGTGAGAAAAAACAGCCACATTTGTTTTTCCCTCATTGTAGTGAAAGGCCTCCATAGGCTAGAATGGGGAGACTTTATTTTAATTTTAAAAGTCCCCTTAAGTAACAGATGCCAAAAGTTTGTCAAATTAATTGTTATAATAAATCCCACCACTTGCAGTTGTTGGATTTAATATAACTTGTTCAGGTAAAGACTTTTAAACTTTACCTGAAAAGTTGCCAACTTCAGACCTGCAGTGTTTTTGCTGCTGTGCTCTGATTGGTCAGCCTCTGGCAGCCTAGCCAGGATGCCTTGATGAGATGTGAAGTTGCCTGGCTTCACACAAAGAGATGTGCCTGTGGAGGAGATCTCCCCTCAGCAGATGGCGAGGCAGGAAGGGGGAGGGCTGCCAAACTGGTCTTCAAAGACAGAGAAGGACATTTGGCGCAACCCAGCAACACCCCCACATCCTGCAAACCCAGACAATTAGTGCCCTCTTGATTAGATTAGGAGAGGGCAGGAGAGGGGTGTGTTTAGGATTTTTAGCCACACCAGTGGGTGGGCTCAGCCAGATGTAACCTCCAAAAATCACTTTCAGCCATGATGGATTTTTGAAGAATGTTGCTCCCTGGGATTAATTTTTGCCACACTTCCCAGGAAGTGGTCATCACAGGGGGAAGGACCCTGCCTCTGATTGGAGAACCAGGACCCCCATGTTTTTCACCCAGGAACAGGGATAAAACTGGCAGACCTGCACCCACACCTCAGATCCCTATCAGATTCCAAGAAAGAAGAACTACAGGAGAAGAAGGACTGCCCTGCTGGACCCCTGACCTGCACCTGGACACTGCACTCTGGAGGACTGCACCAGCTGCACACTTGGGTTTCACCACTAAAAGGACTTTACCTGTCTTCTACTGCTTCAGGAAGGGACTCCTTGTTTGCTACAGGTACAAAGGAGCTGCCAAGAGTCCCCTGCATCAAGTCTGGCAAGCAGAGCCCAGCTGACCAGCGTCCAGTTGCCATTTGAGGATTCTGACCAGGTGCATTCTGGGAATTGTGGTCCCAACTCCCAAGGAGCAACTCTGAGCTTCTGGAACCTTGGATCAAGTTGTGGACACTTCAAGGACACAAAAAGGACCTCTGGAAGAAGATCCAGAACTTTGGAGACATTTGTAGCAATTCCATAAGTTGAAGAGGTGCATTGTGGGAGTTGTAGTCCCAGACCCCAAGAGGCACACCAGAGCCTCTGAACCATTGGCTGGTGCTGTGGACCACTTTCCTGAATCAAACACTTCTGAAAGTAAGTGTGACAGTGTTACCTCATGTGTGGCCTGAACTCTGGACTTTGTTCCATTCAAGTGTGACCTTTTTTAACCCTTTGAGCGCTAGTTGCTTCTATGTGCTAGAAAGCATTCATTCTTTAAAAATTCATTTCTCCGGTTCCCCTTATCCGACTTTATTTGTTTTGGTGTAATTTTACAGATAAAAGTATAATCTATTTTTATAAATTGATTTTGGTTTTTGAAACCGTTTCCTGCGTTTTATCTAATTACTGATTTGTGATATTTTAATGCTTTACGCTTTGTCTCCTAAGTTAAGCCTTGTCGCTCGTTGCCAAGCTACCAAAGATTGAGCCAGGTTTAATTTACTGAGACCAAACTGGACCTAAGTGGAGGTTAGTGGCCTATTGCTAAGTGTAGGTACATACCTGTCCTTACCAATAACCCATTTACCAACAGTGGAGCACCCAGGATGCATGAAATTGGCTCCCCAATACCAGATTTGGAATTGGGGACAATTCCATGATCATAGACATGCTACATGGCCATATTTTGAGTTACCATTGTGAAGCTAAATATAGGTATTGACCTATATGTAGTGCACCCATGTAATGATGTCCCTGCACTCTCAAAGTCCGGGGAAATGGCACTGAACTATGTGGGGCAACTTTGCTAGCACAAGGGTGCCCTTCCACTTAGTAACTTTGCACCTAACCTTCAGCAAGTGAAGGTTAGACATATCAGTGACTTATAAGCTATTTCAGTGCAATGAAAATGGCTGTGAAATAACGTGTGCTTTATTTCACACAGGCTGCAATTGCAAGCCTGTGCAAGGGTTTGTCTGAGCTCCCTGTAGGTGACAAAAGAAATGCTGCAGCCCATATGGATCTCCTGGAACCCCAATGTCTTGGGTACCTAGGTATCATATACTAGGGACTTATAAGGGAAGTCCAGTGTGCTAATTGAAATTGATAAATGAAGTCATTAGCCTACAGTGACACATTTAAAAGATGAGAGAGCATAAGCACTGAGGTTCTGATTAGCAGAGCCTCAGTGACACAGTTAAGCACTACACAGATATACACATTAGGCCATAAACTATGAACACTGGGATCCTGACCAGCAGGATCCCAGTGAGACAGGCAAAAACACACTGACATACAGGTAAACATGGGGGTATAATACCAAGGAAGACGGTACTTTCCTACACCCCCCCCAACGAGGGACAATAAGGGTAACCTTGCCCCGATGAGTCTTCATTGTCTTAGTGGAAATATCTGGAGAGTCCATCTGCATTGGAGTGGGTATTCCCAGGTCTATGTTCCACTGTATAGTCTTTTCACTGTAGGGAAATGGACTACCTCAACAATTTAGGGTTTTCACCTTTCATTTGTTTAAGCCATAATAGAGGTTTGTGGTCTGTCTGAACAATGAAGTAAGTCCCAAACAAATGGGGTCTCAGCTTCTCCAGTGCCCAGACCATAGCAAACACCTCCCTCTCTATGGCAGACCAACACTTTTCTCTAGGGGTCAACCTCCTGCTAATGAAAGCAACAGGTTGATCCTGGCCCTCTGAGTTAAGTTGTGATAGTACAGCCCCTACCCCTAATTCAGAAGCACCTATTTGAACAATTAATTTTTTCAAGTAGTTTGGGCTCTTTAAGACAGGTGCAGAGCACATTGCCTGCTTAAGCTCCTCAAAAGCTTTCTGACAGCTCGCTGTCCACAATACCTTTTGTAGGCACTTTCTTACTGGTGAGGTCATTAAGAGGTGCTGCAATGGAGCCATATTTCTTAATGAACATCCTGTAATACCCAGTCAGGGTTGTAGGGGGAGCCCAGTCCATAATGGTCTGAATCTTCCCCTGAAGTGGTGCAATCTGTTCCCCACCTACCAGGTGGCCCAGATAAACCACTTTCCCCTGCCCTGTCTGGCACTTTGAAGCCTTAATAGTTAGGCCTGTCTTCTGAAGGCCCTCCAAAACTTTCCAGAGGTGGACCAGGTGTTCATCTCAGGTAGAGCTAAAGACAGCAATATTGTCAAAATATGCTGCACTAAAAGCTTCCAAACCTTGTAGGACTGTATTCACCAACCTCTGAAAAGTAGCAGGTGCATTTTTCAAACCAAAGGGCATCACTGTGAAGTGATAATCCCCTCGTATGGTAGAAAATGCAGTTTTTGCTTTAGCATCTTCTGACATCTTGATCTGCCAATACCCTGCAGTCAAGTCCGAAGTGGTTAGATACTAGGCAGATGACAGTGTATCTATTAGCTCATCTGCCCTGGGTATAGGGTGAGCATCTGTTTTTGTTACTGTATTGAGACCTCTATAGTCCACATAAACTGCATTTCTCTCTTTGCTATGTGGTTTGGGGACAAGCACCACTGGGCTGGCCCAGGGGCTATCAGAAGGCTCAGTAACTTCAAGGTCTAACATTTTCTGAACTTCAGATTTTATGCAATCTCTGACATGGCCAGGTTGCCTGTAAATTGTACTTTGGACAGGTAAACTGTCTCCAGTGTCAATTTTATGTTCACATCAAGTAGTAGTACCAGGAGTGAGGTAGAAGAGTTCAGAAAATGGATCAAGGAGATTTTTACAGTCTTACTTCTGCTCAGCAGTAAGGCAGTCTGCCAGAACTACTCACTCCACTAAACCATCAGTTTCAGTGGTGGAGAAGAGATCAGAGAGAGGGTCACTCTCTTCTTCCTGTCCCTAATCTGTAGCCGTGAGCAGGGTTAATTCAGCCCTGTCATAGTAAGGCTTTAGGCAATTGACATGAAGCACCCTAAGGGGGCTTCTGGCAGTGCCCAGGTCCACCAAGTAGGTGACCTCACCTTTCGTCTCTACAATTAGATGGGGTCCACTCCATGAGTCCTGCAGTGCTCTTGGAGCCACAGGCTCCAATACCCACACCTTCTGTCCTAGGTGGTACTCTGTCAAGACAGCCTTCTGGTCAAACCATTGCTTTTGGAGCCCTTTGCTGGCCTGAAGGTGTTTGCTGGCTTTTTTCATGTACTCAGCCATTCTACTTCTCAGGCCAAGTACATAGTCCACTATGTCTTGTTTTGGAGCTTTTAAAGGTTGTTCCCAACCCTCGTTAACAAGAGCAAGGGGACCCCTAATAGGACGACCAAAGATGAGTTCAAAGGGTCTGTAGCCCATTCCTTTTTGAGGTACCTCCCTGTAGGTGAAAAGGAGGCATGGTAAAAGGACATCCCATCTCCTTCTGAGTTTTTTCAGAGAGTCTCATAATCATACCTCTGAGAGTTTTATTAAACCTCTCAACCAGTCCATTAGTCTGTGGATGATAAGGGGTGGTGAACTTGTGTGTAACACCACACTCCTTCCACATTGCTTTTAGGTATGCAAACATGAAGTTACTACCTCTGTCTGACACCACTTCCTTAAGGAAGCCCACTCTGGAAAAGATTCCCAGGAAGGCCTTTGCCACTGCAGGAGCTGTAGTGGTTGTTAAGGTGATAGCTTCTGGGTACCTTGTGGCATGGTCCACCACCACAAGGATAAACCTATTGCCAGAAGCAGTTAGAAGGTCACAGGGGTCAATAATATCAACCCCCACCCTTTCAAAGGGCACCCCAACCACTGGTAGTGGCATTAAGGGGGCCTTTGGGGAGCCACCAGTCTTGCCACTGGCTTGGCAGGTGACACAGGAGCGACAAAACTCCTTTGTGTCTTCAGATATATGGGGCCAGTGAAAATGTGAAACAAGTCTGTCCCATGTTTTACTCTGGCCTAAATGCCCAGCTAAAGGAATGTCATGAGCCAGAGTTAGGAGGAATTCCCTGTACTGAAGGGGGATGACCAGTCTCCTGGTAATAGGTTTAGGGTCCCGTGCTTCAGTATAAAGGAGATTATTCTCCCAGTAAACTCTGTGTGTGTCAATGACATTACCATTTTGCTGCTTGACAGCTTGCTATCTGAGGGCCTCCAATGTGGGACAGGTTTGGGCTCTTCCCTAGCAGGCCCCCCTGCACCCAAAAGCTCAGCTGTATCCGCTTCTAGATCCTCTGGTGTAGGTTCTGCACAGGGAGAGAATTCCTCTTCTTCAAAAGGGGAATCCTCTATGGAGGGAGGAATAGTGGACAAGGGCTTTCCCTTCCTTCCCCTAGTTTTTGGGAGTACTTGGTCCATTGTTCCAGGATCCAAGTTTCCATGTCCTCTTTGCTTCTTGGCCTGAGCCCTGGTAAGAGCAAATATATGCCCAGGAATGCCCGGCATTGCTGCATGGGCCTCCAACTCCACTTCAGCCTAAGCTTAAGTCTCCAAATCATTGCCTAGCAGACATTCTACAGGTAAATCAGGGGCTACCACAACTTTCTTTGGACCAGTACCCCCCCCAGTTGAGATTCACAACAGCCATGGGGTGGCTTACAGTGTTGCTATGGTCGTCTGTCACTTGGTACTAGTGACCAAGCAGGTGTTGCTCAGGGGCAACCAGTTTGTCCATGACCATGGTGACACTGCCACCTGTGTCCCTGTAGGCCTCAACGGGAACACCATTAATCAGGGGTAGCCGCTTGTACTTATCCATATTAAGGGGACAAGCAACTGAAGTGGCTACGTCAATGCCACTGTCAGAGACTAAAACAGCCTCAGTGATCTCTCTAACTAGACCAACCCCAACTACATTACCAATGGTGAGCCCAGCTACACCCTTTGACTGGCTATTAGTAGTGTTCTTCCCACCACCACTGCTATTATAAGGGGCATTAGTGGTTGCAGTTGGGGTTGTGGTGGTGAATGGTTTGGTGTTCTTCTTTGGACAATGACTGTTAGTTGCCCAATGGCCTTTGGCTTTACACATATAACACCAAGGTTTCTTATCTTTGTGAGAAAAGGATTTGGACCCACCACCCCCAGAGGATTTTTGTGGGCCTAATGAAGACTCTGATGATTTTTTATCTTTGTCCCCACCCTTGTCTTGTGACTTACCATCCTTCTTCTTGCCATCCTTGTCACCCCCTGTATGAGCATTTCTGCTCACCCTTGTTCTGACCCATTTGTCTGCCTTCTTTCCCAATTCTTGGGGAGAGGTCAGATCGGAGTCCACAAGATACTGATGCAAGAAGTCACACAATTATTCAAGATATGCTCTTGCGGAATTAAGTTATATAGGCTTTCATAATCAGTCACCTTACTGCCATGTAACCAACCCTCTAGGGCCTTCACAGAACAGTCTAAAAAGTCTGTCCAGTCCTCTGATAACTCCTTTCTGGTCTCTCTGAACTTAAGTCTATACTGTTCAGTGGTTATGCCCAGATCATCTAAGAGTGCATTCTTAAGAATTTGGTAATTATCTGCATCATTCTCTCTGACAATAAGAAGTCTGTTTCTCCCCCTGCCAGAGAAGGATAACCAAATGATAGCAGCCCACTGTACACGAGGGACCCTCTGAACTTTACAGGCCCTCTCAAGTGTAGCAAACCACTTTTGATGTCATCACCATCCTTGTAAGGAGAGACAACTTTGTGCAGATTCCTAGAATCAAAAGAAGGTTCCCTAGTGTGTATTCCTAAAACTGCTGCTGCCTGGTCAAAACCAAAACTGAAGTACATTTGTTAGTCTGCCCACACTGGATCCGGCACTGGTGCTGTTATTTTTTTTCCCTAATCAAACGCAAAGAAAACCGTCCGGTATCCTTTGCACAGTGTGGTTTCTTCACAATTCCTCAAGGCTCAGCGATACACATTACAATCTTCATGTTGCTTTATAATTCCCAACGCTCAGCAGTACACTCCTCAAAGTTCATATCGAGCTCCTTTTTTTCTGAGTCTTCCTCCGGCAGGGGTTGATTTCACAACTGAATCCTTCCCTTGCTTCATCTGCTGCGGTTTACGTAGACACCAATCCCATCCTCGTCGCCAATTTTATGATGAACGAGTCCAAATAAAGGGTTTCACCACTTTTATTAAGTATAACGATGCAACCCCTGCCAGACCACACCGCAGCCCTCTAAGCCAGTAATTTGACTGACAAACCAGAACACTGGTCACTCAAAGATCCAAACAGAATCCTTATGTTGCTAAGATACAAGAGCTATCAACCTGGCTGCCTAACCTTGTGCCGTATTACAATGGTCCCATCAAGCTGACTAGTGCAAACATCGTATTATGACATTCCTGCCAGTCAGCTCTGTGGGAATACTGCTATGGAATTGGCCTTGACTTCTTTAAGGGAGTGGAGGCCAATATCGTAGCACATTAGCACTCTCAGAATGGGCATTAGCTGTGAAGCAGACAGTGCATATTCTGAGTGTGCTGGGCAGGGGGCCTTTGCACAGTCTTTCTGCCAGCATTTCTATAGTGGTTGAACCACCATGGAAAGGCTGGCAGAATGGGGACTCATGCTTAGCACGGCGGTGCTAAACTCAGCACTGCCATGGCTGAGCACGAGTTAGACCACCGTCTGTCCATTGAGAACCATGTTCCTGGTGGGGGACAGCCCTTACATGGCAGTCTGACTGCCAGGGTCATTACGTGGTAGCCAGACCGCTTGGAAAGTGGGGATCTAACTGCCACCATGAGTTTAGCAGACCTTGGACCGCCAGACTCATAATGAGGCCCTTAGGTATTCTGGTGGGTGTATTAATTGAAAACTAATATTGAATTTCTGGCCATACCTATCCCTTAGCTTTCGCCCTTCACCTCTTTAAATGTACCAGTTTAGCAAAGGGGGAGTATAAGTGAAAAGAGAGAGTGCTGCACATGCCAGACTTTATGTGCTTAGACATTTAACTATTTAATTAAACATCTACTGCCATCAACTGAAGAAAGTAGCTTTATTTTCTCAACTCTGTGTAAAAGCAGTGTGTTCATTTGAATGCCAAGGTTGTGTTGATGTCTTAAAGTGTCTTCTGGCTGTCATGACAATTCTTTACAAAGAACTATTATCACCTGTGCCTGGAGCTTTCCAGGTGAGGTGCAGATACCAATGGCTTCTTTCACTGATGCTTATGTGGCACGTTGTGCATATAGAGGGAGTCCAATAAACGTGATCTTAATGACTGTTTCAGTAACATGATGTCAATTTCTAACTCAATAAAAATGTTGGTGGGTGATGCAAATGTACTGGAGGATTCTAATCCACTGTGAACAAGTACTGGCCTTGTCAAACTGTGTGATGGTTATTTTGAATTATTATTTTTAAATTCTAGCTTATGCCACAAAAGGAAAATAAAATAATAAAACCAAAAGATGGCCTGCATTAAAATTTAAAAAAACATTTGCAGTCACCTGTCATAATTTTATGACTGCTGTTTTTTACGACTTTCAGTTGTGCCATACATTTATTGTTATTTGTGAAGGAGACAAGAATAAATCCCTACGTAACCAAGTGCTCAAATTGCATGCAAAAATGTTACACTGAGGCCCAGATTCTGGTCATGCAGAGCAGTGCAGCAGCCAAACAATTATGTGCTGCACTGCGTGACAAGCAGAGAGCAGCAGAGCGCCATATTCACAAAGAAATGGCACTCTCCTCCTCTCTCCCAAGCGCAGGCGCTGATTTCAGGTGGTGTGCGCCACGCACACACCTTAGTACCATAGTGCTAGAGTGTGTGCGTGAGTCCAGCATAGGTTTTGTACAGGAAGCCTCCCTTCCTCTACAAAATACTATGTCTAGAAAAGTGGAAATGCTTTTCCTAGTCTGTATGTGTGGTATACAGTGCAGCATATATGCAAAGTCTGAAAAGGGGGAGAAATAAAAACATTTCTCCGTTTATCACCTGCTTTTCAGCTGCATTAATTTTTGGCACTAAACCCTTAGTTCTGATGTTTTAGAACAAGGTATAGTGGCACAAAGCATGGGTGGTAGCATGGGTACTTCCATGTACAACTCATGTAACACCCCCTTGATACAAAGTAAAGCAAAGCAGCATTTCACTCTGCTTTGTGTTACATTGTGTTGCATTGGTTTGTGAATCCCCCAAAAAGTTTAGCGTTGGTTTAGTGTTACAAAAGCAATGTTAATCCAGCGCTAATCCTTTGCGAATCTGGACCTTTGAAAAGAGAAGGAAAATAAGTAACTGGGCACCTAAGGGGATATTTATGAGGGGCTTGCGCTGCCAGAGCATCACAATTTTTGATGCTCCGGCAGTGCAAGCCTCTTAATCATATCTATGAGTCCATGCAAAGCAACTACGCGTGGCTTTGAATGTCCCACACATGTGAACTAAGAAAAGCAGCACAAGCTGTTCTGTAGCACACATAGAGAGAGGAAATCGTCTCTCTGGATTGTTTTTGTGCAAGAAGGTGCCTCTTTCAGCACAAAAACAATCTTGCATGCAATGCAGACACCCTTGCTCCATGGTGATTGATTTTGGCCACACTACACAGGAAGTGGTCAACCCAGAGGTTGTTGGCATGCACCCCATTGAACAGGAGCACCCCTATGATTTCCACCCACAGGAACAAGGAAAAATATGGCACAGCTGCTCCACATTTCAGATCCCTGCTAAGAGACGATATTGGAGAAGAAGAACTGCCCTGTTGGCCCCCTGGCCTGGACCTGAAGAACTGCACTCACAAGGGCTGCACCAGCAGCACACTTTGGGCTTCACCAAGAAAAGTACTTTACCTTGATTCTGCAACTCAATGAGTGTACTCCATGTAAGCTACAGGCCCAAAGGAGCTGATCAGAGTTCCCTGCATCAAGTCCTATAAGAAGATCCCAGCTGACAGGTGTCCAGTGGTCATTTGAGGATTTTGACCAGGGGCATTCAGGGAACTGTAGGCTCAACTTCCAAGGAGCAACTCAGGGCTTCTAAAACCTTGGAGCAAGTTTGTAAAGGACCCAAAAAGTACTTCTGGAAGAAGATCCAGCAGTTTGGAGAAGTTTGGAGCAGCTTTGGAACAAAGTTCCATTAGATGATGGACCCGTCGATGAGTCAAGCCAGCGACGTTGAACCGGGACCCTGCCTGAATTTCAGGTTCGTCCCACTAAAGCTCCAGAGCTTTTTTCTGTCGACGAGACCTCTAGGAGTTGACCGGTACACAGCACTGAAGCAAGCCACCATTGTTGCATCACATCCCGGCCTGAAGAGGAGCCCCACCCGATGATGAGGGAAAAAGCTCCAAAAAAGTATCTAGTTCCGTAGGAAATGTTTTGACTAAGGCATCCTGCTCAGTGTAGCCGAGCAGGGCTCCATCCCGGTCAACCTCAAAGTTTTGTACTCAGTCAAGTGCCCCCAGTGGGGGCTTTTGGTTTTTAGGTGCTAGAAAGAATTTGTTTACATTTAATTTTGAAAAAAAATCATATCTCTGGTTCCCTACATTGTTTTTTTGTCATTTTCGTGTCATTTTAAAGATTAAAATGTTTCTATTTTTTAATTTGGTGTTGGATTTTTATTATGTGTTGTGTTTTACTTATTTACTGTTTTGTTGATAATAAATGTTTTACACACCTGTCTCCTAAGTTAAGCCTAACTGCTCATGGGTGAAGCTTCCAAGCAAGGAGTAATTTACTGAGACCTTGACTGGAGCTAGTAGGGGTTTGTGACCGATTGCTAAGTGTACGTACCTACCTGCCTTTACAAATAATCTACTTTCCAACAAAATACAAATAATGTATTGATAAAAAAAATCGAAAATAAAACATATTTATTAATAAATTATAAAAGCTTTTAGCAACCTTTTTTGAATGTATAAGCTATGTTAACATTGAGTTTCATTCAAAGTGAATGAAAATACTTCTAAATAATGCTATACACCCCCTTTAATAAATATTAATGGTACTATTGTTCCATCTTAGGTAAAGTTTTTTTCCATTTGTACTTCAAAAAAATATTTGTTTACTTCAATATGTTTTAATTATTTAATTTGTATTTAGAAACTAAGTTAATAGTGCTGTACCTTTATATTTTGTTTTACAGTTTAAAAAAATATACAATTAATTGATCTCTATGTTTAAAGCAAAGATTTCTTACTAATTTATTTTATTGAAAATGTTTTCCTTTCCCTATACTTTACCATACCAAGGCTTCAAAGTCGGCATGAAGATCTCTCTATGGTAAAGTATAGGGGAAATTAAAAAGTTATTAAACTTTATAAAAATGTAGTAAAAGTATTTTTATGATAAATATTAATGTGAAATATAGGAGTGCTGCAGTATCAGTGGTTGGCCGTGTGGATTTATTCCAATTTTTTTTTTTTTAGCAGAAGTAACATACATTCATACATTTGGCTCCACACCCTTTTTCAGAGGATGGAAACGTGCAAGTCAGCAATTTTGAGCATCTTTCAATTAATCAATAGCCAAAAGCAAAAAAGTTACTTGAAAAGTGTAAATGTATATTACAATTGTAAATTACTCACAAGTGTCAGTTACTTCAGTGAATGAGACAATGTTTTGACTGCGATATTTACGAGAACAGAAACCTGAATTGCAGCTGCTTGCAATGTGAACTGCGGGCAGATTGGGAAGCAGGCTTCCTACAATTCTAGAAAGGCAGCCTCTTCCGCAAGGAATACCGTCTGCCCGAGGTTACCATAGACACAAACCACGGAACTATTTTAATGACAACGAAAGTAAGGAAGAAGGACGTAGTCACGCTTCTAACCAATGTACGGATGTTTATCTATTAAAAACACATAAAGGTCAAAGCTTCAGTTATATCGAAGCAATGTTAAAATGTTATGAAAACCCGAACGAACACGCTTGACTCTTGCTTTCATTTTACGTACATATATGATTAGAGCTGGGCTGCGGATGTTCTTGGGTCATGGCGCTACTCGTTACTGGCCTCATAACGATTCTGAGTGGAGTTTGACAATCGTTCTCTGTTCATTTCTTCCCTTTTTTTTATCAAAAGCAGTTCGCCTTTTCTACTGCACAATATATGCAGGGGATGGATGTGTTTCTCATTTCTAGTGAACGCCACTGAGCTTTTGATATTTATGAGATACTTAACAAGATGGCAATGTTAGCAATGATCAGACAGCCTGCTACTTTATTACCAAATCTTATAACTGGAACATGTAAAAAATGAAATTAAAAAAATATTATTTGCCTGAGCCATAGCTTCGACAAGAAAATGGTCTGTACGAGGAAACATTACAGAAGCAGCTCACTTCCTGTAACAGCTGTTCTTGTTTTGCATGTGTGCCCCACTGTAAACTCCCAAGAAGCACTAATCCGTCTACAATCCTTTACTAATATCAAAAGGTTGGATTGCAATAACAAGCAGGTGACTTCCTCTGGGACAGGGAGCTCCAGCAGCAAACCCAGAAAAGGTTAAACTCAAACAGAAGCGTTCAAAATCAAACAGAGAGGGCAGATGTTATGATATTTTTAAATTTCCCGTGATCCCCACTGGCTTAAGGAGGTGATGAGGTGATGCACGCACGGGTAAACTTGCCGTGTCCGACTATTGCAGCAGGCGCTTCTTTACAGATGGAAACACAATGCAGCTTGAGACACTGGCAAGAAGAGAATGAAATCCGTCAAAAGACATAACCACTGAGACCACAAACTTGCATTCATCTGAGGCTTGCATTTCCCTTTGGTTGTCTTGATTCTCAAAGCAGATACCTCTATAACAGCATCCTCGTGCTTTTTTCCAATCAAACCCAATAGGTAAAGATTCAGAAACACACCAGGCAGAGGCATCTGTGTGTGCACCAAAACAAGTCAAATGCAGCCCAACAGTCTTAAAGCAGGTAACATTTGTGGAAGTCTGCTTTCCGTGTGCGGCATTCCACTGAGAGGGCCATATCTCAAGTGTCAGATTTCATCACCTCAGCTCCCATAAGGACCTGTCATGGATGTTTGTTTACTTACTCTAATCCACCGAACTTGATAGGGTTCATAATTCTGCCCTCCTAACAACAGTAATGACCTTTTGCAATGCCAGTCATCAGCTGACTGACACTACCTCTCTGGCAAGGTATGTTGCACCTTTTGGTGTTCTTTCCTCTCCGCACTAGAATGAGTCACCTAATTCTCACTCCTGGGTTCAGCCATTTACACCAGAGGGTGATATCATATTTAGTTAAATAGCCCTCCATTCACTCATGCTGAGCTACTCAAAACAAAAAAAAATACTTTTCAAGTACAATGTGTGCCTCCTTTTTAGCCTTCGCCAATCTACTGATAGATACTATAGCACCGTTTGCCTCACACAATAACCCCAGCCTGCCCTTTAACTCCATTTTGTGCCTTGAAATGTACATCTTCACTACAGCCACAGCCACCATCATTGCAGGTACAGCATATTTAAAATATGTCTCTCTTCCCTATCAGCAAGCGAACAACGTTCTTAACACTCCTGGACACACCCTAACCAACATAAAAATGTTCCCCCCTTTGTCCCTCTTTGCTAGCAGCTCATTCAGCTTTCCTTACTGCAAACTATCCCACTATGCATCATTCTCAGTAACATCCAATATAGCTGGACATTTATGCCATTGAGGAGGCTGGTGACCAAGCCACTGGTGTGTCAATGGAAATTACCAATTCCATACTCCTCAACAACACTACACGGGTTCCAGGACAAGCTCCTCCATCCACTAGATTGGTGCTAAGCTGGCTCCAGTAGACACAGGCAACAAAGGGTTCTTTTCCCAAGGTCTTCTTTAAATTTAACTATGAATGGGCAGGCCTCCTCTTGGTCCCTTTCTAGTTAATGAAGATTCGGAACTCCCCCCTTCTGCTATTCTTGAGCTAGGATGAGTCTCATCCTTACACCCTGGTCTTCTGCCAAAAAGAATACGATATTCTTTCTGCTTTGGAAGCAGTTTTCAAAAACCATCGATGAAGACATTGACAGGTTCTGCTTCTGGCAGGCTAATGATAATAGCCTAATAGAGTTCCAGGCAAAGTATAAATATGGTAAAGTTACTTTCACTAAATATTCATCAAAATCCAAATTCTCCACTGAATTAGAATTTTAATAAATGTTGAAGGCAGTGGTTGAGTCATTTATATAGCTTATTTCAAAGCACATTTAGCAAAAATAGTATTTTATTTTCACTTTAGTTCACCCCATTAGATCAACTACAGCCCTACACAATGAGAATAATTTTTGGGCACTAGTCACGGAAGGAACATCGCATGCTTGGCTGTATGACCTTTAAATACTAGGCACTGAAGTTTCTCGGCTAGAAGCCTACTTATCAATTATTCAAAAGTATGGTTCTTTCCTGCCAAAAAGGGTTATTTTTACATCTTTGTTTGAAGGATTTAAAACTTCAGCAGTCATGTTGCACAGGTAGGCCTGAAGCTATGTTCTTTAGCAGCCAAGTAGATGGCTCAACATGTGCTGAAGTTCACAAGTGACGTTTAGTTTTCCAAGCCATTGTGGTATTTTCCCTGCATCTTATACTATGGCCTTAGTTTGGAGTTAAATATGCTAACTACGAGTTTGCCAGCTCTATCATGTATTAAGGGTCGGAGCACATAGACTCAGGCCCGAACCTTAGTGCCCCAACGTGCAGAGTTCAGACACCATTAGCATGGGTCCACATAAAATGTCTACCTAAATTCCTATATAACCAAAAAACAAAAGTTAGCTTTGAAAACCAAAAGGAAAGACACAATTGTAGACAATTTTCCAATATCAGTTGGATAAGAAAATGTAAACTATAAAAAAAACTTGGTCAATGATATGGGGGATGGGGGCACTGAACAAAGGATGAAGGCCAAACAACTGGAGCCAACACATGAAGGGGCTCCCTTTTGAAGTTTGGCAGGAATGTCCTTTGCATTGATGTCAGCAAAAGTTGGAGCTTAGGGCTCCAGTGGAGATGTGAACGAAGACTTCTTGACAGTGTCATCTTGAATAATCTCAGCATGTAGGGCAGGAGTATTGGGATGGAGTGAAGGGGTGTTGTGGCACCATAGGATTGGCCAGGCGCCTGACTTATATAACCTTCTACCCACATTTAAAAACTCTTTCACAAGTTAAAGAGTTGTTGTTGTTAGAGTTCGATCCTGGATTCTGACAGAAGCAACACCATGGAGAACTGGTAGGGCAAGTCACTTCATTGACTAAGGACTCTGCCTACAGCTGACCCCAGGACCAGTGGGTCTCTCCAGGACCAGTACCGCTGGTTCTAGTACATCCCCTATGGACCGGTTGGGGGATGACTTGGACTCTCCTGCCCCCAGCTGCCCTGCTAGATTGCCAGGAGGCTATGTGGTATGTGGAGAGCACAGCACAGGAGGAAGCTGGCTCAGGAAGGCAGTGATGGCAGCTCCCTGAAAATGCATCCTTTCTAGGCAGGCCAGGAAGCCTGCTGAAACTGCTCCTGGTGACTACAGCTCACCATTAGCAGACAAATTAGTCTATGATCTTTGAAATTGGGCCATCTGGGCCCACGTTAGGCATGTTTAAGCATTTTTGACCTTTGACCCCCTGAAAACAAAGAGTGCGGGCCTCTGCTGCTGTTTCTGAAAATTACCCCAGGGATGGGCCAGGCCCTGAGGTCAGCACCAAATGTACTAATTATTTATGAACTAAGGAGGGAGTGTGCATGGGTTCCCTTCCCCAGAGTTTTGGAGGCACAGGGAGTTCATGTAAAGGGAAGCCTGGGATTCTCTCTCCAGGCAACCACCAAGAAAGGAAGAGGGGGGAGCGCCATTGTGCCCTCTCTGCACAAGAAAAAAGTGACTCTGGACCCCATCACCTAGCCCCTGATGCTGGATAGAGGAAGGGGAAACAACATCGCCCCTCCCAATTGTGGAGGATCCCTGTGCCAGGGGGCATCAAAGAAGCCCTAGCAGGAAGATATTTATCTCAATATGTCTAAAAGAAGACAGGGATAAAATACTGCCCCAGCTTGATGCATTCTTGATGTACAGGCTGGATACTTTACACCCAAAAAGCATCAACAAATATTTAAATCTAATGTTTATTCTTTGAAGTAGTTCAAATGAACTTCAATGCAATTAGAAGAAAGACATCAGGGTCTTATTTAGGGTTTGGCAGATGGGATACTCTATCACAAACGGTGGTGGTTAACACGTCCGTCATATTACAAGTACATTGTGGACGATGGCACTTGGAAGAGAGCAGGTAAGATAGTTTTCATGTTTGTGATAAAATAGCCGTCTGTCTGACCAACTCTAGGTATAGCCCTTAGTAAATTAGGTACAAACGTAACATTTTAAAATCTGGCTTATTAGTTTGGTGACTACATAGTTGTACAAGGACTGTCATCTGAGCAAAGTAGACCATGGCATTTTTAACTGTTTTACTGGTTGTAAAAGAGGTGATGAGATTTGTATGCCAAGACAGACAAATTATATTGGATGTGAGGCATTTGTTACTAAGAGTGCTGTTTGTCTTAGGGCCTGATTATGAGTACGGTGGTCCATGGACTATCGTACCCTTGGGGCGGTCAACCCACTCTGGCAGACAGTGCCCATTCTGAGGGTGCTGGGGGCACCGCCTGTGTACATGCTTCCTGAAGGAGCTGAGGACATGCCAGCCAGCTCGGCAGAAACATCATAATACAGCACCAGGGAGGCTACTGTTTTGCCGACCGTCTCTTCACTTAGCATGTCTATGACAGACAGTGCACATTCCAAGGGTGCTGGGGACACCACCTGTGTACGTGCTCGGTGTGTCTGTGCTCCCTGAAGGAGCTGAGGCCAATGCTACTGCACTGTTTCTGCTGGCCAGATTGGTGGAAACCTCATGATACAGCTGTAGGGAGGCCACAGGTTTGACAGCCCCCTCTGTACCGGCATCTTGGCGGTCTGGCAGTGTGATTGCCAAGTTCGTAATTGGGCCCTTAGTTTTTTGCTAAAGAAAAGTATACTTTTTTTTGCTACAGATATTGAAAAAATATGACTGTTCCTCACTGTTCTTCTAAAGAAGTGGGTGTGACACATTAAATACTTTACACTGTGCTATTAACATTACCTGGGAGTGAATACATAGTTCACAAGCATGTAAATGCATAGCATTGAGTGGGACTTAAAAAGAATGCCATATGGCCATTGAAATAAAAAAGAAACAATGAAGTGTTTTCAAGGACACGTTTGAAGCACAGAAATGAGAAATGAACCCCCATGTGTGTCCACAAAGAAAAAGAAAAAGAACATTGATATGTATCAAGTGACTCTCAACATGCATTTTCTCCAACCACAGATCAAGCAGAAGCATTTTATACTGTTGCTAAGGTTCCCTACCCATGCATGATTGGGTGAAAGGCCTGATCATAAGAGAAGCAATGCAGGTGAGACCAGCTGCACATGGCCAAGGAATATGTGTAGACATGTAGCTTCCCAAGTGGTCTGGCCATGTGAATAACACTTGTCAGTGAAGGTCAAAAACCAAGGGCAGGGAGCCTAATTCCACTCAACTGATGGAGTGCACAGCCTCACTGAAAGAAAAGCCCTGCAGCCCACCACAGCTGCCCACACTTGAAAGCCGGGCACAGCGCAGGTTGGTTGCACATGGAGTGTTACATGCATGCCCAACTTAAGAATGTGATAAAAAAACATAGTAATTCACTTACAAAACAAAGTTTAAGTGATGTTATAGTTAGGTTTGATAATTACATTTTAACATGCATTAAAAGAACCCTACAACTTGACTGAAAAAAATAAAACAAAGGTTAAAGTGAAGTTATGGTTATGTGTTGAAATGAGATAAGAATTTATGTTTAAAAATTGAAAACCAATTTAATTTCATCATATAATTTCACCCTGCATACACTGCTTTTGACCTTACATATTACATCACTCATGAGATGCTAAATGACACCATTATTGACATTAAGGGGCATATTTATACTCCGTTTGCGCCGAATTAGCGTCGTTTTTTTCGACGCAAATTCGGCGCAAAACTAACGCCATATTTATACTTTGGCGTTAGACGCGTCCAGCGCCAAAGTATGAGGAAAGAGCGTCATTTTTTTGCGTGAACGCCTTCCTTGCGTTAATGAGATGCAAGGTAGGCGTTCCCGTCCAAAAAAATGACTGCGACACAAATGCGTCGTATTTATACTCCCGGGCAAAAATCACGCCCGGGAGTAGGCGGGGCAAAAAACCCTGCATTTGCGCCTCTTTTTAACGCCTGGGTCAGGGCAGGCGTTAAGGGACCTGTGGGCTCAAAATGAGCCCACAGCTGCCCTCCCATGCCCCCAGGGACCCCCCCTGCCACCCTTGCCCACCCCAGGAGGACACCCAAGGATGGAGGGACCCATCCCAGGGACATTCAGGTAAGTTCAGGTAAGTATGAATTTTTATTTTTTTTATATTTTTTTTTGGCAAAGGGGGGCCTGATTTGTGCCCCCCTACATGCCTCAATGCCCAATGACCATGCCCAGGGGACATAAGTCCCCTGGGCATGGCCATTGGGCAAGGGGGCATGACTCCTGTCTTTAATAAGACAGGAGTCATGTAAATGGCGTCTGGGCGTCGTTAAAAATGGCGCAAATCGGGTGGAGGCGATTTTTTAGCGTCAACCTGACTTGCACCATTTTTAAGACGCCCTAACGCCATTTTCCCCAACGCCGGCGCTGCCTGGTGTACGTGTTTTTTTTCCACGCACACCAGGCAGCGCCGGTCTGCTAGCGCCGGCTAACGCCATTCAATAAATACGGCGTCCGCATGGCGCTTCAGAATGGCGTTAGCCGTCGCTAAACTTTTTGACGCTAAACTGCGTTAGCGCAGTTTAGCGTCAAAAAGTATAAATACGGGCCTAAAGGTGCTGGGACTCCAGTGACAGTACTTAGACATGAACTGGGCATAAACAACATCAAAGCTGTTGCAACAATAAAGCCACTCTTGTTTTGGCCTTGAATATGGTCCAACTGAATTTATCAATCTGCCCGAGTCAATTTGTAAAGTTTGGGAAAGGAGCAACTCTCATAGGCTACCTTGGTTCAAATATATTGCAAGCACTATTAACAACTTCAGTTGCCATGAAGTTTCAATAAACTTGGAGGCCATAGGACATTCAACCCTTGATATAATAAAAAAGAACTACTAGCAATGGCTTTCAGAGCAGTACCGTGGTAAATTGATATTTATACTGTGGGAAATTAAATATCCACCTGGTTTGGAGATCCATATGGACCAATTATTTCTACTGATAAAGAAAGCATTGTTCATCAACTTCAGGCTCTGGTGTTTCCCATAAAGACTTTCACACAGAACTGGTCGGAGTCTAGTAGTGATTCCATATGCCAGAGCACTGACAAGACCTTAATGTACTTTATGTTACTATGCTCTTTTTGTTTGCCAGCAAGGAGATATCTCTGCTGTCTTTTCATAAACCATAACATTAAACATTCAATGGCCGCCATGCACTTAGGCCTAAGAGTCAATGTCAAATCTATTTTTGAACCAGTGGCCTTCTATATTTATGCTGCATAGAAAGC
Source organism: Pleurodeles waltl (assembly GCF_031143425.1). Classification (NCBI taxonomy): domain Eukaryota; kingdom Metazoa; phylum Chordata; class Amphibia; order Caudata; family Salamandridae; genus Pleurodeles; species Pleurodeles waltl. Next base: position 577,715,390 of record NC_090442.1, on the reverse strand, counting down.
TACAGGCCAAGATCAAAGCAGGTCAAAATAGACAGTAAAATGTCTCAGATTTAGAAGGGCCTTAACAAAATAGAAATTCATTGTAGTTATTTTACTTTTTAATTGGATACATTTGTAAGTTGAAGAAGCATTTGAACTAACCTGAAATTTCTTGCACAAAGCACTTGTCCACAGACACTTAATCGTATTGCCTTTGTTATGGAATATTGGTTTGTTTCCTTGTTATTTATAGTATTCATTGAGAATTTTTAATCATACTGATTTTTTAATCATAATGACAGGCCAGCCCCATGTCGCCAAATCCCAACCACATTGGGTTGGATGAATGTGGGGGGTTGATCGCAGGCCCTGTGGCCAACTCCCCACTGTGAATGACCGAAGGCTCAGTGCAGCATGTTGGGGCTACAGATTGAGTGTTGTCTGCAGCACCTAGTGACAGGCCAAGCCCTGAAGCTAATCCCCCGGTGCACACAGCCACAGGCCATATGTGGTGGGATATTGAATTTACATATGGTAATTCAATATTTTAAATACTACTTATGTTAAAAAAAGCTCTTTAAATTCACTGAACACATCAAAGGTTAAAGTAACGTTATAGTTAGGTGTGATAAAAAGATCAGTTTTTGTTTGATTAAAAACCTATGAAATTTATTGAAAAGCAAAAGGTTAAATTAACATTATAATCAGATTAATGTCAGTAACATCTTTAATGTTTTGAACTAAGCAAGAACAGAAATTCACCTGTTAGAGTTACCAAAGTCATGCATTGCTTCTGATCTCACATATGGCATAATTCATGAGGATTTAGGACATAATTTTTCATCATTAATGTAATCAACCCGCCAAGCACACTTTTTTGTCAAAATGTTACTGCAGATATTACATTCATATTATAAATTATGTTATCAAAGATGTCATAAGTGCCGTCATTTGTGGGGTAACCGCAGTGCATGTAGAGGGTGTGAGTTATAGTTACCTTAGGGCATGAGTTATGGTTACCTGAGAGAACTCTAACTGGTGAATTTCTATGGTTTTGTAGATTTAAAATATGAAATTTAAAATATGAACCTAACTATAAGATCCCTGTAACCTTTATTTTTTTAAGTGAATTTCCATGTTTTCTTAATTCCATTTCCTTACTATAATGTCCCTGTAACCTTTGTTATTTTCAGTGAATTACTATTTAACTTTTTTAAGGTATGGTCATTTTCATTACTACACGTTAATCCAACTACCGCTCTGCATGGTCTCTGACCATGCGCCGTGGCAGTTGGCCACAGGGCCTAGCCTATGGACAGTTCCTGAGGCCAACTGCCCTAACCACCCAACAGCGAGAGAGATAGAGACAGAGAGACAGAGAGAGAGAGAAAGTGAGAGATTGAGAGAGAGCAGCTTAAGCTTTGATGCATGATATACTGTGACAGGACCACAGAGGAGCCTCCAGGCCCCTGCGGACCTAGCCAGCTCCCCGCATCCTGCGGGAGCCAGCATTGCTCCCACAAACAAGGATCTGCTTGAAATAGCAGCTGCCTGCTTGTGGGGGCAATGTTTTCATCTGTTTCCATCCATGCAAATTTGCCTGCAGGGAAACAGATGAAAGCTTCACTTTCTGCAAGTAAGAGCTGTTTGATAGCTGTCACTTGCAGAAAGCAAGTTTACTGTGACTTGGTATGAGCTGTTAATGCACCCTGGGACATTGCAGGAGTCCGACCTGGAGGATGGCAGTCCCAAGGGCCATCATTGCCTCCATGAGGGGCCTGCACTGTCACCCTCCAATGTAAACAACCCTGGGGAGATGGTAGTCCCTGGGGCACCATAATGGACCCATCCATTATTTAAATTATGCCCCCGGGGAGATGGTGGTCCCTAGGGATGCGTGGGAGGAGATGACCCCCACCCCATTTGTTTAAAAATTTAAATAAAATGGCCCCAGGGAGGTGGCTTTCCGCAGGGCTGTGGGGGGACAGGACGGCCCCCTGCATTTGTTTAAAACTTGTGCACCGGGAGATGGTGTTCTCTGGGGCTGTGGGGAGGCTGGACAGACCCCACATTTGATGTCAATTTGTACCCTGCGAGGAGGCGGTGCCCGGGACCATGGGAGGGGGCAGGCAGCCCCTTGCATTTGTTAACAATTTGTGCCCTTGGGAGATGGCAGTACCTGGGGCTGCAGCAGATGCCGGGCAGCCCTCACATTTGTTTAAAAATTGTGCCCTGGGTTGGTTGCAGTCCCCCAGGACTTACAAATTGTGCCCTAGGGAGAAGGCAGTCCTTGGGGCTGTAGGGGGACCAGGCAGACCCTCCGCCTTTGTTTAAAAAATCTGCCCCTGTGAGATGGCAGTCCCCTGTTCTGCAGGGCGCCGGGCAACCCCCTACATTCAAATTATCAATGGCTCTGGGACCTCGCCCACACAGGAGCTTCTTAAAAACAAGCGCTGTTTTTTTCTTGCGAATTTGCAATTTCATCGCAAAATCACAGCAATTTGTTTACTTAAAAATGTGTTTTGTATCCCAAGTAGTCATGGTGTACCTACCCTGGCCCCTTTTCTTTTTTTTCACTTTGTTCTGGGACTCCTCTGCAGCCGACTCCCCAGATGGCTGACAACACTTCCTGGTTTGAAGTGTTGGCAGCCAATCAGAGATCTGCAGCTCCGTGCACAAGCTCTTATTATTCACTGAGTCGTCAAGGAGGATCCATAGCCCTAGATACACAAATTTGCGTTCCCTTTAATATCTCAAAAACTACTGAACTGATTTACATCAAAATAACTGAAAGTGTAATCTGCGTACTGAAATGCCATATTTGGTGTAATTCTGTCCAGCAGTTTGGGCTCTAGTTGTGTTCAAAACTCCTGTGGAAATTAATATGGAAATACACTTTTTTGCCTCTCCACCCCCTTTCTCGGCCCCCACATGACAGACTCCTAAACTTAGCATGTGCAATAAGAATCACCGGCACACTTTTTTGAGAACATTTTGTGAATATTCGTCAAAAGATGCTAAGGGCAAGTCAAAAAATGCTTTTTCTATGGAAGCAAGGTCCTAACTATAACTACATAGTGGCGACTGCCAGTAGTTAAAATATAGATTATAGGTAGTCATAGTTAGGACCTAATTTCCATTGGAAGAGTGTCTTTTTGTTTTGTCAATAACTTTGGTGCCCATCCCCGGCATAGCTGTTTGCTCTGACTTAGTAGGCGCTTTGACAGCTAAAGTCAAGTCAGAGCAAGCACACTGCTTCTAGCAAGCAGGATCTGTGAAAATGTTCCCGCTTGCTGGAAGTGGAATATTCATCTCCTTTCCTGTCTGCAGAGATGTGGGCAGGGAAAGATATGAAACGATTGTTTTTGCACACAAGGAGCTGCTAGTTAGGTAGCTCCCTTTCGGAAATAGCAGTGCTGGCTACCGCAGGAGGTGGAGAGCCAGCTGGGATCTGAGGGGCGTTTAGGCTGTCCCATGGTCCCATTGCACACTGGGTGCCCTGGGGGGGAACCCAGGAGACATGGCTGCGCTGCATGGGTGGGTGCTCAGGGACAAAGTCAGCCCTGGTAGGGGGAGCCACCTAGCCCCCTCCTCCATTTATTTATGGCCGGCCCCGGGGATAGAGTCTCTGGGGCCAAAATTGGTTCAGAAAGGAAACCGCATACCCTCTCCTCCATTTGTTTATGGCTGGGCCCCAGGGGGTTCTTGGGGTCAAAATCGACCCAGAGAGAAGGGCCATGCAGGCGTCCTCCCCTAGAGTGCATGGTTCTCTCTTTAAATTGCTACAAGTGTACAAATGTGCATATCACCTGAAAGCTCTGCCCACTTGGGCCATCACTGTTCACTCTAGTAGTATGCAAAGGTTTTCCCACCTTTTGCCAGGAGGATGAACAGCTTAGCAAGCGGCCTCCAAGTGCGTTTCCTACCGGTTTTGGTGGTGTGTTCTTGATGTCAAGGAATATGAGGACTCCACAAAACAAAGAAGCACTTATGCGAAATAGATCATAGGAAGGCCTATAGTTTGGTGGAGATTTATGTCTTTGCAGTCTTGGTGGCCTCTCTATAGGAGGATTCATGTTAGCACAGAATTCTAGAGAAAGATGCAACGCACACACGGTCACTGGTGACATTTCCTTTGTAGTGTAGCCACTTCTTAATGTAGCTTCATCCACGTTAGGTTAACATATTAGGCCTCTGTGCACTTTGCCCTAGATACATTTTATTTAGCCTCGCACTGTTATTTTTCAATCACCATTTTTACGGTCTTAATTTATTTATTTCTATCACACTGTTTAGCTTAGTTCAGCTCTGTGTTCTCAAACAATGCATTCTTGCTCACCCTGTGCTTCAGTCAAGGCTATAGTCTGGTACATTGCAGGTAAACGTGGTAGAAGTTTAGTCTCCAGTGTTCGTAGAAAACACGCATTCTTACGTAGGGACATTTTCTTAGAACATCTGCGTGTTAGTCATAAAAACACTTTCTAGTCCCAGTACACGTCAGAGGGAGATTCCGACCAGGAACCTACAACTAGATGCTGACTGCCCCGTTGCAGATGCTGATGCAGATTACAGGCCTTTGCGCAGGTATGAGGGTTGATGTCCTCCCGGGGGAACCTGAAAGGCAGGCTTAGAGCTTCACATGCTGTGCTCAGAATACAATTTAGAGAGAACCTAATCTAGTTGCACTATGATAGCCTTTTTCTTGTGCTTCATTCTCATCGTTACTATTTTAATCCTACTGTGTTGTGTAGTTTTGGTTATTGCAGATCACGCTTTACTATCTAAAATGCAGTCGATTTATGAAACCAATCTTTACAACTTAAACTGCCTTTGTCATTTCTATATGAGACCGTACTGTGTATGAGAGAACCGGTTGTGACCTGAGTGACCACGACTTCCCTGGGAAGTACTAAGATGTCATGTGCTCGGGTACCCAATTGTCTCTTCCCTGCGGGAGAGATGAGGCACTGCTAGTTAGCCGGAGCAAAACCCGGATTTGGGGTGACAAGGGTCCTTCACCGTGGGTCAGACTTAGTCCCCCACACTGGGAACGATCTTACCGCCCAAAAATCCAGTAGTCTCATTGGGATAATGAGAGCCTTTGCAACACCTTGTGCTACGATATACAGCTGTAGTTTAGAATACATACTGAATATTTACCCAAAGAATCAGAAAGAACTTTACTTGGTAGATATTTTGTGCAGAGCTGTGGACTCTTGTTGGATAAAAGGGCAGGTGAGATTCCTTTGAGGCCAAGTCACTCACACAGCTATTGACACACCCACACAGACACTCACAGATGCACTCAGACTCTCACTCAGAGCCATATGCACTCACTCACAGACCCACTCAGACCCTCATATACCCACAAACAGATCCACACAGACATTCGCAGACCCTCTCAGACATCTCTGCACCCATTCACAGACCTACTCAGAGACTCGTGCACTCACTCACAGACCCACTTAGAAACTCATGCACACATTCACAGATGCACTCAGAGGCTCACATACCCACTCACAGACGTACTCAGACACTCACATACCCACTCACAGACCCACTCAGAGACTCACACACCCACTCACAGACCCTCTCAGTGTGGTACTGAAAATTCTGGACCCGTGTTATAAACATCGTCGTATCACAACGATTTTGGTATCAGTAGACCGAGAATGATTAGAATAGTATGCACAAGCACTGTATTCATATTCATGTGACGAAATCACCCGAATATCAGAGTTTCCGTCCTGAAACTCTGAAGTTCCATTTAAACGACAGCCATTTTGTGATTGCCCTCACATAGGCCAATGACTAATGCCGAAAACGAGTCTAAAGGACACGTACATCTTTGCTGACTCCTCTGTGACCTGGGCAAGCTGACTCCACTGCCTGAAGCCAAACCTGTTCGGCCAGTTTAATTCCCAGTGGCCGAATGAGATTAGTATCAAGGCACAACACATCATAAAACCTTTAATCACACACAAACCATGCCTAATCTTACACACACCTGTCCCTGTTTCTTTCTTTATGACTTGCTTTACAAGGAGGAGGTGCCTGTTTATATTGGGGGTCCGTCGATATCTGATGAAAGTACTGAGCCTTGCCGGGTAATTGATTGAGGGCTGGACAAACTGAAATATGGCTTGTCATCATAACCCTGCTATTTCTTTGTAGTGAAAATATGTGAATGGTCAACTGTAAAATAAGGAATGTTTGCCTAAAGCATAATATTTTGTATAAAAGAGAAGGTTAGCTTTGCAAGGGGAGCAGTCTCCTGAGAATATATACCGTGTTGTACTTCTAGGATACCTGTTACTGGCTGCAGCCAATAAACAAGATCTTTGACTTCACCAAGAAGACTCTGTGTTTCTGTAGTCTGAAACAGGAAGGACTCGAAGTCTTAGGGTGTGTTCCCTGGCACCACTGGGTTCTGAAAAACCCAGTACTTCAGTTGGCGCCCAACGTGTTGCGATTTCAGCGGTACCGGTCCAAGCCAGAGGTTCGTGAGGAGCTTCGTGTGAAAATTCTGGAGGGAGGCCGCCACTTCATCGACCCCTGTATGTCGACGTGGTCCGAAAGTCTTTGCTGTGAGGTTCCCCGCTTTCGGACAGCTACGAAGGACTGCTGCCCTGACTATCGCCCTGTTTTGGACCCTTGATGATTTGGTAGAGCGAAACGATAAACAAGTCTTCTGGTGACGTCATCGATACCTCAGTTAAGTATAAGTGGAGCGTCTCCCAGTCCTTAGTGTGGTTCTTAGTTTGGTATCCCCTTGGGATCTTTGATTTGGGACTTGCAAGTACCAAAGCCGAGGGATTTGTGTATTCACGAGACTATTATATTCAATAATCCTTTGAAGTTTGAAGCTAGACTGGAGAGCGAAGATGCCTGGTCTTAGCAGACATGGACATTTGTTTTGTCTTGGTTATAATAGGGATTCCCGATTGGAGGACTCGTGTCCGGTTCCTCCGATTGGAACTCCAACCTATGAACTATATGTGAAACATGGCATAGGCCCCATCACATATAATGAAGTATGGATCCGATACACCAGGAAAGATGGTGTTTTAAAATGGCCCCAATATGGTAGTTTTGACACAGAGATTCTGGATAATCTGGAGGTTAAACTTTTTAAGAAGAAAGCCCGGCTGGCGATGTTTGACTCTTTCCGCCTATGGCGTAAGGAAGCCAAACAGAAGGAAATTAAATTAGCAAAGAGAAATAAGAGGGAAGAGGGTATCTCGATAATGCAAGCTGCCATACAGTTTAAAGATGATGAAGAAGAACAGATGAATGAGCAGTTGCACAGGCAACGTAAAATGGTGACCGATAAATGTTATCCAGTTTTTCCGCTTCTTCAGCAAGATGCAGCAAAAGAACTTGAGAAAGATCCTTTAATGTCACACTTGTTGAGTTTGCCACCCCCTTATGCGCAGAATGCTACAGCACCTCCGCAACCTTCAGCTGTGCAACCTCTGGTTATTGTGCCTCAGGTTCTTCCACAGCCGCCAGCTCCTCTTCAGTTGGCTCCTACTACTATGGCGCAGCCCCTTCAAGGGCCGCCGACTTCGCTACCTGCTCCATCTGTACCTCCTACAACTTTATGTACTACATCGACTGCCTCTTCTGGTCTTCTTCCTGATACTACCTCTGAGTCTGCCTCTGCGTCTGCCTTGCCTCCCTCTGTTTTTCCTCCTGTTCTTTCATCAACTTCTCCTTCTGTCCGTCAGAGAATGACAGATACTGTTGCCAACCTTATATTTCCTCTCTTTGGGTCGTCTGGTGTGACCCCAGATTCGGAGCGTAAGCAGTCGCGTAGTCAACTGCCTAATTCTCGAGAGAGAGAAATGTTTGACCGTATGGCGCGTAAATGGGTTGTTTACCCTTCAAGATACGATGTAGAGTCTGTTATGGATGTCTTCTGTCAATGGGAAGCACCGAAACAAAGATACATTTTTGAGAAAATGTGTGCTTTCCTTTGTGAGGAATTGGAGGATAATGATTTGGAAACAAATCCGCCTGATTTGTGCCGTGTACGGTTTGAGTTTGCAAAGGGCACGATTGTGGGTTCCGATGTTGAGAAAGCAGTTGCGACGTTGTTGTCCTTTAGGACTAAGGATCCTTCTCAGTCATTGTTCGAACATGACTCCTCTGTTAAAAAAAAGGTGCAACAGTACCCAATGAGAGAAGTCCCTCCGGTATGGAAGGACGCCGTTGCGGCTGATGTTGCTAATCAAATTGATGCTGTCCCAGCTCATTTTCAGCGTGTTTGGGTACATGTTCCGTGGAAGCGAGCTGAAGTTTTAGCCCTTAAGCAGACTTTGCCTGTTCCCTGTAAAAACCCTGCAGGGTATTATAAGGAATTATCACAGACTGCAGACTCATGCATTATGAATTTAGCCGACATAGACATGTTATTTGGGAATGTTGTTCCACAGCCTTTGTGGGGATTGATTCGCCATACAGATCATGCGCAAGAGTTAGGTGACTCATGGGCTAATATTAGTGCTGCAAATGATAGACAAGTTGGTGGTGCCAAGCCTGAGCCTTTGGTAGCAGAACTGCCTGCTAGGATCATTACTTACATGAAGACTTTAATGCCTGCGATGCGTGTGAATTGGGATAAATTGTCTGCGTGCAAGCAGAAGAAAGATGAAACAGTGTCTGACTTCTTCACCAGGTTTGAGGAAACGTTTATCGACCACAGTGATCAAGATATGAGTACAGAAGGTGGTCAACGGTTGTTCGTCGTCAAGTTTGTGCACAATTTGCTTGCCGAGCTGTGTAAGAAATTGAAGGATTCAGAGAGTTCTTGGGCCGTTTCCTCTTCAGCACAAATATTGGCTACTGCACAGTACTACGAAAATAGGGATAAAGATGAGAAGAATAGAGCAGACAAGAAAACGAAAGAATTCAAGACGAAGGTTCTTTTACAACAGGTGTATCCGCCACGTGGTGGTCAGAGTAACTATCAGCAACCTCAACAGTTCCAGAGAAACTCGCAAAGGTTCGAGTTTTCTCAACCACGTGTTCCTGTAGGTCCCAATCAGTGTTCATATTGTAAAGAAGAGGGTCATTTCAAGTATAGTTGTCCTATTTTGTTACAGCGTACGAATGATGCTTCTGGCGCAAGAGGTCGAGGGGTTCAACAAGCTCCTAGAGGTAGAGGACGTGGAAGTTTCCCCAAGAACACGCGTTCCTTTCCGTCTCAAAACTCAATGAATAGTTTTGACCAGCAACATAACGCGTCTGGTAGGACGGCTCAGTACTATGCTGACAACTACTATGCAGAAGATGAGAATCTGGAAGGTAATAATTACTAGGACAGCCATAGACGAAGAGAGGGAGTTTTTTTAGTTCCAGTAGATCAGAAGGGACCTTATGTTAAGGTGATTACATCAGGTGTGTCGGAGCCTTTTCTGTTGGATACTGGTGCTACAAAGAGTTCTATTATGCACTCAAAACTCCCTGGTGCACCTTTGTCTGGCGAGATGAATGTTTCAGTAGGTTTTTCTGGCGCCCCGGTTAGGAACCCGATTTCTAGTCCTATGTCCCTTTCTGTTGGACCTTGTGAAATGGAAGCACCCCTTATTCTGACGACAGGTTGTGGTGAAAACTTGTTAGGATTGGATTTGTTGAAAAGATTGTATTCGACATTATATTGTTCTCCTTCGGGAGTACAACTTACACTGGGTAGGAAAATGGTCTCTCCAGTGTATTTGTCGAAGGATAAACTTCCAGACGAATTGTCGTTTCTTCCTGATATCACTTGAGCTACTGGTCCTAATGATGTGGGTCTTTTGGAAATACCGCCTTATGTTGTGACATTGAAAGCCAATGTTAAATTACCACGCATTCAACAATACAAGATCTCTAGTGAAGGTGAAAAGGCGTTGCTAGCGATCATTTATGATCTAATTGAAAAAGATGTAATTGAAGAGGCAACGTTTGTAATAGTCCTGTTCTGCCTGTTTTGAAACGTACTGACCCCTCTAAGCCACCTGTTTACAGGTTTGTGATTGATCTTAGAGAGGTAAATAAAATAGTTGTGCCACAGTTTCCATTTGTTCCTGATATCACTGCCCTATTGACTCTGATTCCAGCTTCCGTCACCTGGTTCTCAGTGATTGACTTAAAGAATGCTTTCTTCAGCATCCCGATTGCCGAGGAGAGCAGGGATATTTTTGGCTTCAGTTTAGGAGGCCGAAGTTTCCGCTTCAAACGCGCTCCTCAAGGCTACTGTGAAAGTCCATCAATATATAGTCAGGCTTTAAAAACACAGCTTGATGCAATTGTTTTACCTGACGGCGCTACCCTTATTCAGTACATTGATGATTTGCTAGTCGCTACAGATACTGAAGAGATTTGTAAAGAAGCCACCTTGTCGTTGTTGCATCATTTGTCTGATTTACATCACAAAGTGTCCCTTTCAAAACTGCAATATTGTCGACAAGAAGTGACCTACTTAGGTCATCTCTTATCGAAGGAGGGAAGGAAACTGACCTCAGAAAGAATTCAGGCAATTGCAAAATTGAGTGTGCCAAGGACACAGAGAGAAGTACTTGCTTTCTTGGGCATTACATCATACTGCAGACAATGGATACCGAATTTTTCTTTGCTGGCCAAACCTTTGGTAGCATTGACCTATGAAGATACACCGAACCCAGTTCCGTGGTCTGAAGATTGTCAGAAAAGTTTTTCCGAATAGCGTAATGCATTGTGTTCGGCTCCTGTGTTGGGTACCCCCGACTACAGTAAGCCGTTTACACTGTGGCGGTCATTCTGACCTTGGCGGACGGCGGAGGCCGTCCGCCAAGGTACCGCCGTCAGAACACCGCACCGCGGTCGAAAGACCGCGGCGGTGATTCTGACATTTGCCCTGGGCTGGCGGGCGGCCGCCAAAAGGCCGCCCGCCAGCCCAGGGCAAATCAACCTTCCCACTAGGATGCCGGCTCAGAATTGAGCCGGCGGAGTGGGAAGGTGCGACGGGTGCAGTTGCACCCGTCGCGTATTTCAGTGTCTGCAAAGCAGACACTGAAATACTTTGCGGGGCCCTCTTACGGGGGCCCCTGCAGTGCCCATGCCATTGGCATGGGCACTGCAGGGGCCCCCAGGGGCCCCGCGGCACCCCCTACCGCCATCCTGTTCATGGCGGGAGAGCCGCCATGAACAGGATGGCGGTAGGGGGTGTCTGAATCCCCATGGCGGCGGAGCGCGCTCCGCCGCCATGGAGGATTCAGACGGGCAGCGGAAAGTCGGCGGTACCCCGCCGGCTTTCCGCTTCTGGCCGCGGCTGTACCGCCGCGGTCAGAATGCCCGGCGGAGCACCGCCAGCCTGTTGGCGGTGCTACCGCCGACCTCCGCCCTGGCGGTAATTACCGCCAGGGTGAGAATCAGGGCCTGTATGTCCATGAGAAAGAGGGTTGTGCATTGTCAGTGCTGACTCAGTCTTTTGGAGACAAGCAGCGCCCATGCGCATATTTTTCGTCGACTTTGGATCCGGTAGCTAAAGCATTGCTGAGTTGCTTGAGAGCCACAGCGTCAGCAGCTGTTTCTATTCGACAGTCTGCTGGGCTAGTGATGACTAATATGTTGATTGTGATGGTTCCACATGCAGTGGACACGTTGTTAAACAGGACCAAGACACAGCATTTAACTAGTGCTCGATTGTCAGGTTACGAGTTGACACTGTTAGCGAGTCATGTGCACATAAAGAGGTGCAATACGTTGAATCCAGCCACGTTATTGCCGATTTCAGTAGAAACAGATGATGTTGAACAACATGATTGTTTTCTTAGGACAGAAGAAGAAACGAAAGGGAGAGTAGATCTTAAAGATACTCCTCTTGTAAACTGTGATGGTACCTTATGGGTGGATGGTTCATGCTTCAAGCTTCCGAATGGTGATACGACTGCAGCATATGCTGTCACAACTTTGCATACGATTGTTGAAGCTGCACGTATACCACATAATTCAGCTCAAGCAGCAGAGCTGATTGCACTTACGAGAGCGTGTGCGTTATCGAAAGGAATGAAAGTGACCATATATACCGACAGCCAGTATGCGTTTGGTGTGGCCCATAGTTTTGGACGATTGTGGAAAGAACGTGGGTTCCATACTTCGCATGGAACTAAAATTCAGCATGGTCAGTTGGTGAATGAGCTTCTTGAGTCACTGACCTTGCCATTACAAGTTGCGATTGTGAAATGCAGTGCACACAAGAAGGTTACTGATGATCTCGGTCGTGGCAATGCATTTGCTGACGAAATCGCAAAAGAAACAGCAAAAGATGTGATGAATCGAATGTATGTTGCAGGCCCCGCAAGATGGGTTGGTGACGTTGGAATGTGTGAAGATACGATAGAAGGTATGAAGTCTCTTCAAGCTGAAGCTTCAGAGAAAGAGTTGAATGTGTGGAAAGAAAGTACGGGTAAATTGGATGAAAATGGTTGTTGGGTTGACTTGTCAGAACATCAGCGATGGTTGTTACCCGATGCGTATTTGCTTGCAGTGGTGACAATGGCTCATGGAATGGCCCATATCAGTGTGAAAGGGATTTGTAAGTTGTTGGCTCCAGTATGGCAAAATGCTGGAATTGCTAAATGTGCAGAGAATGTGGTCAAGAATTGCATGGTGTGTCTGAAATACAATCCTGGTAGGGGAACCCCAACTCCAGCTGGTCATTTTGCGCCTCCAACGTATCCGTTCGAGGTTTTGCAGCTAGATTTCATCCACATGGAAAGGTGCAACAATCTGAAATACGTACTCATTGTTGTTTGTGCCTTTTCAAGATGGGTAGAAGCATATCCCTTAAAAGACAACACTGCCTTATCCACAGCTAAAGCCCTTGCCAAAGAATTCTTCCATAGGTTTAGAATGCCGAGAATGGTCTGGAGTGATAATGGGAGTGAATTTGTGGGTCGAGTGATGAAAAAAGTATGTGAGGGGCTAGGTATCCAGCAAAAATTCCACGCTGCAAATCACCCCCAATCAGCTGGACTAGTAGAGTGCTATAATGGCACGCTAAAACTGAAGTTGGCAAAGATACAAGCGAGCTCTGGTCTTAAATGGCCTGACGCTCTGCCTTTAGCACTCCTATCAACAAGAATGACTGTACATTCGCGAGTGGGACTTAGTCCCTATGAAATTGTGTTCGGCCGCCCGGCCAACATATGGGGAGTGCCAAGACCAACAAAATTCAGTGAGATTGAACACCCTGTACTGCTTGATTATTTGTATGAATTGACGGCTAAATTGCGTGTTCTACACCAACAGGTTCACAATACTCTGCCTCAGGTCTCTGAAGCTCCCGGACATCTTATCGATCCTGGATCATGGGTGCTGGTCAAGAACTTCCAGCGGACAAAGAATCACCAGCCCCGTTGCACCGGCCCCCACCTCGTCCTTCTCTCAACAAGATCAGCTGTTCGAGTGGAAGGGAAAAAGAACTGGATCCACGGCGTACCCTGCAAGAGGGTCCCTTTTCCTCTACCGTACGACCGGTGGGTCAAGGAGGGGATCGCTGACTCTGAGACTGAGACTGTGCCTCGTTTTTTGCCATTTAGCGATGCACGTGTAAAAGGAACAATTTCGGAACGAGAAAGTGACAATAATTTGCAAGAAGCTGTGCCACCGTCAATTCGATTGAACACTACAGAGCCTGAACTCTTGTTCCAGAACCAGACAGTACCTGGAAAAAGCCGTTATAATTTGAGACCAAGAACTAAGGACAAATAATTTTTTTCCCGTTCCTTTGCTATTTTTTTGAAAGTGCGGCTCTCTCATCTGAGAAACTTTCTTATTTTTGTTTTTTTCTTTTCGAACCGCCATCCGGGTTCAGCTGTAGGGTCGTGGTTGCCCAAGTCTTTGGAGTGCAGCTGAAGACGTTAGGTCGACAGTTCTGGTCGGTCTAAGGGAGTTGCCCTGGACTGACAGAAGCATTCCCTAGCATAGAACACCCTACCACAGTGAGCAGCAATTAGAGAGGATGGAGTTTTTCAAGAATGAGAGACCTGCCAAACAGATGGACTTTAAAGCCAGAATGTGTATAATAATGACAAAGAAACAATTTTTGATATTATGTATTTTCATGTTGCTCAGTGTAATGACGGATATGTTTTATTCTCTTTTCAAGTGACATTTGCACCCATTACACAGCCCATACCTCCTTCTACTGTTTCCTCGCATTCCTTTTCACTCCCTGCCTGAACACGAGTCTGCCAGAAGATTGGAATTTGTCAACAATTCATTCATTCAGCTTCTACACCAACACCAATTAGTAGTGAACACAACTAACTGTTGGGTGTGTGGTCTTATGCCTCATACTACTGATAAAGGTATCCCTTATCTGGTCCTGCCTTTCAGCCATAATGGTTCTGTGTGGGCATATAGAACGGTGTTCATATACGCGTATGAAGCCAACCCCCTACGTTCTGTGAAAGATAATCCTAAGAATAATGCTCTAGCTAAGGGTATAGTAGATATGATTAGGGAAGATGTTTCCTATGAGACTATCCCGAGAGATGAGACACTAGCATATATTGGATGGAACATAACAGGATATGGAGTTACTCTGAGTGGGAACCAGCGAGCAAAGAGATCCTCCCCGATTTGGATTGTACCCCATCAGGGTCACCTATGTCTTCAAGGTAATGGCAACAATCCCAGAGCTCAGTTAGGGAAAAGTATCTGCACTGAAACATATGTTTTTGCGTCTCAGACTTCTCCTTAATTATTAGCAGCTAAGGGTACCTATTTCATCTGCCATAATAGAGCCTATACATGGTTGCCCCCTGACTTCTCAGGCACATGTTTTGTTTCGTTCCTGTTACCTCCCACCTACACGGCCGCAGCAGATTACCATAAGACAAGGATAGTTAGAGGTGTCATAAGTAAAGAAGACACTACAGGACAAGAATTTGGAGATTTCGTAAAGGGTTTTCTGCCGTTTTGGGGTCCTATGGTTAACAACAGAACATAAGGCAATTGACAAGGGTGGTTGAATCCACGGTAGTTGAAACCGGCGGTGCCCTTAGTAATTTGACTGCTGAGCTCCAGTCGGATCGCCTTATGACTCTTCAGAACAGGTTCACATTAGACGTCATACTTGCAGACCGAGGTGGGGTATGTAAAGTGATCCAATCAAGTTGTTGTGTTTTCATCCCAGATAACGCTCCGACAGTCTACCAGGCCATTTCCAAACTGCATAAGATCTCCGAATCTATTCACATGGATAAAGGAGATTGGTCATTGATGGGGTGGTTCTGGGAGCTGATATCCGCCTGGGGATGGAAGACTCTGGTAGTCATTGGGATGATCTTAGCCATTCTTTTCCTGTCCTGTTTGTGTGTACAGTGTGCTCCTGCAATATGTGGTCTCTGTGCTACATCGTGTGTAAGTAAACCTGTATCAAAAGACGAGCTAAGTAATAGGATGATGCTACAGCAACATCTCAATGACTTTATGAATATAGACCTGGACTCAGATTAGCGTGAGTATGGGTTATTGCCTATGTAAGGGCAAAAGGAGGGTCTGTGGTACTGAAAATTATGGACCCGTGTTATAAACATCGTCGTATCACAACGATTTTGGTATCAGCAGACCGAGAATGATTAGAATAGTATGCACAAGCATTGTATTCATATTCAGGTGACGAAATCACCCGAATATCAGAGTTTCCGTCCTGAAACTCTGAGGTTCCATTTAAACGACAGCCATTTTGTGATTGCCCTCACATAGGCCAATGACTAATGCCGAAAACGAGTCTGAAGGACACGTACATCTTTGCTGACTCCTCTGTGACCTGGGCAAGCTGACTCCACTGCCTGAAGCCAAACCTGTTCGGCCAGTTTCATTCCCAGTGGCCAAATGAGATTAGTATCAAGGCACAACACATCATAAAACCTTTAATCACACACAAACCATGCCTAATTTTACACACACCTGTCCCTCTTTCTTTCTTTATGACTTGCTTTACAAGGAGGAGGTGCCTGTTTATATTGGGGGTCCGTCGATATCTGATGAAAGTACTGAGCCTTGCCGGGTAATTGATTGAGGGCTGGACAAACTGAAATATGGCTTGTCATCATAACCCTGCTATTTCTTTGTAGTGAAAATATGTGAATGGTCAACTGTAAAATAAGGAATGTTTGCCTAAAGCATAATATTTTGTATAAAAGAGAAGGTTAGCTTTGCAAGGGGAGCAGTCTCCTGAGAATATATACCGCGTTGTACTTCTAGGATACCTGTTACTGGCTGCAGCCAATAAACAAGATCTTTGACTTCACCAAGAAGACTCTGTGTTTCTGTAGTCTGAAACAGGAAGGACTCGAAGTCTTAGGGTGTGTTCCCTGGCACCACTGGGTTCTGAAAAACCCAGTACTTCATCAGAGACGCACACAATCACAGACACACATCTTGACACTCATGCACCTACTCACAGACTCACTCAGACATTCACACACCCACTCATAGATGACTCAGATGTACACACCCACTCACAGACCCAGAGACACACACCCACTCACAGAGACACTCACACAGTCACTTTCACACCCAGAGACTGCCTCTCACACCTACTCTCTCACCAAGACAGACACTTTAATATGCACTGTCACACCCAAATAGTCCCCCACACACCCAATCTCACATTCAGACAGACACTATTACAAACACTCTCACACCCAGAGGGACCCTCTCACACCTATTCTAATCCTCAGAGACACAGGCCCTGTGGCCAACCCCTGCCATGCACAGCCAAAAGCCTTGCACTGTACAAGGTTGGGTGGTTATGGGGTTTGGCCACAGGACCTGGCCACAGGCCAGGCCCTGCTAGCAACCCCTATCACGCATAGCCAAAGGCCATGTGTGGAGTGGGGTAGGGTGGTATAAGTGGTTGGCTACAGGGCCTGGCTGCAGGCCAAGCGCTGTGGCCAACCCCAAAACACTTGGCCAAAGGCCTTGCACGGCTGTGGTTGGATTAACAAATATTAATTAAAATTACTTTATGTTAAAAAAACATAGAAATTCAATGAACAACAAAAGTCACAGTGGCGTCATAGTTAGGAAACAGAATTAAAAAACATGGTAATTCACTTAAATAAAACAACGGTTACAGGGACATTATAGTTAGGTACTGAAATTACTCACACAAAACCTTAGAAATTCAACAGTTATACTTAGAGCTATTTCAAGTCCCTAAAGTAGCTATGACTCTCGCCCTTGCCATGCACTGCTCATTACCCCAGATATTACTGCACTCATGACAATTTTATAACGTCGATAAAAATATCAATGAAACATTAGCAGTCAAATTATTGAAGAAAAACTATACATGGTGAGGGCTGTTAGCACTCTAGTTGTTCTATAAAACACTCTGGCAGGCTGCAGTAGAACAGAGGGGAATCAACTGGCAGGCTGTTCCTGTTGGAAGTACATGACTTACTGAAAATGTCTGACTTCATTCTCATTTGGCTGGAAAAGATAGTGTGAATTTACAGAAAATATGCTCTCATCTTAACTTCCGGAGAAATTCCATACCCTACATGGGAAAATCACAAAAAACTGTTTTCTTGCAAACATGATTCATGAAAACCTAGCAGGGTGAAATCACCTTGAAACATACCACAATTCCTAAAATTAGTATGGTACCATCAATAAATGATTTAGATTGTAACTAAAATTTGATATCACCCTTTATACATTCTCCTTTCTGTCACCCTGAAAACCTGTCATTCACTACAATGCATTTCAATGGGGTGTTATCATGTAAGTTGGTCCCAAGATGCCTGCTAGCACTTCCTGTTTAAAGTGCTGAGAACCAATCAGATCTCATCATGAGAACGGTGCTTAGGCTTCACCCAGAAATACAAATTTGGATTTTGTTCTCCTAAACTGCTGAACAGATTTACACCAAATAATAAAATCACATTCTGCAGAACAAAATGTAGCTTTCTGCCAAATTTGGTGTAATTCCATCGAGTGGTTCGGGCTGTACTCCTGTTCAAAACGCCTGTGGGAATTAACATGGGAAACTCACTTTTTTTTACCCCCCCCTATTTTTCTCAGCCCCCGTTTGAGAGATCACCCCAAATGTTTGTAATGTGCAACAAGAATCACTGGCACACTTGTTTGAGAAAAGTTTGTGAAGATTCGTCAAACAACACCGAAGCTATATGTATGTCAAAAAATGCTTTTCGTATGGAAACATGGTCCTAACTATACCCACCACTGTTGACCGCCAGTAGATAATATATACATATATGCAGTTTTATATAGTTATATATCGTTTTTGGAAAATCAGATACATTTTTTGATGAATTAAGTGGCCTCATGCACTTCACATACATCACAACATATACTTTCCAAAATGTTGTTACAAAAATTAAATGTACTTGAAAGGCTGATGCTCCAGTTACATGTATATAGGTGGTATTTGTGCAGTGCAAACCTAAAAGAAAAGCAGTGGAGGGCTATACCCAGTTAAAGGCAATCAGTCAATAGTTGAAGGAGTGACTGGTTTCTAAGAATGAGAGTGGACAGTTATAGTATTGTAATGTAATGTTCTTTAAAGAGGAATGTCTTCAGCTCTTCCTTATATTGGAACTAGTTCAGGTGATCCTGATGGATAAAGAGATGTTCTTCCAGATCCTAGGTCCATAAATGGAGAAAGTCTGTTTCCTTGTTTTTATGTCTTCTTTTGCACTTCTTTGTCTCATGGTGTACTGGTTGCAGGTGTGCTGTGAGTCGTCAGAAATGGCGAGTTTGTTAACTTTATTGATAGGGTTTCAGGTCACAATGGCTTTGTATGTAATGCAGTTGGTCTTGAAAATGTTGCAGGCAAGCAAGGGGATCCAGTGGACTTCGATCAGACTCTTGATAATGTCATATTTCCTGAAGCTGTTGATGAGGCATGTTGTGGCCTGCAGTATATAACTTAGTAGGAACAGCAAAAAGCATGGAAGGCCATGAAGGGCTAGGTGCTGGATCTCCAGGTCTGAATGTGTCACAGGCAGTATTTGATGTGTCACCTGTCTGGAGCAGAAGAGAGTTTCATATATTGTTATAGGAGGTCATCATCTATGATTTGTATGGTAGCATGATCTGAAGCTGGATTTGTCATTGTAGAGGAAATTGTTAGCATTCATGTGACCTTGAAGTTGTATGAGGGCTCCTATTTTAATGATCTTGCTGATGGAAGACAGGGGAGTGATAGGTCAGTCGCTTTGGAAGACATAAGGGTCTAGTGTGCATCTTCAAGGGTGGTTGGACCTCACTGGTTCAGATAGCTTCACAGACAATGGCTTGAAAGAAGGCTGCATTGGCAATAGTTAGTTGGTGTGAGAGAACACCTGTGGTTAAAGCTTTGATGAAGGATGAGGGGAAGATTTTAACCTCATAAGTGGTGGCTTTGAGGGAGGTGAGGATGTCAGTGAGGTGTCTGAGGGCTAGAGTTTTAAAGGGTGACAACTGTGGACTGCCATCAAGTTGGGTGTGCAGGTGTAAGAGGAGAAGGTGGCTTGATGTTGTTAATTTGCTGTCAGACTTTCTGCATTTTTCAATGAATTAGAGGATGATGGCACTGCACTTTGTCATGGGCTTTCGACTAGATGTGTCGGGAAGGATTTGATGCAGAGCTGATTATCTTGAAAAGTATTCTGCTTCTCTTGGCTTTTGAATGTGTTGGAATATGTTCTCAGACACCTTTAACAAATTAGGGAGAACAAGGAAATGTATATGATTGGATCCACCTATATGAGAATTCTCAAACACCAAGAAAGGAATAGCCTTGGCCCCTTTGTTGCCAGAGTGGCTCTTTCTATGTGGTTAGGGGGCAATCAGTATATAGGTCGTCCCAGCATGTTCATGCCTGTAGAAGACTTTGCATAACATTAAATTCTACAGAGTAAGGCCAGGGTTTACCAAGCCCCTGTTCCAGTGGCTCATCTGCTGGAGGGGTTTCCATTGGGGAAAACTGAGTTTACAGCTTGTCAGTAGCGAGTTATCCAGACAAGAAAGAAACACAGATGCCTTGGCAGTTGAGTACCAACATAAAGGGCATGGCAGATCTTTTTAAGGTAGGTGGAAAATCCTAAGCAATAAGGATGGTGGAGGGAGAAGCCTGTGGATGTTTCAGCTAATCAAGAACTTTATAGGGGAGAAAGGGATGAGACAGGCAGCTTCACTCAGTTATATACAGCCTATTTTCAGTCAGGTTGGCTGACAGCTAAAACACTGGAATCTCCTAATCCCTTACTTTGTTATTTCAGGCAAGATGGCTAAGAGAGTGGTGAAAGGAGGGGAGTGGCAGGCAAGATACTTTGATCCTTCTCCTAAACCCACCGTTCTCTATTTCTGTACCCAATTGCCAGGTCTGCCAATAGCTCACTGGAGCCACTCAATCCAATCAATCAATCAGGGCTTTTGTAGAGTGCGGCTAATCACCCGTCAGGGACTAAAGGTGCTGGGGGGGTAGTAGGAGTTCAGTTGAGGAGCCAGGTTTTGAGGCCCTTCTTGAACCGAGGGAGTGAGGGTGATTGCCTGAGGTGTAGTAGAAGAGTGTTCTAGGTCTTTGTGGCAAGACAAGCAAAAAATATTCCTCCAGAGTTCTTGTGAATCCTTGAGGATGTGGCGAGGTCCAGTTGGGCAGAGCTGAGCTGTCTGGTAGGCCTGTGAAAGGTCAGGCAGTGGTTAAGATATGCGGGTACGATGTTGTGGAGGGCCTTGAAGGTGTGCATGAGGAGCTTGAATGTGTTTCTTGTATTGATCGAAGCCAGTAAAGGTGTCTCAGGTGACTGGCGATGTGGCTGTGGCAGGGGATGTCCAGGATGAGTCTGGCTGAGGTGTTCTGGATTCTCTGAAGTTTCTTTTGGAGTGTTAGGGTTAAGGAGGGGTTCTTCTTGATTCAATCGTGATCTATTGGAAGATCTTTCAGAGCAGCTGGATTATGTGGAAGTATGATGAGACGCCAATAACTTGGTCCTTCACTGAGAGCGAGGATTCTAGGATGATACCGAGGTTGTGTGTGTGGTCAACGGGAGTGTGGGAGATTCCGAGCATTGAGGGCTATCAGGAGTTATCGAAGGTGGAGGGGGTAGAACCTAGAATGAGGACCTCGGTTTTGTCCCAGTTGAGTTTCAGGCAGCTGTCCTTCACCCAGGCGGCGACTACATTCATTCCATTGTGGAAGTTGCTTTTTGTGGTTGTAGGCTTTTTGTGGTTGTAGGCTTGTTGTGGGAGAGAATCAGCTGGGTGTCATTGGTGTAGAAGACGAAGTTGAATCTGTGGTTTGTGGTGATGTTAGCGAGCCAGGCTGTCTAGATGTTGAAGAGGATAGGGCTCAGGATGGGGCTGAGGTACTCCGCAGCTGATCTCTGTCGGGATCCTAACTCTTTGGATTCGGCCAGTGAGAAGGAACGGATCCATTCTAGTGCTTTGCTGCAGATGCTAGCAGAGGGTGTGGTGGTAGATAGTGTCAAAGGCGGCGGAGTGGCCTAGGAGGATGAGCGCTGTGGTTTTGCCTCGGTCGAGGAGAGTATGGATGTCGTCCGTTGCAGTGAGAACTGCTGTCTCAGTGCTGTGGTTTGCTTCTGTAACCTGTTTGGGAGGGGTCCAGGGTCTAGTTGGCTTCGATAAATTTGGTGAGTTGGGTGTTGCTGGCCTTCTCAATGACCTTGGCTTAGAAGGGGAGCAGAGAGATTAGTCTGTAGTTCTAGAGGCCCATCGGGTCGGCAGAGGGTTTCTTCAACAGTTGGTAGATTTCTGCACACCTCCAGCCATCCTGGAAGGTGGAGGACTGGATGGAGCAGTTGATGGTGCGGCATAGTTCAGGGGTGATGTTGGTGCTGGCTTGGATGAAAATGTGTTGGAGGCACAGGTCTTGGGGGCTCAGGATTAGATTGTTCTCATGATTTGATTTTTAGGGTGTCATCAGTGGAGAGAGTGGTCCAATTGAGCAGGGTTAGCTGGGCACTAGAGTCTTTTAGTGCAATTATTGCGGGTGGGGTGGGTGAGTCCTAGGTTGCAAAGCTGTCGTAGGGTTGACCGTGTGCCCTACTGAGTGGGTTGGTGAAGTGACCAGGTAGTTCGACTCACAGGATGGCAAGATTCCCTCATAGGGAAGATATATTGCTGTCATTGAGGTTTTCCAGGTGGAAATTGAGGCTGTCGAGGAGGATGTAGTCCATTGAGGTGAGACGGTGGAGTGAGATGAAATCGGCTATGGGTTTACTGAAAGGGAGACGATGTCCAGGGTGGTCTGTAGATGAGGGCGCCATGGAGGGTGGTGTTTGGGTTGGTCTGAATCTGAAAGTGGAGGTACTTCATGCAGGAAAAATGGTCATCAGAGCTAGTGGGGAGGCGAAGGGTGTTTCTGTGAATGATGGGGATGCCTTCTGCTAGCCGGTAAATGCAGACCCTGTGTATTATTTTCTAGCCGTCTGGAATGGCAGTGGGGATGACTGGGGTTGAGGTGGGGGTCACCCAGGTTTCAGTGAAGAAAGCAACGTCTGGGGAAATGGAGTCAAACAGGTCCCAGAAATCAACAGTGTGTTTGATGAGGGAGAGGGTGTTGAGAAGGATGCAGTTGAGGTGGTCATCCCCAGTACTGGGTGGGCGTGTGGTTGAAGGATCCAGTGTGTGGAAGTAGGAGAAGGCGCAGTTGCTGTAGGTGGACAGGCCTTGAGTGTTCTTTGATGATGCAAAGTAGCAGGCGGTGGATTCTCTAGTGTTGAGGGCTTGGCGGTTGCCGGTGTCATAGTGGTAAGAGGCGCGGGGACCAGAGTCCATGGTGCTGGGCATTGTCCAGGCACAGATGGGTGCAGATGGACTTGCCTTTGGTGTACCTTCAGCTTGCCAGGGGTGTGACTGTGCAGAGGCTGCCATTAAGAATAGCGGGGAGGTGGAAGGGGGTTGGTCAGCTGGGAGGGGGTGAAACAGAGCTGAGAGGATTGGGGCAGCAGGGATGAACCAGGGACAGGAAGGAAGGGGACTGAGGGAAGTGGCAGAGAAAGAAACACAGAAAAACCAAGAGAAAACAAAAGGTGAAAGATAGAATAAAAATTGAGAAAAAGCAAAAGTAAAAAAAGCAGAACGCAGGAAAAACAGAGACAGAGCTCACCAGTGGACCACCAGGGAAGAGGCACAGGTAGGAATCTGTGGCTGGAGGAGGGCCTCGAATGCACAAGTACACAAAAACCTGGAGCAGCGTGAGGTGCAGCAGCAGACAGGTAGTGCTGCACAGTGGGGAGCAATAGACGCTGACCAAGGCTCAGTGTAGTTGCCACTAATTTAGGAAGAAGAGAGAAGGGAATGAATTAAAAACTCACACCAAAAGTATAACTGAGAAAATGTAGTGAGGTTCCTATTGTGGTAATAGGACTCTGTGTTTATAGCGACAGCACTACCGAGTGTGGGAGTTTCCACATTGGAAACTTTCATCCTACTCCTGGCTAGGCTGCAGTGCCTCACCCAAACCTAAAAGGAGAAGGTGATGTGTGGCTACCTAAACATGAGACTCTGACTTCTTAGAGAAGTCATGGAAACAGATCATACTCCTTTCAGTCAGTTACTCAGTAATTCAAACATGTCAGGGCAGGACATGATGGATTTCAAAGCATTTATTAAAGCAATTGCATCCTAATGTAAAAAACATGGGCTGCAGTAATAAGGCAGATGAAACATGGAAGGTAATCATCATTACAACCAAAGTAAAGGACATAAACAACCCCACCATTTTGTATAATTCTAGAAACCCTAGAGATTCCTATCTATACTTTATGTCTAGGTCTGAGAGAATGGCAGTGATAACCCTTCTGCTGTTCCGAATATGATAGCAAAGGTCTGCCTGTTGTCTGGATGTCAATACTCTCTGGAAGCTGAAGAGTCAGCATCAAGATCAGTGAAGCTGTTAGTAAAATGATGTGCATCCCAGAACAACCATGACTGGAATGCCCTCTGCCCCCCTTAGGCCTATATGTTGTTTATATAATAACTCATGCAGAGTTCTAAAAACAGGCATGACGTACTGATGTATCGAAAAAAATGGGGACTGTCTTCTGAGCTCCTGGAGTGGCAATGCGAGTTAGTATATCATATACCGTACATGAGAGCCTTGAACACAAATGGCTGATAAAATCTGCAGCACAAACTACTGTGTCTTCTTAGAAAGAAGCAGCTGAATAAAATATGATAACAGTGAGCTAAAAGCTGGCTGTGCTAACAAAATATGACATGAATAAAATGCATATGAATGTAAAAGGCATAGGTTACTGCTTAATGCTAAAATAAGGGTGCCCAACCTAGTTGTTAAAGGGGTCCCACAATACCATCTTGCCGGAACAGTAGCGCAGAGTCTAGTACCTAAAGAAACTAGTATAAGACCTAATAAACCTTGAAAATCATATAAAACTTTCAGCTAATGAAAGGAGTAAAAAGTATAAAGCTAAAAAATTACATAAAAGGACGTCCATGTTAACAAGCAGAATAAGCCAAAGCAGAATGTGCATTGACATTGTTTATTTTTGGAGAAAAAGGTGCTAACTAAAAGTCATCAGAATCCTGCATGAGGTCATTAAACATAGTAGTAGAGATGGAATCTAGATTAGACCCCACTTTGGTAGACAATAAAATCACCAGAGCCTCGTTTAAAAGGGTAAAGGAGCATATGATCCGTAGTCTTAGACCTAACCATAGCCGAGAAGGCAGCTTTCCATAATGCAATGTCATGGGACAACTCCGGCAATGAACCCTCACAGAGAACATCATCAGATTAAAGTCCACAAAAAAGTACTTGTTGCAAAACAAGACACACTTCCAGTGAGAGTTCAAAGGGGCACCATAAGCAACAGAAGACATGCTGCACATAGCAGAATACTGGTCAAAATGATAATGACCAGTCCTCATCAAGTTCTTCCAACAGTGCAACTCCAAAGTACTGCATCATGTATTCACAACACAGTTCGGCTTGTGGAAGCTCCATCACTCCTTTTTGTTGAGATGGGGTGACAACTGCAAATGAAAATTCGGAACAACAAGATTAGCTTCCTTCTTTGCCATTATCTGTTGTTTCAGTGTAAGGCTAAATGTGGCAAATAACTCTTAAGAGTTAATGTACTTCTAAGGCATACAGCCTGATTTCAGAACTTTTCAAGTTCAATTCAGCTGCATAATGGACCTGTAGACGGGTGCTGTCCCCCCCATCTACAGATACCTGTGAGGGACGCCGACCGCACGCCTTGTCAGATTCCGTTCCTCGTCTCCAAGGAGACGCGTGGAGGCGGGACGCTGTTTCGCCGCGAGAGCCGAAAAAGGGAAGACGGACTACTGTGAGAGGGAGGAGAAGGCAGGAGGAGAAATCCAAGACGGAGAGACGCGACCGGAGGAGAACGCCGACCGAAGGAACATCGAGGAGAAGGCAACGAGCCCGAGCCACGGAGCCGGGAAAGACCATAAGGACGACAACAAACCCCGCCACGACCCAGGAGGGTCGTGGCTCTGCAAGGTACGGTCCCTGTTAAAGGGACATCGGGAAAAGGGAACAAGAGGACGCGAGGGCACAGAGGGAGGGTTGAAAGGGAAAAGGAACACCGGGGAGGGACTAGGGGAAGAGGGCAGATTGGGGTAAGCACTGGAGCCTGGGCAAGTCACTGGCCTTACCAGCTCCCTACCACCAGCCTTACCTAAAGAGTACTCCACCCCCTTATGCCACACTAACCTGACACCCCAAACCTAGTGCTTCCTTCCTTCCTTCACCCTCCCGCTTGCATACTAACTAAGGAGTAAAACCCCATACCTTACCACTTACCTGGTCTTATCTTCTTGTTTTCCGAGACCCCTGCTGGAAGGAACCAAGAAAACGTAGTCCGAAGACCCTCACCACCTAGGAAGAACAGAACATCAGGATTTGTAAAAACAGCAAGACCGTTACAGAAGCACTAGCAATAAACAAAGTACGTACAGATGAAAACTATAGTGCCTTCATAAATGATCATCCTTTCACAAATACATAAATAAATTTAATTTTTCCCTTTGGGGACTTACTTAAATTACGGGTCAGAGTCCTCTGTATCGCCGAGTCTTCCACAGGACTTAAGCTGACTTTGTCCACATTGTAAGAATGACATATCGATTTGAATAATGTCAATAGCATAAGACACAATGGGGGTCATTCTGACCCTGGCGGTCAGTGTTAAAGCAGCGGCCAACCAGCCAACAGGCTGGCGGCCCAAAAAATTGAATTCTGACCCTGGCGGGAACCGCCAACACAGGCCGCCGCATTAACACTCCGACCGCCACGGCGGTACAAACACACAGCGCGGCGGTCACCGCCAACAGGCAGGCGGCAGACAATGTACCGCCCACCCTATCACGACTCACCAATCTGCCACCTTTTCCGGGGCGGGAGCCCGCCGATAAAAACACGGCGGAAACAGACATTTCAAAAGGAAAACGCTCACCTCGACACACTCCACGAGGAATCGGAACAGCATGGAACCCGAACTCCACATCCTCCCAGCCATTGCCTTCCTGCTCTTCTTCCAGGATCACGAACCTCGCCACAGACGACAACGGTGAGTACTGCACCTACGACACAGGGGAGGGGGGAGGAGGAAAGGTTACGGGCACACATATACGCGACACACCCACCCCCACCCTCACCCCCACCGAAATACCTACACACCTATGCAGATAAAAAAGTCAGAGTGACACCCCCAAACCCCCCCCCAAAAAAGCTAAGACAAAAGGCAATGAATGTAAAAGTAGAACTATATTATTGCAACAATAAAGTATAGCGATCTTAGCAATATATGAAGAATTAATACACATCTAGAACAATATCCATACAAGTAGCAAAAGTCCGGCCCAGTCTTTCAAAGTCCAAATGTCCGTGGGCCAATGTGCAGCAACACATGGGCAAAGCCTACACACGAGAACGAGTCCATTGGAGAGAACACTGCTGGGGCATCACAAAAAGATAAAACAGGCACCTCAGGGGGAAGGGAAGGGGGGGCACCTCCGCCACATGAGTCCACGACGCCAGATCCACAAAGGGCCTCCATGCCCACTGTGCCATCCTGGGGAGTGCAAAGCCACAGTCTCACAAGTCTCTACAGTGGGTGGCTTGCCCACTGTGCCATCCTGGGGAGTGCAAAGCCACAGTCTCTCAAGTCTCTACAGTGGGTGGCTTGCCCACTGTGCCATCCTGGGGAGTGCAAAGCCACAGTCTCTCAAGTCTCTACAGTGGGTGGCTTGCCCACTGTGCCATCCTGGGGAGTGCAAAGCCACAGTCTCTCAAGTCTCTACAGTGGGTGGCTTGCCTACTGTGCCATCCTGGGGAGTGCAAAGCCACAGTCTCTCAAGTCTCTACAGTGGGTGGGTTGCCCACTGTTACATCCTGGGGAGTGCAAAGCCACAGTCTCTCAAGTATCTACAGTGGGTGGCTTGCCCACTGTGCCATCCTGGGGAGTGCAAAGCCACAGTCTCTCAAGTCTCTACAGTGGGTGGCTTGCCCACTGTGCCATCCTGGGGAGTGCAAAGCCACAGTCTCTCAAGTCTCTACAGTGGGTGGGTTGCCCACTGTTACATCCTGGGGAGTGCAAAACCACAGTCCATCAGGTGGATTACAGAGACCACTGGTCATGGAGGAGGCATGGTGGGCAGAGTGCGTCGTGAAGGCCTGCCCGACACAGAACCGGGACTGCCAATGGGCCAGCGGTGCTTGACAGGAAGGCCCCAGCGGAGCGGTGCTTGACAGGAAGGGCCCAGTGGAGCGGTGCTTGACAGGAATGGCCCAGCGGAGCGGTGCTTGACAGGAAGGGCCCAGCGGAGCGTTGCTTGACAGGAAGGGCCCAGCGGAATGGTGCTTGAGACGGCGGTGCCCTGTTCAGCGGTGCTTGAGACGGCGGTGCCCTATTCAGCGGTGCTTGAGATGGAGGGGCCCAGTTCAGCGGTGCTTGAGTGAAAGGGCCCAGTTCAGCGGTGCTAGAGATGGCGGTGCCCTGTTCAGCGGTGCTTGAGACGGCGGGGCCCAGTTCAGCGGTGCTTCTCACGGCGGGGCCCTGTTCAGCGGTGCCTGTCTTGGCAGAGCCCTGTTCAGCGGTGCCTGTCTTGGCGGGCCCCTGTTCAGCGGTGCTTCTCACGGCGGGGCCCTGTTCAGCGGTGCCTGTCTTGGCGGTCCCCTGTTCAGCGGTGCTTCTCACGGCGGGGCGCTGTTCAGCGGTGCTTCTCACGGCGGGGCCCTGTTCAGCGGTGCCTGTCTTGGCGGGGCCCTGTTCAGCGGTGCCTGTCTTGGCGGGCCCCTGTCTGTGTTTCCAGTGAACCACACCTGGCCAATACTTGCCGCTCAGTCTGCAGCGGACCTTTCCGTTGCGGGGCCCTCCTGTGATGGAGCCCTGGGGCCCTGGGTCTCCTCCGATACCCCCGGAATGGGGCTGGTGGGGCCCTCATGGCCAGGTCGGCTGCTCCCTGCCTTTTGCTCCTTGCTGCCCTTGCCCTCCTTGGCAGACTGTCCGTGGTCCTTGGCTCCCTTACCCGATGTGGCAGGTGACGGTGCAAGGCTACCCTCCTTGGGGGCAGGCGTATCAGGCCTGTCGCGCCTGCCCTTGAGTTTTTTGGTCCTCTTCCCAGGGGGGGTGCTGGCTGTGCCTTTGCTGCTGGACGATGTCCCAGACCAATGAAAGGGCGGACTCCAAAAACCAGGCACGACGTTCTTTGGAGTTGCTGGGCTGGTGGTGGCTGAGGTGTTTGTGGAACTCTTACGGGATGGAGGGGGTGGGTCAGGTGAGGAAAAGAGGTCAAGTTTAGAGAGGAAAATTTTCTTTGGAGCCATGGGAAGGGTAGCTGGAGTGGGTATGGGAGTGGAGGAAGAGGATGTGGTTGTAGGAGAGTCAAGTGTGCTGTCTTTGGGTGCAGGTGCTTGGGTTGGAGGCTGACGTGAGGTGGATGGCTGTTGTTTGGGTGCCTGCCTGCGTTTGTGTGGTTGGGAAGCGGGGGTGACAGACACACTGGGAGAGGACACAGGGGACGTGTACATGGCAGTGGGGGTGGTGACTGCACATGTGCGGACTGGTCTGGAGGGTGTGCTGGTGATGGGTGCAATGGCTGATGGTGGTGTGCTTGCAGGTGTGTGTGGAGACGTCACAGGGAGGGAGGAGGGAGACGAGGAGGTGGGGGACACAGAGGAGGTAGTGACTGTTGGCATGTCTGCATCTGGATGTTGCTTGGGTGAATGCTTGTGTGTTCTGTGGTGCTTATGTTTGGATGAGCTGCCCTTGGGTGTTGAGGTGTGTGCAGGCTGGTCTGTAGGTGTGGATGGGATAGGCAGAGGAACAGGGGAGTGGGACTGGGTGGAGGGAGTCAGAAGAGGGAGGCTGGAGACAGGGACAATCGCTGCCGTCAGTGCTGAGGCCAGAGCGTTGAACGATCGTTGATGGGCAGCCTGACCCGAATGAAGGCCCTCCAGGTATGCATTGCTTTGATGCACCTCCCTCTCCACAACCTGGATGGCATTCAAAAGGGTAGACGGCCCAACAATGATGGTCCTCAGGAGGTCAATGACCTCCTCACTGAGGGCAGCAGGGGTGACTGGGGCAGGGCCTGAGGTGCCTGGGGCGAAGGAGATGGCCGGCTTCCTGGCCTTGCGGGCACGGGCCGAAGGCCGAGGGGCTGCTGGGAGGGCGGAGCTGGTGCGCTGGGTGGCGGCTGTACCTGTAGGATCGGTGGGCACGGATGTTGCCGCCACCGCAAGGGAGCTCCCTTCTGAGGACGTGTCGGTGTCGCTGACGTCTCCACGGGTCCC
This sequence comes from Pleurodeles waltl, assembly GCF_031143425.1. Taxonomy (NCBI): domain Eukaryota; kingdom Metazoa; phylum Chordata; class Amphibia; order Caudata; family Salamandridae; genus Pleurodeles; species Pleurodeles waltl. The sequence goes on along the minus strand of NC_090442.1, from coordinate 577,685,617 downwards.
CGTGGTGGAGCCCCCCTCGCCCTCCGTCTCACTGGTCATGTCGGAGTCCGTTGCATGGCCCTCCGGGGCCATGTGAGATGCAGCTCCCTCTTGCGCCGATGCCACTTCTCCTCCGCCTGATGATGCTAATGCACACATTCACAGAAAAACAAAGAAAAGGGGGGGTGGTGGAAAACATAAAGACAAGTTGAGTGCATGCATTGGGGACACCGTTGGCGGAGAGGACAGACACAGAAGCCCCCTGCACTACGCTGCGCACTTGGGGTACACTACTCATTCACTGGGACATGCCCTACAAGCCTATGGGCGACAACTGCCCACACAGTATACACTGGTCCATGAATCGCGTTACTAGGCACCCTACAGAGGTGGGGGGCGGGGGCACAGGGCCATACCTCATGGACGGGCCTATCCTACAGAAATCGCCCTGGCCTAGGGATACCCACAGCCCTCCTCCCCCACCCAGGCACCTCCACTGCGCGCTAAATAGCTGAATGTGCTGGTACTCACCCCCTTGTGTCTGCTGTGATGTCCTCAAGCGCCCATCTAAATCGGGGTAGGCCACCGCCAGAATCCGGGACATCAGGGGGGTCAAGGTACGACTGGCACCCCTCCTAGGTTGGGAGGCCATCCCCATCAGAGCCTCCGCGGTCTTCCTGCTCCCGCGGCGGATGTCCTCCCACCTCTTGCGGCAGTGGGTGCCCCATCTGTTGTGGACCCCCTGGGCCCGGACGTCCTTGGCGATGGCACGCCAAATGTCGATCTTCTGATGGGCGCTGACCTATGTGACATGTACAGGGGGGGAAGAGAAACATCATCACTTTTCTGCATGGTCGATGTGAGTGGCCCCCCCTCCCCAACCTTGCCATGTGGCACATGCTCTCATCTGTCGTGCCATGCATTCGTCATTCGCTGCCCTCCCCTCCATCGTACATCCTCCCCACTCAACCCAGGCATTGGGCACTATGCATTGCCCCCCGTGTACTCACCTGTTGGTCTGGAGGCCCGTAAAGTAGCGCATACTGGGGGAGGACCCCGTCCACGAGCTTCTCCAACTCCTCGTAACTGAAGGCGGGGGCCCTTTCCCCAGTCGCAGCAGCCATTGTCACTTCCAGACCGAGGTCACAGCAGCACTTGCAGTATAGGTCCTCTCCTGTGGATGATCAGGTCTCGTGTGATTAAGCATAGAGAAAATGGCGGTTACGGCCGCGGCGGTGCGTACCGCGGCAGTGCGTACCGCGACCACCGGCGCTCACCGCCATTGGCTCCTGAAACCCATAGGGTTCAATGTTGTCCAATGCGGCTTTGCGCCGCGGACTGCGACCGCCACGGTGTGCCACGCTTGCGCAATTACCTCCCTTTACATTGTCACACTTCACAGGTCAGGCAGCCGCCATTTCAAGGGCCCACATGGCTTAATTCCTACTACGTCACACATGGCTAGGCCTTGCACCGACATTCATACTAGCCATTCAATCCCGAGAGATTCGTGTACTGTGCATGCTGTGGGCACTTACCTGTGGGTTGCTTGACTCTGTGCTCCATGTTGTCCTTCCTAGGCACTGTCCGCTGGGACTTGCGAGGAGACAGAGGAATCTTCCCGTGTACAGACCGCTGGTGGACCTGTCGACAATGGAAGAAAGACACGTCATACTCACCTACAGACTCAACCGTGCCACTATACAGGAACTGTGTGCCCAGCTGGAGCCAGACCTGATGTCACCCATCCGCCAACCCACAGGGATTCCGCCTCTAGTGCAGGTGCTGTCAGTACTGCATTTTTTTGCCAGTGGATCATTTCAAACTACAGTGGCCATTTCATCTGGGATGTCTCAGCCTATGTTTTCAAAGGTGTTGTCCAGAGTGTTGTCTGCCCTGATGAAATACATGCGGAACTACATCATTTTCCCTGAGGTGGGTGACTTGCCTACAGTGAAGGGTGATTTCTATGTCCTTGGACACATTCCCAATATCATTGGTGCCATTGATGGTACCCATGTGGCTTTGGTTCCCCCAAAAGACAATGAACAGGTGTACAGGAACCGAAAAAATTATCATTCAATGAATGTCCAGGTGGTCTGTTTGGCTGACCAGTACATCTCCCATTTAAATGCCAAGTTCCCAGGGTCAGTGCATGACGCGTACATCATGCGAAATAGCAGCATCCCTTATGTGATGGAACAGCTACAGAGACACCGTGTGTGGCTAATTGGTGACTCTGGTTACCCCAACCTGCCTTGGCTATTGACCCCAGTGAGGAATCCCAGGACCAGGGCAGAGGAACAGTACAATGAGGCCCATGGGCGTACTAGGAGGGTGATTGAGCAGACCTTCGGCCTCCTGAAGGCCAGGTTTAGGTGCCTGCATATGACTGGTGGATCCCTAATGTACTCACCAAAGAAGGTGTGTCATATCATCGTGGCCTGCTGCATGCTTCACAACCTGGCTTTGCAACGCCAGGTGCCTTTCCTGCAGGAGGATGGTCCAGATGGTGGTGTTGTGGCCGCTTTGGAGTCTGCGGAGAGTGAAGAGGAGGAAGACGAAGAGGACGACACAGACAACAGGGACAGAGTGATACTGCAGTATTTCCAGTGACACACAGGTAAGAATCTACTCCTGCATTGTATTATATCTGTAACTGTAGAGGTTCTCTACTGTCTGACCTTTCACCCCAATGTATGGTAACTTAGTTGTGTATTTCACTTCCTATTTCAGTGATCTGATCCCCACGGAGTGCCCTCTGGTTTTTTTCCCCATGGACTACCGCTGTGTGACACTGGTATGTTGTCATCACAATGTTAATGGAAATGTTTTGTTGGTTATCTCGAATACATTTGGTTTAAATAAATAGATAGCAGAATCCAGTTGGTTTTTGTGCAAAAATTGTGTTTATTGAAGTTTTAAAATAGGTGTATAGTTCAAAAAGGGTGATGGGTGATGGTGGAGGCATGTCCATGGCAGTGTCCAGACTGTCGTTCCTACAGGTCCATTGTCCATATGCCTGTGGAAGGTGGAGCAGGGGCAGTTCAAGGTTGGACAGGGTGAACAAGTGGGACAGTGGGGTGACATCCGGGGGATTCCGTGCATGGCGGGGGTCTTGACATCCTACTCTGTCTTCTTCTAGATCTCAGGCCTTTCTTGCGGGGTGGTTCTTGTTCTGCAGGGGGTGGGGTCCGGGTGGGCCGTTGCTGTTGTGTCGGGGCATCCTGACCACTAGCGCCGGCGGAGGTGGTGGGCTGTTCTTCCTCCATGCTAGTGGCAGGGGCCCTTTGGGGGGCCACATGGTCCCGCAAAGTGGTGACAATCTGTTTGAGTGCCACCACCATTGTACCCATTGCGGAACTGATGCTGCGCAGTTCTTCCCGGAACCCCATATTCTGTTGCTCATGAAGAAGCAGGATCTCCTGCAACCTGGCCAGGACCGTCGCCATCGTCTCTTGGGAGTGGTGGTACGCTCCCATGATGGTGGTGAGGGCCTCTTGGACAGTGGGTTCCCTAGGCCTGTCCTCCCTCTGTCGCACAGCAGCCCTCCCAGTTCCCCTTTGTTCCTGGGCCTCTGTCCCCTGGAAGGTGTGCCCACTACCACTGCCCCCAGGTCCCTGTTGTTGTTGGGGTTGTGGGTTACCCTGGGTGCCCTGTACTGGTAGACACACCGCTGCTTGACCTGTCCTGGAGACAGAAGCATGGGCCCGCTGGGTGGGTGCTGTGCTGGTGTTTCCAGAGAGGGGTAGGTCTGCTGTGGCATGTGGCTGACTGAGGGTAACCGACTGTCCAGAGGTTCCCGATGGTCCGGGCTGGTCATCAGGTTCTAGGTCGACAGAGCTGCTGTCATCACTGGGGGCCTCTTCTGGGGGTGGGATGGACAAATCTGGACCCTCCTGGCCGGTGTGTTGGCGTTCGGGCCCTGCAGGGGTAAAAGAGTATGGTTATTGCTTTTGTGTGTGCCATGGCGTGCAATATGTGGGTGCCCTTGTCCCCCAGTGCTGGCAGTCCCTTGTGGGAGGAGTTGTGAGGGTGGTTTGGGGGGGGATGGGTATGTGCAGTGGTCATGCTTAGGTGATGGGTGTCCATGGTTTGTGTTGGCATTCAGGGGTTGGTGTTGGGTTGGGTGGGTTGTGCTGGTGAGACATTAACAGGGAGGATGTGTGCTGGGGGGTTGGGGGTGAGGTTGGGGGTGTGGGTTGGCATGCTGGTGGTTGGGGGGGGTGAAGTAGTTGAGATTAGACTTACCAGAGTCCATTCCTCCGCCTACTCCAGCGAGGCCCTCAGGATGCAGGATGTTAAAGACCTCTTGCTCCCATGCTGTGAATTCGGGTGGAGTGGGTGGGGGTCCGCCGCCAGTCTTCTGCACAGCGATGTTGTGTCTTGACACCATCGACCGCACCTTCCCCCGTAGGTCGTTCCAGCGCTTTCGGATGTCTTCCCGATTTCTGGGATGCTGTCCCACAGCGTTGACCCTGTCGACGATCCTTTGCCATAGCTCCGCCTTCCTGGCTATTGTGGTGTGCTGCACCTGTGTGCCGAAGAGATGGGGCTCTACCCTCATTATTTCCTCCACCATGACCCTGAGTTCTTGGTCCGAGAACCTGGGGTGTCTTTGGGGTGCCATGGGGTGGTGTGGATGAGGTGTGGGGTGGTGTTTGTGGTGATGAGTGTGGTGGTGTGTGGTGTTTTGTGCGTAGATGTGGTGTGGGTGATGGTGTTGGGTTCCTGTGTGTGTTGTTGTAGGAAGTTGGCTCTGTATGTGCTATTTCAAAGTAAGGAATAGCATGCACAGAGTCCAAGGGTTCCCCTTAGAGGTAAAATAGTGGTAAAAAGAGATAATACTAATGCTCTATTTTGTGGTAGTGTGGTCGAGCAGTAGGCTTATCCAAGGAGTAGTGTTAAGCATTTTTTGTACATACACATAGACAATAAATGAGGTACACACACTCAGAGACAAATCCAGTCAATAGGTTTTGTTATAGAAAAATATATTTTCTTAGTTTATTTTAAGAACCACAGGTTCAAATTTAACATGTAATATCTTGTTTGAAAGGTATTGCAGGTAAGTACTTTAGGAACTTTGAATCATTTCAATTGCATGTATACTTTTCAAGTTATTCACAAATAGCTATTTTAAAAGTGGACACAGTGCAATTTTCACAGTTCCTGGGGGAGGTAAGTTTTTGTTAGTTTTACCAGGTAAGTAAGACACTTACAGGGTTCAGTTCTTGGTCCAAGGTAGCCCACCGTTGGGGGTTCAGAGCAACCCCAAAGTTACCACACCAGCAGCTCAGGGCCGGTTAGGTGCAGAGTTCAAAGTGGTGCCCAAAACGCATAGGCTTCAATGGAGAGAAGGGGGTGCCCCGGTTCCAGTCTGCCAGCAGGTAAGTACCCGCGTCTTCGGAGGGCAGACCAGGGGGGTTTAGTAGGGCACCGGGGGGGACACCAGCCCACACAGAAATTTCACCCTCAGCGGCGTGGGGGCGGCCGGGTGCAGTGTTAGAACAAGCGTCGGGTTCGCAATGGAAGTCAATGAGAGATCAAGGGATCTCTTCAGCGCTGCAGGCAGGCAAGGGGGGCTTCCTCGGGGAAACCTCCACTTGGGCAAGGGAGAGGGACTCCTGGGGGTCACTTCTGCAGTGAAAGTCCGGTCCTTCAGGTCCTGGGGGCTGCGGGTGCAGGGTCTTTTCCAGGCGTCGGGACTTAGGTTTCAGAGAGTCGCGGTCAGGGGAAGCCTCGGGATTCCCTCTGCAGGCGGCGCTGTGGGGGCTCAGGGGGGACAGGTTTTGGTACTCACAGTCGTAGAGTAGTCCGGGGGTCCTCCCTGAGGTGTTGGTTCTCCACCAGCCGAGTCGGGGTCGCCGGGTGCAGTGTTGCAAGTCTCACGCTTCTTGCGGGGAGATTGCAGGGTTCTTTAAAGCTGCTCCTTTGGATAAAGTTGCAGTCTTTTTGGAGCAGGTCCGCTGTCCTCTGGAGTTTTTTGTCGTCGTCAAAGTAGGGCAGTCCTCAGAGGATGCAGAGGTCGCTGGTCCCTTTGGAAGGCGTTGCTGGAGCAGAGTTCTTTGGAAGGCAGGAGACAGGCGGGTGAGTTTCTGGAGCCAAGGCAGTTGTTGTCTTCTGATCTTCCTCTGCAGGGGTTTTCAGCTAGGCAGTCCTTCTTCTTGTTGTTGCAGGAATCTGATTTCTAGGTTCAGGGAGAGCCCTTAAATACTAAATTTAACGGCGTGTTTAGGTCTGGGGGGTTAGTAGCCAATGGCTACTAGCCCTGAGGGTGAGTACACCCTCTTTGTGCCTCCTCCCAAGGGGAGGGGGTCACATCTCTAATCCTATTGGGAGAATCCTCCATCTGCAAGATGGAGGATTTCTAAAAGTTAGAGTCACCTCAGCTCAGGACACCTTAGGGGCTGTCCTGACTGGCCAGTGACTCCTCCTTGTTATTCTCATTATTTTCTCCGGCCTTGCTGCCAAAAGTGGGGGCCGGGGCCGGAGGGGGCGGGCAACTCCACTAGCTGGAGTGTCCTGCGGTGCTGTGACAAAGGGGTGAGCCTTTGAGGCTCACCGCCAGGTGTCACAGCTCCTGCCTGGGGGAGGTGTTAGCATCTCCACCCAGTGCAGGCTTTGTTACTGGCCTTAGAGTGACAAAGGCACTCTCCCCATGGGGCCAGCAACATGTCTCTAGTGTGGCAGGCTGCTGGAACTTGTCAGCCTACACAGATAGTCGGTTAAGTTTCAGGGGGCACCTCTAAGGTGCCCTCTGTGGTGTATTTTACAATAAAATTTACACTGGCATCAGTGTGCATTTATTGTGCTGAGAAGTTTGATACCAAACTTCCCAGTTTTCAGTGTAGCCATTATGGTGCTGTGGAGTTCGTGTAAAACAGACTCCCAGACCATATACTCTTATGGCTACCCTGCACTTACAATGTCTAAGGTTTTGCTTAGACACTGTAGGGGCACAGTGCTCATGCACTGGTACCCTCACCTATGGTATAGTGCACCCTGCCTTAGGGCTGTAAGGCCTGCTAGAGGGGTGTCTTACCTACACTGCATAGGCAGTGAGAGGCTGGCATGGCACCCTGAGGGGAGTGCCATGTCGACTTACTCATTTTGTTCTCACTAGCACACACAAGCTGGTAAGCAGTGTGTCTGTGCTGAGTGAGGGGTCTCTAGGGTGGCATAATACATGCTGCAGCCCTTAGAGACCTTCCCTGGCATCAGGGCCCTTGGTACCAGAGGTACCAGTTACAAGGGACTTATCTGGATGCCAGGGTGTGCCAATTGTGAAATCAAAAGTACAGGTTAGGGAAAGAACACTGGTGCTGGGGCCTGGTTAGCAGGCCTCAGCACACTTTCAATTCAAAACATAGCATCAGCAAAGGCAAAAAGTCAGGGGGTAACCATGCCAAGGAGGCATTTCCTTACAGTTGTGCTTTGCGTTCCCTGTGCTCTCTCTCTGTGTTTTGCGCCTTGTCTCTGAATTTCGATTTGTGGGGGTTTGTGGGTGTTGTGGGTGTGTGTTTTATATAGTGATGGGTGTGTGGGTGTGTTGTTTGTATGTGTATCAGGTGTGTGTATTTCGAATTGTCCAATGTGGTTGTGTTTTGTAAATGTGTGTGTATTTTGACCGCGGCGGTGTGTACCGCCAATGGTATACCGCGGTTGAAAGACCGCCGCGTGGATTCGTGGGTCGTAATGGCATGGGCGTGTTTGTGTTGGCATGACGGTGGAGGTTTGGTCATCTCCAGTTTATCGCTGACCGCTGATGAGGCGGCCTTCAGTGGATGTCGGGTTTTTGGCGATTTGGCAGTTGTGGGTCAGAATGACCGTGGCGGTTTACCGCGGCCGCGGCGGTATAATGGCGGTCTTCTGACCGGCGGTAAGAGCCTTTTACCGCCGAGGTCAGAATGACCCCCAATGTTGTTTAGTGTGTATATGCGAGTGGACTGTATGTGCAAACCATTATCGACAATATCTAAGCAGCAGTTTTCATCTATAAAAGTTTCAAAATTGTGTTCAATATTACATATAGAAATCTTTTGGATTTTCTGGGACTCGAAAATAAATCTTGCAAGTCTATTTCTTCAGAAGGGCGAGAGAGGTGTTCTTTTACAGCTGTTTACGTAGAAGATTGCGACTATTGTCATAATTTCCCCATGATACCTGAATGTTGTGTGGTGACACAACAATGGTCCGGTCTGCTTGTTCTAAAACCCAGCGTGGAGTTGGTAAAATGTGCATGACAAACATTTGTGTCCAATGGCCTTAATACGCCCCCGGTGGGACTTGAAAGTGATGAATTAAAGTTACTGTTCTGAATCATACCATTGAGCTGTTCTTCTGAAACATTTTAAATGTTTTGCCAATTGTCAACTTTTGTTATGAAGGGAACACTTTAATTTCATTTACTTTTACTAACGCAAGGTAAGTTGTTTGCTGAACAGTGTTACTCAACAAACTAATTTCCAATGGATTTACATATGCTCTAAATAAAGCTTTCATTCCTTGTATCTGCCAATCTTTTTTTCTCCAAAACATTTTTAAATCAATTGTAATTTTCCAATATTCCTAGCCTTGTATGGCCAAATGGGAAACAAACAAATACATTAATTTAGTGTTGGTTAGCAATATGTTCCTTGCTTTTGATGTTGGTAATTTGAAATAATATGATTCATCATTTATGACATCATTCCCAGAAATAAAAGTAAATTAATTTCTTTCCATATTCTTTGGAATTCTCCACTGGTAGAATCGGACAGTGTTCCTATTTTGTGTAGTTAAAAACTATGCTTGGATAACTAGCTTGATAATAATTATAACAGAACATTTCCCCATAATTTGCAGTGTTCATATATAAATCTTCACTTCCAAGCAAAGTATAATTTTCAAGCTCACAAAGCATGTAATTAACTGCTTTAACATCTGAGTCATCAGAAACAACCCCAGGTGTAATAACGTCATTCACAGAAATTTTAAAGACATATGGTATTTATATCATTCCTGTAGGTCCAAATATTTCAAAAGGTACCTTATCCAAAACAATCCCATCAAGAACTGGAACAGCACAAGGGACAAGTCTCTTCACATTTTATGGAACAACAAATGAGACTTTGATACCTCATTAACCAGTTCAACAGCAGAGCACTCAGGAAGATAATGAACATGCATAAGCAGAAGAAAGGCGATAAATCCAGTCCATAGAAGGAAAGCAAGCAATGCCAATATGATCCACAGATCCATGGGCAAATCAAATAGGTGTGTTTAAGTCAGTTAAAAAGTTTATTAATATTATGTACTGCAATGTCAGAAAAGTAACCAGAAGCAGTCTGTGAAAAAATGTGACGGTGGTGCAGGTCAAAGAGTACTGATAGATGCATCCAAAGGGAGTTCAAAGGGGGTTCATCATAGATAATCCCATCTGTTTGTGTTGCATTTGTAAATTGTAAATTCACATGGTGGACATTTCTTGTCAAAGTAGCGGTAACTGGAATAAACAAAAGTTAATTCTCTTCCTTCCCCAACCTGGGGGAAATTCAGCATTGTTTAATGCTTGAATAGGCATCTCCTGTATGGTAATGAGAGGGGCAAGGAAACTACTCAGGAATCCTTGTGGTCTACTGTGTAGGATTGGACACATGATGCAACTGATGAATGGAGACAAAGAGATTTTCTTTGTAACTAGGAAGTGGTGGTGCAATAACAGTTCATGTACCTTGTATTCCAAGGACCAGCACCAGTTCCCAGTAGGATGGACCAGATTCCTTTTTCACAGGTATCTTTTCTCGGACTAGGTCCCCAATTTTGGGAACCTACCTGTGGATGTTGGCGAATCTCTTATTGCCAAGGTGACGACATGTGCTGATGAGTGTTCATAATGGATGTAGGTTTGTAGAGGGTTGAAGTTACCATCCCACATAACTCCACAAATGGCTGCAGAAGTCACTGAGTATTGGTGTTTGGTGCCTACAGCTGGTTGAGCTGAGCTATTAGCTTAAATGATAATTCTGTAAGAGTCAAGAGGCATGACGGTAGTGGGCGTGGGGTACTAAAGTTCATGTTAGAAAAATTCTTTGGTCTGAAGTCATAATCAACATCAGTGGCAGTCAAGTAGGAAGCCCACTGTATCCAATGTGGATCTAATGCTTTAGCATTTTATACGCTGGCTTTCATAACAGCCTCAAGGGCTAAGATTAGGGATGTAACAATAATGTGCTGACCTTGAGCTAGTGGTCTCTCCTTGAAGAACTCCATCTGAACTGCAGTCAGTTTTATTTTGCGTCTGCAAAATGCATTTTAGCATTGGAGTTTAAGTGTGATTTGTACGTATGGGTACTGTGTCACCTTCACTGAATATGACATATGTAAATCCGATGGCATCCAGAATGACCCAGATTACCAAATTTGTTTTCTTTTCAGATGTGTGTAAGTGTGTAGCTTCACACATGTCAGTCTGTAATGATCTCACAATTTGTGTATGTTGTGGTGTCCAAGTTTGCCTGTGAATTGAGGATAGATCAAATCATAAAATGGTTTTATGTGCTGAACATAATCTGGAATGTATGTTCTGTCAAAATTAAAGAATCCTAACGAGAATTCGAGATTTTTTTAACAGGTGTAGTTGTGCACACTTCCATAAGACTTTTCCTCTCATTTGATAGCTTTTATTATAAAAATAGAACACTAAGAAAAACAATTTTAGCTTTCTTAAAATTGAATTTGTAGCCATGGTCGGAAAATTCCAGTACAATGTGATTTACCCTGGCCAGATGTGTGTTGAAGTGGGCTTTGAGGTTGTCATCCATCAGATAAATGTCCATTATTAAGGACATCACCTCTGGATCAATATCATGTAATACTGATGCTACATGAGCTGAGAACAACCCTGGACTGTTCTTATACCTGTGGGGAAGTCAACAAAAATGATGCTGATGGCCTATAGTGGAAAATGCCCTTAAATCCTGGCTTTTAGGTACTAGAGTTTGGTAGAAAACCCCATTGGAAATATCCAGGGGCATATTATATTTTTTGCATACAATTATGTTCATAAGAGCTGTGCAGTGTAAAATTTGAATAGCAAATGTGTGTGTGTGGCTGTTTAAATGTCCGTAATCTGAGACTATTCTGTAAGAATGGTCCAGCCTAGCTACGGGAAACAAAGGGTTACTCATAGCTGATTAACAGGGTTCAATTACTCCAGATACTCTAGTTGTGACAGACTCTACCTCACTGGGCTTTAGCGTCATGTTTTATTGGATAGTGAAGCTGTATTTGTGGATTGGACTGTATAGGTATGACATGATAAGGAGAGTCCCTATTCCAACCTACATTGTTGTGGTACAGTGTTGGAACTTGTGCCAGAGCCTAATCTGTATCATAGGCTTCCATTACATGTTTTGCAACTAGGAACAAGAAAGAAGGCAAAATGACATCTTACCTTTGTAAGAGCATTCGGACAAACTCTGATGGCCAATCTTTTTCTGCCAGAAGAACGTCATAGCTGAGTGTTAATCTTACTCAGAAAATTACTGCAATTGTCCGCTTACTGTCCCGCTCAATTAGAATTTATTAATTTGTAGACCCTATTGGTTGCAGCAACGTGCCTGTCTGTGGTTTCGACTTCAAGGTAGTCATTAGTTGCCGTCACTTCCAGAAGGTCTTGAAGGATCTGGTGAACTTTTGTGACCTCGGCCGCGCTGTCTAGCAGAGTCACTGTTTACCTCCTGTTCTTCAGTAGTGTTCTCAATATGTGAGGCATACTTAGTTGAAAGTCTTGCAAACTTCTTGTTTTTGAATTGGGGTTTGTGCTGTGGAAGTTTTTCTTCCTCTTTCATCGTGACCTCAGCAGAGCGTTGCAAATCCTTTTTTGGTTTCACATACTCATTTCTGTGTTCTGAGGGCCCACCTCTCTCAGTGTGTTTGTTTAAATGAGCCCTGAAAGGTACGAGCATTACATGTTTCAGTATACCGATACCTGTCAGGAGGCTTCAAATTGTCACAATTTCTAAGATTGTAATGTTTCTCTGAAGTCTCCGAATGCAGACATTCTCCTGGTCGTTTTACTTTAGCTTTATTAGATTTTTGTTTCTCCTAGCATTTTTAAAAACCCTCCTGCTTTTGCTTGGCATTATTCTTGTCGGAATTACCTTTAAGCTGTGGCTTAGGTGGTCTGGCCCCCAGACTATCCTAGCCCTTACTAGTATAAGTCTCAGTGATATTCTTTGGTAGTGTGTGTTCCTTGTCTATTTGAGGAACACACCTGAGCTTCTGGCATATTGCCAAAGCTGCTGTTTCCCCTTTAATGTTACTTAAAATGATTGAGGAGACTGTGTCAAAATTGGTTATTGATTTCAGCTCCGAATCCAGGAAAGGGGCAGCCTGGTGTTCATTTTGAACTTGTTTCAACACATCCAGTAAATTTGCCAGTGTCAGCGTACCCGGTGTTGTGCTATACATTTTCACAAATACTGTGCCAGAAGTGGCACAGTTATCTATGGAGGGAACCATACCAAATGTGAAAATTCTGTGTTTATCTTGGGGTCCTGCATGGGGAAAAATTGCTTCCATTTGATTTGTTTTTTGTGGAATCCAAAATAGAATTTCTTCATGTTTGGTGAGAGCATTACCCACAAGTGCATTCATAGAAACTGGCTTTATCCCAGGTGTAGCCAATTGTTGAGCAGCTGGAGCAGCCCTTGCTGGGCGGTATTCAAAACTGTATTACGAATTGTATTAAGCATCTCTATATACGTCTAGCCACAGACCTGGTATGCGGGCTATGCTCCGTGGGCCAAGTATAATTTTGTGTGTCCCGGGCCAGAGTTGCACACAACGTATGTCCCAATCACAGCTCCATGATGCCCCTTTGAGCAGTTCAATGACACTGCACCGCCAAACTCCACAAACTCCAAAATGTCTGTATACCCCAGTTTCAGGGCCAGTGAAGTGAACACAACATTGTGTCACAAAACAGCATCACCACATTAATATCAGACCTACTAATTGAACTGACACTCTCACATTGCTCATATACCATGGCCTGTCGTGGTATTGAAGCCACATATGCATGGATGTGTTATTTAACTCAAACACCCTTTCCTTGTAACATCCCTGTAATGGAACCACAAATATCACCAACAGTGCAAGAGAATGTAAGGTAAATTGTATGCACAATATTTTGTGAGAAAAACATCCAAAGCTCACAATGTCACAATGTAAAAAATACCTGCAGGATCAAGATGACAGCATCAGGGGGACAACAGGAAGGGTGCTGCCCTAGAATAAATTTCACTTTGCACATGCCTCTAAAACACTATGGGGCATATTTAAGAGTCCCTAGCCCCACCTTTTTGTGACACTCCCATGGCACAATGACCTGCACCCTATTTACAAGGTGGCATTAAGCCACTTTTTGTGGCTTAATGCCACATTGTAAAGACAGCTTTTTCACATGTAGTGCTTAGCGTGGAAAGGGCGTGCAATGGGTGTTGCTGTGGGCATTCTACAGCAGCATCATTGCATTTTGATGCTGCCTCAGATTTACAAGTTTTGATAAACCAGAGGCAGCGCTAAAATCCAATGCCACTGCTGGGGTGGCGTTAGCATGGAGCAGCAAGGATAAATGCTATCATTTCTGCTCCTTTTTTTGCGCTTTCTATGTGTGCTGCATTCTGCAGCAAACATAGAAAGAGCAAATTGCGATTTAAGATTTATCCCTCAGCGCAGTCATCCTTGCACTATGGTGCAAGGGTTGCTGCGTGGGTGCACAGCAGCCAATTCAGCACCGGCACAGGGGGAAACACTGGGGTGCACCATATTCTAGTAAATACGGAGCAAGACTATGTTTTGAGATGACGGTGTGTGACGCTGCCAAATTTGGCACAGCACTGTGCACTATCATTTTTTGTAAAATCTGGCCCTATTTGCACAAGAACCGGGCCTTCATGTATCTCAGGGGCAACCAATTAGTATAACCAAGTGTCATGCCTATGTGCCAAATGTGTAAGTGAAAGAAGTCAAGAAAGCCTATACAACAGCAACAGCCTAGGTCACACATTTAGATGAAGTAGATGGAAGGTACACGTGAAAACGGACAACTAATCAGTCAAATGTATAGGAAGGAAGCACAATTGAATGTGTGTGGACAAACAAAATTCTAGCTTGCACACATGATAAGAATGTCCAATCTACATCAGGAGGACAACTGTAACCCAAAAGATCTTGACATTGGCCAAGCCAAGATGAAATACTTACCACTTTAAACAACATACAATGCAATGACACCCCAATAGGATTACCACCCACATATCCATCCATTGAACATTTCACCTTGTCCTGGTTGACACTAGCACTGCTCCCAAAACCAGATCTTGCCAACCAAAGAAAATCAATCAGTGTTAGACCTGTCATCCTTGGTGTGGTCTCCCATGTCTTTTTGGTTCTGCTTCCCATGTTTTGACTGTGTAATGGACTATGTTTCTGCTGTTTTAGGTACACTGGGCACTTTACCACTGCTGACCAGTGCTAAAGATCAAGTGCTCCTGCATAAAGTGTAGGTGCAATTGGCTTTTCCATGATTGACATATTTGATTTACTAGTAGGTCCCTAGTAAAGTGCACTAGAGGTGCCCAGGGCCCGTAAATCAAATGCTGCTAGTGGGCCTGTAGCACTAGTTGTGCAACCCACATTAGTAGCCCTGTAAACATGGCTCAGACCTGCCACTGCAGTGTCTATGTGTACAGTTTTAACTGCCAATTCAACCTAGCAAGTGTACTTGCCAGGCCAACACCTTCTCTTTTTATACATGTAAGGCAACCCTAAGATAGGCCCTAGGTAGCCCCATGGGCAGGGTGCAGTGTATGTTAGAGGTGGGACATGTACTGATGTGTTTTACATGTCTTAACAGTGAAATACTGCCTAATTCAGTTTTCACTGTTCAAGGCCTAACTGTCTCATAGGTTAACATGGGGTCTGACTTTAAATATCCTTAAAGTGCAGTTTCCCCTTGAGATCAGATAGAAATATAGAGTGTGGGGTTCCAAAACTCACAATTAAAAAAACATCTTTTAGTGAAGTTGTTTTTTAGATTGTTAGTTTGAAAATGCCACTTTTAGAAAGTAGGCATTTTCTTGCTTAAACCATTCTGTAACTCTGCCTGTTTCTGGATTCCCTGCTGACAGTTGGGGTGTTTGTGAATCTTCCCCTAGACAGTGACACAAAGGGAGGTGGGGTGCAGCCTACATATCCTGATGTGCCATCTGAGCTCGAGTGGGGGGAGAAGTGGTCACTTACACCTGAATGGACTGTGCCTACCCTCATACAATGCCGTCTCCAACCCCCTGCTGTGTGTCTGGGGCCTGGCCTGGACAAGGCAGGATCTTGTGAACAACAAAGACTTTCCTTTGAAGTTTGCCTACTTCAAAGGCAAAAATGTGGGTAAGTAGTGGACCCAAAACCCCAGGTTTTATATCACTTCTGGAACCAAGAGGAACCTCTGCCAAGGAGAAGAGCTGAAGAGATGAGGAGAGGTACTGCCCCTGCCTATGACTGTGCTTTGTTGGGTTATCCTGAAGTTGCTGCTTTTGCCTGTGAAAGGCGACAAAGACTGGACTTTGTTGTACATTCCGGCTTGAAGAAGAATCTCCAAGGGCTTGAGCTGAACTTGCCTCCTGTTTTGAAATCTCAGGGCCATCAAAGACTTCTTCTGCCAGTACCTGGACTCTCTGCTGGGACTCCTGCCCTGCCAAGTGGTACCCTATCCAGTCCCTGGGCCCTCGAAAGATGAAGTTGGCAGAATAAGAGGTGAAATCCATGAATAGAATGCCGTGTGGGTAAATTGTCAAAGCACCATCTGCAACAAGGCTGATAAACAACACACTACCTGCTTTGCGGCTGGAAATGATGCTCCATCTGTATCGCGGCTGGGAGATCGATG
This sequence comes from Pleurodeles waltl, assembly GCF_031143425.1. NCBI lineage: Eukaryota > Metazoa > Chordata > Amphibia > Caudata > Salamandridae > Pleurodeles > Pleurodeles waltl. Next base: position 577,669,704 of record NC_090442.1, on the reverse strand, counting down.
CATCACGGCTGGAAAAATGACGCAACACTCGCTTGCAGCTGCTGATAACAATGCAAACACAGCGCAGTGAGGTTTTCTAACACCGTGCGACCGGATTTCTTACATATTGTCCCTGGATGTCAAAGTCATCGTGAACCTGCACGGATTTGAGATGCCCTGTCCGGAAATCGACGTATTGCTCTCTTGTGACGGAGAAAACTGATGCATCACCGACCCGACCGGAGAAGAAATAATGCACCGCCTCACTTGAGAGTAAGGAATCAACACATCGCTGACTTTTCCGACACACGCTCACCTGTGCTGCTTTATTTCTGATGCAAACCAGGTACTTTGTGTAAAATCAACGTTTACATTGTTTTCTATGGAGTAAGACTCTTATTATTTTGAAATTCATATCTTGACTTGTGTATGTTGGATTTTTGTCATTTTGGTCTTCTTTAATTTAGATAAATATTACCTATTTTTCAAAACTGGTGTGGTGTCCATTCAGCAATGTTTTCACTGTATTACTGTGTGTGTTGGTACAAATACTTTACACATTGCCTTTGAGATACGCCTGACTGCTTTTGCCAAGCTACCGAGGGGGTGAGCAGGGGTTATCTGAAGTGTGAATCCCCATTACCCTGACTAGAGTGAGGGTCCCTGCTGAGAGTGCAAACTGACTGCCATCCAGAGACCCCATTTCTAACATGCCCTAAAACACCATTTGCACAGGAACTTGCCCTTTATGTAGCTCAGGGACAAACAATAATAGAGCCAAGTGACATGCCTATCTGCATAATGTCTAAGGGAAAATCAAGAAAGCAAATACAACAGCAACAGCATGAGACATATCTAGATGAAGTAGCTGCAAGGTACACACATCAAAATGGACACATGATCAGTCAAATGCAATGGAAGGTAGCACAATTGAACACCTTCCATGTGTGGACAAACAAACTCTGGCTTCCACATATTAGATGAATATACAATCTATATCAGGGGAACAAATCTAACACCATACATCAAATACCAAAGCAGTTTGGGTCAATTTTGCTTGCACCAACGTAAATTAAATCCAAGTCTAAACCTCAGTGCTCAACCGTCTGGGGATCCACTGCTTAAGAATCACCAGTCCTAAACATAAAACAAAGCATTGAAGTGAAGAGCTTGATTATAGAGAAATGCTTACCCAATGGGTAGTGGTAGTCCAAATCGAGAATGGAAATCCACTTATAGAAGAACATGTCCTTCTTATCCAGTTTATCAAATTCATCAGACAAGTATCAGCAAGGAGCCATGTTGTAACGTCACATTCATATTTTATTAGAATATCTCTGTAACATACAGCCAATGCATTTTGTCCAAAAAAGAACTTCATCAGGGCTATAAATTTAAAAACAGACACCACAATTGCACACAGTAGAATATGTAAGACATAACAATTTTAATACATTACATAATTTACCACATCATCATATACATATATAAATAATATTTCTTTAACACATGTGTCCCCTAAATATCACCCGCAATAACTCAAACTCATTTAGAATCTGGTGCCAGAAGCATAAATTTAGATCTTTAGATTTATGAAATATAGAAAATAAAAGTGATATTTTTTTAACCCAATTTCTTTATCCAAAGAGAATTAAAGACTATTATTTTGCAGTATTTCTGTCCTAATATATTTGTTAGAAATGGGTTCTTTGGTTTGCAGTCAGGTTACCCCCTGTCCAAGCAAAGACCATCACTCTAGTCAGGGCAAAGGAGAAACACATCTGTTTAACCCCCACTCACCTTTTTGTTAGCTTGGCACGAGCAGAAATGCTTAACCCAGAAGCAATGTGTAAAGTATTTGTACCAACACACACAGTAATACAGTGAAAACACCACAAAATGGACACCACATCAACTTAGAAAAATTGTAATATTTATCTAAATCAAACAATCCCAGAATGACAAAAATCCAACATACACAACTTAAAATATGATTTTTCAAAAGAATAAGAGTCTTACTTCATGGAAAACAATGGCATCGTTGATGTTTGCGTAAAAATTAAAGCCATTCGGGCAAGCGTGCATTAAAAAAATCAACGATGCATCAATTCCTTATTCGCAAGTGAGACCAAGGATTGTTTCTTCTTCGGTCAGGTAGGCGAAGTGTCGTTTAGCTCTCCCTCAAGAGAGTGATGGATCGATTTCCAGGCGGGCACCTCGGATCTACGCAGACTTGCATTGATTTGTGATGCCCAGCGATGATGGGTGAGAAATCAAGCTGCATGGTGTTGGAAAAATCATGCTGCGTGGGGTTGGTGTCACTATCAGCAGCCACAAACGGGTGTTCGGTTGTTTCTCCAGACGCAGTGCAGGTGCCACAAAGCAAGATGCATGTCGTTTTTCAGCCGCGTTGCAGGTGGTGTATTAACATTTTCCCTGTACGGTGTCCTGTGCATGGATTTCAGTACTTGTTCTACCAACTTCACCTCTCAAGGGCCCAGGGACTGGTTGGGGCAATGCTTGGCAGGGCAGGAGTCTCAGCTAAGAGTCCAGATGCTGGCAGATGAAGTCTTTGATGGCCCTGAGACTTCAAAACAGGAGGCAAGCTCAGTCCAAGCCCTTGGAGATTCTTCATAAGCAGGAATATACCACAAAGTCTAGTCTTTGTCCCCTTTCAGGCAGAAGCAGCAACTGCAGGGAAACCGAGCAAAGCACAGGCAAAGGGGCAGTACTCATCCTCCAGCTCTTCAGCTCTTCCGCTCTTCTCCTTGGTAGAGCTTTCTCTTGGTTCCATAAGTAAAAATAAAGCTACACGGGCGAGTGTGTATTGGAAAAGGCAGAGATGCGTTAATTCCTTACTCGCAAGTGAGGCCGTGTGTCATTTTCTTCTCAGGTCTGGTTGGTGATGTGTTGTTTTTCGCCTTCGCAACAGAGTGATGCGTTAGTTTCTGGACAGGCCACCTCAGATCCATACAGGTTCATGATGACTTTGATGCCCAGCGAAGATGTGTGAGAATACCGGTCTCACGGTGTTTGAAAACCATGCTGCGTGGGATTTGACACATTATCAGCAGCCGCAAGCGGGTGTTGTGTCATTTCTCCAGCAGTGATGCGTCAATCTCCCAGCTGCGATGCAGTTGGACCGTCAATTTTTGCCACAAAGCTGGTGAATCGTTGTTTTTCAGCTGCGTTGCAGGTGGTGCGTCTAAACTTTCCCAGCACGGTGTTCTGTGCGTGGATTATAGTTCTTGATCTGCCAACTTCACCTTTCAAGGGCCCAGGGACTGGATGGGGCATCACTTGGCAGGGCAGGAGTCTCAGCAGAGAGTCCAGGTACTGGCAGAGGAAGTTTTTCATGGCCCTGAGACTTCAGAACAGGGGGCAAGCTCTGTCTAAGCCCTTGGAGATTCTTCTCAAGCAGAAATGATCAACAAAGTCCAGTCTTTGACCCCTTTCACTGGCAGGAGCAGCAGCTGCAGGATAGCCCAACAAAGCACAGTCACAGGCAGGGGCAACACTTCTCCTCAGCTCTTCAGCTTTTCTTCTTGGCAGACGTTCCTCTTGAATCCAGAAATGATCTTGAAGAAATCTAAAGTCTGTGGTTTTGGGTCCAATAAGTATACCCCTCTCTGCCTTTGAAGTAGACAAACTTCAAAGGAGAGTGTTTGTTGTTTACATGATCCTGCCTTGCCCAGGCCAGGCCCCATACACACAGCAAGGGGTTGGAGACTGCATTGTGTGAGGGCAGGCACAGCCCATTCTGGTGTAAGTGACCACTCCTCCCTCCACTCCAGCCCAGATGGATAATCAGTATCCTGATACACCCCAGCTCCCTTTGTGTCACTGTCTAGAGGAGATTCACAAACATCCTAACTGTCAGTCTGATCCAGACAGGAAATCCACAAACAGGCAGAGTCACATAATGGTTTAAGCAAGAAAATGCCTACTTTCTAAAAGTTGCTTTTCAAACTAACAATCTAAAAAACAACTTCACTAACAAATGTATTGTTAAATTGTGAGTCCAGAGACCCCAAACTCCAAATGTCTATCTGCTCTCAAAGGGAAACTGCACTGTTCATAAGCTACCCCAAGATAAACATAGAATTCTCACAATGTGCTTGCCATTCGGATTGGTTCGCTCAGTGGACGACTGTGCCACATGGGGTACAGTCCTCAATTCAATTTACACTGAAAACTTACTGGAAGTGTTGAAACAAATTAAAAATGAACATGGGGCTGCTCCAGCCCTGGATTTGGGGATGAAACTGATGCATAACTTTGACACAGTCTCCTCAAAAATACTTAATAACATTAAAGGGAAGTAGTAGCATTGGCTAAAGGCCACCGGCTCTGGGAGATCCCACAGCTGGAACAATAGTGCCAACTACTGAAAATTATTTACAATACCTATACTAGTATAGGATGGGATAGTTTGGGAGTCAAGCCGAAGAAGCCAGAAATTCAGAGCACCACCCCTAAGGAATGTACTGAAAAATCACAAGAGTGTTCTAAAAAATGCTGGGATAAACAAAAACAAAACAAAGACAGAAGAAGTCAGAGAGCAGACTGTCTACATCCAGAAAGCTCTGAAAGGAGAAATAGGCCCTCATTATGACATTGGCGGTAAATCCAACTTACCGCCATGTTGACTGCCGCCAACATACTGCCGCCGCGGCAGATATCCGTTCACCATGTTATGACACATACACACCAATCTGTCACTATTCCGCCACAGACAGAAGTCTGCCACACCAAAGGTCAGTGATAAACTGGCGGTATCAAAACCCACACCGTTACGCCAACAGAACAATGGCCATCACAATATGACCCACGAATCACCACCTTTGACATGCAATTGTGGTAAACCATTGGCGGTACATACCGCCACACTCAAAAACACACACATACAAAACAACACTACATTGGTCCATTTAAATAACACATACCTGACACCCATACACACACCACACCCACATACCCACGCCCTTATAAAACACCGCCCGCCGAAGTTCCCCCGCCAAAATACCGCTCCGCGGTCGAAAGACCGCTGAGGGTATTTTGGGATTTGCCCTGGGCTGGCGGGCGGCCGCCAAAAGGCCGCCCGCCAGCCCAGTGCAAATCAACCTTCCCACTAAGATGCCGGCTCAGAATTGAGCCGGCGGAGTGGGAAGGTGCGACGGGTGCAGTTGCACCCGTCGCGCATTTCAGTGTCTGCTAGGCAGACACTGAAATACTTTGTGGGGCCCTCTTACGGGGGCCCCGCGGCACCCCCTACCGCCATCCTGTTCCTGGCGGGCGAACCGCCAGGAACAGGATGGCGGTAGGGGGTGTCAGAATCCCCCATGGCAGCGCAGCAAGCTGCGCCGCCATGGGGGATTCTAAGGGCAGCGGTAAACCGGCGTGAGACCGCCGGTTTACCCTTTCTGACCGCGGCCAAACCGCCGCGGTCAGAATGCCCTGCGGGGCACCGCCGGTCTGTCGGCGGTGCTCCCGCCGACCCTGGCCCCAGCGGTCTGAGACCGCCGGGGTTAGAATGAGGGCCATAGCCACATTACCCACAACCCTTTACAAATACAAATAATTGCCACCAGAGAGAGACAGCAAGAGCATTCACAAAACCAGAGCCACATACCACTCACACCTAAACACCACCCACAAAGCCCACATAACACACCCCAACGCATTACCCTACACACCCTCACCTATACACCTTACACAACAACCATGGCACCACAAAGACACCGCCGATTCTCAGAGAAGGAGCTAAGGGTCATGGTGGAGGAAGTCATCAGGGGAGACCCTCAGCTATTTGGAGCACAGGTGCAGCAGATATGTATAGCTAGGAAGATGGAGCTATAGTGGAGAATCGTGGACAGGGTCAACTCCGTGGGACAGCATCCAAGAACTATGTATGACATCAGGAAGAGGTGGAACAACCTATGGTGGAAGGTACGCTCCATAGCTGCAAGACACCAGCTCGCTGTACAGGGGACTGGCTGTGGACCCCCACCTACTCCCCCACAACTAACAACATGGGTGGAGCAAGTCTTTGCAATCATGCATCCTGAGGGCCTGGCTAGAGTAGGAGGTGGACTGGACTCTGGTAAGTCAATTCTATACTACTACTACCCCCTACCTGCATGTCAACACATACCCCCACCCTCAAACCCATCATTCTAACAACTTCCCACACACCCCACAATCACATCCCACTCATTCCAATGCCAAGCCTGCATGCAATACCAATACATGGATATCACTCACAACCCTGCATGTACACCTATCACCAAAGCATGCACACTAGAGAGAGTCAGCTAGCCCACCGTATACCAACTTGCACAAGTGAAAGCTGCCAGGGCAAATACAACCAAAGAGGGCAACCCACCAATGCACAATATGTCACACACAGAAACAATAACACTTCATTTACATCCCCACAGGTATCCCAGCCAATTTCACCAGAGAAGAGGTGCCAACACTATCCAGTCCCCCAACTGAAGAGTCCCACAGTGATGACAGCAACTCTGGTCACCTGGATCTGGATGACCAACCGGGCCCATCAGGGACATCTGGACAGCCGGTTACCCAAGCACAGTCACACACCACCACAGAGCCTCCCCATCTGGAAACACCACCACACTACCCACCCAGCATACCCACCTCTACCCCCTGGACATGTCAATCAGCAGTGTGTCCACCTCTACAGGGACCCCAGGGTATACCTCATACCCAAGAAAATGAGGGACCTGGGGTCAGTGGCAGTGGGCACACGGTTCAGGGGACAGAGGCACAGGACAACAGAGAAACAGGGAGGAGTGCTGTGAGCCAGGGAGAGGAGAGGCCCTGAGATCCAACTCTCCAGGAGGCACTCACAGAGATCCTGGGAGCCTACCACCATTCCAGGACAGGAGAGTCCAGATCCTGGGCAATGTGCAGGAGAACAGATGGGTGCAGGAGGGACATTAACAGGGGATCAGGGTGGACTTGCAGGCCATCAACACCACTCTGGTCTCCATTGCAGGGTTGCTAGCAGACATGGCCAACATTATGAGGGAGACAGCCTCACAACTGCGCAATGCAGGTGAGAGACCCCTTTTTGTGCTTCTCACTGTTTTGCTTCTGTTCACCTTAGCTCTTCCCATTAGTCTGTGCCGTGCATCGCATTGTGTTTTTTGTGCCTCTCACTGTTTTGCTTCTGTTCACCTTAGCTCTCCCCATTTGTCTGTGCCGTGCATCGTATTGTGTTTTTGTGCCTATCACAGTTTTGTTTTCGTCACCGTAGCCTTTTCCTTCTGTTTCTGCCGTTATCTTGGGCCATTTCTACCCTTGTGCGCTCCCCCGGCTTCTTTTTCCCCGCCGCTGCATCCCTGCAGCCCCGCCCCCACCCCATTCGCTCTCCCGTTCCTGCCCTCCTCCCGCCTCCCAGCTGATCCCCCCTCTCACCTCCCCCTCTTAATGGCGGTTGCTGCGCGACGCAGGTGAGAGACCCCTGACCTTTTTGGCCGGAGCTCGCTCCCTGCGCCGGCAGCACCACTTTGCTGTGCCACTTCCCACGACCCCCGCCCACGCGGCCGATCGTGTGTTCGAGGCCCTCCTCCACCCACAGACACCCGTCTGCGCCTCATCCCTGGCGTCTAGTTGACACTGGTAAACGCCACTAGGCTCTGCATTGGACTGTGTTTCTCTTTGCGTCTTCCACTGTTTTGCTTCGGTTCACCTTAGCTCTTCCCATTTGTCTGTGCTGTGCATCGTATTGTGTTTCTTGTGCCTCTCACTGTTTTGCTTCTGTTCATTTTAGCTCTTCCCATTTGTCTGTGCCATGCTTCGTATTGTGTTTTTTGTGCCTCTCACTTTTTTGCTTCTGTTCACCTTAGCTCTTCCCATTTGTCTGTGCCGTGCATCGTATTGTGTTTTTGTGCCTCTCACTGTTTTGTTTTGGTCACCGTAGCCTTTTCCTTCTGTTTCTGCCGTTATCTTGGGCCATTTTGACCCTTGTGCGCTCCCCTGGCTTCTTTTTCGCCGCCGCTGCGTCCCTGTGGCCCGCCCCCCTCCCGTCCCCATTCACTCTCCCGTTCCCGCCCGCCTGCCGCCTCCCAGCTGATCCTCCCTCCCACCTCCCCCTCTTAATGGCAGTCGCTGCATGGCCGCGCCGCTGGCGTGCCGGAGGCAAGCCCATCTGCGCCCATCCGCGCCTGGACCGGGCCCAGTGCCAGTCCCCCTGGCCCTCCTATCCTAACTCCCCCAGACAACACTACCACCCCCACTCCCTCAACCCCAGAGCCCGCCCCACCTGCATTCAAACCAGCCCCACACACACACACAATGCCTGCACACCCCCCACGCCAATACCACCTCAAACTACAGCAAAACCTCAAGCACCCCCGCCAACACAATCACACATCACAACAACCACACCACTCGCAACCATCTCAGCTGCCTGTTACTAAACACCCGGTCACTACACAAACATGCCATTGAAATCTGGGACCTCATCACATCACACTCACCGGACATCGTCTTCCTCACAGAAACCTGGACAAACCTCTCATCCGAGCCAGATATAGCCACAGCCACCCAGAGGGCTACAAACTCCAGCGCAAAGACCGCCCTAACAAACCAGGAGGCGGCATCGCCATCATTCACAGAGACACCATCAAGGTCACCACCAACACCCTCGACGCCCTCAACAACGCAGAACACATGCACTTCCTTATCCACATCAACAAAACCACCACCCTCAGAGGCACACTCGTATACAGGCCCCCAGGACCACGCCCCCCCTTCTGCGACACCAGCGCTGACACCATCAGCACACACACTCTCATCTCCACAGACTACATACTCCTCGGCGACTTCAACTTTCACCTGGAAAACCCTCACGACCACAACTCCTCCTCCCTCCTAGACAACCTCACCAACCTTGGACTCAAACAACTAGTCACAGCCCCCACCCACTCGGCTGGACACACACTCGACGCAATTTTCACCTCAAGCAAACACATCACATACACACACACCACCAAATTCCAATGGACGGACCACCACTGCGTCCACTTTCCTACAACAAACTACCCACACACCACCACCAACACTCCACCCCCTACGGCATGTGGAACAAGATCCCTACAGAGCGCTTGAACTCCCAACTGTCACAAACCCCCCCAACACCACCGACCCCAACACCGCTGCACACAACCTGACAAATGGATCACCACCTGTGCAGACTCTCTTGCGCCCCTCAGAAAAAACATCACCACCCGCAACATCAAGAACGTCCCATGGTTCACCACTGAACTCCAAGAGTCCAAACGCAAATGCCGCAAAGCAGAGAAAGCGTGGAGGCAAGAACCCTCCACCACAAACCTCTCCGCCCTCAAAACCACCACTCGCAACCACCACCAACTCATACGCACCACCAAAAGAGCACACTACAAGGAACATATTGACAACAACTCCCAAAACAGCACAGAACTCTTTACCATCATCAAAGAACTCTCCAAACCCAAAGCCAGCAACCTAGACCCCACACGCACCCAAACCCTCTGTAACTCCCTCTCAAATCATTTTCATCTCAAAATCCAGGACATACACAACAGCTTCATACCGCACACACCCTCCACACGAAACCTCCACCCGCCCAACCCAATCCCACCAAACACACCCCCCAACCTACTTTCCACCTGGACCCCCACCACCGACGAAGAAACTGAAAAGACAATGAACTCCATTCACTCTGGCTCCCCCTCTGACCCCTGCCCCCATTGAATATATAACAAAGCCAGACCCACCATCACCCCCAAACTCCGTGCCATAATCAATAGCTCATTCGAAACTGCCACCTTCCCAGACCCCTGGAAACATGCTGAAGTCACTGCTTTCCTAAAAAAGCCCAAAGCCGACCCAGACGACCTCTCCAACTACCGCCCCATCTCCCTCCTCCCTTTCCCAGCCAAGGTCACGGAAAAACTAGTCAACTCCCGCCTATCCCACTTCCTCGAGGCTAACCACACACTCGACCCCTCCCAATCTGGGTTCCGTAAGAACCACAGCACGGAAACCACTCTCATCACATGCACCGACGAAATGAGATCCAGAGTCAACATGGGCGAGACCGTTGCACTCATACTCCTGGACCTCTCTGCAGCCTTTGACACTCTCTGCCACCACACACTCCGCACACGCATTCACAAAGCCCTTGGCTGGCTCACCTCCTTCCTCACCGACAGAACCCAAAAAGTCAGTCTCCCACCCTTCCAATCCTCCGCCACCAAAATCACCTGCGGAGTCCCACAAGGCTCCTCCCTCAGCCCCACACTCTTGAACATTTACATGGCCCCACTAGCCAACATCCTCAAACCTCACGTTATCACCATACTCTCATATGCTGATGACACACAATTCATCTTCTCCCTCACCTGCAACGTCAAACCCACCACCATAACCAACCTACACGCTGCACTCCTTGACACCGCTGCCTAGATGACAGCCAACCATCTCAAACTCAACTCCAGCAAAACCGAGATAATCATTTTTGGCCCACACAAAAATGCTTGGGACTCCTCCTGGTGGCCCACCACGTTAGGCCCCGCACCCACCCCCGCAAACTATGCACGCAACCTCGGCATCATCTTGGATCCCTCCCTCTCAATGACCCAACAAATCAACGCCATCACCTCCTCATGTTTTAACACACTCCGCTCACTGAAAAAAACATTCAAATGGATCCCCACAGAGACCAGAAAGACAGTCACCCACGCACTCATCAGCTGCAGGCTAGACTACGACAACGCACTCTATGCCGGCACCACACTCAAACTCAAGCGCAAACTACAGCAAATCCAGAACGCAGCAGCACGACTCATCCTCGACCTCCCTCGCCATGAACACATCGCACCACACCTCAAATCCCTCCACTGGCTCCCCATAGACAAAAGGATCACCTTTAAGATCCTCATCCACGCACACAAATCCCTCCACAACACCGGCTCATCCTACCTTAACGAAAGAGTGACCTTCCACACCCCTACACGCCACCTCCGCTCCGCCGACCTCTCTCTCGCCACAGTCCCCCGCATCAAACACACAACCACTGGACGCAGATCTTTCTCCTATCTGGCCCCCAAAGTCTGGAACCCCCTCCCCACCCACCTCCGCAAGACCCAAGACCTCCTACTCTTTAGGAAGAGCCTTAAAACCTGGCTTTTCGAACAGTGATACCCCGCCCCCTCCCCCCCAGCGCCTTGAGACCCTCACGGGTGAGTAGCACGCTCTATAAGTCTCTTTGATTGATTGATTGATTGACCCTGCCACTAGCCAGACATCTGAACTGCCTTCCACCTCCGCTGCCGCTAGTGGACAGGAGGATACTCCACAGGACTCACAGGCCACCAGCACCCCTCCACCTGCAGAAGGAGAACCACCTCGCAAACGTACCTTGCAATCCAGGGAGAAGCCAGAGACTATTGCCAAGACCCCCGCCAGGAAATTAGACTCTCCTGTTTGTCACCCTTGTTTCCCACTCAGTCACCCTGTCCACCTTGAACTGCCAATGCTCGCCTTCCTATGTCCCCATGGACAATTCACCTGTGCTACAAATAGACTGGAACAATACCCTGGACTTTCCTCCATCATCACTCCATCCCCTTGCCCCTCCTCTTCTTAGCACTTTTGGAAAAAAACAAGTAGGAAGTATGGTACATTTTTAAAGTATGTATTCGCTTAACCAGGTTCAAACATTGCAATTCAACTGTACTGTAATTGTGCACATAGGAAAGATCTGTATTTGACTGCAGTAATCACACCAGGAGCGATAGTGGGGCACCAACATCTGTAAAATTAATTGCCAAAGGGTACAGTAAGTTGTCATAGAAGTGGGAAATAACAGCATGCCAGTGCCAAACATATACAAATTATTGACTATGAAATGTGAAGTAACACTGTCTTACCTGTGTGTCATAGGAAGTATTGTCGTGTCAATGCTGTTCTGTTTTCCTCATCCTCTGCCTCCTCATCCTCACTATCCACAGGTTCCACTGCTGCCACACAGTCATCTCCAGCCTCCTTCTCCTGCAGAAAAGGCACATGGCGTCTCAAGGCAAGGTTGTGCAACATGCAGCATGCCACGGTTACCTGGCACACCTTCTTGGGTGAGTAGCACAGGGACCCACCTGTAAGATGGAGGCACCTGAACCTGGCCTTCAGGAGGCCAAAGGTTCTTTTGATTATCCTTCTTGTTCACCCATGTGCCTCATTGTAACATCCCTCTGCACTTGTCCTGGCATTCCTCACAGGGGTCAGTAGCCATGATAGGTTGGGGTAACCAGAGTCACCTGCAAATATCAAGGGACAACATTTAGCCACACACTATCCAATATGGCCCACACATATACACCAGCCCATACACCAACACCTACTGGGTGGGAACGAGGGCTCACCTATTAGCCACCCCCTGTGCCTCTGTAATTGGGCCATCACATTTGGGATATTGTTCTTCCTCAGGATCAAGGCATCATGCACCGACCCAGGGGATGTACTGGTCCGCCAAGCACACCATCTGTACATACATGGAATAAAAACTCTTGCGATTTCGGTACACTTGTTCATTGTGACGGGGGCACAAATGTAATATGAGTTCCATCCATCACCCCAATTATGTTGGGGCTACGTTCCATTGCATAGAAGTCAGCCTTCACTGTGGCCAAATCCTCCACCTGGGGAAAAACAATGTAGCCGCACATGTGTTTAATCAGGGCAGACAACAATCTGGTCATCACTATTGAGAACATTGGCTATGAAATTCTTGCTGCCAGGCCCACGGTCACTTGGAAAGAACCAGTTGCCAGGAAATGGAGCACTGATAGAAGTTGCACCATAGGGGGGATCCCAGTGGGGTGACGGATAACAGATATCAGGTCAGGCTCCAATTGGGCACACAGGTCAGTGATTGTGGCCCTGTCAAGTCTATAGGTGAGGATAATGTGCCTGTCCTCCAGTGTTGCCAAGTGTACACAGGGGTATGTCTCCATCTCCTATTCATCTGCAGTGGTAGCAATCTAAGGGACAAAAGAGTGAGGAGCCGGTCACAAACTGAACATTGGAGCCACAACAGTACAATGCATGATGTACATTTTTATTGGGTAAGTGGGATTTGTCCTGTATGCCCAAATTGTGATTGTGATACAGTTATTATCCAGGGCCTACCCTCCCCTTGAAATGGCGTCTGCCTGTCCTGTGTGGAGGGATAGGTGAAAGTGGGGTAATTCCGCTGACGTTGTGTGCCGTTATGAGAGGCGGTCGGGAGCCGCCGTGGAACTCCCCTTTGGTTAACATTCGGCCCTATGGGGTACAGAGGCCAATGGTGATCTACGCCAGCAGTGACAGTATGCACTGCGACTACCATTTTCTATCTGATTCCTCACTTGCTACCTGACTTTCTACAGGAGTGGACCTACACCTCATGTGCTGCTGTGACCTGTGTCTGGAACCTACCATGGCCCATGTGACTAGGGAAAGGGACCCTGCCTTCACCTCGGCAGAGCTGGTGCGACTGGTGGATGGGGTCCTACCCCAGTACGGACTGCTGTATGAGACTCCAGATCAACAGGTGAGTACACTGTGAGCACGATGCATGTGGCATGAATGCATGGAGTAGTGTGTGTGAAGGCCTTGTGTAAGGGTGGTGGGTAAATGTCCTTTGTGCAGCATACAAATTGTGTGCTGGGCCATGTGTTTGCAAATGGTGATGTTTAGGGGTATGGTGGGCCAAAAGCGTAACAGGCAGAACTGTCTGACTGATACTATTTTCCTGTGTGAACTACCTCTGTAGGTCAGCGCCCATCAAAAGAAGGGAATATGGCGTGCCATCATCAAGGACGTGCGGACCCTGGGGGTCTACGGCATGCACCCACTGTCGCAAATGGTGGGAGGACCTGAGCCGCTGAGCACCGAAGACAGCAGAGGCCTAGCTGGGGATGGCCTCCCAATGAGGAAGGGGTGCCTGTCGAACCATGACCCTCCTGATGGCCTGCATACTGGCGGTGGCCTATCCTGAGCTGGATGGGTTCTTGAGGGCATCACAGCAGCCACAAGGGGGTGGGTGCAGTTCCCATCATTACAACTTACGCATGGTAGGGTGGTATCTTGGTAGTGGATGTGTGTTAGTGGGTGTCCCTAGCCCAGGCGTGACATTGCAGAGTAGGTCCCCTGTTGCAAGGGTCCTAAAGGGATAATCATGCTACCTAGTTCGAAGGCATCCACAACTGGTCAGGGCTGCGTGGGTCCCGGGTGTGTTGCATTTGGAGGTGTGTGCCCCTCCCCATGCCTTGGTGGCTACCAAAATAACTGGTAGTGCACTGCATAATGCGTAGGGATGTTCCCTGTGTGTGAGAGTGGTGTGTACGTCCATGGTGGTGCTGGTGTAGCCATTGACCAGGTGTATCCTTTGTCTCTTCCCCCCCTTTTTGCTTTGTCACCCTGTCCTTATGTGCATTAGCATCATCTGTAGGAGAAGCAGTGGCACTGGCGACGGAGGAAGCTGCATCCCACACGACCCAGGAGTCCACCAATGGTGAGGGTACCAGTGGGACGTAGGGTGAGGGGAGCACCACAGCTGAGAATGGAGGGGACAGTTCAGACACAGATACCTCCTCTGATGGAAGCTCCCTGGTGGTAAAAGGCACCTCTGTTACCAGCCCAGCTACAGGTACAGCCACCACCATGTACCAGCACCGCCCTCCCAGCAGATCCTCATCAAGTTGCCCATGCCCGCTCACCCAGGAGGGTGAGCATCTCTTTGCCACAGGCACCTCAGGCCCTACCCAAGTGAGGCATGCTGCCCTAAGTGAGGAGGCTATTGACCTCCTGAGATCCATCTCTGTAGGGCAGTCAACTATTGTGAATGCCATCCAGGGGCTGGCAGCCCAAATGCAACAAACTAATGCATTTCTGGAGGGCATTCACACTGGCTTGGCAGCCCAATGGAGATCGATCCAGGCTCTGGTCTTCTCTCTGATGGCAGCCATTGTCCCGGTTTCCACCCTCCAACTTCCTCTTCCCAATCCCATTCCCCTCAACCCCAACCTATCCCAAGCACACAGGCAGACGAGCATGCACACAAGATAACACACAAGAGTGGCACTGGCAAACCCAAGCACCACACATCATCCCTCAGGCACTCACACAAAGACCATCCAGATGCAGATATACCAACATCCACAATTTCCACTGTCTCCCACTCCTACTCTTCCTCCACCTCCATCCCAGTTGCATCTACACTTACACCTGCATGCACTGCATCCTCATCCACTACTAGCATCACCACCACACCTAGCAGAACACACACCTCACTGGCAGACACCTCCACAACAGCCATGCACACGTTCCCTGTGTCCTCTCCCACTGTGTC
This sequence comes from Pleurodeles waltl, assembly GCF_031143425.1. Taxonomy (NCBI): domain Eukaryota; kingdom Metazoa; phylum Chordata; class Amphibia; order Caudata; family Salamandridae; genus Pleurodeles; species Pleurodeles waltl. Next base: position 577,654,322 of record NC_090442.1, on the reverse strand, counting down.
TGTCCCCCCCTCCTAAAGTACACAAACACAAGCACTCAGACACCCAACAGCCATCCACATAACAACAGGATCCAGCCCATGCACCTGCACCCAAACTCAGCAGACAGACACTGCCTACAACCACTCCCTCTTCCGGCCCCAATGTCCCTAAGAAGCTTTTCCTCTCAACCATTGACCTCTTCCCTACACCTCCCCCCTCGTCCTTCACATCTGGCCAGGGTGGCAAAAACCCAAGCAAGCACCTCAGCCACCCACTCCACAGGCCCAGTAGTCTCCACAACCACTCGTAATGGGAAAGAATCCAGGGCACTCGTGCAGAGGGTGAAGGAGCCTGCACCAGGCAGCCTCAAGGAAAGGGTGCCCACCCCAGCTGCTGCCCGGAAGGGCAAGGAGCCAGCCCCAGCTGTTGCCAGGAAGGGCAAGGAGCCAGCACCAGCTGCAGCAGGAAGTTCAAGGAGCCAGGGGCAGAGACTCAGACGGAGCCCCTACCATCAACCATGGTTATGCAACCATCCAAGCCTGCAAGGGATGGGCAGGAGCTTCGCCCCACCAGCTGTAGCAGCAGAAGCACCACCACCACCAGTGGGCAGCTGTCCGAGGCTGCAGGGGATGGGCAGGAGCTTGTCCCACCACCAGCAGCAGCACTACCACCACCACCAGTGGGCAGTAGTCTGAGGCTGCAGGGGATGGGCAGGAGCTTCCACCCACAAGCGGCTACAGCAGCACCACCACTGAGCAGCCATCACAGCTGGCTGACGGTATGTAGTCCTGCCTCGGGGGCTGCTGTGGGGCCTGGCCCCTGCTAATCCAGTGGGTATGACACCTACCTGAGAGACTGTGCGCGCCCCAGTTTCAAGAGCACAGGGCACAATGCCCCCTCCAGAACCAGTGGGTAAGACACCCACCAACCCCAGCCTTCCCAGGATCAAGAGCACAGGGCATGATGCCCCCTCTAGAACCAGTGGGAAAGACACCCACCAACCCTAGCCTACCCAGGATCAAGCACAGGGCATGTTGCCCCCTCCAAAGCATGTGGGCAAGTCACCCACTTGAAAGACTGTGGCCTTGCACTCCCCAGGACCAAGCATGTGGCAAATTGCCCCCTCCAGAACCAGTGGTCTTGTTCCTGAGGTGCCTGCCTGTTTTCCAACTGATGCCCCTGCAGTGTTCTCTCCGTGTTGGTGCAGGTGACAAGTGGGGCCTTGGACTTTGGCCTGTGGCCCAGTGGCCCATGCACACTGATGACTGGGCAGTGTCCGTTGAACTGTACATTTGTATATATCAGTTAAATTGCAGATTTCTTATTTCTACTGTGTTGATCATATTACATTCACTTTGGTAAATTCATGTTGTCCTTGCATTTTTCATATGAGGTATGGGGTATATATGTTTTACTACTGCAGCGGATTGTATGTATGGTGTTGGGAGTGGGGGTGTGTGTGTTGCGTGTGTGTGTCACTCTCGTTTTCCTACCTCCCTCCCTTGTGTGCTAGGCAGCTGTACTCACCGTTGTCGTCTTCACCGTCATTGATATTCGTGGTGGAGCAGCACATAGAAGAGCATTGGGAAGACATGCACCTCAGGCTCCACGGTGACATAGTTGTTCCCTGTGTCTCCAATGGTGAGTCCTTTCACTTCTGTACAGTGTTTTGATGTCGTTGGTACCGCCCGGGAAAAGGTGGGGGATTGCAGGGTCTTAATACGGTGGGCGGGACATTGGCTTCCACCTGGCTGTAGGCGGCTACCGCCGTAGTGGCTGTTGTTTTTGCCCTGGCTTTCGTTATGGTAAAGTGGCTGTCTATTTGAATTCTCACCGCCATGGTCATAATTTGGCAGTAATTACCGCCAGCCTGTTGGCGGTATTACCACCACTTTATCACCAACCACCAGGGTTGCAATGAGGGCCATAATCTCAAAAATAGAGAAAGTTTAAAGGCTCCTAACAGACATACTGATACACGTCCCTCACGTTCCATTCAGGGCATGCCAGATTGATGGAGTGAAAGAGTGGGTCGGTCAGAGCAATGCATTAACTATATGAAACAGAAGAAAAACTTACAGAATTCCTCAGACAAGAAAGAAGACAAATCCCAAACAACAAAAGCCACAATTCAAAAGGAAGAAGGTGGCATCCATTTCAATAAAACATGCCAGCAAACTTAAGAAAATTGCTGAGGAACAAGACGTGGACACTGACCTTGCTGGACAGCTTGGCAGAAGTCACGATATGTCGCCACAGTCTAAAAGATCATCTGGATGTAACAGCAACTAACGACTTTCTGGTAGTTGAGACTGCGGACGGGCGCGTTCTTCCAACCGACAGTGCTTATGATGTAAATATCCAAATTGAGGGAGACAAAGAGCGCACTATTAGTGTAATTGTTTGGTAAGAACTTAATTGTGATATCCTGTTGGCAGAAAAAGACTAGCCGCATGAAAACGTTCACAAATTTCCACATAGGGAAGATGTAATTTTGCCTTCTTTCTCAGATCTTGTTCTGGATGTGGTAAAAGAAGTCTCTGCTGTAGACTGGGCTTTGGTGCAGGCTCCTGTGCTGTCCCGCAACCACATAGGGTGCAATAGGGGTTCGCCCTACCATGTAGTACTTGTTGGGGTTACACCTTAGTTTCAGTCCCAGTTTCCTGTTAAACATGAGGCTAACGTTCCAGTGAGAGAGATCCTCACTCAACTCAAGTACCAGGGAGCAATAGAGCCCTATGTCTCTGCAATGAATAACCAGTTATTCCCTGTTGCAAAACTAGACCGTTCATGTAGAATAGTCTTAGATTACAGCCACTTAAATAACTAAACAAGCACATACGCAATACAAAATGCATATAGTACCGCAATAATTAACCAAATAGTGCAAAAAATACAAAGCAACTTTGGTTATCTCCAACCGTTTTTTCTGCCAAAACTTAGTACATGAAAGTCGAGACATGAGAGCATTCTCATTTGGCTCACAAAAACCCTTTTGTTGTTTGCCACAGGGCTTTAAGAACATCCCAGTGTTGTTCTCTGCCTGTGTAACATCAATACTGTATGATATTGATCCTGAGGCGTTGTCCTATGTAGATTACATCTATCTCACAGATGACAACCTCAACATTCCTCTTGCCAGGGTCAATCGGATCATCTTAGTATTTGCCACCTTTTGATACAAATTAAATTTTAAGAATATTAAAATAGCCTTTCTCAGTGTATTGTTCTTGGGATATGAGCTATCATATGAAGGCAAGAGCCTGGCCCCTCACTTTCTAGAAAAATGCGCTCAACTTCAACCACCAAATACCATCAAAAAACTACAGTCACTACTTGGTTTCTTTAACTTTGGCAGAACTTACATTCCAGAGTATGCACAATGCATAAAATCACTCTATGATTTAATTTGCCCAGATTTTTCAAGCAGACACTGGACTGTTGAACACATGCACATCCTTGGAGGATTGTAGCAAGCCATGCTAGAAGCAAAATACTTAGATACAAGTGACAACAAAACAAATTTATGCATCAGAATAATTGCTGGTGCCATCAGGTTCACCTATGTCACCTTTAATGAGGACAACATGGTACTTATAACATTTGTACTCAAACGCAGAACAACATTTTGCACGTGCAGAAAATATTCTGACTGCTGTACAGATGGCTATCATTAAGGGGAAGCCACTTGCTCAAGAGAACCACATTATTGTTGTTACCCCGGTGCCAGCCCTAGAGCCTGAAGCATTACATCCATGATGGAGTTTTTCTAATAAGAACAGAAGTTTCCTGCACCTACTAACATCTTGCCACTTGACAGATACCAAATTGTCATTTATACTGATGGTTAAGCACAACCAGCTGTAGGTACAAAACATCAATACTCAGCCACTTGCACAGCTGTGAGAGGAGTGATGAAGGATGGTGTATCCCACGCTCTACATACCTACATGCAGACCCTGGGGGACTGCACTGCTCAGTTGGCTGAGCTTAAAGCTCTCATCCTGGCACTGGAACATACGGATCCAGAGCAGCTCACATTGATTGTGTGTGATTCGTACTACTGTGTCCAGTGCTACAATGATTGTCTTAATCATTAGCATTTGAACGGGTTCAGAGACTCAAAGGGGAACACTATAAAGCACAGAACTCTGTGGGGGAGGGTGTCTGATATCTAGGATAAGCTACCAAATGCTCATGTAGTACATACATAGGGCCATCAACAAGTAGTACATGTTGTAGGAAATACTTTGGCTGATGAAGCTGCCAAATCCATTGTAGGTATAGCTTCTGTTGATGCAGTGACTTGTTCTCATGCAAGATTGGATACTGAGATTCAGGCTGCTCAGCTTCAGCTTAAGGTAGCCTCTTTCAAAAGCATACCTTAAAAAATACTCCTACCATATCAGTGCACAGAAAGTTGCCTTTGCAACAGTTCCTTTGGTGGCAGATCAAGCGATCCCCAAGTAAGACTAGAGATTAGATCTGATCAAAGCAGTGCATGAGAGTGTTGCATCTGCTCATGATGGTGACGCGGCCACAATATCATTCTTACATAAAAGTTTCTGATGGCAGAGTCTAAACAAACTGACCAAGCAATATTTCCTTGTTGTGACATCTGCCAGCAAATAAAGGGCGACAACATCAAATGCCCACCTCATTCATCTCTGTTAGTGTCCAATAGCCCACTACAATGTGAGTAGCTGGACCATTGTGGTCCCTTACAACCTGATGGTGTATATAAATAAATCATATACGTTGTTGATTTTTGTTCTAGATTCCTGTGGGAGTGGCCTCAGAGTTTGGCTTACACTCAAACTTTTATAAAAGACTTGCTGGTCTTTATCGGCACATATGCAGTTGCAGAATTCCACTTGGACCAGGGCCAGGCTTTTGCCTCTAGGGCATTCAGGAACACCATGGGGCAATGGATGTTGAACTCAATTACTCTTCCCCATATCATCCTGAAGGAAATTCTGCTGTGAAGAGGAGGATTGCAACCTAAAGCAGTCCTTAACAGCCAAAGTATTAGGTTCAGGCTGCAGTTGGCTAGCACTGATATGGTGTCCAGAGAGCACTGAATAATATGGCAAGACGTTCCTTGGGGGGGGGGTGTACTCCTTATGTAGTCCTCTTTGGGATACCTTTGTATGTCCCAGATCTAAATGTCCCTGGTATGGTGGTGGCAGACACTCCTTTTGACATCAATTAATGTCTCACTGCCTTACAGAAACATCAACAATTTTATAATGACAATACATCTGCCAGTGCTGCTACCTTAGGGATGAGGGATTTGCCAACACCTTATACATGCTGGATTCCTAAAGTTGGGGATCTGTTTCATGAAAAGATTGCTGTGAAGAAAGAATTTGGCCCATGTAAAAGCATTGGTTCCAGTCCTGGCAATTCAAAGCACCACAAGTGTCATTCAACCACCATTGCCAGGTTCCAAAGGGAACAGATTTGTCTCCATTGACAAAATCAAATTGCACCATGTGGCTGATCCAGCACGGTAGACCCGAGGTCCCTTGAGTACTCCCCGGTCTTCTCTCACTACCCAATAGGACATATCTCTTCAAAGAAGAAACAACAACATTTCTGAATATACAAGCATGTACAACAGTGCTACAGATGCCTCCTCAAGCATGGGGAGATTAGAGAATGACATTCTGCTAATTTCTGTTACCACTTCACTGACAAGAAATGTCTAAGATGTGGCTGTTTTTACTCCAGTGCAATACAAACTGACAACATTGTCTACTATGAACCTCCATGTGAAGTGGATCCATTGAACAACTCAGCACCGGCTCGTGTGTTTGCACAGACTGCTGCTGGTTACTTTATTGACATAGATGACTTTTCTGTAACTTCATCTACATCTTCAACTGAAACACATTCAAAGACACGTAAGCTGTACATATGGCTTATATACAGTAACTATTTGGTCTATCCATGGTATTATCTGTAGATACTACTGACATTGCTTTCCTTTCTGTTATGTATTGGTTTTGTGACTGTTTTCTTTCTTCTGATAAATGGTCAGCATATTAGTGAACGCCCTTCTGTTGAGCCAGTGGATGAAGTTTTAACACCATGGTGGTCATTACAACCCTGGCGGACGGTGTTAAAGCTGCGGTAATACCGCAAACAGGCCGGCGGACAAAAAAAGGGAATTACGACCCTGGCGGAAACCGCAAACTAAGACAGCCACTTTAACACACCGCCCGCCACGGTGGTACAGACAAACAGCGCAGCAGTTACCGCCAACAGACAGGCGGAAGACAATGTACCGCCCACACTATCACAACACACCAATCCGCCACCTTTTCCAGGGCGGATTCACCGTGGATGAAAACATGGCGGAAACAGCTTGTGCTATGGGAAAACGCTCACCTCAACACATCCCACGAGGAACGAGGACACCATGGAACCGGAACTACAAATACCCCCTGCCCTTGCATTCCTGCTCATCTACGATCAACAGCGACGTAGGCACAGAACATACCGGTGAGTACAGCACCTAAGACACAGGGGAGGGGGGAGGCAAAAGTTACGGGGACACCCACCAAACACCCCCACCCCCACCCTCGCATATTACAACATACACACCAATACATTCACAAGAATCACAGTAACAACCCACAATCTCCCCGGAAGAATGCAAAGACAAAGCGAATAGCGGTCAAACTTTTTATTGTGCCAATATACTAATCATGAAAAAATATTCGGATATATATATATCACGAAATCTGTCAAAAATAAATGTACAATACAAGAAGTAGTGCAGATATGTACACAACAATGTCCGTGCACCAACAGTCCAAAAATGCATGGGCGACACCCACAATAGATACCTGACCAAAATCCGAGAGAACACTGCCGGGGCATCAGATAGAAACAATACAGGCACCTCAGGGGGAAGGGAAGGGGGGGCACCTCAGCCAGATGAATGCGAAGCCAGATACACGACGGGGCTCCATGCCCATTGATGTATCCTGGGGAGTGCAAAGCCACAGTCTCTCCAGTCTATACAGTGGGTGGGTTGCCCACTGTGCCATCCTGGGGAGTGCAAAGCCACAGACTCTCAAGTCACTTCAGTGGGTGGGTTGCCCACTGTGCCATCCTGGGGAGTGCAAAGCCACAGTCTCTCAAGTCTCTACAGTGGGTGGTTTGCCCACTGTTACATCCTGGGGAGCGCAAAGCCACAGTCTCTCAAGTCTCTACAGTGGGTGGCATGCCCACTGTTACATCCTGGGGAGTGCAAAGCCACAGTCTCTCAAGTCTCTACAGTGGGTGGCTTGCCCACTGTTACATCCTGGGGAGTGCAAAGCCACAGTCTCTCAAGTCTCTACAGTGGGTGGCTTGCCCACTGTGCCATCCTGGGGAGTGCAAAGACACATCTTCGCAAGTAGATGCAGTTCTCTACTGGTACTGGGTGGGACTGGTGCCCAAACTGGATGAGTCTACCCGTGAAAGTACATGTCCTGTCACAGTCCCAGCTGCACATGGGAGAACGATGCCTGATGTTGCGGACTATTCATACCCACACAGTCTTTTCCCTGTTCAGCGGTCTTCACCATGGCGGTCTTGGCCCTGTTCAGCGGTCTTCACCATGGCGGTCTTTGCTCTGTTCAGCGGTCTTCACCATGGCGGTCTTTGCCCTGTTCAGCGGTCTTCACCATGGCAGTCTTGGCCTTGTTCAGCGGTCTTCACCATGGCAGTCTTGGCCTTGCTCAGCGGTCTTCACCATGGCAGTCTTGGCCTTGTTCAGCGGTGCTTTGCCATGGCAGTCTTTGCCCTGTTCAGCGGTCTTCACCATGGCGGTCTTGGCCTTGTTCAGCGGTCTTCACCATGGCAGTCTTGGCCTTGTTCAGCGGTCTTCACCATGGCGGTCTTGGCCTTGTTCAGCGGTGCTTTGCCATGGCAGTCTTTGCCCTGTTCAGCGGTCTTCACCATGGCGGTCTTTGCCCTGTTCAGAGGTCTTCACCATGGCGGTCTTGGCCTTGTTCAGCGGTGCTTTGCCATGGCAGTCTTTGCCCTGTTCAGCAGTCTTCACCATGGCGGTTTTTGCCTTGTTCAGCGGTCTTCACCATGGCGGTCTTTGCCCTGTTCAGCGGTGCTTTGCCATGGCGGTTCTGGTATGGATTTTGGTGTGTGGCATTATGATCTCCACAATGGACATTGGTGTGTGGCATGATGAACTCCACACTGGACGTTGGTGTGTGGCATGACGAACTCCACACTGGACGTTGGTGTGTGGCATGACGAACTCCACAATGGACATTGGTGTGTGGCATGACGATCTCCACACTGGACATTGGTGTGTGGCATGGCGAACTCCACACTGGACGTTGGTGTGTGGCTTGACGTTCCATCATTGCCCAGCGGGGCTGTGGGATTCTGGATCCTCATGGGCTGTGACTCCGGCGGTGGCGGTGGTCTCCTGACCAGTAACAATACTTGGGCCCTCCTGGGCTATGACTCTGGCGGTGGCCTCCTCACCAGTTACGATACTTGAGCCCTCCTGGGCTGTGACTCCGGCGGTGGCGGTGGTCTCCTGACCAGTAACGATACTTGGGCCCTCCTGGGCTATGACTCTGGCGGTGGTCTCCTGACCAGTTACGATACTTGAGCCCTCCTGGGCTGTGACTCCGGCGGTGGCGGTGGTCTCCTGACCAGTAACGATACTTGGGCCCTCCTGGGCTATGACTTTGGCGGTGGTCTCCTGACCAGTTACGATACTTGAGCTCTCCTGGGCTGTGACTCCGGCGGTGTCAGTGGTCTCCTGACCAGTAACGATACTTGGGCCCTCCTGGGCTATGACTCTGGCTGTGGTCTCTGGACCAATGACGATACTTGGGCCCTCCTGGGCTACCACTCTAGCGGTGGTCTCCTGACCAGTTACGATACTTGGGCCCTCCTGGGCTATGACTCTGTCGGTGGTCTCCTGACCAGTTACGATACTTGAGCCCTCCTGGGCTGTGACTCCGGCGGTGGCGGTGGTCTCCTGACCAGTAACGATACTTGGGCCCTCCTGGGCTATGTCTCTGGCGGTGGTCTCTGGACCAGTGACGATACTTGGGCCCTCCTGGGCTATGACTCTGGCGGTGGTCTCCTGACAAGTTACGATACTTGGGCCCTCCTGGGCTATGACTCTGGTGGTGGTCTCTGGACCAGTGACGATACTTGGGCCCTCCTGGGCTATGACTCTGGCAGTGGTCTCCTGACCAGTTACGATACTTGGGCCCTCCTGGGCTATGACTCTGGCGGTGGTCTCTGGACCAGTGACGATACTTGGGCCCTCCTGGGCTATGACTCTGGCGGTGGTCTCTGGACCAGTGATGATACTTGGACCCTCCTGGGCTGTGACTCTGGCGGTGGACTCCTGACCAGTAACGACGGTGCTTGCGGTTGTGTCTGGACCGCTGGAAATGATGGCGCACTTCTCCGCCGTGACACTCACAACAGGTTGGGGAGACTTCCTCGGGACCTTCCCCACCTTCTTTTGAGTTACAGATGACTCACCAATCGCCTTGGATCCCATTTCACTGTTTGTCCCACCAGGAGTCTTGACACGGTCCCGTCGTCCACTCTCCAATTTCGGAGCCTTTACAGGGGTGGGCTGACAGTGCCTTGGCTCTAGGTCCTACTGCCTGTCCTGGTGGACGGGGCACTCCAAAAACCTGGTACACGCACCACTGGTACTGGAGGCTTTTTGGCTGAGGCGCTACGACAGGACTGATGAATTGGAGGGGGAGGCAAAAAGGTAAATTTGACATAGGGACAGTTTCTGACGTACACTGGGATGGGTAGCTGGAGGGGCTCTGGGAGTGGAGGAAGAGGAGGTGGTTGTAGGAGGTGTCACTTTAGGTGTTTTGGGTGCAGGTGCAGGTACTGGAGGCTGTCGTGAGGTGGGTGGATGTTGGGTGAGTGATTGCCGGCATTTGTGTACTTTGGGAGGGGGCGTCACAGACACACTGGGAGAGGACACAGGGGACATGTATATGTCAGTGGAGGTGGTGAGTGCAGGTGAGCGGCTTGTGGTGCTGGGTGTCCTGGTGCGAGTCCTATTGCCTGTAGATGTGGTGCATGCAGGTGTGTGTGTAGACGATACTGGAAGGGAGGAGGGAGAAGAGGAGGAGGGGGGCACAGTGGAGACAGTGGATGTTGCTGTGTCTGTATGGGTCTGATGCTTGTTTGAGTGCCTGTGTGTGTTGACTTGTGTCTGTATGGGTCTGATGCTTGTGTGAGTGCCTGTGTGTGTTGACTTGTGTGCATGCTGGTCTGTAGGTGTGCTTGGGATGGGCTGGGGTACAGGGGATTGGGTCTGGGTGGAGGAAGTTGGAGGGGGGAGGCTGGACACAGGGACAATGGCTGCCACCAGTGCTGAGGCCAGAGATTGCATGGTACACTGAAGGACAGCCTGACCAGAATGAATGCCTTCCAGGAATGCATTACTGTGTTTCAACTCTCGTTCTACACCCTGGATGGCATTCACAGTGGTAGACTGCCCAACAGTGAGTGACCTGAGGAGGTCAATGGCCTCCTCACTGAGGGCAGCAGGGGTGACTGGGGCAGGGCCTGAGGTGCCTGGGGCGAAGGTGATGCACACCCTCCTGGGTGAGCGGGCACGGGGCGAACGCTGAGGGGCTGCTGGGAGGGCAGTGCTGGTAGGAGAGGTGGCGGCTGTACAGATGGTGCCGCCACCACAAGGGAGCTCACATTGGCGGACGAGTCCAAGTCGCTGTTTGGTGATCCTGTGGCTGACGTGAAGCTTTCCTCGCCCTCCGTCCCACTGGTGAATTCAGAGTCTGTGGTGTGGCCCTCCATGGCCATGTGGGATGCAGCTCCCTCGTGCTCCGGTGCCACTGTACCTTCACCTGTTGATGCTGATGTACAGAAGGACAGAGAGAGCAGAAAAAGGGGAGAGACAGAAGAAAGAGAGTTTTAGTGCATGGCATACCGCTACCGTTGGCGGACAAGACAAACGCAGCAGTCCCCTGCATTACGCCGTGCTCCTGCCCTCTGCACATGCAATTTCTGGGATATGGCCTACATGGCAATGGTAGAAATCTGCCCACATGGATGGCAAAGGGGCAATTATACATCAATTTGCCTTTTTTTTTAGCTGGGGTAGAGTGCCACATGGCCTACATAACGGAGGGGCCTTGCCTACCTAACTCGCCCTGGCCTAGGGACACCCACAGCCCACCACCCGCAGCCAGACAGCTCCACTGCACGCAAAGTCCATAGGATGAGGTTGTACTCACCCCCTTGTGTCTGCTGTGATGTCCTTAAGCGCCCATCCAACTCCGGGTAGGCCACCGCCAGGATCCGGAACATCAGGGGGGTCATGGTGCGACGGGCACCCCTCCCACGTTGGGAGGCCACCCCCGGCTGAGCCTCCTCCGTCTTCTTGCTGTAGCGGCGAATGTCCTCCCATCTCTTCCGGCAGTGGGTGCCCGTCTCTGGTGGGCCCCCATGGTCTGGACTTCCTTGGCGATGGCACGCCAAATGTCCCTCTTCTGGTGGGCGCTGACCTACATGACATACACAAGGAAAGAGGAACAGTCATTACCTACAGCACCGTCGTTGTAATTGGCCCCCTCCCAACTCTATCCCTGTGGCCCATTCATCCCCATGCATGACTGTTCTATGTACTCTGCCCCCTTCCCTCATCCACCCAGCCCTCTCCACCCAGGCCTAGCCCATACAACGTGCTCCCTGTGTACTAACCTGTTGGTCTGGAGGACCGTAGAGTAGCGTATACTGGGGGAGGACCCCATCCACAAGTTTCTCCAACTCCTGTGCAGTGAAGGCAGGGGCCCTTTCCCCAGACGCAGCAGCCATCGTCGCTTCCAGACCGAGGTCACAGCAGCACTAGCAGTGTAGGTCCTCTCCTGTCGAAGGTCAGGTATCTAGTGATTGAAGAGATAGAAAATGGTGGTGACGTCCGCGGCGGTGCGCATCATCACCGCCAGCGCACCTGTTCATTGGCTCCTGGGACCCATAGGGTCCAATGTTAACCAATGCAGCATTGCGCCGCGCTCTACGACCGCCTACCGCGACGGTGTACAACGCCAGCGCAGTTACCCCACAATTCCATTGTCCCAGTTTAGAGGTCAGGCAGCCGCCATTTCAGGGGCCCACATGGCTTCAATTACTACTGCGTCACACATACCGAGGCCTACACTCAAAAGCTTTCCTGTATGGGTTAATTGTCTGGTGTAGTCTTGTGTGTGACTGTGGGTACATACCTGGAGGAATGGTGACTGTTTCTTCGCTGTTGTCCTTCTTAGGTACCGTCAGTTGGGACATATTGTAAGATGGCGGAATCCGCCAGTGTACCGACCGCTGGTGGACCTGTTGACAATGGAAGAGCGACATGTCATCGTGACCTACCGGTTTGACCGTGCCACAATCCAGGAACTATGTACCCAGTTGGAGCCAGACCTGATGTCACCAATCCGCCATCCGACTGGAATCCCCCCTGACGTGCAGGTGCTGTCAGTGCTCCATTTCCTTGCACGTGGCCATGGCATCAGGGATGTCCCAGCCTATGTTTTCCAACGTGTTGTCCAGAGTGTTGTCTTCCCTGCTGAAACACGTAAGGAGATACATCATTTTCCCTGAGGTGGTGGATTTGCCTACAGTGAAAGGTGACTTCTATGCCCTTGGACATATCCCCAACGTCATAGGTGCCATTGATGGGACCCATGTAGCTCTGGCCCCCCCCACAGGAATGAACAGGTGTACAGGAACAGGAAGAGTTATCATTCAATGAATGTCCAGATGGTCTGTTTGGCAGACCAGTACATCTCCCAGGTTAATGCTATGTTCCCTGGCACTGTGCATGATGCCTACATCCTGCGGAATAGCAGCATCCCTGATATGATGGGTGAACTCCAGAGGCACCGTGTATGGCTATTGGGGGACTTTGGTTACCCCAACCTGTCCTGGCTACTGACCCCAGTGAGGAATCCCAGGACCAGGGCAGTGGAACGGTACAATGAGGCCCATGGGCGGACTAGGAAGGTGATTGAGCGGACCTTCGGCCTCCTGAAGGCCAGGTTAAGGTGCCTCCATATGACAGGTGGGTCCCTATTCTACTCACTGAAGAAGGTGTGCGACATCATCATCGCCTGCTCCATGCTCCATAACTTGGCATTGCGACGCCAGGTGCCTTTTCTGCAGGAGGATGATCCAGATGACGGTGTTGTTGCAGCGGTGGAGCCTGTGGACAGTGATGAGGATGAAGCTGATGAAGATGAAAACGACAACAGGGAGTCAGTCATACAGCAATATTTTCAATGAGACACAGGTGAATACAATTTCAGGTTTCACATTACATTACATTCCACACGTCTACCTCTATCCTGTACCTACATTTCACTCCCTATTTGGTAACTGAGTTGTCCCCTTCCATTTCAGTTTCAGTAATGTGGTAGCCTACGTGTCAACAGCTTGCACCCTTGAAAGGCGTGTGATGTGTGACATTGGTATGTTGACCTTCCAATGGGTAACCTTTTTTAACACTGTAATTGACAATAGAAAGTTCACAATCATTGACTGACTCCAATATTATTGAGGTTTCAAGGGTGTTTATTGAAGTGCATAAACATGTAGGTGGGTTGTGAAATGGGGAGAGGTCATGGTGGAAGAATGTCCATGGCAGAGTCCTGTCTATTAGTCTCACAGGTACATTGCACATCTGGCCATTGGAAGTGGAGCTGGGGGAGTTCCAATCTGGACAGGGTAACAAAGTGGAACAGTGGGGGGACAATCAGGATGGTCTTATTTCCTGGCGGGGGTCTTGCCATCTTGCTCTGTCCTGTTCCTGGATCTCAGGGCCCGCTTTTGTGGTGGTTGTCCATCTGCAGGGGGTGGGGTGCTGGTGTGTTGGTCCTGTGGCGGGGCGTCCTGTTCACTAGCGCCGGCGGAGGTGGTGGCCATTTCATCGTCGTGGCTAGTGTCCGGGGCCCCTTGGAGTGCCACGGTGTCCCTCAAGGTCTTTTGAATGTCCGTCAGCACCCCTACGATGGTGCCCAGGGCGGAGGCAATGGTCCTGAGCTCCTCCCTGAAGCCCAAATACTGTTCCTCCTGCAGACGCAGGGTCTCCTGCAACTTGTCCAGGACCGTTGCCATCGTCTCCTGGGAGTGGTGGTATGCTCCCATGATGGAGGATAGGGCCTCGTTGAGAGTAGGTTCCCTTGGCCTGTCCTCCCTCTGTCGCACAGCAGCCCTCCCAGTTCCCCGGTGTTCCTGTGCTTCCGCCCCTGGACCGTGTGCCCACTACCACTGCCCCCAGGTCTCTGTTGTTGTTGGGGTGGTGGGTTAGCCTGGGTGCCCTGTAGTGGTGGACACACCGCTGATTGACCTGTCCTGGGTAGGGAGGTATGGGCCCGCTGGGTGGGTGCTGTGCTGGGGTTACCAGAGGGTGTAAGCTCGGTGTTGGGCTGTGGCTGGGCAAGGGGAACCAACTGTCCTGAGGCCCACGATGGTCCGGGCTGGTCATTAAGATCCAGTAGGGCAGAGCTGCTGTCGTCACTGTGGGCCTCTTCTGGGGGTGGAGTGATGTTGTCTGGACCCTCTGGTGTGGTGACGTTCCTTCGGGTTCCTGCGGGGGTATAAGTACATGATTATTGCATGTGTGTGTTTCATGGTGTGCAATGGTTGGGTGTGCGTGAACCCCAGTGCAGGCATTCCTGTGTGGGGGCTTGTGTGGTGATGGTTGGGGGGTGTTGTGGGTCTGTGCAGTGGGCATTCTTTAGTGATGGGTGTCCATGCTTAGTTGTGTCATGCAGGTCTTGGGGTTGGGATGGGTGGTTGGTGTTATGGGTAGATTAGTGAGGAGTTGGAGTGATAGGGGAGGGTGCGAGGGTGGGGGGGTGTGATAGCATGCAGGTAGGGTGGGGGATATGATAGTGAAGATTTGACTTACCAGTGTCCGTTCCTCCAACAACTCCTGCGAGGCACTCAGGATGCAAGATGGACAAGACTTGCTCCTCCCATGTTGTTAGTTGTGGGGGAGGAGGTGGGGGTCCGCCGCCAGTCCGCTGTACCGCGATGTGGTGCCTGGATACCGTGGAACGCACCTTCCCCCGTAGGTCGTTCCACCTCTTCCTGATGTCCTCCCTATTTCTTGGGTGCTGTCCCACTGCGTTGACCCTGTCGACTATTCTTTGCCATAGCTCCATCTTTCTGGCTATGGATGTGTACTGTACCTGTGAGCCAAATAGCTGTGGCTCTACCCTGATGATTTCCTCGACCATGACCCTGAGCTCCTCCTCGGAGAAGCGGGGGTGTCTTTGGCGTGCCATGGGGTGGTGTGTGTGATGTGTGGGGTGGTGTATGTGTTGATGAGTGTGGTGAGTGTAGTGGTATGTGGTGTTTTGTGCGTGGATGTTGTGTGGGTGATGGTGTAGTGTGCCTCTGTGTGATGGGTTCTCTATTCTGTGCTGTCTCTCTCTGGCCTTCTCTCAGAAATTCTGGTCGTAGGGGTTTGTGGGTGATTTGGGTGTGTGTTTTATATTGTGTTGGGTGTGTGGGAGTGTTGTTTGTATGTGTATCAGGTGTGTGTATTTGGAATTGTCCAATGTGGCGGTGTTTTGGAGGTGTGTGTGTATTTTTAGTGCGGCGGTGTGTACCGCCAATGGAATACCGCGGTTGAAAAACCACCGCGTGGATTTGTGGGTCGTAATAGCATGAGTGTGTTTCTGTTGGCGTGGAGGTGGAGGATTTGTTTCCGCATATTTATCGATGACCTTTGGTGTGGTGGACTTGTGTGGGTGTCTGAATTTCGGCGGAATCCGTGATGTGTGTCATAATATCTGTGGCTGTCTCCCGCCGCCGTGGCGGTGTATTGGCGGTCTTCTGCACGGCGGTAAGCGCCTTTTACCGCCAATGTTGTAATGACCCCCCATGTCTTTCCTCACATAAGTTCCGCTGAGACTCGTCCCTCATAAACATTTTAGCAGTAACAATTCCTGATGGGATTGCAAGGATAAAGGTCAGTTTGATATATATGGGCCTTCTGAGTTTATCCAAATTCCTTATCTATTCAAGATTTCAATGACTGATGTAATTACACCTGATATTGTTTGCGATGACTGGGATGTTAAAACAGTTGACTCTATGCTGTCTGAACTATAGCACTACACTGTATTTGAAAGTGAAGATGTGTATATGAACAGAGCGAATTATGGGGAAAGGTTTTGTTACCTTCATTGGGGACATTACTTTCTGCACTAAAGAAGTAGGCATATAGCAGTATTTATTTACACACAATAGGAACATTGTTCAACTTCACCTGTGGGGCGCTCCAAAACATGTGTAGATACATTTGGATATTTCCCTGGGCATGACACTACAAATGCAGAGTCATAATATTTAAAATGACCCCCTACTAAAATGCAGAAAATGTTGTTAACCGACGCCAAATAATTCGATTAGAATTCCTTGCTATTGAGAGCTATGAAGACTGGAAGAACAATGTGACAAGTGTAAGGGAACACAAGATTGGCAAGTTCAGGGTAGGGAAGCTTTGTTTAGAGCATGCCTTATTCCTGTACAAATGAAGGCCCTCATTACAACCCTGGCAGACGGTGGTAGTTTGGGGAAAGGTACTGCCAACAGGCTGGCGGTACCTTTTCCCAAATTATGACATTGTCAGTTTGGCTCAAGCCAAACCACCAATGTACCACTCCGTCCACCAGGGTGGTAATGGCTGCTGGGCTGGAAACTTTGCTCTCCAGCCAGGCGTCCGTCACAATCCCACCCTCGGGATTATGACCCCGCCTACCGTCGTGGTTTTCGTGGCAAGCGAAAATTCCTCCCCTGGCACTGATAGGAGTCTCCCTGCCCCTCCCCAGAGTCCTCCCCACCTTCCCCCTCCTTCTCCTGACCACCCGCACATTTACACACCCACACGCGCACACATACACAATCACACACATGCATACCCATATCCACCCATGCATGCACACATACATACCCACACACTGCAACACACACACCAACATATATTGTCGCACACACGCATTCAAAACACACTAAATACACATGCACTCACATTCAGTCATTCATTTAGCATTAGCGAAAAATAAAGAAATGAACATGCCCAGTATCCCCCACACCAACCAAATTCACCAATTGGCAACCATTCCTAAATGTTACTGAGGAAGAACTAAATGCTTAGGTTCAGATTGATACATATAATTCCACACTTTTGAGTCCTAGCTGGTGGATATTGTGGCCTTTAGACCCAAATGGGTGTCAGGCACCTTATGTTAGTTCCTCAGGGGGTTTCAATATTAGCCGGCCAGACCCTCACTATGTCTCGGTTCAACATTCTGGTATAGTTGCTGCATTTAGGGTGGGAAAACTGTGCCAACAATGGTTATGAGCTAACAACTTAGCAGCAGTTAAAGAACATCTTAGTATCCTATCAGAAGAAGTAGACTTGAAGGATTTCTTGCTAGGTCCAAGAAAACCCCGCTCTAAATGATTCTTGTATGCCATGTTGTCAATAATGGCATGAACACTCTGTCCAACAGAAATATACCCTATATAATATTGTATCATCTGTGATTGACATCATTCAGAATGACATCCCTTTTACAAAATGGACATACTCATCTGTGTTCCATCATGCAGTTGGGTTGGACATGACAGACTCTGAAAAATGGCAGCGTCCCTCGGAAATACATAAACAATAGTGAATTGTTTGCTGCCTTCAGTTTGACCAGGGAGCATAGATAATGGCTAAAAGGGAAGCAAGATACACCATGCTTAAAATTGAAAAGTTAGAAAAGCTGCCTTTCACTGTTGTGGAGAAACCATCATGACTAGCACATGGCGTTATAAATTTCCACCTTTCATTTCACAAAATGTTTGAAACATTTTGCTGTGGTCAGATATGAGCAGCTAGGAGATAGCTGTATTAAGGAAGAGTGGGAGTTGTTTTTGAGTTTAAATGTCTGAACGGCCAAACACAGGTCTTTCTGAGCAGAAGCGAATGTGAGACTACTGTTAGTCATTCAATGAGTTGGAAACAGGTGTCCCTTCATGGCTTTTGCAGTGCAGAGGTTGCGAACTTGGCATGCTTTCTGAAGGGAACTCCCGTCCCTTTGATTTGCCCAGCCTTTTATATACTTTAGAATGGAAGCTATGTGGTTCTGAACGATCAGAGTTGCTACTGAATGAGACCGGGAATTGCCTACACAATTTCAGTTTCTCACATTGTAACGTGTTCACACACAAGATAAGAATAGCAGAAATGTGGCCTCACATTGATACTACTAATGTAAATTTTGACAAGCTGAGCAGACTAAAGGTGCTACTGTTCCAAAAACAAGTGGCGTTGACATGGGCCAATGAGATGCACACCATTCAGATTGTGAGATCATCAGTTGAGATACAATCCTTATTAAATACCAACTTCCCCAAGCACTTTGGAGAGCTGGTCTGTAGAATTGTCAACGCCTTGAGCACTGCAGGAATTATATACTTTTTTTAAGGCTGTTGAGCCTGGATTTGTTTCCACCTTCCAGACCATTCTCATAGTCATTCCTTCAGCTACCCATTGATTCTTTTTGAGTGTGTTTGAAGGATTTCTTATAAATGTAGTGCTGATTGGAGGAATACTGCTACTTCTATTCCTGATACCCAGTTGTTGTGTTTTCTCAGCTAAGTGGAGTGATGGAGCTACCACATGCCCAGCTGTATCATGATTGCATGATGCAGTACTTTATTGCTCCATTGCTGGAAGAATTGGAGCATGATTGGACATTATCATGCTGACCAGTCTTGTGATGCGTGCAACCAGTCTTGCATTGCACCTAGTTCCTATTTGAGTGTATCCCATTGGTGTGCCTTGCTGTACACCCAGTAACGTCTGTGGACAAGGAACCGTTAATGTTCCTCATGGGGGTTATTTCACGGTCGTGCCCTGTGAGACTGCGGTTGATTAGTGAGACCACTTATGAGCCACCACTTGTGATCTACTTGGCTCCAATGACTCCTGGCACTATGGATGCTGCTGCCTACCTGAGTAATCCTGCATCTGAAACCTCTGCGCAGTTCTGCTCCATGGATCCTTCTGCCAATCCTGTGATTGATCTGATCTCTGCCGATGTGGAGTCCTTCCTGGACCCACTCCCATTTGATGACTTTGGTTGAAGAATTTGACCATTTGCTTTTACGAAATATAAAATATACCATCAGATTGCCTTTTTACATTTGTCCCGAATCTGGTCTGCCTTGTTTGTCATGGTTGACATTTTATCTCTTTTGCATGTTTTTAGCTTAGTTTTAAGTAGATTTTAGGCTTTTAGCTGAGAGCATTTTTAGTTATGGACTCCTGCACCCTCGCTAGTGAGTAACATCCTTGCTTCGGGAATGGGGAGGGTGTGGTGAATCCATTTTAGTTCCCCCACTGGGACACAGCACTGTGCTTAGCCTTTCGCTTGCAGGCCTATTGCCCCCATCACTGAGTGACCTTTTACCTCCTTAGTATGCTCTGTTTTATTCCATCTATTTTATTATTTCTTTTGGCTTTTATCAATGTTTACATTTTATAATAAATGCTTTGATTTTGTGCCATTGTGAGAAGGCATCATTATCTGTGTCACTATCAGTGATACATGTAGGTATTATCATCATGTCCCTTTCTCACTTAGGTTTGATAGGAACATAATGCACACTTGTTAGGGATTGTTTATAAAATTGCTGACACAAGTCTGCCACATTATCAGTTATTTAGGAACATGCCTGCGTCAGGGATCCTACATGATCTCTATAAATACACCTCTCACAAACAAAGGCCCATATTTATACTTTTTGACGTAAAACTGCGCCAGCGCAGTTTTGCGTCAAAAATATTACCGCCAGCTAACGCCATTCTGGTGCGCCATGCGGGTGTCATATTTAGACTTTGACGCACGGTAGCGCAAACAACAAGTGGGAGTCATTATTTTTGACGCACACCGTGGCGTCAAGTCGTAAAGGAAAACAACGTTAATGCGGCGGAAATGACTGCGGGTCGATTTACGACACCGCAAACCAGATATGCGCCGTTTTTTTACGCAATAGCGTAACAAAAAAACAGCGAACACAGCCATTTCACCAGAGGAGAGCCAAAATGGATCCCAGATGCCACTACAGACTCCAGGAAGATGACAGCAGACCAGGAACTAGCCAGGAGGAACCACACAAGAACCAGGACACATTTAAGAAGAAAAGAAAGTGTCGCTTTAGTGCAGAGGAGCAGGAAATTCTGGTTAAAGAGGTGACGGAACACCAGCACCAACTGTTTGTCACATCAAAGTTGCCAATCAGTAGGAGAGAGGCCATATGGCAACAAATTGTCGACAAGATTAACAGTGTGGCTGAAGTACGCAGAACAGTCATCGAGTGCAAGAAACGCTGGCATGACTGCAAGCGCAGAACCAAGGAAAAGGTGGCCAGGAACAGGAAGGCAGCACTGCAGACTGGAGGTGGGAGTCCAGCACACCAGGAGGCCCTGGACCACATGGAGGAGATGGTCGCAGCCGTCATCCCTGAGGAGATCATCACAGGGATTCAAGGACAGGACAGCGCAGACTACCACGAGACAACGCACATGCAGGGTAAGTCGCTTGGGGAATTAAAATGCAATAATGTCATCAACAACCGGGGGGGATACTGACCACTAAATGCATGGAAGTCATCTAATACTGGGAGTAGCATGGGTAAAGGGGCACGGCAGGGGTGCATGGCCCGTTCTGAGAAGACCTGGGGCACACTATTTCACAACTCCAACAATTCCCATGGGGGCATGCTGTCATGCCAACGATGGAGCAAAGGGAAAGCCACGACAGGAGGGAAGGCCACTACGTCAAACTGACATCCTGGCACACGTCAGCCAACATACCCCCTACATTAACTAGGGCCCTATTAGCAATCCTCTAGCCATACCAACAACTGCAATGTAACTGCGACAACAGTTGCCACTACCACCTCTGCTCGGTGTGCAGCTCAAGTAGCCAATGGCAGTAATGGATCATACACACCTAAATTAGGGGGTGAGGATGACAACTGCACCAATCCCCAGAAACAAGACAAAGGCCCCAGTACTCTCAAATGTCAATGCCCATAGTTGTCGCAAACATCAGCCAATGTAAACAACAATAGGAGCTACACAGCACTAAGGACACACCCATGCTGCATATGTCAGGGTCTATCCTGTGCCTGGGTAACAATGCAACATCCCATATGTCATACTGCTCAGACAACAGCATTGAGGAGGGGACACATGTAACTGGTCACTGAAATACACCTGCACAGTCAGAGGAGGAAATAGGACACTGATACGACTATCAGGGCAATCCAATGTAACACACATTCCCCAACATCAGCAGGACACATTAACAATGTCAACATCCATATTGGATCATAACCTTCCCATGCATAGGATATGCCACATGTCAATGACATTTAAGTGGATGTGAAAGATCAGAGATTGGGGCAGGTCCAGATTGTTAAGTGTGCTGCCAGGGCCATCAGTACACCCACAGCCAGTGAAAGGTCTCACCATGAGAATGGATGTACACGGAGGGTCGAGTAGGAAAAGAAGGTGGCAATTCTCTATTTGGCAAAAATCAACACCTAGAGGAGATGAGGCTGTCAAGTCTGATAACTCAATAACATACATGTGACACACAGGTGGGCCATAGGCCTGGAAGAATGCCCATCTGAAGGACTGAAGAAATTAACAGAAAACAAGATCACAAAGTGAAATCATCAAAAGGCAGACATGTCACATCAAAATTGCCACAACACAGACACACTAATTGTACCCTGTTTCATTGCAGAGGAAGATGGATCTCCTGCCGATATGCCTGTCCCAGATTTCCCTGATTACATGGATGATGAGCCGATAAACATTCTCCAGGAGACCATTCAAAAGGTCCTTGAAACCCTCCAGACCCCACCTTCTGTCACAAGGAGGAGCACAGAACAAGCAGTCATCGCAGAGGAACCACCCACCACCCCAATTGTAAGACCTGCCAAGTCCAATACAGCTGAGGACTCAGACGGCACTAGCACCAGCTTTGAGAGAACTGTAGTTGGAGTACAGCGGGAGATGACCAAGGAGGTGTGGTTGGGGATGCAAAATATGGCAGCCAGCCTTGAGGGGATGCGATCGTGCATGATGTCATCTGCAGATCAGGCAGCAGCTATGCAAGCCCTAACATCTATCTTGCAAGAACTGCAGAAAACCCAGAAGGAAATCAGCACAGCTGTAAAACAGTTGACCCAACACCTACAACAGCAATCCTGTCAACGCGTGCATGAATGCAACATTGAACCCCTCAGAGCCGACCTGGCTGCCTACCATCGTGATGTGGCTGCTATTCTCAAGAACCAGCAGATCCTCCTTGCTGCAGTACTGCCCTTAAGACCTTCACAAGTAGCAACGACCGGGATGTCTGACTCCACGTCTTCTAACACTGAGGTGTGTGTTGCCCCTTCACAACCAACAACAACAAGGACAAAGCAGGCAACACACACATCAGAAGAAGAAGACATGGAACAGATCACTTTCACAAGGAAAATGACACGGAAGCACTAGTCCCTGCCACATGGCCAACTATTACCAAGGCCCTGCGCTTTGTAACTTGCCAGTCTTGAAACAACTGTACTCAAGCACTGTTCTGCAAACCACTGTATACTTTGCAACCCAGCCTAGTGATTGTCTCTCTCCTACTCATTGGCTAAGTCTGTCCCTCTGCACTGTCTGAAACGGCAATCCCAGAATGTCAAAAGCATTTTGGTAAACCCTTGTGTTGGATCACAATGTAAGATGTCACTATAATGGACTCACAATCATGGACAATGTACAGCACTTTTCAATAAATAGCACTTACACAACAATTCTGTCTCTAGGTAATGTGACATATCAACTGTGCAGTAGATAACTGAAATATGCCTACTGTTAAATTACGTAGCTTGTCAATACAACTGCCCTGATAATATGTAGTCAGAGAAATCTGCACAGTGCCCATGATTACATCATTCTCTGTCCATCCTGAGGGACAAATCTCATGAAGTGAGAAACCATACACCATCATGCTGTGTTGGACAGAAGAATGCTTCCTCAGCGGATAACTAAGTTATCAAATAGTGTTAGCAAAATGTTATCAACATGCAAAAATAACACAATAAACGTGCCACACTAATCTAAGTAAACACTAAAAAAACTGCATAAATGAAGGTGTCTGAGTTAACATACAAATAGGTAATCATGCCGAACTGTGTCACAAATGATGTATGAGTGTCATGAAGACAAGAATACAATATTGACAATGAAAACTCATCTTATAAAGGTGTGCATGATCATCACACTGCAGTCAGACCTAAAACTGTTTCCCCAATATCAAGTCTGGAAGCACTGTTAGTGACTTTGAAAACACACTTATCAACAGAAACACATTGGGAACCATATTACATGTGATTGGTGGTTGCAACAAAGGGTGGACACTTTGCAAGGTAGCTCTGGGCTAGCTGCCAATGGTACAGCTCAGTTGGGATTTGTTTGTAGCATAGGACACAGATGTTATGGTACCAAATTGATGTACACTGAATCCAAACCCACAATCAAGTACCATTCAACACATACTATTATGGGGTAACCAAATATTTATTAAATGCTAACCATAGATGAGGAAACTGAAGGAAAAATCTTACCTACCCTAATCTACCCTGACTACTTATTACCCACAACTGTCCCTAACTTACCTAAGCTACACTTACTTATCACATGTAATGAAACGTTCTACCCCCCCACCCCCCTTATGAGACGGGACACATGGAGGACAACACATACTAACCTAAACACATACTATACTATCCTAAACAAATATATTTTTTTTTGTATTTTTTTTTTTACACACAAGAACCCCAACATAGCCCCCCAATGTACCCACCCACCCACACATGTAATAAGTAAAAAAAGAAACAAGCAGCCCCCCCACCCCACACCCACTAACACTAACTAAACTAACAGCCTATACTAACCTAACACTAAGCCCCCTAAACCCACTAAAAAAAAGAACAAGGAAAGAGGAGGGAGGGGAGGGAATCATGTCCATCAAAAAAAGTGTCTTGAGGTTGGCCCTCTGGAGGATCCTCTTAATGTCCTTGACCCGCCGTTTAATGTGCTGCACGTCCCAGCTCAGGTGGCTCAACTTGCGCAGCACTTTGTCCATCTTATGTTCCATTCTGTTGACGGCTGCAGGGTCAAAAGATGGAGCAGTGGCAGTCTGGGTACCGGTGGAGGAGGTCTGTGTGGGCTGTCCTGCACCGGTGGCAATGCTGGGGCCAGGAAGTCCAGCAGAAGTTGGACCAACAGTGGCAGCTGTGGGTGTGGCCACCTGGCTCTGATTGGTGGTTGTGCTGGTGGTGGCTGTGGTGGGCAAAGTAGGCCCACCCTGTGGGAAGGCTCGCCATGCCCCGGAGGCCCGTTCATGGCGATATCGCCGGGCCATCCTCCGGAACCCCGACTCCACCAGCAGGATGTGCTGGTATCGCTTGGCCCGGCGCTGAAATTCACAGACATGGTCTGGAGTTATGTTAGCAGCTGTGAAGACAAATGCAGATATGGTACATTAGTAACTGCATTGTGTGAAACGGCACAGCAAGTTAATCAGACATTACATCTACTGTACTTGTAACAGCTCATATCACAATACAGAGCATTGAATGTCCCTCAGGAAGTATATGGCAGGCCAGACTACAAAGGTCACATCACACAAAGCACATCCATAACCTACAAGATGGGTAATAACTGGCTTTGACTTGCAATCTGAGTTCTGACAGTTATCATCTAAGAATCATGCTGCATATCCTCCGCCAAGAGCTGGGCTACAAATGTCAGTGTATGGAAAGCAAAACTAAAGCCACATGGTCTGCAAGTTGTATCTGGACTTGCCAGTATAGTACCAAGTGCCAAACCTAAGTGTGTATACTAGTATGCAACCAAACCGTCACTTATTCACATGTATGTGTAACATACTGGTAGCATCAGTACTAGGTAGCCCATTCACAAACCCATGGCCGTGTTTGAGGGGGGGGCGGTGGATACACAACTATAATTTGCCAACAACATGTACACCGAGGAGTGTATAGGAAACTCCTCACATGTTTGTCTCTACAGACACACCACAGGTAAGGTCTATCTACAATTAGGAGTCAGCGAACCCTATAGCACTCATAGGGTCAGACATCTCAGGAAATGCAGAACTTAGGGCCAGATGTAGGAAAATCCAATTTTGCGATTTGCAAATTGCGAGTCTGACCGACTCGCAATTTGCAAGTCGCAAAATTGGATGCAGAATGGTGTCTCAGACACCTTCTGTGACTCGCTATGGGGTCGCAAAGACCCACCTCGTCAATATTCATGAGGTGGGTAGCATTTTGCGACCCCATAGCAAGTCCCTGCACTCACAGGGATGGTGGCCTGCTGTAGTCAGCAGACCTCCATGTCCGTGACTGCTTTATAAATAAAGCAGTTTTTTTTTTTTTTTCATTTTGCAGCCCGTTTTCATTAAAGGAAACGAGTTGCAAAATGAAAAGTAAACCAAAACCATTTGGTTTAATTTTTTTCGACATTCACAAAGGGGAAGTGGTCAGTGTGACACTGGTGGTAACTGCGAGTTGGTTTGCGACCGCATTCGCGGTCACAAAGCAACTCTGAATTGCGATGTGGTCGCAAATAGGAAGGGAACACTCCTTCCTATTTGCGAGTCGCATTCCCAAATTGCGAGTCAGTACCGACTCACAATTTGGGAATGAGCGTTGCGTTTCCCGTTTGCATTCCGCAAACTGCGATTTTTGCAGGTTGCGACATGCAAACGGCTTACTACATCTGGCCCTTAGTACACAACTTATACTTCCAGTGAGGCCTGACTTACATCAGACACAGAGTTGCTAGAACACCCATGATCATGAATTTCATGCACACCTAGGCCATTACACTCAGGGTCCACAGACTTGATGCACGACATGTGAAAGTACATGCTGCTAGGAGGTTCTACCTACTGTTTCAAACTTACGTAGGTAAATAGGGAAGCAGATGTCTATTGGAAAGCTATTAGCTCTACCAATCTTAGAGAATGTGGATCTGACAGGCTGACTAAATTGGGGCTGACTTCCATTGCGACTCTTGGTGATACAAGTGTCATACACATGACTATCCCCTGTACTCACAGTGGGGCCTACAGGGATGTCCTACAATCCCTACATGATACCATTGGATATGCATTGGCAAACTCAAAACATGTGAGAACTGCATTCCCACTCATGGAACAAGTGAAAAGCTTGCCCAACGCATCACACCTTGCTATGCGTCCAACCCACATGAGTCCATAACCAGCAAACACAACACATAACAGACATATCAACACTTACTGGAGTGGTCGGGGTCCTCAAATGTCACCACCTCTCCCACAGTGTAGGGTGCAGGTCCACCTGTAAGGTATGGAAGGAAGAAATGTGCTCAAAATCTGTGCACAGTGCAACAATTTCATAAACATTTACAATGTGTAGGCTTAATAATGAAATGACAGCCAATCAGACATGATGGTACTGGATCAGATATATCATGGCCAACTTGTACATAGCATGGGTCTCCTGTGACAGTTACACACATATCTGCACACATAAATTGGCCCTAACTATCATGCGGTTGCAAACATGCCCCATAATTGGTGAGTACTAAGAAATATGGAGTGTAATCGTCTCATCATGTTCATCCAAGAGAGACATCCAAAGCCTGGTTACTTGAGGACTGCATTACCAGTCAAACATGCCTTGTGGCCATGACACATTTATTGCACATAGGCCCAATGTACAGAGGGAGGGCAGGGACTTTTGTAAGCCATCCTGTTGTTACAGTATAGTCAATTGATGTGGCCCAGCTATGGTGATTTGCACCAACCATGGAGATGTGAAGCCATGTGCATACACTTGGAATGCCATCCATATTTGGACTGTGGCTCAACTAATTCCAACAAACATCTTAAGATGTTAGCTGAGGGCACCTTACACCTTTTCACAATGTTTTCAAATCAAGAACTGACATGTATCCAAAAAGATCAAGGAACACAATAATCCCACACAGTCATAGTACTTCTGTGAGTGCTTTCCTTCCACACTCACCAGACTCACATGAGACATATGTCTGAGCCACTTTGCTATTATCAATTGACGTGAAGGCAGCACTCATTTTCTGCATCACGTAGTGATTCTAAAGTCAGTCTAGCAATTGCGTCAACATAGTTGGCCTAAATGTTGGTACATCTGTACTTCTTTGTCAATTGTACCCTATATAGACATGATTGGTTCCTATTTTGTTTCCCCCTCCTCCATGTCCTCCACTCCTATCACCGGCAGACACACCCCACACAACCACACACTTACATTCATGCATCCCCACTCACCCACGCATTCACCTACAAACACACCCACACACTCGCACGCAAACACTCACTCAGATACACCCATTCACTCATACACACGCACTCTAACATACACATCCACTCGCATGCACTCACTCAGACATACACATTCACTCACATGCACGCACTCAGACATACACCACCTTACCCCCGCATTCACACAAACATAAACACACTCACACAAACACACAAAACACCTCCCTTGGCATTCATACACTTAAACACACACAGACAATAACACCCCTGCATTCATACACACACGCAGACACCACTCATGTTCACACAACTCCCCCCACCCTCCCACTCCCCCTTTCGGATGATCAGCTTACCTGCTTTGACAAGATCTCTGTCTGGGAGGGGATGGGTCCCTGCGCTTTCCACCGCTGGCACCACACTGCCGTGCAGGAAACCACTGTGTCATATTACAGGTCATAATTCGGCAGCCAGAGTCCTGTTGGTGTGGTGGTGCCAGCGGCAGAAACAGCCTCTATTACGATGTCGGGCAGGCCGACATAGCCTGAATTCCACCTGAAATTAGGCAGAAATCATGACGTTGTAATATGGCGCTCTTCAGACAGCAAATCACTGGCAGTGTTTTTGTGCCCGGGTCTTCGGCGGTCTTACGAATAAAGACTGCTGAAGTCAAAATGAGCACCACAGTGTGTAAAGCAATCAAGTATCACAAAACTTTAATAAAATAAAACACAGGAAACAGTTTAAACATCCAAAACCAATTAATAAAAATAGGAAATATTTTTATCTTTAATTTGACACCAAAACAAATAAAATCTGAGATATGAATTTTTAATGAATGATTTTTAGTGCTTAGAAACTAAAAGCCCCACTCTGGATATCTGGTTGTACAACAGCCGTAGCACAGTCAAAGTTCCAGGCAGACGGCGATGGAGCCCTGTTCCGCAACAGCGAGCAGGGGGCCTCGGTCAAAACCTTCGTTTTTTTCCAGCTGGACGATCTGACCTGGAGTCCTCTTCAGATACGCAATGCAGGAGACCTCGGTGAAGAATTCTACCTTTGGACGTAGATGATTTTTCAAGACAAAAATCTTCATCCAGGCCAAAGCAGAATCTTGATCTGACGTCCCCAGATCCTTCCTTGGATACGCTACATGGGAAGTCCTGGTCAACTTTTTATGTTTGTACTTTGTCACTTTTTTGGAGCTTTTTCTCTCTGATGTCAGACAACCCTCCATATCAAGCCGATTTTGACCCAGTGACATCCTGGAAGTCTGGGGCTCTGGAGCTTTTCAGCTGGATGAACCTGCAAGTCAGGTCGGGTCGTGGTCGATGTAAGCTGGCTTGACTCTCGACGGCAGGTCAGTTCCTGTATGGAGCTTTTTACCAACAGTTCCCCAGTCTTCTCCAAACTTCTGGATCTTCTTCCAGACGGTCTTTGAAGGTCCTTCAGGAGTCCACAGCTCACCCCAAGGTTGCAGAATCTCTGAGTTGCTCCCCGAGGGGTAGCACTTCAACTCCCAGAATGCACCAGGCTCAAACTCCAAAATGACCACTGGACATTGCTCAGCTGGTCAGTTTCATCAGATGCAGGGGGCTCTGGTTAACTATTTTTCACCTGTAGCAAGCAGGGACTCCCTTCTTGAACAGGTTTAAGACAGGCAAAGTCCTTCTTGTGGTGAAGACCAAGTGAGCAGCTGGTGCAGTCCTTCAGAGTGCAGTGTCCAGGTGCAGGTCAGGGGTCCAGCAGGGCGGGCTTCTTCTTCTGATGTTATTCCTTGTCGGGATATGAGTTGTGAGTGCAGCCCTGCCATATTTATCCTTGCTCCTGGGGTGAAAAGCAGGGGGGGCGACTGTCCAATCACAGGTAAGCCACTACACCCTTGGATGACCATTTCCTGGGAAGCGTGGTAAAAATTAATTTCAGAGAGCAACCTTCTTTAAAAATCCATGTCTGAAACTGAATTTTAGAAGTTACGTCTGGCAGAGCCCATCCACTGGTGTGGCTAAAAACCTTAACAGCCCTCTCCTGCCCTCTCCTAATCTAATCAAGAGGGCACTTAATTGTCTGGGGTTGCAGGAAATGGGGAGGTCCTGAGCTGCTTCAAATGTCCTCTCCTTTGAAGACCAGTTTGGCTGCTCTCCCCCCATCCTGTTTTACCATCTGCTGAGGCAGATCTCATCCCCAGGCACTTCCTTTCTGTTCATCCCAGGCCACTTTCCACCTCATCAAGATCGCCTGGCCAGGCTGCCAGGTACTGGCCAATCAGAGAAGGGCACTGCAGAGCTGAAGTTGGCAACTTTCAGGTAGAGTTTCAAAACTCTTTCCCTGAAATAGTTATATTAAATCCAACAATGGCAAGTTGTGGAATTTATTATAACAATTAGTTTGCTTCCAAAATCGAAATATCTGGCTCCTATGGGTACTTTGTTAATTAAAATTAAGTTTCCCCATTTTAGCCTATGGAGCCCATTCTCTACAGTAAGGGAAAACAGATTTCGCTATTTTATCTAGCCAGGGCTTATAAAACAATTTTTATATGGTCCCGGCTTATAATAACACTGCACCCAACCCTAGGGGCACTTAGGGCACACCTTAGGGGTGACATATGAAAAATAAGGTAGTTTAAGACTTTGGAAGCACTTCTAATTCCAAAGTCAAATTTGCATATAACTTTAGCTTAAAAGCAGCCAGCAAGGCAGGCCTGACTCTAAAATGACACTTGGCACCTCAGCAGTGCACCTATGGGTGCACTACCTAGGCTGGGGGCCCTAAATCTACATGCCTTACCATACACTAGGGATTTATAGGTAGGTAGATACTGCCAATTATAATTATCCTAATTTGCATATCCACCTTACACAAAGCACTGGCCCTGGGACTGGTAAGCAGTACCCAGGGCACAGCCAAGTGTCAGTAACCACCAGTATCTGTTCAAAATGTTTGGGGTACTTAATTGATTATTAATTATGTAAACTGTGGAATATTACTATATTTTACATGTGGACTGGTGGATTTGAAGTTAATTAAGTAATAACTAGAAAATTATGAACAACGTATTATTACTTATTGAATCGATTATTTATTATGTACATTATGTAATACAGGTTAATTTTAGTTATATTTTAGTCGCTAGGGTTGTAGGCATATACAGTGGAAAATTAATTAAGTAATAATGAAAAAATATAGTAATTATTAATGTATATTTCAATATTCAATTATTGTTTAATAATTAAGTACATTGTAGAATAATGAAATATTTTAGTTACATTTTGGATGTGGGCTGCTAGGTTTGTAAGGTGGGAAGTTAATTAGGTAACAATTGATTACCAATTGTTAACAATGAATTATTTGATAATTAATTGTCAATTCATTTGTAATTGATTATAAATTATGTAAATTATGTTATACTTAATTTTTTTTGCCTTATTTTATGCTTGGGTTGTTAGGTTTGTATGTGGCAGAAGGTGGCAAGTTAAACAAATAATCAAATAACAATCTTTCTTTATTGAAAATGTATTGTTACATTGCTAGTGAATTTTATCATTAATACATATGTGTGTGTGTGTGTATATATATCATGCTAAGCAATAATGTCCATATAAAGAGTTTTATATTTTCTAAATTAATGTGGTCATGAAATAAGTATTGTGTTTGAAGTGAAGTAGTTTACCTACTGTTGCTTAAACTGGAGTGGGAATAGTAAATTTAACACATCCAAAGTCCAAAGCGTGCCCTACTGTTGCACAGACCAGAGTGGGAACAGTAGATCTTACCCATTTGTGTCCAGCACTTTCCCTACAGTTGCACAGGCTAAAGTGTAAATTTCCCCACTCCAAAGTCTAAAGGTGGAGTGAGAAGAACAAATTTAGGGGCATATTTAAGAGCCTCTAGCGACATTCCAATACCACATTAGTGTCATTTGTTTATGCTAATGTGGGGTTAAAAGGCCAAAAACACTGCACCACATTTTACAAAGTGGCACAGTGCATGCATTGCACCACTTTGTAACGTTTTGTGCTACATTATGCCCACGCCAGGCATAATGTATGCAAAGGGGGTGTTCCCCCTTTAAGGGGGGCAAAAAAATGACACAAGGAAATCCAAGAGATTTCCTTGCGCCATTCTTTCAGCACTATTAATGCCTGCTCAGAGAAAGCATTAAAAGGAGGCTTCCTTTTGTTACAATGGGCCTCTAGGTGCTTTGCAGGATTAGCGTCAGAATTTTTATATTAATACTGCAAAGCACCAGACTACAATAAAAAATTATGATGCTAGTTTACTAACTACTGCCATGGGGTGCCATATTTTAAGGATGGCGCACACATGGTGGCATTAGAGGGCACTATGGGGCACAGCTAAAGTTGTGCTGTACCATGGGCATCACAATTTGTCTTAAATGCGCTCCGTATTCCCTCCGAAATTCAAAGCTTTACTTGTTGTTTCATAGACTGAAGAGGGAACAGTAAAACTTACTCCTCTGAAATCCAACACCTTCCTTACTGTTACCCAGGCTGGAGTGGCCATAGTAAATGGGACCCTACGAAGTCTAACACTTTCCCTACTGTTAAACAGACTGGAGTGTGAGTAGTAAATTTAACCTTTCTGAAGACCAACACTTTCCCTACTGTAGAAATGAAAGCCACATTGGGCACAAGTCCCACAATGCACTTCAGTAATTCCCTGTATGCTGGCTAAAGGGAATGCATTTGTCAAACGGGAGTATGATCCCACTGTTACTGTATTTATGATACAGAGCTTCATGGCACACGTTTCCACAGGTGTGTCAGAAATTGATGCATCTGTGGCTCTAAACTGACAGATTGCTGGACTAGTGTTAAAAGATGACACTACTTCAGAAATGCGAGGGGGGGCCAAGGTTGAAAGCTCAGGATCACTTCAACACCTGCTCTGAGTAAGCATTAACAAATTGATGCTGTGAAGTTGCGGAACAGCACAGTGAAATCTTGTAGATTTCATTTCCCCTGTTCTGCATGGCTCTTATCAAAGGAACACCTACATTGCATACATTATACATTATTACCCTCATTGGAATGAAGACAAAGTACTCACTTGCACCATCAGGGTGATCAAATGGTGAACAATGAATTGTTGAAAGATGAAGGTATGCTGGCTAAGAAATGTTTAAGATCAAGTAGTGTGATGTGTATTGTCCTACTTTATTGACCAATGTGAGTAGATGGTGGATGTATAAAATTCGTGATTAAAGTCCAACTATGTAAATTGGCATTGAAGAAGACATGTTTATGTTGAAATGTGTCTGCCTGTCTGCAAATGAATTGAATCATAACAAAATTGCTCCTTTATTCCCTGTGAACTTTTGAGAATTAATTATTATGTGCAGCCACTAGCATGGATGGAGGCACCCGTTCTGAAAAGTGTTCAGCATATAATTAGTGGCTTAGGAGAAGGAGATATATATATATTATTATTATTTATTTTTGTTTTTTTTTTTTCGAGCACGCTGCACTTCCATGGGCTTAAAATCACTTGATTCAATTAGCAACAGCAGGGCACGCATTGGAAACATGAGAGCAAATAGAGCTGCTGTGATCAAGATCTGAAGGGTTGAAATGTGTTGATGGCATTTGTAATGCGACTGCCTTTGCTAATTAAATCAAGTGATTTTAAGCCCATGGAAGTGCAACGTTATAATTTTTGCTTGACTATGTCTAGGAACAGTGGTCATGCCTCAACGCTTGCACCAGCAGCTCGTACAAAAACGTTGAAAAAATTCAGCAGTTATAGATAGAGTTATTTCAAGTAACTATAACTTGCACCCTAAGGTAACTATATCTCACACCCTCATGATGCACTGCTAACTGTCCCAGATATTACAGTACTCATGACAACTTCTATAGCATCATTAAAAATATAAATGAAACAGTAGCAGTCAAATTACTAAACAAAAAAACTGTGCATGGCAAGGTGCGCAAGTTATAGTTACCTTAGGACACAAGTAAGGGGTACTTGAAATAAATCTAACTGCTGAATTTCAATGGTTTTGTATGAGTAAATACAGAACCTAACTATAAGATCCCTGTGACCTTTTTTTCTTTTCAGTGAATATTTATATATGTATATATATATATATTTGTGTGTTTATTCACTTAAAAAAAGA
Organism: Pleurodeles waltl; assembly: GCF_031143425.1. Classification (NCBI taxonomy): domain Eukaryota; kingdom Metazoa; phylum Chordata; class Amphibia; order Caudata; family Salamandridae; genus Pleurodeles; species Pleurodeles waltl. The sequence continues at coordinate 577,620,730 of NC_090442.1, read as the reverse complement.
AAGGTTACAGGGATGTTATAGATAGGCTCACATTTTTAACATACCAAACCATAGAAATTCACCTGTTATATCTAGAGATATCTCAAGTAACTATAACTTGTACCCCCCAATGCACAGTTATCTGATCTATAATTTTACTACAGATGTTACAGTGGCATTATCATTGATGTTATCAAAGATGTAATGAGTGCTGTAATTGGAGGGGTATTTAGCAGTGCCTGGCGAGGGTGTGAGTTATAGTTGAGTTTTCTCAAGTAACTAGATCTCGTGCTAGTTACTTGAGATAACTCTAGCTATAAAAAATTGAATTTCCGTGGTTTGATACATTTTAAAATGTGAGCCTAACTATAATGTCCATGTAGTCGTTGGTATTTAAGTAAATTTTGATGTTTTTATTAATTCTATTTCCTAACTAAAACGTTCCTGTAACCTTTGTTTTTTTCAGGGAATTTTTATGTTTTTTTTAACGTAAAGTAATTTTCATTGCTATACGTTAAGCTAACCACCACCGTGCATGGCCTTTTGCCATGCGTGGTCGCTGATAGCCACAGAGGCTGGCCCGTGGCCAGGCCCTGCACCCAACCTGTAAATCAACCCAACCCTGCCCTGCACACGCCCTTTGGCCATGCGCATTGGAGATTGTCTGTAGGGCCTGTGGTCCCAGTGCATTTGATGAAAGACCTGGGGAGGTGGCGGTCCCTGGGGCTGTGGGGGGCCGCACAACCCCTCACATTGAGTTTGTTGAAAGCCCTGGGGAGGAGGTGGTCCCTGGGGCTGCTAGGGGGTCCTGGCAGCCCCGTTCCAATTGTTCAAAGCCCCAGGGAGGTGGTGGTCCCCGGGGCATCAGGGGGACAAATCAACTCCCCTACAATAAAATGGCAATGTCCCTTGGACTTGTCCACCCAGAGGCTTCAGAATTATCAAGCGTGGGGGACTGCGCTTAATTATTCTGCCGCGACTTGCAGGGAAATTTTGATCTGGGACCCCAGCACCAGAGATAAGGGGTCAGGATGCCCTACTCTGGCCCCTTTTGTTTTTTTTGTATCTTTTTTTGTAAAGCCAATTCTCAACATGGCTGCCAATACTTCCCTGTTGAAGGGTTTGCAGATAATCAGATCTCAGCACGAGATCCGGAGGGTCTGTTGTATAAATACATTTGGATTTTCTTTAATTTCTCAATAACTACTGAATGGATTTACACTAAATAACAAACATTCTGGCAAAATTGGTGTAATTCTATCCAGTCATTTAAGATCCCCCTTTTTCTCTGCCCCTGCTTGAGGGACCATCCCGAAACTTTAAAGACAGCAGCTGAAGCGAACATTGTATTTTCGTAGACAATTTCGTACAAGTTGATCAAACAGCACCAAAGTTATTGGCAAATCAAAAAACACTTTTTCTATTGACACTAGGTCATAACTATAACTATCTAATGGCGACCACCACAAAGCAATGTATATATATAGTTCTGAATTATGTTTAATTTAATTCTATTTCGTAACCATAGCATCCCTGTAACCTCTATTTTTTCAGTAAATTTCTTTGATTCTTTTAATTATATGTCCTAACTTTAATGTCCCTTTAACCTTTTGCATTTCTATAGAACTTCTCATGTTTGTTTAAGTGTATTTTAAAAACTATAACTTCTGTATAATGTTTGAGTTTTTTAGGTAATTATACTTTTTTTTTTTCTCATACATTCTTAGATTTTAACCCCAGATGTCTGTAGAAAAAAGTTTTAGGAATCCTTTCAATAAGCTCACTGCCACAATAAAATACACCAACCATGTACAGTGTAGCAAATTTAATTGAAGTGGCCTATTCCTTCTTATAAAATTGCAGTTGATACTGTTTTATACTTTATTCAATATTAAGACAGTTCTGAATTAGTAGTGTAATATTATAATTCTTTTTAAATAATTTTGGAACTGCAGCTTGTCTGCTGTTCCGTAGAAGCAGAAAGGCGAAGCTCTATGGTTTCCGTTCCTGTCATGTGACCGGAATAAATCCACTGTTCGGATCCGTGATATTCTTTTTTTTTAAATTACAATGTGCACCCTATTCTTTCCTATATAAACAGAAGACTGAACATATTTACAACTCACAAACATATTTTATTTATTTACAGTAGAACACAAAACATATCTTACAGTTTTCGTGAAACTGTGACTATAGTTCGGAACTGTGACTCCAGTTTAGAACTGTGGAGCTGCTTGATGAGTGAAGAGCAATCTGGCATTTCATTGGTTACTTTTAAATCACACCTAGTTTTGGGTGGGGCCACTCCATAAAACAATTACTCTGCTAGGTTTTGAGGGAGTAGCATCTCAGCTGTGATCCTCCTGCTACAGAAATTTCCAGAATGGCTGAAGGGAGTGCTCCACCACCACCTGTAGAGTTTCAAGATATTCCTGAAGAAAAAAAATCTCTCTTCTGGTACATCAAAGAAATACAGCCACGGAATGTCAAGTATGTGGTAACATCTGCGCACAATCCACGAACATGCATACCAACAAATGATGAGAGAAAAAGAACTGACATTCCAATGCAGAACCTGGTACATTATCATCTAGCCGAGCCCCTGCTCAGAATATTGGTATGCCAGCCACATACACCAACATAGGTCAAATGGTAACATCCTGCAACATCTGCCATAATTCTTATGGTAGAAAAAGTTAAAAATGTCAACAACTTCTTCTTGCAGGGCAAAAACCACCATTGCTAATTTTTGTTTCCTAAAAGCTTTTCTTCAAACTAGCTGTTTTTGCACACTGTGGTGCTTTCATAATGCAAAAGTGTTACATTTGAGCTTTTCCTAAGTTTCCAATACATTTTCTGAAAAAAATAAAAATAAAAAATAAATTAAAAAGCTACAAAAAACGGTTCTTGTTAGAACCACTACTGAATCAAAGAAAGAGCTGTTTTTGAGTGTTTATTACTCATCAGTATTTCCATACCTGTTGAGTGTACATATATCATTTCATTTCTCTGTATAAGTGTCTCAATCTTTCTATGATTTTGTCCTTTGGTATGTTAGTGTATGTGTTGATCTGATCCTGGGCATGTCAATGTATATGATAGTGTCTACCTGTATGTTTGAATTGAAGCATTACTAAATGACTAGCTTTGTTAGTTTTGCATTACTGTCTGCCCGAATCTCTCAGTGTATGCATCAGTGTGTATCTTAGTGTGTTAGTGTGTGTATTAATGTGTCTCTGGATGTATTAATATGTACACCAGTGTGCATCGGAGTGTGCCAGAGTATGCAATCACGTGGGTCTGGGTTTGTCAGTAAATGCATCATTTTGCATTTTGGTGTGCCAGTGTATGTGTTAGTATCTGTATAACTGTATCAGTGAAAACATACGTTTATACATGTCTATGTTAGTGTATGCATGAGTTTCTGCCTGGCTGTGTCAGTGTATGCATCAGATTTTCTATCTCCTTAATAGTATACATTAGACATTATACATATACCTTCAGATACCAAAATCACTTTTAACACAATAAAATTAAGAACACTTTTTTCGCTTCTATAGACACAGCAAACTCCTATTCAGACTACATGCAGTATATCTGAGCCCTTCACCTTCTACAACAAAAAACAATTGAACCTGCTCCCGCCCAATCCCCTTTCCTACATTTTCAAATAATATGCTACACTCATATCAATGCCTAACCCATAGTGAAATAACCTCTACAGTCTCTCAATACATATGTGATTCTCTGCATGAATTCAACATTGCTTTTATGCATACCCATTTCTATATAGACAAACATGTTAAATTTCAACAAATCAATATAACATTTTTAACAATTAAAATACTCATTAGTGCTTTCTCCATAGTAGCTTCAGCATACATGAGGGATCACTTTCATATACTGATAGAAAATTGAAAAATTCATGAAACCCCTCATCCAAGTTCAACTGAATACCTTGCTTATATAATGAACTACTTTTATATTTCCTTTACATAAATTACAAACTTAATAGTGTGTTCACAAACTATTATAACATTTTGTGAACACACTGCTCACTTTCTGCAACCTAATATTAATTTATTCATATACTAACACTTTCTAAAATAAAACACATTTCACTACATATACCTGAAGATTCACTTTCTTGTGCTCTACGTGTCTCTTTCAGTATCAGTTAGAATTTCTTTGCTATGAACAAAGCTCAGAAAACCAAACACAAGAATGGAAGTCCACTCTCATAGTGGAAAATTAGTAATGGCAACCTCTTCAACTCTCCTTTGAAGGTTACTGAGTCAGTAAACTTATCATAATCTCCCTTTCATGTTAATACAATGTTTTACAACTTCTCATTGGTTTGTTTGCATGGTGAATCCTTCGCAGTGCTCCTTAAAGGTTAGCCAATAAGATGTGAGTTTTGCCAGATACGCAGATCCACTGTGACGCTCAGCACGGCACCCTGTGTAAATTTGTGGGTGGATCCGAGGATCCATGGGGAAGTTCAGAACTTATTTTTTGAGCTTATAAAAAACACATCCATATAAACACTTTATTTTAGAACACAAAATCCAAATCATAACATTAAATAATCATAATGAATCATTACTGCCTCTACATACATGGTAAAACAAAGTCACATTCTAGTCTTTTTTTCTATTGCCTTCCCCCTCATGCACCTCTAGCTCTGTTACCATGGTTACACAGTCTGTAAAATTCTGCTGCACTAGGTCACAAGTTCATAGCAGTTTCTGACTAGAGCACGCTTAGTTTCAAGCCACATTTAGCTTGTGTGTATGAATCTTTCAGAGTAAACATATCACAGCTATTTTTATGGTTTTCTAATTTTTCTAAATCCAATCCAACATATACTTCCAATTCACAAAACTTCCCTACCTACCTAAACCCCCATAAAATCTTTATTAGCCAATGGAATCACTTCTTCTAGACTGTGGCCCTCATTTGGACCTCAGCGGTTTTTTCTCAAGACCGCCGAGGTACTGCCGTGCTGAAGACCGCCAGTGCAGGTGGTTTTCCGCACAGCGTATTATGACTGCTGGCAGACCTCTGCCCTTTTCTAGACGGAGAGCCGCCAGCAGCCATACTGGCGGTCGGCGGTGAAGTGGAGGCTGCTCAATCACGTCATCAAAACACTGCCCACCGAATCACACCCCATGATTCGGCGTGGTGGTGTTCTAGTGACGGGGAGCTGTGTGTTGTGGGTGTGCATGGGGGTGTGCGCGTGAGTGTGTAGAGGGGGTGTGTGAGTGCATGTAGGAATGCGGGGGTGTTGTGAGTATGGAAAATGTGTGCATGTATGTCTGTGTGTATGAGTGCGTGAATGTCTGTGTGTATGAGTGTATGTATAACTGTGTGTATGAGTGCGTGTATGTGTGTGTGTATGTATGCGTGTATGTGTAGTTGTTGTGTGAGTATGCATGTAGGGGGGTGTGTGTCAATGTGGGGGGAGGCGGGGTTAGACCACCTTTGGGGGGTGGTTGGCAGGTCGTGGGTTTGGGGGGAGGACCCGGGAGAGGGGGTGAGACCCCTATCAGTGCCAGGGAATGTATTCCCTGGCACTGATAGTGCCTACCGCCATGGATTTCGTGGAGGTACAGAAGCCCACAAAATCCATGGCGGTATGCGGGGTCGTGATACCGCTAGCGGTGTAGTGGCGGCCACCGGGCTGGAGACCCAAGTATCCAGCCCAGCGGTCATTACCACCCTGGCGGTCAGAGTGTAGAAGTGGCGGTTATGCATGGCGGTCACCGCCATGCTTATAATTTCATTTTTTTTACCGCCCGCCTGTTTGCAGTGTTACTGCCACTTCTCCAACGACCACCAGGGTTGTAATGAGGGCCTGTGTCTACTACTCTCTATTTCAACTGATTTTCATTTCATACCAGCCTCATTCAGATGCTGCCATCTCATGTGTGCTTCTCCAGACTACCTCCAAGATGCTCAGAGTTTAGTTTGTGGGTCACAGCTTGGTGTTTTGGGCCAGAGAAAGTGCAAAAAGAAGTGGTATTGATAGGGACCAAGGTTTGTCTAATGTGGATATTACTTGGATTGGCCAGAGAGAGTTAAAGTGGCATAGATTTCTTCCTTTGGTAGAAACTATTAAGGATTGCCAACATCCAGATCTTATGATTGTATACTATAGTGGCAATGACATAGGTGTAGTCACAGGAGTTGGTTTGGAAATCCTAATAAAAAACCTTCTGAAAATTATTGACACTCTTCCCACACACCGTCTTTGTTTTTTCAAACATTTTCCAAAAGCAGGCGTGGAACTGGTCAAATCAGTTCTTCTCACAAGTAGAGGAATCTGCATTCCTCAGGGACCATAAAATGATTTCTATACACCACAACAAATTAGAATTTGATATGGAGAGTATATACAGAAATGACAGAGTTTCCCTAACTGAGAAAAGCAACAAACGTTTCCTGCATAACTTGAGAGACTGTATATTCTATCATGTGTAGTGATCACATACATATCATAAACAGAAAGGCTTTTCAGAACCAATCTATTACCAATGGTTCTATTATACCGATCTTTTTTTTCAAATCTCGCTTGGATCCGCGAATGGCTCAGTGGATCTCATAAAAAAAATAAAAAAAACTTTATTGGATGCAAGGGTGGGTATGACAGTGTCCCTCTGAGTGTGAGAGTGAGTTTGGGAGTGTCTGTTTACATGTGACAGTGAATGTAACAGTATCTCTGTAGGTGTGAGAGTGGCTGTCACAGTGTCTGCCTGTATGTCAGACTGGTTGTGAGCGTACCTGTCTGGGGATGAGGATGAGTGTCAGAGTGCGTCTCTCGGTTTGACACTACATGTGAAAGTCTCTATGTTAGTATGACACTTATCGTGAGAGTCTGTGTCTGGATGTGAGAGAAGGGTGACAGTGTCTGCCTGGATGCAAGGGTGGGTATGAGAGTGTCTCTCTGACTGTGAGAGTGAATGTGAGACTTGAAGGATCACCCCAAAACGTTCCAGACAGAAGCTGAACTTAGCAAAGTATAAGTTTTGAAGGTTTCCTGACGATTTGTCAAGTGGAGGCGTAGTTAGAGACAGAACAAAAACATTCTTCCTATAAAAACTTGGTCGTAACTATAGCTACCTACTGGCAACCACCAGTAGGTAATATATATGTATATTTAATTGTTCAGTCAAAGGTACCACACAAATCTGCACCAGCAAACTTTAGCAGATAAGTAACACCAAAACTTATTATTTTATTAATTATATATCCCAGGATCTAGGACCACCCACCGAAATATAACACATATAACTTCAAGACAATATCAAATTCTTAATTAAACAATTGTGATGCATTAACATATTGATACTCACACCGTCACCACTGTTACCACCTTCGTAAATGAAAATTCCTTCAGTTTTCAAATTTGTGCTTTGGACTTAAGGGACATGGGAAATTCTAAACTTGGGCCAATTATTTTGGCTCATTTTTTTTGTTTTTTACATCAACTGTCCTTTCGCTACCACTTGAGGGAGCAGAGTATTCTATATATCAATCTCTGGTTGTGATCATTAAATAGCCCGAGCCACTGGTTTTATGACTTTTGTTCTTTGACAAGGAGGAATAACAAAGAGTAAACATCTGCATAATTCCAAAAATATCTTAAATCACTAATGACTATTAGTACAGTCAACAAAGAGAGCTTTGTAGGAGTTAAAGAGTTTTATATGTTGTTCTTTTAGTATTTAATAATTTATTCAGTAAAGTTAGTCTCTTCAGCATCCGTTTTAAGAATTTATATAATCCAATAATTTATATTTCAGTATAAGGTGCATTAGAATATTAATTACAATAATAATAAATATAACAATAATACAGCAAGTGTATTCCACAAAGGAATTACTTAATCAGAATAGGTTGAAATAATATGGAGTAAGGTGTCGGATCAGGTACTCAAGAAAGAGTACTGATGAGGGAATTGATGCATAAGCATGAAGCTCTTCTGTGTCAAGCTGGAAAGTATTCTAAGCTATAAACCAGTAGACATCAAAGAAATATGTTCAGCAAACTCCAGTGCAAATGAAAGAAATTCAAAGGGAACAAGTCACAAAGGAAAGTCCTACTAAAGGAAAAGCTCAGAGGAAAAGTTCTAGGAAAAGAGTCCTGCCATGCTCTAGGCAAATGCACTTATAACAACCCACAATATTCTAGGTGGCAACATTTTGCTTTAGTCTACTTCATCCTTCAATAGGGTTTCAGTAAATTCCTGGAAATAGTTAAACTTTCCATCTTCTCACACTTGGACAATGGTCCATAGACATTAGACCTTGAAAAGTTGCATTGTTCACACTCTGCGTTCCAGACTGTTCTTTTCATGAGTCATCCTTCCTGTTGCCTCCTCTTCTGCCAGTGGACACCTCACTAACAGTGGTCCAATACAGTACAAATGCCTATTTACTAAGTAACAGAACACTTCTGGAAAGTTACAACATCTGTAGCACATCATTACCTACTCTATTTTTTTCTTTAGTATATGTGCTTTTTAAACATTTTCTAATAAGCATTTTTGTTTGCAAATTAAATTCATGTCAGCAGACTCAACTCCATATGTGAATGCTCTCTGCTCCAAATTGTCTTTGCTCATCTGGGCATAGGATAGGGCTGGGTATGGAATGCCGCACAGTGCTACATAGAGAAAACCTTTACATTCTATTTCAAGGACTGGCGATATTATAGAGATACTTGGTTTCTGGACAATTTGGAAATGTTAAAACTAATAGGATTGTCCTGACTTTTTCTCAAACTGATTGTATTTCGATCTAATAGTTCCTTTGTTATTATTGATATGCTTGCACTCTTTAAAGCAATTTGCTGCGTGGGTGACTTATTTTGAACACTAGAAATACCAAATATTACTAGAGAATAGAATTTGAGGTTCCAATGTTGTAGTCCACAAATTCATTCAATGTTATTTTCATTTTTTTCATAAAAGAATGGCTGAGATGACTAAAATTGCCCAAATCACCTATTAGTACAAACTTATGCAACAAAGAAGCATGCACAAGAATGAGGAATCTACCACTATAAAACATCAAACATATTTTTACAAGAAGATCACCACCAAAGGAGTGAACAGTGTTGGAAAGTGGACTATTAGTAAGGGCAGGTAGGTACCTATACTTCGGAAGAGGCCACAATTCCAAAATATGTCTAGTCATGGTCTCAATAAATGAATCCTTGCTCAACACTTGGGAGCTTGGTCCTTGAGCAGTTAGGCTTAACTTTGGAGACAGTTGTGTAAAGCAATTAATATTAACAAAATAGTAAATAAGTAAAACACAGCACTCAATGAAAATCCAACTCCAATTTATAATATCAGGGTATATTTATAAATATTTTACAAAGGCAGCGCAGAAGGCCAGAGAGGATCTTCAGGCAGTAAACAACCATCCTTTCCCTCAGGGAACAAAATGTCATCAGGACGAACTGACTGGACTGGCATCTGGATCTTTCAGATGATGGGCACAGAAGTGGCTAGTATGTCCCAACCAGCCTTCTTGATCTTCCTAACTACAGTCCTGGACGCAATCATATTCCTCACACCCGACCACATATGCTTCCCAAACACCCAGCAACTGCAGCTGGAGACCAAACAAGGTTTCTACCATTTCTACCAGTTGCTGGGTTCCCACATGTGCTGGGTGCAATGGACTGTACCCATGTCCAACTGGTGCCACCTGCAGCAACCGAACATCTATATAGGAACCACAAGCACATCTGTTTGATCAATGTGCATGCCGTTGTGGACCACCGTGAACGCTTTACTGACATCTTAGCATCCATGATGCCTTCTATTTCGCCATTCGACTATCAACAGGCAGTTCTAGGATGGGCAATATGGCAATAGGCTACTCATAGGTAAGCCACCATACCAATCAATACACACACAACACACCAACAATGTAGGACAAACAAGACAATCACCACATGGGGAGTGGAACAGAGATGTACAGGCAACAAAACATATGCAACATGCCACACTACAGCACAATCATTGCACATCACAAACACATACTCCACATGTATATAACACAGACATAACCTGACTGGCACCCCATGTGAGGACAAGAGGAGCTATGTACCCTTTGCATGCAGAAGCTGCCCACAAACCACTACAAGTATCCACTAGTTCACAAATAAATACAGATCCCACACATATTATACCACACAAAGAATAGCTCAGCTATGTCAATGGCATAGGCCATGGCCATGTAAAGACATAGGCACAGCTCCACGTAAATCATGGTGTGCAAGCCTCTGGTAGCACCTACATCAAATGCCACACAAGTGGTATGATAACCAACTACATATCATCTACACATTCCTATAGTATAGAAACACACTTGTCTGCTGCATTGTGTTGCACACATAGGAATACAAATTAACCTGTCATGAAAGACCATGGGGCAGAATCATGAGAAATGGTGCATCACCTAGTCCAGTGCCAGCTCACATGCACCCCTTAGCACCCCCTAACACCACCATGTCTGTTCCGTATACTAGAAACGGTCCACCATGATGCAGCGTTTGTGCAAAACTTCAAAGATCATGGATGCCAGTGTAGGACTCGGTCGGAGTATAGAGGACATACCTGACCTTTCATGAAGCATACAAAGGGACCCATGTGAAAAATAGGTATGCCCCTTCCTAAAGGCTGAACTGTGCATGTGTTGAAAGTGTCTGTAATAAATAATGTATTGGAAGCTAGGAAATTCTACTGCACCAAATTAGATCATCCTACAAATGTGTGATTCACACCCCCGTACACTTGATGGCTGGCACAACCATCATTTGCCACAAAAGGTCACTAAGTGTCACATGGCACACGTAGTGCCACATGGTAACATGGAGGGCACAGTTTGGCTTTGTAGGGCTACCATGGTGTCTCTACATCTGACACCACTGTGGTGCAATGAGGTGGCAGGTTCCATCCCACACTAGGACACTGACTCAAATATGGACTACACAACACATCTTTGCAATGGTTTAACCATCAGTTTGGAATTAATATGACAATTCCCAGGTCCATGAGACACAACTCAAGATTGTAATGTCCATCAGCACAGACCTGTTAAACCATTTCACAAAAACAGGAACATACACTATACCACAAGCAAGTCTGAGTCACCATTCCACCTACAACTAACAACTGCTATGGTATATTCCAAACCACTATCAAGCTTTACCAACACATCTGCTCTCATTCCTTTGAAGTCGATCAAGGTTAGGGCATACAGCCATGGGTAATGACTCCATTTGCCAATGCCACATTGGTGGAAGAGCGTTCATATAACGAAGGGCACAGAAGAACATGCAATGTGGTGGAGAGGACATTTGGCTTCTGAAGCCAAGGTTCAGGTGTCTGGCCCTGACAGGAGGAAGCCTCTTGTATGCTCCACCACAGGTATGTAAAATTATACTGGCATGTGCAATGCTCCATAATATATTTATAAAAATGAATTATCCCTGGGATGAAAAGACTGACGTCCCCAACGAGGAGGAGGATGACAATGGTGCAGCTAATTTAGAGGGGTAATAACAACACTGCTGCAGTGGTTTACCGGAGACTCCACATAGTACAGCACTTTTACACATTGTGACTGGGCTATCATCATCACATTGTAATTAGCAAAAATAAAATACTTTGCACCCGAATCTCCTATGTCTACTCATTTTCCACTACATATACCATTGGAATGTAATTCAAACCTCAGGGAGCAGGTTAGAAACACAATAGTTACAAGCATGGTAGCAACATCGTTTGTGATGTGAGTGGGTCTACTGCCTCCATTTCACATTTCAGTGACACGCAATTCATGGGCATGTGATTCTTGAAGGCCTAAATCCATGCCCCACAACATATATTATACCGTCAAGTGGGCAAGGGGCTAATTCTAGCCCTTTCCCCACATCATCATCATGTCTACCAGGATGTATGCAAAGGGGGCATACATAAGGTAGGGGCTGTGATCAAATGGTGTTTAAGTAATGTAGGAACTGAAAACTGTCACATCTCAGGGTGATTGCTGCTTTGCCTGCACAGTTCATGGGTGACATCATTGGTAACTATGGACCTTCACTAAATGCACAGGGATTGTAACCAATGTTAAAGGCAGAGCCTGCAAAATGTATCCATGGGATTATATCCTGACACTGCCATTGGGCACAGCCCTGACACATGGAGGGCTGTACCTCACTTATGGCACACACACGTTGGCTCTGGAGTGTGCTATGGGTTGCCAGACAAATAAAGCAGCTATAGGTGCTGAATCACTACCCACACATATGACCCATTGTCAGGATCTAAGAATTAAATGGGGCGATGCACCACCAAATAATTGTCTGGGTGGAATGTAGGCAGAGTGTGTTACATTCCCTATGTATATAAGATGCACACTTTTCACACAAAGTTGCTGTCTTGACACATGCCTACAGCAATTCCAGATAAATATTTGAAGACTGATGTACGGGTGTATAACCTAGGTAGCAAAAGGTGTGTTAGCACCAACAATGGTTGACATGTGTCAGCATGGTTACCTAGCATGCTCTGTATAAAAAACATCACAGAGCACATAGCAATACTCATCACTCACTGTCATTCAGAGAAAGGTAGCAACAGTTGTAAATTATCCCATACATGTTTTGGGCTCCAACATGTCAATCAGGTGTGGGATGTGCAACTGTGTCCAGCAATGTCCAAAAATGTCAGAGACCCATCAAAAAAATTAATGGGAGTAGAAGTAGCCATATATGTTGCATTTGGGTAATGAAAAAAGCAGCACTGAGATGATTTCACACATCAACATCATTCAGTCATGGTAAGAGTTACCTAGGTTGTGACATGCAAGAATAAATGCATACCCATGTTCAACGGAGGATGTGGATGGACAGCTAAAAGATACCCACAGATACTTGCAAATACAACATGGGAGGTCACTTGGAGACAACGCAGGTGCTGTGGCAGGTGTAATGTCATGTGTGTGTGGCATTCATTTCATTTCACAAATACCGGCAATGGGACAGTAACTATCATGTAGCCAGTAGTAGAAGATGTGTACATCTACAATTTACACAAGTCACATGTTGTATCCTGTCCATGTATGACCAGACAATGTTGCTGTAGTAGATGTGTACAAAGTGAAAGCAGTCTGAAGGATGGGAGCAATGTAGGGGACAATATATACCTTACAAGTAATGTGGTAAAACATGGAGAAGGAACACACGTAGACCAATACTGACTGTGCAACACATCAATGTCTACATGTAAACATCCAACATATGTACAGAGAGGGTGGCCAGGTCAGTACATACCCAAGTCATGTTTTCCACTACCATAACCTGATAGTTGCCCATCGCATGCCAACATGAACGGAGGCAGTGACAGATAACACCATCTGTCCCCTGGCACATTCCCAAAATAGAAGTCACAACAGAGATACAACCCCTAACCAAGATGCCAAAGAAAATTACTAAGGACATCAAATGATGAGATATGTCCAACAAGTGCAAATACCCAGTCCTCTGTACATGAGACGGGAAGGCTGACATCAAGTACAGCAGAGGAAAATGTGATATCCCAGTCCATTTGATCGCAATTGTACATGTGTATGTCTGCAGGGGAGTGTTCATTGTTCTGCTTCTTAGCAATCATAAGAGGCTAGATCCCCGCTCTAAGCACCCTAACACCAATGCTCTGGCTAAATAAACATATGACATTGTCAGGGGCCAGATGCATGTGCACAGTGTCCTGAGTAATCTGGAGCTCCATAAACCTGCCCCTTCACATGCAACCATGGGTTTGTGTTGCCATACAAACTCCCACAGTAGTGATGAAGAGTAGGCTGCCATCTATGCCAGCCTACAACACTGCTACACAGTGGTATGCCATTGTATGTGACAGTCATAACAAACATGATGTGGACAAATGTGAGTGCCTAGTTGGTGGCATGCACACATATGGCTCAGACGTGGTAATGTGTATGGGACTCTGAACTAAAGTCAACCTACCACAAATATAGGGGCATATGTACCACAAGATCACTGACTGAAATAAATGACCTTCATATGTCTTCCGACATACGGAAACATAGGTGGCACTCATATGACTACAGAGGTATTTGTCAAAGTCTAACATGTGTCCATGCAGGAAGATAGATATGTGAGGTTTCACAACTCATGAACACACCACTGTAGTCATATGTTATTGAAATTATAGTACACATATCTTTACCCACACATGGCATACAGCAACCTTCAGTGACAAATGTGTTCATACCATATCCTGCAACTAAGATGCATGGAGAACTATATGTCACACGTGTAGCAGAGCATCATGAAGGCAAAACCAACAACACACCACAGAGAGGATACACATGCACACACAAATTGCCAGGAGTAACATGATGTCAACCCAGTCCTAGTCCACTGCATCCTCTAATACAATTTGTAACGGCTGTCACATGCCTTACCATGTTCTGGACATATTCCATCATATATTTTGTGATGTAGTACTCCCACAAATAAGTGTGCAAATACATATGTGCACTTATAGTACACATGTGCTGACATGTATGGGGCAACAGAGTAGCTACACATGCACATATACACAAGGTATGAGTAATCACATACAGCAGACACATAAACAAACCTATAGGTTCAACATACCAATGTCACCGTGAAGATATGACTGGATAGTTACACACATGTAGCCATACCTTAATTACAACATTGTTGCATAGCCTATTTGACATGGAAAGTGAATCTCGGTGCACTCAAGACCTACATTGCAAAATTCCATTGTCCGTTATGGGTCAAAAATTCATGACTCAAACAGCTCAAATCTATACTCTGCAACACAAGAAAAATAATGCCTGGCCTCTGAGCGTGTATCGCACGTCCACAGGCCTTTTAACGCACAGTGGGAAAAAAAATCAAAGCATTATTGTCATGCGTCAAAAATACAGATGCAAACGCCTAAACCTCATACTTTTCTCCACAACTAAAAGACACCTAGACCCTGAGCATCGATTGCACGTCCACAGGCCTTTTCCAGCACAATGGGAAACAACTGATGCGTGACCGTCATGCATAAAAAAAATAACACATGACTGGAAAAGTGACGCACAGGCGCATGAAGTGATGAAACAGGACATCCTGCCTGCATACATGGTACAGTGAGTCCACTTTCACTTCACAGTCTTATTCTCTGGGACTGTGTGAGGGTGTGTTTGGAGTGTTTTGGTGCTGTGTCCTATAGATGTTGTATATTGTTTGTCCTTTAATCTGTCTTTTGTATGTAAGTGTTCTGTATCTGTCACTGTATTGTGGGGTATTTGTCCGGGATAGGATAGTTTGTTGGGCATTTGGGGTAGTTGGGGAAGTGCTAGGGCATTCTTTTTCTGCCAACTGCATTTGCAATGCATGATGTCAGGGAAAGGAAGGATGACCAGGATGTCGGCCGATGAGGTGCGGGGTTTCATTTGGCGGGTATAACATTACCTCCCCATGATGCTGGTACTAGGTGGCTGTGTAATTCAGGGCTACCCCACAGAGGCCAGGAAGCTGCAGTGGGGAAAGGTGCTCCACTACCTGACTAAAGCTTTTGGCACCGGACAGAATGGGCACCAACTGAAACACCACTGGGTTGACCTCATCACAAGAGTGCAAGATCTGCTAGATCACCTGGGCATAGAGATTGGTGGAGATGTTGGTAAGTATCCCATTTCAATACCAAGTCCCTCATTTGCATATACATGACAGGTGCTGATACGGTTGAGTGCAGCATGTCATGATTAGGGATCTGGACATGTTGTATGTTGCCTGTATGAAGAGCCCCAGAGCTACCTCAGGGCTGCCATTCTAATGTACGATAATGAAGACGAGGCAGGGCAGATGTGCCATCTTCCCTGCATAACCATTACAAAGTGTTGTGATGCATAGTGCAACTCAGTTTTGAGCAGCACAACATGAGACGTGCGCATGCATCATGTTTGGGAAGGGGACCAACACCTGTTTGGGGGGCAAATGTACAAGCCTCTGCGAAAAATGAGAAATACTTAAATCAGATTTTTCAAGCACTTTGAATGGCTGCGAGAGCAGGTGTTATAAAGGGAAATATAAATTTATCTGATGGAGGCATCCTCCAGTGTACAGACCACTGGTGGACCTGTCCATAATGGAGGAAAGACATGTGATCATCACCTACAGGCTTGACCGTGCCACAATCCAGGAACTGTGTACCCAGCTGGAGCCAGTCCTGATTTCAGCTAGCCGCCATCCGACAGGAATCCCCCCTCAACTGCAGGTGCTGTCAGTACTCCATTTCCTTGCAAGTGGGTCATTTCAAACAACAGTGACCATAGCATCAGGGATGTCCCAGCCTATGTTCTCCAACGTGTTGTCCAGAATGTTGTCTGCCCTGCTGAAACACATGCGGAGCTACATCGTTTTCCCTCAGGTGGAGGATTTGCCTACAGTGAAAGGTGATTTATATGCCCTGGGACATGTCCCCAACATCATAGGTGCCATTGATGGGACACATGTGGCTTTGGTACCCCCCGCAGGAGTGAACAGGTGTACAGAAATCGGAAGAGTTATCATTCCATGAATGTGCAGATGGTGTGTTTGGCAGACTAGTACATCTCCCATGTTAATGCCAAATTTCCTGGCTCAGTGCATGACGCCTACATCCTGCAGGATAGCAGCATCCCTTATTTGGTGGGTCAACTCCAGAGGCACGGTGTGTGGCTATTAGGTGAGCACCTGGAAGCAAGACAGTGGGAATGGTTGTCTGGGGATATCCTTACAGGTTAGTGTGTGTCTAACATTTGTCCCTCGCCATTTGCAGGTGACTCTGGTTACCCCAACCTGTCATGGCTACTGACCCCAGTGAGGAATCCCAGGACAGGGGCAGAGGAACGCTACAATGAAGCCCATGGGCGAACTCAGCGGATTATAGAGCGGACCTTCGGCCTCCTGAAGGCCAGGTTCAGGTGCCTCCATATGACAGATGGATCCCTATTCTACTCACCAAAGAAGGTGTGCCAGATCATCGTGGCCTGCTGTATGCTTCACAACTTAGCTTTGCAACAACAGGTGCCTTTTCTGCAGGAGGATGGTCCAGATGGCGGTGTTGTTCCAGCTGTGGAGCCTGTGGACAGTGAAGACGAGGAAGCAGAAGAAGAGGACATGGACAACAGGAACTCAGTGATCCTGCAATATTTCCAGTGAGACACAGGTAAGAATACAGACCTGTCTACTATATGTACTTTAACACTACTACCTCTCTACTGTCTGTCCTTTTCACCCAGTGTATGGTCACTGAGTTGTCACTTTCCCTTACGATTTCATAGATGTGGGTCCCACAGTGTGGCATCTGCTTTGTTTCCTCATGGACTAGAGCTGTGTGACATAGGTATGTTGACATTACAATTGAAAGAGCATTTTGTCACTGACATTGCTAATACACTATTTCGAAATCACAGACTGACTCCAGATTGTTTTGTGCTTCAAGGGTGTTTATTTAAGTGCTCAGTATTGGAGGGGGTTGTAAAATGGTGAGGGGTGATGGTGGAGGAATGTCCATGGCAGAGTCTAGTCTATTAGTCTCACAGGTGCATTGCCCAAATGGGCACAGGAAGTGGAGCTGGGACCGTTTGAGGATGGACAGGGTGACAAAGTGGGACAAAAAGATGACATTCAGGGTGGTCTTATTTCTTGGCGGGGGTCTTGGCATCGTTCTCTGTCTTTGTCCTGGATCTCATGGACTGTTTGCGGGGTGGTTCATCCTCTGCAGGGGGTGGGGTGCTGGTGTGGTGGTCCTGTGGCGGGGCGTCCTGTCCACTAGCGCCGATGGAGGTGGTGGGCAGTTCATCATCCATGCTAGTGTCAGGGGCCCCTTGTTGTGCCACAGTGTCCCTCCTGGTGTTGAGTAATTCCTTCAGCACCCCTACGATGGTGCCCATGGTGGAATTGATGGTTCTGAGTTCATCCCTGAAGCCCAAATACTGTTCCTCCTGCAGGCGCTGGGTCTCCTGAAACTTGGCCAGGACCGTTGCCATTGTCTCCTGGGAGTGGTGGTAGGATCCCATGATGGAGGAGAGGGCCTTGTGGAGAGTGGGTTCACTTGGCCTGTCCTCCCCCTGTCGCACAGCAGCCCTCCCAGTTCCCCTGTGTTCCTGGGCCTCCGTCCCCTGGACCGTGTGCCCACTACCACTACCCCCAGGTCCCTGTTGTTGTTGGAGTGGTGGGTTATCCTGGGTTCCCTGTAGTGGTGGACACACTGCTGCTTGATGTGTCCTGGGGACAGAGGTATGGGCCCGCCGGGTGGGTGCTGTGCTGGTGTTTCCAGAGGGGAGAAGCTCTGTAGTGGCCTGTGACTGTGTCAGGGGAACCAACTGTTCCGAGGTCCTCAATGGGCCGGGCTGGTCATCTAGATCCAATTGGACAGAGGTGCTGTCATCACTGTGGGCCTCTTCTGTTTGTGGTGTGGACATGTGTGGACCCTCCTGTCTGGTGACGTTGGGTAGGGGTCCTGCAGGGGTATAAAAGGATTTTTATTACAGCTGTGTGTGGTATGGTGTGCAATAGGTGGGTGACTGTGTACCCCAGTGCATTCCTGTGTGGGACCTTGTGTGATGGTGGTTTAGGGGGGGGTATGGGTATGTGCAGTGGCCATGCTTTGGTGATGGGTGTCCATGTTTTGTTGTTGCATGCAGGGCTTAGTGTTGGGATGAGTGGTTTGTGATATTGGGACATTTGTGAGGAGTTGGAGTGATGGGGGTGAGGGTGAGGGTGGGGGTATGTGATGGCATGCAGGTAGTGTGGGGGTTGTTATAGTAAAGCTTTGACTTACCAGAGTCCATTCCTCCATCTACTCCTGCGAGGCCCTCAGGTTGCAGAATCCCCAAGACTTGCTCCTCCCATGTTGTTAATTGTGGGGGAGAAGGTGAGGGTCCGCCGCCAGTCCGCTGAACTGCAAGGTGGTGTCTTGAGACCACGGAACGCACCTTCCCCCGTCGGTCGTTCCACCTCTTCCTGATGTCATCCCGATTTCTTTGGTGCTGTCCCACTGCGTTAACCCTGCCCACTATTCTTCGCCATAGCTCCATCTTCCTAGCTATGGAGGTGTGCTGCACCTGTGATCCGAATAGCTGTGGCTCTACCCGGACGATTTCCTCCACCATGACCCTGAGCTCCTCCTCAGAGAACCTGGGGTGTCTTTGCCGTGCTATGGGGTGGTGTGGGTGATGTGTGGGGTGGGGTGTGTGGTGATAATTGTGGTGATATTTAGTGGTGTGTTGTGTGCCTGTGGATGCTTGGTAGTAGTTTTTAGTGTCTCTCCCTGGCCTTCTCTCTGTAATTGTGGTCGTAGGGGTTTGTGGGTGATGTGGATGTGTGTTTTATATTGTATTGGGTGTGTGGGAGTGGTGTGTGTATGTGTATCAGGTGTGTGTATTTCGAATTGTCCAATGTGGCTATGTTTTGTAAATGTGTGTGTATTTTGAGCGCAGCGGTGCGTACCGCCAATGGAATACCGCAGTTGAAAGACTGCTGTGTGGATTCGTGTGTCGTGATAGTGTGGGCGTATTTCTATTGGCGTGTCGGTGGAGGTTTTGATTTCGCCAGTTTATCACTGACCTTTGGTGTGGTGGACTTGTGTGGGCGTCTGAATTTTGGCGGATTCCGTGCTGTGGGTCATAATAGCTGTGGTGGAATTCCGTGCCCGTGGCGGTGTGTTGGCGGTCTTCTGCATGGCAGTAAGAAGTTTTTGCCGCCAGTGTTGTAATGACCGCCAATATGTCCTTTCAACCTCCACCTAATGCTGTATGCAATGCTTGATTCTCTTCATTTTTCAGCTGTCAATATGACACCTAACCAACGGCATGGATACCACAAAATTTGGTTATTTGGTTCATGTTGGGGTATTTGTGTATGTAAACAAAAGTATATGAAAAAAATATTTAGATCTATATATATATATATATATATATATATATATATATATATATGTTTAGGCTGTAGGTTAAGTTAGTGTATGTGTAGTCATAGTTTATGTTGTCTTACTTGTATCTTGTCTCCTAAGGGGGTGGGGGACAGATTTAGAGTGTGATATTACATGTGAAAGATACATTTAGAATAGGTTAGATAGGTGTAGTTGTAAGTTAAGTTAAGTAACTTAGGGTTAGTTTAGTGTAGGGTAGTTTTTAGGATAGTAGTGGGTATATAGTTTTAATATTTTACAATAAATCTTGTTTCTATAAGACTGTGTCCTTCAACACTGACGAGTGCTCATCACTAATAAGGTTAGCTTCTTATGTACCAATCAAATTAGTTGTACTGGTATTCCCATCTGAATAAATTATCATTGACTTGGTTCTGAGCCATGCATGATGTATGTCAACTTCAAAGGACAATTTTTCAATGTTTGTATAGAATACTCAGTAAGTTGGTTGTAGCCAACAACACCATCATGCACCTTTCTCATGTTAGGATCCTAGTGTGTGGCTTTGTGTCTGACAGTGATGCACTCATGTACTAATGTTCTGTACTCATAGACAGATATTCACACAATGCAATCATTTAGCTGAGTAGAAGGAGTAAACGTAAACGCAGTACTGCTACATGAATACAAGGTGCTTTATTTACAGGTGCAAGTATATTTTCAAATTCTATACAATGTCCAGTTCACAGACCCCATGAGTCAACGTTAGCCATATGTAGCACAATCAGAGTCCAGGGTTGAGGGACATGTCATAAGACATGGTTAGGAGAAGTGTGCATTAGTGAGGAGGTTAAAAATTGCCAATTGGTAAGAATGGAGACAATGACAGTATATAGCAGACAAGTCAACAGTGGTTGGGTGAAGAGAGCACATTTCCTTCTGTCACAACACTGGCATGATCCTAAGCCAAGAATTAAGGAGATAATGTCCATGTGGCACAGACTGGTACTACTGGGTACTTTTTCTTGTGAATGTTGTTCCTTCTGCATCTTCATCCTTTGATATGTTTGTTGCCTTCTGTGCCATGGCTGGTGCTGTTGTAGAGGTAGAGGGGGGCACACACACTTCAGGGGATAGAGATGTGGAGTCAAAGGTCCCAGCAGCTGCCATTTGCGGGAACACATGAGGCATCACTGCAGCAAGGAACAACTGCTGATTTTTTACTGCAACATTACGGTGGTAAGCAGCCATGTTTTCCCGGAGGGAGGCCACTTCCCGCTGTATAGACTCCAGGGTATTCTGCATAGCCCCCAGCCTGTTGTCTGTTATGCTGCTGCCACTTTGGGAGGGCAATTGTTGTAGCCTCTGCCTCATAACAGCAACTATGTCGGCCAGGGACTGCTGGAGTCCACATAGCAGGGAGTGGGTGACTCTGACGGCTGCTGAGTTGTTCTTATTTGGACTGAGGCATGTCTGCACTCCTTCTAGGTTGCCTGCCATGGTCTCCATCCCCACCCGCACCTGCTTGGCCAGCTCCAGCTGGACTCCTACTATTGTCCTTTGAATAGTGATCTCTGGGTTCCTGGAGTCCAGGGCTGTGTCAGTACTGGCTGGAGGTGTGTGTTGGTAGCTGGGTGCTTCATGTGGATACCCCAAATGCTGTGTGTCCTCCCTATGACTGGAGGTGGTATCTGGAGGGATCCTAGCACATCATGGAGAGTCTGTCCATTGATGGTTGGCGGCTGGTCATCCATGTCATCTGTAAAATCCAGGACAGGAAGCTCGGCAGGAGGTAGGCCATCATCCTCTGCAATGAGATAGTGTAAAGTCAATCTTAGTTTGTTGTGGCTGTTGACATTGCACATCATTTATTTGCTACTGGAGGCCCAGTGACATGTTACTGACCCAATGTTGTAGCTGTACAGTGTGTAGCATTGTGCATTACACATCAGCATTGTTGGAAAATGGGTTATTGATAGGGCAGGTAGGTACCTACACCTAGCAACAAGCCACAAACCTCCACAAAAGTACAGTTAGGTCTCAGTAAATTAGTCCCAGCTCTACCCTTGGTAGCTTAGCATCGAGCGTCAAGGCTTAACTTAGGAGACAAAGTGTAAAGCATTCAAATATCACAAAACAGTAATTAAATAAAACACAGGAAACAGTTTAAAAATCCAAAACCAATTTATAAAAATAGCTTATATTTTTATCTTTAAAATGACACAAAAACGATTAAAATCGGTTCAGGGGAACCGGAGATATGAATTTTTAAAGTATTATTATTTTCTAGCGCTCAGAAACGAAAAGCGCCAATCGGGTCATCTGGTTGCACCAGGACCGGGGCAAAGTCAAACTTTCAGGCCGACCGCGATGGAGCCCTGCTCGGCTACAAGTCGCGGGAGGCCTCGGTCAAAAAGTTACCTTCTGACTTAGTCTCTTTTTCTATGTTTTTCTTCCCCGGGACGAACCTGCCAGTTGGATCCGACCTCCTGGAGCCCTTGTCCGGATACGCGAAGTCGGTTTCCTCGGTGGTGATTTTTACCTTCGGACTTAGTCGTTTTTTCGAGATGAAAATCCTTCGACCGGGGTAAACCTGGATCTTGATCCGACGTCCGTGGAGCCCTTCTCGGATACGATGGCTGGAAGGTCCCGGTCAACTTTTTACGTTCGGACTTAGTCTTTTTTTCGGATGTTTTTCTTGACCGGGACGAACCACGAAGTCAGGCCGGGTCGCGGTTGAGGCAAGCCGGCTAGAATTTCCGCGTCGAGTCGGTCACTTTATGGAGCTTTTTTCTAAAATTTCTCCAATCTTTTCCAAACTTCTGGGGCTTCACCCAGATGTTCTTTTAAGGTTCTTTTGGGGTCCACAGCTCACCCCAAGGGTCCAGAAGTTCTGTGATGGTCCTTGGGAAGTGCGGACTTCAACTCCCAGAGTGCACCTGGCGCAAACTCCTTTTTGGCCACTGGGCAGTGGTCAGCTGGTCACTTTTTCAGGAGTTGGTGCAGGGGACTCTGGTTAGCAATTTTTCACCTGTAGCAAACAGGGAGTCCCTCCTTGAACCAGTGGAAGCCAGGCAAAGTCCTTCTTGTGGTGAAGCCCAAGTGTGCAGCTGGTGCAGTCTTTCTGAGTGCAGGGTCCAAGTGCAGGCCAGGGGTCCAGCAGGGCAGTCCTTCTTCTTCTTGTAGTTCTTTCTTCTTGAAATTTGGTGGGGATCTGAGGCGTGGGTGCAGGTCTGCCAGTTTTATCCTTGCTCCTGGGTGAAAAGCAGGGGGGCCCTGGTCCTCCAATCAGGGACAGGGTCGTCCCCCTGTGATGACCACTTCCTGGGAAGTGTGGCAAAAATCCATCCCAGAAGGCAATAGTCTCTAAAAATCCAAAATGGATGAATCTGATTTTTAGAGGAGAGATCTGGCTGAGCCCACCCACTGGTGTGGCTAAAAATCATAAACACACCCCTCTCCTGCCCTCTCCTAATCTAATCAAGGGGGCACCTAGCTGTCTGGGGTTGCAGGATGTGGGGGTGTTGCTGGGTGCTCCAGATGTCCTTCTCTGCCTTTGAAGACCAGTTTGGCAGCCCTCCCCCTTCCTGCTTCCCCATCTGCTGAGGGGAGATTCTCTCCCCCAAGCACATTCCTTTGTGTAAAGCCAGGCCACTTCACACCTCATAAAAGTGGCCTGGCAGAAGCTGCTGCAGGCTGGCCAATCAGAGCACAGCAGCAAAAACAATGCAGAGCTGAAATTGGCAACTTTTTAGGTAAAGTCTAAACTTTTTACCTGCACTAGTTATATTAAATCCAACAACTGGAAGTTGTGGGATTTATTATAACAATCAATTTGATACCAAATTCTTGGTATGTAACATTTAAGGAGACTTTAAAATTTAAAATAAAGTCTGCCCATTCTAGCCTATGAAGGCCATTTACTTCAATGAGGGAAAAACGAATTTGGCTGTTTTTACCTCACCAGGGCTTATAAATCTATTTTTATAAAGTCCCTGCTTATAGTTACATGGCACCCAGCCCTAGGGGCACATAGGGCACACCTTAGGGGTGACTTATATGTAAAAATAAGGTAGTTTAAAACTTTGGAAGTACCTTTAATTCCAAAGTCGAATTTGCATATAACTTTAATTTAAAAGCAGCCAGCAAGGCAGGCTGGCTTTTAAAATGACACTGGGCACCTCAGCAATGCACCTAGGTGTGCACCACCTATGCTGTGGTCCCTAAACCTACATGCCCTACCATATACTAGGGACTTATAGGTAGGTTAACTTAGCCAATTATAATTAGCCTAATTTGCATATCCATTTTACACAGAGCACTGGCCCTGGGACTGGTAAGCAGTACCCAGGGCACAGCCAAGAGTCAGTAACCACCAGTACCTATCCAGAAAGAGTGGGGGTGATCAGGCAAAAAAAAAGGACTTTCCTACACTGCCCCCCCCCAGATGAAAGGTGATGGGTACTAACCTACACCCTGGTAGTCCTCATCAGCTAAGTGGAAAAACCTGGAAAGGCCATCTGCATTGGCATGAGCAGTCCCAGGTCTGTGCTCCACTGTGAAGTCCATCCCCTGTAGGGAAATGGACCACCTTAACAGTTTTGGGTTCTCCCCCCTCATCTGCATCAACCATCTGAGAGGTCTGTGGTCAGTTTGTACACGGAAGTGAGTGCCAAACAAGTAAGGCCTCAACTTCTTCAGGGACCAAACCACAGCAAAGGCCTCCCTCTCAATGGCACTCCATTTCTTCTCTCTGGGGAGTAGTCGCCTGCTGATGAAGGCAACTGGGTGATCATGGCCCTCTTCATTAACTTGTGCTAACACTGCCCCAATCCCTTCCTCTGAAGCATCTGTTTGCACTACAACTCCTTGCTATAGTCAGGGGCCAGTAACACTGGTGCTGAACACATAGCCTGTTTTAGGGTGTCAAAAGCTTTTTGACACTCTGGGGTCCAAATGACCTTCTTGGGTTGTTTCTTGGAGGTAAGCTCAGTCAGAGGGGCCACTATGGTCCCAAAATTCTGAACAAACCTCCTGTAATACCCAGTCAGGCCAAGAAAGGCCCTGACCTGAGTCTGGGTTTTTGGAGCCTCCCAATCCAGGATAGTCTGGATCTTGGGCTGGAGAGGTTGTACATGGCCTCCACCAACAAGGTGGCCCAGGTACACAACAGAACTTTGCCCTATCTGGCACTTGCTTGCCTTGATAGTCAGGCCTGCTTGAAGCAGGGCCTGAAGCACTTCCTTCAGGTGGACCAGGTGGTCCCTCCAGGTGGAACTAAATACAGCTATATCATCTAGATAAGCTGCACTAAAAGATTCCAACCCAGATAGGACTCTATTCACCAACCGTTGGAAGGTGGCAGGAGCATTTTTCATCCCAAAGGGCATCACCTTGAACTGAAAGTGGCCCTCTGGTGTGGAAAATGCTGACCTCTCCTTGGCTCTTGGACTTAAGGCAATCTGCCAATATCCTGAGGTCAGATCAAATGTGCTCAGGAATTTGGCAGCCCCCAACCTGTCAATGAGCTCATCAGCTCTAGGTATGGGGTGAGCATCAGTCCTAGTGACTGCATTTAGACCTCTGTAGTCCACACAGAATCTTAATTCTTTCTTCCCACCTTGGGGACTAGCTTTGGGCACCAGTACCACTGGACTGGACCAAGGACTATCAGAGTGCTCAATTACCTTCAGATCCAACATCTTAGCCACTTCAGCTTTGATGTTGGCCTTGACCTGGTCAGACAGCCTGTACAGCTTGTTCTTGACAGGCAAGCTGTCACCAGTGTCAACATCATGGACACACCAATTGGTGAGTCCAGGGGTCAGGGAGAACAGACTAGCAAACTGTCCCAAGACTTGCTTACAGTCTTGTTGTTGCTGATCTGTCAGTTTGGGAGAGAGTACCACTCCCTCCACTGACCCATCTTTTTCCTTTGAGGACAGGAGGTCTGGCAGAGGTTCACCCTCCTCCTCCTTCCCTTCATCAGTGACCATCAGCATGGTCATGTCTGCCCTGTCCTGGTGGGGTTTCATCCTATTAACATGCAGGATCCTGTGAGGATTCCTGGGGGTGCCAAGGTCCACCAAGTAGGTGACCTCACCTTTTTTCTCTAGGATTGGATAGGGCCCAGTCCATTTGGCCTGTAGTGCCCTAGGAGCCATGGGCTCCAAAACCCACACCAGCTGTCCTGGGTGATACTCAGGCATGGTAGCCTTTTGATCATGCCAGAGCTTCATGAGCTCCTGACTGGCCTCCAGGTTCCTGCTTGCCTTCTTCATATACTCAGCCATGCGAGACCGCAGGCCTAGTACATAATCTAGCACATTCTCCTTGGCTTCCTTGAGAGGCTTTTCCCAAGACTCTCTCACCAAGCACAATGGGCCTCTTACAGGGTGCCCAAACAGTAACTCAAAGGGGCTGAATCCAACCCCCTTCTGTGGCACCTCCCTGTAGGCAAACAGCAGGCATGGGAGGAGGACATCCCATCTCCTCCTGAGTTTGTCAGACAAACCCATGATCATGCCCTTCAGGGTCTTATTGAATCTTTCCACTAGACCATTGGTCTGTGGATGGTAGGGTGTGCTGAACTTATAAGTAACACCACACTCCTCCCACATGGCTTTCAGATAGGCTGACATAAAGTTTGTGCCCCTATCTGAGACCACCTCCTTTGGGAATCCCACTCTGGTGAACACACCAAGTAGGGCCCTAGCCACTGTGGGTGCAGTGATTGTCCGGAGGGGTATTGCCTCAGGGTACCTGGTGGCATGGTCCACTACCACCACAATGTACCTGTTACCTGAAGCAGTTGGTGGGTCTAGGGGACCAACAATGTCAATCCCCACCCTCTCAAAGGGAGTCCCAACCACTGGCAGTGGAATTAAGGGAGCCTTTGGCTTGCCCCCTGTCTTGTCTCTGGCTTGACAGGTGACACAGGAGCTGCAAAACTCCCTGACTTTTTCTGACATTTCTGGCCAAAAAAAATGGTTGACCAGCCTGTTCCAGGTCTTGGTCTGTCCCAAATGACCAGCTAAGGGGATATCATGGCTTAAGGTAAGGAGGAATTCTCTATACTTTTGGGGGACCACTACTCTCCTAGTAGCCCCTTCTTTAAGGGTCCTAGCCTCAGTGTAGAGAACTCCATCCTCCCAGTAAACCTTGTGGGTACCACTGGTATCCCCTTGTTCTTGCCTGGCAGCAGTCTGCCTCAGGCCCTCAAGAGTGGGACACTCTCTTTGTCCCTGGCACAAATCTTCTCTGGTGGGCCCACCTGCCCCTTGCAGTTCTGCCAAGTCAGGCAGAGTTTGCAGGGAAGGTGTCCCTCCTTCAGAGTTCAGATCCTCCCCCTCAGGGTTGGATTCTTCCTGACCCTCTGTACTTGTTGGGGCTGGCAAGCCAGACCCAGTGCCCTTTCTCTTCTTCTTGGAGGCTTGGCCCATTGTTCCAGGGTCCAAGTGTCCAGCATTTCCCTGTTGTGCTGCCTGTGACCTGGTCACAGCACACACCCATTCAGGGAGATCCAGCATCTTTGCATGGACCCTTCTCTCCACTTCTGACCATTCAGATGCTTCAAGATCATTTCCCAGTAGACACTCTACTGGGAGGGAAGGAGCTACAGCTACTTTTTTAGGGCCAGTCACACCTCCCCATTCCAGACTCACCATAGCCATGGGATGGAGTTTGGTTCTGCTATCTGCATAAGTCACCTGGTGGAAGACACCAGGTAAGACCTGCTCTGGAGAAACCAGCTTTTCTGTGACCATTGTCACACTGGCTCCTGTATCTCTCAGAGCTTCCACTTCAGTCCCATTGACTTTAGGCCTCTGCCTATACCTCTGCATGATGGGAGGTAAGGTGGCCATAGTTGCAATGTCCACCCCACCCACGGATACTAAGGTGACTTCAGTGTACCCTGATTCCACCCCTGGGCCAACTTCCACCCCCAACCCTACACTAGCAATCCCCTGGGATTGCCCACCAGTGGGGGGCTTCTTGGTGCAGATAGCATCTCCTCTTTTATGTCCTGGCTGATAACAGTCAAAACACTTGCCGGCCTTAGCAAGCTCCTGAAACCTTCCTGCTTTAGCAGGATCAAAATTCTTTCCCTGATACCCTTTCCCTTTAGAAGTGAATTGGCTCGGGGCTCCCCCTCCCTGAGAAGTTTTTGGGGACTCTTGTGAGGACTCTTTGGGTTTTTTGTCATCTTTCCCTTGGTTCTTCCCCTGAGAAGAACCATGTCCTCCCTTTTTCTGATCACCCCCTGGGGGTCTCTGGTTAACCCTAGTTCTTAACCAGTCATCTGCTGCCTCCCCCAGCTCTCTGGGGTTGGTCAACCTAGAGTCTACTAGATACTGGCGGAGCCTCTCTTGGACACAATTAGTTAGAAGGTGCTCCCTCATAATCAAATTGTACAGCCCCTCAAAGGTACTTACCCTGTTGCCCTGTATCCAGCCCTCCAGTGCTTTCACTGAAATGTCCACAAAGTCCACCCAGGACTGGGTGCTTGTCTTTTGGGTGTCCCTAAACTTAAGCCTATACTGCTCTGGGGTTAGACCAAACTTTTTAGTCAAGCATCTCTTCATACTGGGGTATGAGTCTGCATCCTCCCCACTCATGGTTAGGAGCCTATCCCTCCCAGAGTTGGGAACTAACTCCCAAAGGAGTGAACCCCAGTACTGAGGCTTGACTTTCCTCATCTGGAGGGCCCTCTCAAAGGCCCCCAGCCACTTATCGATGTCATCCCCCTCTACATAGGCAGGAACCACCCCTTTGGGTAATCTGGGGGCAAAACCCCCACCCAGGGACACCTCAGTTTCTTTCTCGCTGCTTCCATCTTTTTTTTCTTTGCTTGCCCACTTCTTTTTTTCTAGGGCAAGCTTATCTGCCTCCAAAGCTATGTAGGCTAGCTGGGCTTCCAGCTCTCTCTCCCTGATGGATGGGTTCTCTCCTCCTGAAAGGACCCTCTTCCTACCACTAGCTTTGGGTCTACCCCTAGTGACTGTGTCCAGTGAGGACCGTTCCTCCTCTTCCTCACTTGGGGTCTGATGCCTTTCCTCCCCTGAATGGTTAGAGTTAGCATCATCTTCTTTTGGTTCCTCCTCTGGAGCTTCCTCTGTCTCTACCTCTTGGGCCTCAGCCCATGCTGTCAGGGATTTAATCAGGATTTCCTTCCTGAGATTAGTGGTTGCAGGCAACCCCCTCTCAATACACAACCCCCTAAGCTGGACTACTGTCAGTGTGGGTAGGCTAGCCAGATCAAGCTCCATGGTTCCCTAGTTTTGTGTCAACAAAAGCTTTTTGCAAAAATTGGAAACAAGAATTTAGAAAAATTACAAAAATTCAATAATTGAAATTAATCCAAATTAATTTAAAAAAAAAAAAATTAAAATTAAAAATTAAAAACAATTTTTGCACTAGGACAATTTAAAGGATTTTTTATTTGTTTTATCTAAAACTGTAACGTGATATTGAACACAAGTACAGGATCCCGTCGCTGCTTCCAATTATGTTGGAAAATGGGTTATTGATAGGGCAGG
Source organism: Pleurodeles waltl (assembly GCF_031143425.1). Taxonomy (NCBI): domain Eukaryota; kingdom Metazoa; phylum Chordata; class Amphibia; order Caudata; family Salamandridae; genus Pleurodeles; species Pleurodeles waltl. Next base: position 577,591,228 of record NC_090442.1, on the reverse strand, counting down.
TAGGTACCTACACCTAGCAACAAGCCACAAACCTCCACAAAAGTACAGTTAGGTCTCAGTAAATTAGTCCCAGCTCTACCCTTGGTAGCTTAGCATCGAGCGTCAAGGCTTAACTTAGGAGACAAAGTGTAAAGCATTCAAATATCACAAAACAGTAATTAAATAAAACACAGGAAACAGTTTAAAAATCCAAAACCAATTTATAAAAATAGCTTATATTTTTATCTTTAAAATGACACAAAAACGATTAAAATCGGTTCAGGGGAACCGGAGATATGAATTTTTAAAGTATTATTATTTTCTAGCGCTCAGAAACGAAAAGCGCCAATCGGGTCATCTGGTTGCACCAGGACCGGGGCAAAGTCAAACTTTCAGGCCGACCGCGATGGAGCCCTGCTCGGCTACAAGTCGCGGGAGGCCTCGGTCAAAAAGTTACCTTCTGACTTAGTCTCTTTTTCTATGTTTTTCTTCCCCGGGACGAACCTGCCAGTTGGATCCGACCTCCTGGAGCCCTTGTCCGGATACGCGAAGTCGGTTTCCTCGGTGGTGATTTTTACCTTCGGACTTAGTCGTTTTTTCGAGATGAAAATCCTTCGACCGGGGTAAACCTGGATCTTGATCCGACGTCCGTGGAGCCCTTCTCGGATACGATGGCTGGAAGGTCCCGGTCAACTTTTTACGTTCGGACTTAGTCTTTTTTTCGGATGTTTTTCTTGACCGGGACGAACCACGAAGTCAGGCCGGGTCGCGGTTGAGGCAAGCCGGCTAGAATTTCCGCGTCGAGTCGGTCACTTTATGGAGCTTTTTTCTAAAATTTCTCCAATCTTTTCCAAACTTCTGGGGCTTCACCCAGATGTTCTTTTAAGGTTCTTTTGGGGTCCACAGCTCACCCCAAGGGTCCAGAAGTTCTGTGATGGTCCTTGGGAAGTGCGGACTTCAACTCCCAGAGTGCACCTGGCGCAAACTCCTTTTTGGCCACTGGGCAGTGGTCAGCTGGTCACTTTTTCAGGAGTTGGTGCAGGGGACTCTGGTTAGCAATTTTTCACCTGTAGCAAACAGGGAGTCCCTCCTTGAACCAGTGGAAGCCAGGCAAAGTCCTTCTTGTGGTGAAGCCCAAGTGTGCAGCTGGTGCAGTCTTTCTGAGTGCAGGGTCCAGGTGCAGGCCAGGGGTCCAGCAGGGCAGTCCTTCTTCTTCTTGTAGTTCTTTCTTCTTGAAATTTGGTGGGGATCTGAGGCGTGGGTGCAGGTCTGCCAGTTTTATCCTTGCTCCTGGGTGAAAAGCAGGGGGGCCCTGGTCCTCCAATCAGGGACAGGGTCGTCCCCCTGTGATGACCACTTCCTGGGAAGTGTGGCAAAAATCCATCCCAGAAGGCAATAGTCTCTAAAAATCCAAAATGGATGAATCTGATTTTTAGAGGAGAGATCTGGCTGAGCCCACCCACTGGTGTGGCTAAAAATCATAAACACACCCCTCTCCTGCCCTCTCCTAATCTAATCAAGGGGGCACCTAGCTGTCTGGGGTTGCAGGATGTGGGGGTGTTGCTGGGTGCTCCAGATGTCCTTCTCTGCCTTTGAAGACCAGTTTGGCAGCCCTCCCCCTTCCTGCTTCCCCATCTGCTGAGGGGAGATTCTCTCCCCCAAGCACATTCCTTTGTGTAAAGCCAGGCCACTTCACACCTCATAAAAGTGGCCTGGCAGAAGCTGCTGCAGGCTGGCCAATCAGAGCACAGCAGCAAAAACAATGCAGAGCTGAAATTGGCAACTTTTTAGGTAAAGTCTAAACTTTTTACCTGCACTAGTTATATTAAATCCAACAACTGGAAGTTGTGGGATTTATTATAACAATCAATTTGATACCAAATTCTTGGTATGTAACATTTAAGGAGACTTTAAAATTTAAAATAAAGTCTGCCCATTCTAGCCTATGAAGGCCATTTACTTCAATGAGGGAAAAACGAATTTGGCTGTTTTTACCTCACCAGGGCTTATAAATCTATTTTTATAAAGTCCCTGCTTATAGTTACATGGCACCCAGCCCTAGGGCACATAGGGCACACCTTAGGGGTGACTTATATGTAAAAATAAGGTAGTTTAAAACTTTGGAAGTATCTTTAATTCCAAAGTCGAATTTGCATATAACTTTAATTTAAAAGCAGCCAGCAAGGCAGGCTGGCTTTTAAAATGACACTGGGCACCTCAGCAATGCACCTAGGTGTGCACCACCTATGCTGTGGTCCCTAAACCTACATGCCCTACCATATACTAGGGACTTATAGGTAGGTTAACTTAGCCAATTATAATTAGCCTAATTTGCATATCCATTTTACACAGAGCACTGGCCCTGGGACTGGTAAGCAGTACCCAGGGCACAGCCAAGAGTCAGTAACCACCAGTACCTATCCAGAAAGAGTGGGGGTGATCAGGCAAAAAAAAAGGACTTTCCTACAAGCATCCATTGCAATTAGACGCTGCCTCAGATTTAAGAGTTTCAGTAAAACGGAAGAAGCGCCAAAACCTAACGCCACACCAGGGGAGGCGTTAGCATGACAAAACAAGGAGAAATGCTTACATATCTCTTTGTTTTTGCTTTTACTATGTATGCTGCATTCTGCACAGGGAGGTTCAGGGGGGGGGACACAGGGGTGCACTGTATTCTGTTAAATATGGCGCATCCCTGCATTTTGAAAATTACGGTGCACATTTGTTGCAGCATCACACATCGTCATGTTCTGTTTAATCTGGGCCTCTATTTTTACAGATGGTGAGATTGCAGTTACTTGTACAGCTGCACACATGATGTTCACAGACATGGACCATGTGTTGTATGTGTTTTATTTTATGGCCATTCCCATATGGCACATATGGTTGTCTCTGAGTTGTTGTAGGTTCACCCTGTGTGGGTTGTGTTCCACAGGTTGCAAGCTTTAGGGCAGATATTTTCTCAGGGCAGAAGCATTATGTGTTGCACAGCACTGCACCAGTTTAGATATGCGGGAATGTGACGTTTACTTGGATATAGTACAGCCCTGAAATTCCCCCTGCGCCTGCACAGATTTGTTCTCCATGGACCAACACAGGCATTGTTGGAGCATGATGTAGGGGTGCCTGCCCTGAGGGGATGATTTGTTTATGTGCAGGGAGGTATGCCTTCCGGCACATGTACAAGTTATTTTTACTAAGATGCAGCACACATGAGAAGGGTAATGCGACAAAGAGGAATGGAAGCATTTTGGCGGGATACAACACCCTGACACCACCCCTGGGGTGGTATTGACTTTCGTCCTAGTCTCTGATGTCTAAGTTGTGTAGGTAGAGGGGCTTTGACAATATGCAATGGGTGCTGTTATGGCACAGCCACACTAATTGCATGTCCCTTTCAGGCAATGTGCTGCATATTTTCATGGTGGAGTATAGCCATAGTGAGTGACCTATGTCCACGTTGTGTATATGTTGGAGTGCATCGCACAACCAATGTGTCAGTACATGTGTGGCTTTGGTGGGGATGGTGCATCTTGATTCAGGGCCTATGTGCCCTGATGCACTCCTTTAGCATGCATTGAGTGGATCCTATGTGCCCCCCGTCTGCCATTCACCCCCTGCAGCTTATCGTGCATTTGTGGTGGTTCTTGGTAGTCTGCTCTGTCCTGCCCTGTGGTTCCAGTGACCAGCCCCTCTAGGATGACCACTGCAATCATCTCCCCCAGCTCATCCAGGTCTTTCTGTGGTGCGGAACTTCCACCTCCAGTCTGCAGTGCTGCCTTTTGGTTCCTGGCCCATTTTTCCTTAGTCCTGTGCTTGCAATCTTGCTAGTGCTTCTTGCACTCGGTGACAGTCCTATTCACCTCCGCAATGCTGTTGACTTTGTCTACTATTGCCTGCCATATTGCATCTCTTCTACCAACTGGCAATTTGGAGGTGATGAAAAGCTGGTGATAGTGACCTTTCTGATCAGGGTGTCATGCTCCTCCTCACTAAAGCGACACTTGTGTTTTCTCTTCTCCTTCTCTGGGACTCTTCTGGACCCTCCTGGCTGGTTCTTGGGTGATTGGGGTCTCCCTGGGGTCTCTCCTGGCCTGTATACTCCATCTTCTCTTCAAATTGTAATTTTTCCTTCTTGTGCATTTTTTTTTGCCGCTAATGCTGTAAAAAATGGTGCTAACCCGTTTTGCGACATATATACATGCCGCAAAATGGTCTAGCGCCACTTTTGCAACATTAGCTTCATATTTCCTTCCGGCATGTAGTCATTTATTTTTTTACACTAACCATGCCTTAGTGCCATCGTGCATCAATTCTTAAATACGGCACACGGATGGCGCTAGGGAATGACGTTAACTTGTAAAAATAAAATGACGCACAACTGCGTTAACGCAGTTGTGCCCCATTTTTCTTAAATATGGGCAAAAAAGCACCAACGAGGTCATGCTTGGCTGGGAGAAAGTCAAAAATTGAGGCCAATAGCAATGGAACTCTGCTCGGATACAGTGAGTCGGAGGCCTTGGTCAAAGTTTTACCTTTGCATTTAGAAATTTTTCAAGCTTTTCTTCCTTGACATCGTGCGGTCCACTCCAGCAAGCCAATTTTTATGTGATGTCATTGAATTACTTTTCCTCAAGACTTCAGTCAAATTCTGGAAGTCTGGAGCTCCGTAGCTTTCAGCAGAAAATACCAAACATTCAGGCCAGGTAACAGTTGATGGTGGTCAGCTTGACTCAAAATGTTGGTCGGTCGCCTTCTGGAGCTTTTTACAAAGTTACTCCAATCTACTCTTCTCGTCTTCCAGAAGTTTTTCTGGTGTCCTTGAAGAGTTCACAACTTGGTTCAAAGTTCCAGAAACTCTGAGTTGCTCCTTGGTAGCTGGAACTACAGCTCCCAGAATGCACGTGGTCAGAATCCTCAAAAGTCCACTAGACGCTGGTCAGCCGGGCTCTTCTTGCAGGACTTTATGCAGGGGTCTCTGGTGAGCTCTTTTGAACCTGTAACTTACAAGGAGTAACAACATGTAGTTGCAGAAGCAAGGCAAAGTCCTTTTCATGGTGAAGGCCAAAGGGTGTAGCTGGTGCAGTCCTTGTGGGTACAGTCCTTCAGGTGCAGACCAGGGGTTCATAAATGCAGTCCTTTTTCTCCAGTTTCTCCTTTCAGCATTGATCTGAATTTCTGGGTAGCTCTGCCATAGTTATCCTTGCTCCTGGGTTGGCAAGCAGTGGGGAGCCCCTGACCAAAGGGGTAGAAGGTGTCACTCTCTGGTGTGATCACTTCTTGTGAAGTGTGGAAAAAAATCAATCCCAGAAAACAACATTCTTTGAAAATCCAACATGGAGAAAATCTTTCCTTGAAGGATACATCTGGCTGAGCCCACCCACTGGTGTGGCTATGTGTCCTTACCACATCCCTTTGAGCCCCTCTCCTAATCTAATTACTGGGGCTCCCATCTGGCTGGGGAAACTGGGTATGGGGGTGGTTTAGTTTCTGTCCAAGAGGCTTTCCCTTCTTTAAAAAACTGTTTGGCCACTTTTCCCCCATCCTGCTCTGCCATCTGCAGCAGCAGTTCTCCTCCCACCAGACGCTTCATTTGTTTCAGCGGAGGCTACGTCATACCTCATTAGGGTATCCTGACTCAGGCTGCCAGAACCCGACCAATCAGGAAACAGCATTACAGGGCTGATTTTGGTAACTTTCAGAAATAGTTGTTAAACTCTTTCTCTGTACTAGTCATAATAATTTAAACCTTGGTGAGTTGTTAGATGTATTCTAACTTTTAATTTGACATCAAACTTGATAGATTCAGCTCTTTTCCGTAGAAATGAGACATTATTAAATGCAAATAAAGCCTCCCAGTGTTAACCTATGAAGCTAATGCCCTACACTGGAGAGAATGATTTTGGCTGTTTTTCTCTCACCAGGGCTTATAAAACATCTTGCTTATAGTTACACTGCACAAAACCCTTGGGGGTGCTTATATGTCTCTCTCTCTCTCTTTATTCTTTATTTTTTGGATTAGTACAAATCTATAAAAACACAACAAGCAAGAAAAAACATACATAACATAAACATCTCAGTTAGTAAAACCAAAATAGATACGAAACTCATGTTCAACGAGCTGAGACTTTATACTAAGACATCATGAAAATAGAAATCCCCCAATTAAAATTGTAAATAGGGAATAAAATAGTAAATCATGTGTTAAGACTCACTAAAATTGAAGTAAATTGGACCATAACGTGTCGCATAGATCAAACCCTCTATCTTTGACCTCTTTTTTTCTTACATATGACCGCTCCTGCCAAAAAACTAGCCATATAATAACATGTTGTAGGAGATTGCAACAACTGTAAATAAACCACAGCAGGTTTTACCTGACAGACGCTTTTTTCCCCTCAACAGAGGTAATATGTAACATTATTGCAAAGTGCAGCAGTGTTCACAAAAAAAAGATAAAATGCATTGTATCCTGGATTGAAAAGTTACCCCAGGAGCATGGACACTGAACATCCTCTAAAGTAATATCTTTAGTAGGAGTAGGATCTGCTAAAAGCCAGTATAAAAGGTTTATTCTAAACTGAGTTAAAAAAAATGATGATCGGGAGCGTTGACAAATTGAAGGTAAGGCTCTAAGCCTAAATGTAACTTAAGAGGAATGTATGGCCTGATCATGGATTTTGGAAGCTCTACATCCTCTCTGTCCAATTTAGCTCTTACCATAAACTGCCTTTTCAGTCACAGAACATCTTTCTTATTAATTTGGTCAGGTGCCTCAAAAAAAGCAGGGCATAACCTCCTGCCCTTCCCCCATAAATTCTTTATGGCACTTATTTGAATTTCCAAATACCATGATATGGAATTTAGACTTACGTAAATTCCATCTAGACAGAGGACATAAACTCAAAAAAGTAATCTTTGGGGCCCGACTGCAGTTCTGGCAAAAAAACATATCATTTGCATACACCAATACTGGTATCAATAGGGGTATCATGTGTGGCCCGATCTGGGGAAAATACTTGGTAGATGTATATAACACCCAACATATGTTGTTAAGAAATAAAGTGAACAACAGGGGCAGGATACAACCCTGTCTCACCGCTTTATGAATTTGTTTTGGTTCTGTAAGGGACCCTTCATAGTTATTTCTAACAACTGCTGATAAAAAAAATAACAATACTAATGTCCATACCCATGTCAACCAGCATGGACCATAACTTGGCTCTGTTAAACCAAACAAATGCAGAAGATAAATCCAAAAATCCTGCATATATCTGCCAATTTTTTGCTACAGTGTATTCTCCCACTAACAGGTGCAGTTTCAGGCCTTGATCAAGGATACCCACAACACCCCTGAACCCATATTGAAAAACAGGAAATCACATTTCTTTGCTCTAGCCACTCTGTTAATCTGGCCAGGAGGAACCTACCCCAAATCTTAACTAATGAGTCAATAAGTGAAATCGGTCTATAACACCAATGATCTGAACACAGGATTAATGACTGAAGATCACCAGGAAGGGAGAGGGCCTCTTCTCCATGCAGCATTGAATACGCAGGTTAAAACCTTTGTCCAGAGCTAAGTGTCATGGAAAAATAAATTAACAGGAACCCCATCAGGCCCAGGGACCTTGTTCTTAGACATAGATACTATGGCAGCCTCAACCTCTTCTTCTATAAACCAAAAGCCCACACCTTCCCTGGGTCCCAGCCTATTTATAGGGACCGTGCCCTCCAATAAATTACTATAAATTCCTGAAAAGTGGCTAATCCACCCATCCACAGCTGTAGTGCATTCAAAGACCCTATTTGTCTCCCCCTGTGAACAAGGGACGATTACTGAATTCCCAAAACAAGGTACTGTTATTCAAAATAAAAGGGTTCATTAAGTCCTCCCATGCTTGCTCCTATTCTCTTTCAAACCAGTTTGTACTCCTTGCAGCTGCCAGTAATTTGCACCCTGTCTTTAGTAGCATCCTTATGTGACGATTTTAAGTTATGAAGGGCTTTGGTACACTCAGAATCAAACAATCTCGCACCCCAGGATTGGTCCTGTCTTGCCGTGACCCAGAGATTTAATGTACCCTATTTTTAAATACTACCCAAGGCCCCTAAATCAGTTCATCATTCCCCAAGACATTTAAGCATTGGTCAAAATCTTGGTCACAAACATTATAAATGGTCTCTATAAAGTTATCATAAATAACAGAGATCCATTTTAATCTACAACCCTGGTCATGTGGTGTAAGCTCTTTATTTGAAGTGCCTTGCTCTGTAGGTTTAACACGCTGGGTTCCCCAATCCAAGAAGAGGGCCAAAGGATTATGGTCACTAAATACAGACCACTGTACTTCAAAGTTATATCCAAATTGTGCTAAATGGCAGAGACAAATATGTAGCCAATAATCATATTAGCCCCTCTTTCTTTGAAGGTAGGTACCATGGGCCCTTCCAAACCTTCTCTAGTATGTAACAAATGAAAGTCAGCCAAAATATCATCCAGTGGCCAGCCCTCAACTGAGTGCTCTAAATGAGAGCCCTGCCTGGGCCCACCTTCTGAAGAACTGTCAACCCCATAAAAATGGAAGGGACAAAGATGCAAAGTAAAATATCCCAAAAGGATTATAAAATAATCATCAATGCTAGGTACTTTGTGCTAAAACACATCCATTGATTACTATGGACTAAGACTCTTTTCACTTTACAAATTGATATCTTTTCTTGTGTATGTTGGATTTATGTTGTTTTGGTCCTGTTTGATTTTGGTAAATATTGGGGGGCATATTTATACTCCGTTTGTGCCGAATTAGCGTCGTTTTTTTCGACGCAAATTCGGCGCAAAACTAACGCCATATTTATACTTTGGCGTTAGACGCGTCTAGCGCCAAAGTATGAGGAAAGAGCGTCATTTTTTTGCGTGAACGCCTTCCTTGCGTTAATGAGATGCAAGGTAGGCGTTCCCGTACAAAAAAATGACTGCGACACAAATGCGTCGTATTTATACTCCCGGGCAAAAATCACGCCCGGGAGTAGGCGGGGCAAAAAACCCCGCATTTGTGCCTCTTTTTAACGCCTGGGTCAGGGCAGGCGTTAAGGGACCTGTGGGCTCAAAATGAGCCCACAGCTGCCCTCCCATGCCCCCAGGATCCCCCCCTGCCACCCTTGCCCACCCCAGGAGGACACCCAAGGATGGAGGGACCCATCCCAGGGACATTCAGGTAAGTTCAGGTAAGTATAAAATTTAATTTTTTTAATATTTTTTTTTGGCATAGGGGGGCCTGATTTGTGCCCCCCTACATGCCTCAATGCCCAATGACCATGCCCTGGGGACATAAGTCCCCTGGGCATGGCCATTGGGCAAGGGGGCATGACTCCTGTCTTTACTAAGACAGGAGTCATGTAAATGGCGTCTGGGCGTTGTTAAAAATGGCGCAAATCGGGTGGAGGCGATTTTTTAGCGTCAACCTGACTTGCACCATTTTTAAGACGCCCTAACGCCATTTTCCCCAACGCCGGCACTGCCTGGTGTACGTGGTTTTTTTCCACGCACACCAGGCAGCGCCGGTCTGCTAGCGCCGGCTAACGCCATTCAATAAATACGGCGCCCGCATGGCGCTTCAGAATGGCGTTAGCCGGCGCTAAACTTTTTGACGCTAAACTGCGTTAGCGCAGTTTAGCGTCAAAAAGTATAAATACGGGCCCGGGTATTTTCTCCTTTGGTGGTGTTTTCACTGTGTTACTGTGTGTGTGTGTGTGTGTGTGTGTGTGAGTACAAATACTTCACATATTGCCTTTGAGATAATCCTGATTGCTTGTGCCAAGCAACCAAGGGGATGAGCAGGGGTTATATGAGCTGTATTTCTCCCTTCCCCTAACTAGAGTGAGGGTCTCTCCTTTGACAGGGTGTAACCTGACTGCCAACTAAAGACCCAATTTGTAACAAAGGTGGACCAGGTGATTCTACCAGGTGGGACTAAATACAGCTATGTCATCAAGATAGGCTGCACTGAAGGTTTCCAACCCAGAAATGAGTCTGTTTATTAACCTTTGGAAGGTGGCCGGGCATTTGTGAAACCAAAGGGCATCAATTTAAACTGAAAGTGACCCTCAATTATGGAGAATGCTGGCCTCTCCTTTGCTCCTTTTCTGAGGGAAATCAGCCAGCAGCCTGAAGTCTAGTCAAAATATTGCAGGTACTTTGCAGCCCCTAAACTATACATGAGCTCATCAGCTCTAGGTACAGGGTGAGCATCTTTCTTGGTGACTGAATTCAATCCTCTGCAGTCCACACAGAAGCTTAAATCCTTCTTTCCCCCTTGGGGATTAGGTTTGGGTACCAGCACCAGTGGGTTGGCATGTGGACTGTCAGAGGGCTCTACTACCCCATCTAAAGCATCTTAGTTTCTTCACCTTTTATGCTTGCTCTGACCTAGTCAGAGAACCTGTACAACTTGTTCTTGACAGGTAGGCTGTAACCTGGTATTAACATCATGTTCTCACCAATCAGTGATACCTGGGGTCAAGCATAACAGACTCAAAAACTGCTCCAGCGCACAACTTCCTCCACTGACCCATCTTTCACATTGTTTGAGAGGAAGAGATCAGTGCTTCAGTTTCCTCCCCTCCTCCTGCATCAGTGACCATCAACATGGTTATGTCTGCCCTGTCTTGATAGAGTTTCAATATTTTCGCATGAAGGATCCTGTGGGGATTCCTGGGGGTGTTCAGGTCCATCAAGTAGCTAACCTCACCCTTCTTTTCTAAGATTGGATATGGCCCAGAATACTTGTTCTAGAGAGCCAAGGGAGCTAGAGTCTCTAACACACTCACTAATTGTCCTGGAGTGTAGTCAGGCGTAGTAGCATTTTGGTCATATCAGAGCTTCATGAGCTCTTGACTGGGCTCCAGTTTTCTGCTTACTTTGCACATGTACTCTGCCATGGGAGATATCAGGACTAGTACATTGTCCAACACATTGTCCTTGGTTTCCTTGAGAGGCTCTTACTAAGACTTTCTCACCAGGCACAATGCGCCTCTTGCAGGGTGCCCAAACAATAACTCAAGGGTACTAAACCTAACCCCTTTCTGCAGTACCGCCCTGCATGCAAACAGCATCAATGAGAAAAGAACAGTCCATCTCTTCCTGAGTTTGTCAGACAAACCCATGAGCATGCCCTTCAGGGTCTTCTTGAACCTTTCCACCAGACCATTATTCTGGGGATGACATAGGGTGGTAAATTTGTAGGTAGCATTACATTCATCCCACATCATTTTCAGATAAGCAGACATAAAATTCATGCCTCTATCTGACACTACTTTTTCTGACACTGCGTCCTTTGGGAAATCCACTCTGATTAATACACAAAGTAGGGCCCTAATTAATGAAAGAGCAGTGACTGTTCTGAGGGGTATGGCCTCAGGATACCTTTGGCATGGTCCACTACCATCCAGAAATATCTGTTCCCTGAAGCGGTGGATAGGTCCACGAGACAAGTAATGTGTACCCCCACACTCTCAAAGGTACTCTCAACCACTGATATTGGTATCAAGGAAGCCTTTTCCTTGCCCCCTGTCTTGCCACTGGCCTGACAGGTTGCAAAATAACTACAGAACTTCTTCACTTTGGCAGATATTTTGGCCCTCTGACCCAGATGTCCTGCCAAATGGATGTCATGGCTTAAAGTGGGGAGGAAGTCTCTGTACTACTGAAGAACTACCAACCTCTTGGTGGCCCCTTCTTTTAGGTCTCTACTCTCAGTGTAGCGAACTCCATC